>NC_137969.1:181999063-183211563 GCF_963924665.1 Micromys minutus | reverse complement strand
ATCCACATTATTTTAGAAAGTGGATTCTGATTTCCTTTTATCTTGACTATATTCATTAGTCAGGCCATTGACATGACTATGAAGATAATAAATGCTTCTCCCACATTCTCCCCCTACAATAATACCTCTGTTCAACTGTTTTTTTTTTTTTTTTTTTTTTTTTTTTGTGCATATAGCGTTTTGAGGAAAAGGCAGATCCAGCGCACATCTTCACTCCCCTCATTATGAATGAAATAAACATACAATTCTAATTTAACTTCACTTTCAAAGGCACACAAGATTGTCTCTCAACATGTCTTGCCTATTAAAAAAATTTTATGATGGTAAATAAAGCCTGGAAAATTCCTCCTCAGACTTTACCACCCGAAAATGCAGCTGTTGGCCCGCCACTACCACGGCCTCACAGCTCTGAACTCACGTGCAAACCTCATCAAGGGCAGACATTTCTAATTGATTCCAGAAGGATTTCTTTTGCTTAGATCAGGGGGCAGAGGAAGAATAATGAGCAGCTTTTCAGAGGGAATTGGGGGTTAGACTGTTGAGAGGCGAGGGGTGGGGGCTTTTAAAATCTTGGGCTTGGCCTGAAATGCTTCGCAATTTTACGGTCCATTGGTCAGAGCATCTGGAATGAGGCATTCTAGCCTTGTGGTTAATGATGGTGCAAGTAGTTTACAGACCATGCCGAGCCCAATCTAGCCCGTGCCATGTCCTAGTAGAAACTAAAAGGATGCTCCCCTAAATATCTTGTGCCTTCTTCTTGTGGGAGGCTTTCCTTCGAATCTCAGGTTTGAAATGTGAAATCCAATTCAGCATGGATCCTTACCTACCTTAATCATTTCAAAATTCGAAATAAAAAAGGAAAACCGCACATTAGAGCATGTATGTGTTTAATTTCATGTGTGTTGACAAGGTTTTCTATCACAAGCTTGTGTTTGCTTTCATTTAAGGCCTCCTTGATAATACATAGAGAGTGTCGGACGCTCGGGTCATAAATCATTGCTCGGAGCAGGGCACATTCCGCAGAAGAGGTACAATGTGCTAACCTTTGTTATTTCGATCAGGGACAGGTAATTTCATGGGAAAAGGTGTATGGAAAGGCATAGCTATTTCAATGCTGAGATGAAAATCCATGAGTGATATGGAAATAATTTCTTTGGAAAAAAAATGTTTACTTTAAGCTGAGTTAGGAATTTACCTTGCTGTCACTGACAGACTATGCCCACAAAGGAGTCAGGAAGTAGCAACACCAGGAAAAATGCAGAGATGTTAAGCAGAAGGCTGAAAAACATAAAGCTAGGCATCCATCTCTATTTTTATCCAAACAATATAATTATTAAGGATTCTATCCGTTTGAAAACTTACTCAAAATTCCAAGGTTTGTGATGTTAGGCTAAATTCAACATGTTTACCCTTGGCAGGGGATCATTTCCTGTTTTCAAATATAAGTAAAACTAAATGGAAGCAAATAAAAAGAAAGACAAATTTGGAATGAAACAATCAAATATTGCACTAAACTAAAATAAAAATAAATACACTTAAGTTGATATTAAAATAAAAAGCATTATGTTCTCGCATGCAATTTTTTTCTAACATTTGTAACCTGATGCTCACAGTACATTTTGTTAATAAGAAAGAATAGATCTGTGTTACTTACAATACTTAGAACAATGTAGAAAAATATCTAGGAACTAAAATCCATTAGAAAATAAAGTGGAAAACATAAATTCACTTGATAAATTCTAGTGCTAATAGTTTTTAATAAGGGTACTAGAAAAAGATACAGGGAACGTAAAAATATGCATTTCAACCCCCCTTTTTCTGAATTATATTCATTCTCAATATAGAAGCCAAGATACTAGAACTCATTATGTAGTAAATGGCAACTTCAAACTAATTGTCGTCTTCTTCTCTTTGCTCTCTGAATGGACACACAGGCATCTGGCTGTGCCTTTTAATTTGTAGACGTCTTATTAAGGTTATGCATTAAAAGCTATCATATGAGACTATTTCCTACTGTGTGACATCAGTGTTGGGAAACACTACACAGTCCAGTACATTCATGGAGTCATTTGCAGTTTACTCTGTCAAAGGTATATTTCTCCATTTTCATGAAGAGAAACTCAATAATTTATTTTTATTTTATTATTGTAGTTACATGATGATTTCATATTAATGGAAAGTATTATTACTAACATAGGAAATAAGCAATGTGAATACATATAGATATATAGATAGATATATAGATATATATCATATAAATCACATCTGATGGATTTTTCTCATCTACATCTGAATTTGCTGTGTATATGCATGAAAGTGCATATGGCAGCCAGAGGTAGACTAACCTCTTAGACTTAGGCTTTCTATTTTAATTTTTGAGATAGTCATCAAATGTAGAATTTCCTGTTTTGGCTAGATTTGTTGACCAGTGAGTTCAGGGATCTTTCTGTTTCTGCTTCTAAAGCCACATGTCCTAGATTGACTAGCTTACAAAGAGGGTGACAGGATCAGAACCCAGGTCCTCCTGTTCACACAATCAGACTGCCAATCACTGAGCCATCTTTCCTGTTCAAGGAGGTTATCTTTAGCAAATGGACTGATGTTATTATGTTATATTTCTACAGAGAACTTCTGAAAACTCAAAAAAAAAAAAAAAGACAACCAAACAGAAGAGGATAGAAAGGACATAAAAAATAAAACAAACATAGCACAAGAATGGAAATGTAATAAATACTGAATATGCAATAATGATATCTGTACCAAGTTAAAATGGGAGGAAATACAGGGACTTCCTTCCTGTGAAGGAGAGACTGAAGGAAAGGTCATTGAGAGACTGCCCCACCTCGGGATTCATCCCACATGCAGACACCAAACTGCAATACTATTTCTGATGCCTATAAGTGCTTGCTGACAGAAGCCTGATATAGCTGTCTCCTAAGAGACTCTGCCAGATCCTGAAAAATACAGATGCAGATGCTCAAAGCCTGCCATTGGACTAATCAGAAGGACCCCAATGGAGGAGTTAGGGGAAAGACTAAAGGAACTGAAGGGCCTTGTCTAGTATCAATGGGAGGGGAGGCCCTTGGACCTGTGAAGGTTTGATGCTTCGGGGTAGAGAAATTCTAGCGTGGTGAGGCAGTAGTGAATGGCTGTGCCAAGAGCACTCTCATAGAAGCAGGGTGTGTGTGTGTGTGTGTGTGTGTGTGTGTGTGTGTGTGTGTGTGTGTGGAAGAGGGTAGGATAGAAGGTTTGCAGAGGAGAAACCAGGAGAGGAGATATCATTTGAAATGTAAATAAATAGATTTTCTAATTTATTTTCTTATAACTTTCAAAAAAAATCAATGAAAAAAGAAATGTCCAAAGCACCAATACAACTGAGGTTTTCATCTCATTAGAAAGAGAAGCAGAATAGTTATGGAGGGATGGTGCGAGTCTAAAATGAAGGAATCAAGTGGTGAGGGGGAGAGGAGGAGTTTGGGGACAAAACATAGGTGGGAAACCTAAAACTGAGTAGCATTTAAGAGAAAGTATTAAAGCCTTCTACACTATAAACTTCCTAAAATATGTACATTTATCGAAGTGTTCTAAGTTTAATTAGCAAGTGATGGGAGAGACATGCCTTCATTTGGCCATCTATTGTCTCCAAAAGAATTTTCAGTATGGGAGTTGGTGTTATATCTAATTAAGTTGTTGGCCAGAGGGGACCCACAGAAATCTTCTAACAACTCAGGCTACTGCCAAGACTCTAGGTTGCTCTCCACAAACTGATAGCATTGCCTCATTGTGTAACACATACATAACTCATTGAACATGGAAACATTAACCTGGTGATTATGACAACATAGAACCTTCCCCTTTATGTTTCATTGTCTAGAATTACTATCCTTCATATTCTCAAGAAAGAAATGTAAAAACCGAGCCAGTCACAAATATTTTATCAACAATGGTGAACTACCTGCTAGATATTTTAGAGAAACAGCAGAACAAACCCCGTGAGAGTAACCAACCAATTACTTATTTGATTTAAAGCCTACTCTAGAAGATGGGACACATACACAACACTGCTTGGGGAACCAGGAACATGAGACTAGATAGCTGAGCTATCTACATTAAAGGTGTATAATAATGGAATGAAATGTAGTGATTACATGACTCCTATGATATTCTGCTATATTCATATTTCAGTGTCCTACTCAATTGTCATCAAGAAGCTTCTTCCTGCAACAAGTGGGAACAAATATAAATTTATAGTCAGGCAGTATGTGAAAGATTCAGAGACCTTGAACCCTTTAGCCTTAATTTGGATTTCTCCACTAAATATAACCCCTCAGAGTTCAAGGAACAACATAGGAAAGTTGTTAGAATAACTGTAAGTGCCAGAAGGGATCAAGAACAGGAAGAAAACAAGGCCCTCTGGATCAATATGAGCAAAACCCATATGATCTCACAGAGCAGAAGCACTATTCTTGGGCCTACATGTGTTTGTACCAGGTCCTCTGTGTTTATACTATGTTCCTCAATTTAGTGTTTTTATGGGATTCTTAAGTGTGCAAACAAATGGGTCTTTCATTTTTGTACCTTCTCTTGACCCCATTTGTGTTTGTCTGTCTTATTTAACTTCAATGTGATACTTTTGTTCTATCTTATTATATTCCATTTGTTCTATTAAAAATGAATGAATAAATACCTAGCCACTAGGGTAGAGTTTAACCACTGATATGTCACTTCAACTTTCTTGGAGATGAAAAATAAGTTTTGTCCAATAAAGTGATACTGGGTATACCAACCACTACAAGACAGACCTCAGGCTCAGGTGTAGATGACTAACATAATGGATACCACAGTTTTCCCTGTCTGTCTGTCTGTCTATCTATCAATGATCTATCTATCTATCTACCTATCTATCTATCTATCTATCTACTTTTTCTTGGTTACAGTTTGATGTTTTGTTTGCTTTTGGTGTGATTTTATTTTATTTTATTGGTTTTTTCAAGATTGATGGTGTATTTGGTTTTTGTTTGTTTGTTGAGGAAGAATATAACATTAGATGGGCAGAAAAAAGGAAAGTTGATTCCTAATAAATATGAATCAATGACACAAAAATGACCTGTCAAGTTCTCTCAACACCTCAGACTCATGGAAATAACAAGGCCTTACCTGGGTGAGGCCCAGAGAAATAGTAAAGCAGAGATTTCATAAAGCACTTACCTTTTTATAGAACCTATTTTAGCAGAATGTATCAACCATTTTTTTCCTTATCCAAATGACTACAACCTAACATTTATATACCTTCTGAAAAATTTACAGAATTCCAAACATCACACATTTTCAGAAACTACCTTCTGTGGCAAAGCCAAACTTCTGTTAGAGCACAAGGTAAATCATAGTCAGCTGATAAAGACAAACTAAAGCAGGCCCATATTGCACAGCTGAAATTAAAATGAAAATACATTTTATAATATATCTCTGAACTACATCAGAGAGATAGACATGGGAAGTAAGCCAGGAACACCATCTCTCTATAGTTTATGGTTTCTGTTTCAGTAGTACCTCTAGCTCCTTCCCTGACTTTCCACAGTGATGAACATTAACCTGGAAACATAAAATAAAATAAACTCTATCTTCTACTCTGTCATTGTTGTATCACAGTAACAGAAAATAAAGTAAGACATTTTGTCCTTTGCTAACAGGTGAAGGTTAGAATTTATGCTTACACTTAAATAAACAGACATGTTAACTAGTCTCATAAATTTCAATTTTGTTCAGGAACAAAGCTTAAGATTTTTTAAGTCTTCTAATAAAGGCAAACTGCAAGTAAGACTATTTGAATATTTCTTTCTTTTAAAATAACAGAAAATTCTAAAGAATCTCTGGGAGATCAATTTTAAAAATCACTTATATCAAAACATACCTTTTATTTTAAATTTTTCATTTTTTTCATCTATAATTATAAAGAATTTTTGATCTAGTAACATGGCTTCTCTGGCAAGGGATGATATCCAAAAACCTCCAAAATCTGTGTGATTCTGATAGAATGAAGACACATCACACACCTTTAATTCCTCTGGCTGAAATACAGCCATGCCCTTAGTACACAACTTTAATCACAAACAATATCGGTAAGTAAGACTAGTTTGTAGAAGAAAGAAGCTATGTTCGAAAGTTACATATAATTGAGAGATGGAAAAAGTAACAAATCACAGAAGGATCTGACAAAATGAGTCAGGGATAAAATATGCCCAACTCTCATGAGAACAAACAAGAAAGAGATGCTACTTAAAAAATAATGTGGAGAGGGAGAAGTCAGATTTCTCTCTCTCTCTCTCTCTCTCTCTCTCTCTCTCTCTCTCTCTCTCTCTCTCTCTCTCTCTCTCTCTCTCTTTCTCTCTCTCTGTGTGTGTGTGTGTGTGTGTGTGTTTTTAATTTATTTATTTGTAGTCTTTAATTCTATTTTACAGTCCAGATTTTATACCCCTACAAGTATCCTCCCACCCCAGACTGCTCTATCCCATACCGTCTCCCCCCATTTCACCCTCTGTCTCCAAGAGGATGTCCTCATCTCCCCACCTCATCCTTATTAGGCCTCCCCACTCCCTAGGGCCTCAAGTCTCCCCAGGGTTAAGTGCATCTTCTCTCACTGAGGCCAGACCAGGCAGTCCTCTGTGATAAATGTGTTGGGGGTCTCATGTTAACTGAAGTATGCTGCCTAGTAGTGGATCAATCTTCCTGAGAGATCTTGGGATTCAGGTCAGTTGAGACTTCTAATCTTCCTATGGGGTATCCTTCAGTTGTACCAGGATAATTTTACAGAGACAGGTTTTAGATGAAGACAGAAAAAGCCAGAGAATGAGAAGGAGCCAGAAGATTAGAACAGCTTGCCAGAGTTAGATGCAAAAGAGCAATTCAGTGAGGTGCTGAGAGAAATCAGTTTGGATCAATCAGCATGGAGAGGACTTTGGGCCAGAACCTAAGAGTTGAACCAGTCAACCAGACTTGAGATAGAGCTAAAAAGGGTGAGTTTATTCAGCAGGAAGCCTCTGAGAAAATGGTCATATCTAGTGAATAAAAGTTACTCTTACATATGATTATTTCTGTTAAAAACATCAAACCCTTCTTTTTTTCAAAGCATTAATAGAATTAAATACTCGGTAAAGCTACTTTTACCACTAATTTTTTGAGAAAAAAACAATGTACACTGGTTTCTTCAAAATGTTCTACAATGTATTTTGTCATATCTCTATAACACAATAATATCAACCAAGATTTTGGGTTTAAGAACACCATGACTTATCAATATTAATTATCTAAAAGTTATGCAGATAGTAATTCAAGATATAGTGCACAGAAAACCTTAGCTACAAATACTGGGCAGAAATTCAATAGGAAGGAAACATCATTTCATGAATAAATTAAATAATTCAGCAAATACCTTACCTCAAATGCAAATGATAAAGATAAAATAAGAGGCTTTAAGTGACCAAATCTGTACAGGGTTAGGAATAAAAGACACCGGAGAGTTTCCACAGTAGCTGCCATGGGTCTGAAATAACATTAATATTCATTACTTTTAAATAGTATTTCCCTGTTTTATGTCATAAATAACATTAAAATTTACTTTTGATTTTCAAGAAAAGTATTTAACATAATCAAATGGCATATCTCTAAATTACTTTGAATATAGTCTTAAACTAATAAATAAATTGTATCTTTGAAGCAAAACCTGTTTTAATAATTTATTTTTTAATTAAAACAGTGATGAGCTATGGCAAAACAATCAAATATCAACAAAAACATGCATAGAATATAAAGCATATGAGGATCTTTTCAGTATTCTACTGTTTTTTTGCTTCAACAATAAAAAATTGGTTTAGAAGGAAAACTGATCTGATATAGTTAGTCCATTCATCACAATGGTACAAAACACTAAGTTTTGACAATTAAATTATGAAGATCCATATTATGCTGATATTTTATAGTAGTGTGAAAAATTCATGTCTTGCCTTTGATCCAGAAGGAATCCAATGGATGTCAAGGTCAGGATAATGAAGAAGACCCTCAGAAGAATAGTTATCTGAGTCAATACCTGTAAAACAAACACAGAGGTCAAAGGAAAGAATTGTTTAAGGGATTTTGGAGGAGCATGAGCAGCCAGTGCTGCCACGGAAACAGTCTGTACTTTCAGGATAACAATTGTTACTCTCTTCACAATACGCATAGATGACTTCTGTGTTTTTTAGTGCCAGTTAATAACCTCGTCAGACAGTACAGACAGAAACATACAAATTTTCGTCTTTTTCTAAGCTGTTGTTTTTACTTGTCTCCTTTAAATGTTTTACTTTTGTTACTATTTGAAGCATGTGAGTCTGCAAACATGGATAAAAAGCATATACTTAAGAAATAAATATTATATTCTAGTACACATATTTAACCTGAACAATTCATTCTAGCTA
This sequence comes from Micromys minutus, assembly GCF_963924665.1. Lineage (NCBI taxonomy): Eukaryota > Metazoa > Chordata > Mammalia > Rodentia > Muridae > Micromys > Micromys minutus. Next base: position 183,203,113 of record NC_137969.1, on the reverse strand, counting down.
AAATTATAAACTTTATTCATACAAGGAATATATAAAGAAGAATGTGTTCAGAATAGCTGTTTTGACTAGTGGTTTTATATTTATTTTTATTTGATTTTTATATAAAAGTTAGAGTCAACAAGAAGAGAACCTCAACAGACAAAACTCCAAATGATTAACCAGTAGTCAAGACTGTGAGGAAATATTCTTGGTTAATTATTGATGTGAGAAAGCCCAACACTTTGGAGGCTGTACAGCTCCTGGGTATCTGAAAGCTGGTGAATATGTAATTGAACAAGAGGGTCATGATCCTGCCATAGCAAGTAGCAGAATTTGATAACTTCATTCAAGTAGTTCTGGCTTTAGATTCAAGAAGTCTCCCTCTGTGACTAAGAAAAGTCAGTGAAGTTAGATGAGTGGCAGGGGTGTTCCCCAAATAGAGCCAAGGAGGCACAACAAGACTGTTGCATGAAGCTGTAAGGTAAAGCCTGAATGACCTTGGAGATAGAAATGTTAGAGATGCCAGAGCTATGGGATACCTTCTGAAGAATGATGCTAAAGTGGTAGAATGAGAACAAGGGAAAGAGGTATATTGTCATCAGAGATGCTGAAAGGAGTTGGATATTTTGACATCAGGTATGGAGATGAAGAGTTTGGAGTTTACCCAGATGGTTTTCAGTATTTTTCTGGTCTACAATTTTCACACCTTCCATATATTTTGCAATGTTAATGCATATCCTATGCTATGCTATGATATGTTGGAAGCATATGGTCTGGGTTGGTTTTTTGTTTGTTCATTTTTGTTTTTGTTTTATTTTATAGGGGATTATACTTAAGATATTGTCTGACTCTCAGAAGAGACTGTAACCTTTGGACTTCTAAACCTTTTTGAGATTGTGATAGATTATGGGACCTTTTGAAAGTAGACTATATACATTTTGCATTATGTCGTGACTATAAGCTATAGGGGGCCAGGGAGTAGAATGTGTTCGTTTGAATAAGTATGTTCCATATAGGTTCATCTGTTTGAATGTTTGGCCATATGGGAGTGGCACTATTAAGAGGTATGTTTTTATTTGAGGAGGTTTGGCTTTGTTAGAGAGAGTGTGTAATTGTGGAGGTGGGGCCTTTGTGTACTTAAATGCTTAAGGTATGCCCAGTGTCAAAAACATCCAATCTCCTGTTGGCTGCCTTCAGTAGCAACTTCTGTCATAGGTAGGGCTTACATCCTTGAAGAGTCACCATGATCAAGGCAATTCTTATAAAGGACAGCAATTAATTGGTTCTGGCTTACAGTTTGAGAGGTTTAGTTCATTATCATCACGGTGGGAAGCCTGGCAGAGTTAAGGCAGACATGTGCTGGAGGTGCCAATAGTTCTACACCTTGATCCTAAGGCAGCCAGGAAGAAATTAGATGTGTCTCCCTCTGGGCATAGCTTGAGCATTTAAGACCTCAGAGTACTTTCTTCAGTGATATACTAAGGTCATACCTCTTACTAGTGCCATTCCCTGGGTTCAAGCATTAAAACACATAAATATATGGAAGCCATACTTATCCAAACCACCACGAAGTACACTCAATTTTTTACCACATCTTGATTTAACTTTGGTAAGTGGTACCTATGGAAGAAATGGTCTGTTTCTTTTAGATATTTCAATTTGATGTACAGATTTCTAAAATATGTTATGATTATCTGGATATTCTTGCTGTTTGTTATTATGTCCCCCTTTTCTGATTTTTATTAATTTGGATATTACCTTGGACTCCAAGAATTGTTCTGTGGTAACAGAAATTGGAGAAGATTCATGGGCTTTCAACCTGGTGTTCTGGCAGATATGGTAAGTGTTGAGCATGAGACTTGGGCACAGCTAGGACGTAAAAAGGAGAGGACATCGGGGATGCATTTTGAGACCCATTAGAGGCATGTACAGTGGGAAGGGGAAGCTGCAAGTGGTGTTCTGTTGGAAAACTAGGAAGCAGAAGCCCCGTTATTCACTTATGTGGCCAGCACTAACTGCTTCTTTGGAAGTATTTTATTAGGTATAAGAACATCTAATGTGGGCTTGAGAAAGTTAATACTCAATTATGGAAACATTTTTTACTTGGTTTCGCCATATAAATTGGTAAATGATTTGGTGCAATATGCACATAGCTATTAGCCAAGTGACTAGGGAAAATTACGTAGCATCTAAGTGAATTTGACGTAAAATATGACTTTAGTAAGAATGAAAATAATGGCCATGTGATAGATTTGTTACTTGAATTATTTCTGCTATGCTTAAACATTTACGCTAATATTGTTTACAATCCCATGATGATGTTTGAAACAAAAGTAAATATAAATACCTCTAAATAGCATAAGAGACTCCAAACTAAGTATGCTTTTTGCTTTGGTTAGAAGGATATGATTAGTAGAAACAAAAATCCTCCTTATTGTACTAATTTGCTACTAAATAATGGGCAAGCAGATACTAATTTCATGCAGGAATCTACCTGTCTTTGGTTACTATGTGTAGTGGTTTGAATGTGGGAGGGGCACTATTAGGAGGTGTGGCCTTGTTGGAGGAGGTGTGCGACTGTGGGGAGGGCTTTGAGACCCTCTTCCTACCTGAGTGAGGACAGTCTGCCTTTGCCTTCCTTTAGAGGAAGATGTAGAATGCTTACCTTCTCCAGAGCTATGCCTGCCTAGTAGAGACTGCTGTACTTCTTGCCATGATGGTAATGGACTGAAACTATGAACCTGTAAGTTAGCGCCAATTAAATGCTATCTTTTATTAGAGTTTTCTTGGTCATTTTGTCTTTTTACACTTTTGCAGTTGAAAAAAAGATAGTTATATTTAGGCGTTATTGTGACCAGGTTATTGTTTATATTTGAACTTTTAAACTGGAATGAATTACAATCCAGAAATTAAGGGCACACCTGTGATCTAAACCTTGAGGCTGGCATCAGTGAGGTAAAGTCTTCTGGGAAGTGTGTTCTGAGAGCACAAAGAAACAGTGTTCCAGAGATAATCAACATTGTATCTCATGCTAGTAGCTAACTGTAATCTGCAAGAGTCTCCCAGGTGGTACTGGCTTTGAAGGTATGAGGGGGTCATGGAGAGCCATTGAGACTTGGCAATTTGAGACCAGGGAAGGCCATTGGTGAAAGTACAAGCAGCTTCAGTTGCACTTTCCAGCCCAGGACTGAGGCGCTCATGAAAAGAAGTTGAGGTTTGCCACTATAGAGGGAACCTTTGACGGTCTATTGGTGAAGCCTAGTTACAATGGAAGATCCTAGCATACTGGATGGGATGATCATTAAGGACAGCAGCAGTAGTGAGTAGACTCCGTCGTAGCATGGAATACTACAGAAGGCAGAGCTAGAGAAATGACTCAAACATTTTGCACAGCCTAGAAGATTCTGTGTAGATTCCAGACATTGCAACAAGAAGTTATAATAAAGTTGATATTGTCTTGGAGGCTCCAAGATGTTAGAGATAACAGAGCCATGGGGTACCTGCTGAGAAAAGATGGTTACTGGGAGTGGAAAAAAGACCAAGGAAAAGAAATTTGTTAAAGTCAACAAAGATGAAGGAGTTGGAAATCTAAAGAGCGCTTTGATATCAGACATAGAGATGCTGAATTTGAATTTTCCCAGCTGGCTTTTGGTCTAGTATTTCCTCACCATGACATTTTGGAATGGTGATGTATACTTGCATGATATTGGAGGTGTGTGATCTGCTTTTGAAATTTAATTTCTTAATGGACCACAGTTTAATGATTGTTTGAATCTCAGCAGAGATTTTGAACTTTGGATTGTTAGCATTGTTGGTGCTTTTATTTAGAACCTGTGGAACATTTGAAGTTGGACAAAACATATTTTGCATTATGTTATTCTTAGGTATTACCTCCATAGTCTCATGTGTTTGAACAAGCCTTTGGAATGTGGTGGTTTAAATATGCTTGGTTCGAGGAGGGACACCATTAGGAGGAATGGCCTTGTTGGAAGATATCTGGCCTTGGAAGAAATGCTTCACTGTGGGTATCCTTGCTTCCTTTGGATGAAGATGTAGAACTCTCAGCTCCTCCAGAGTCATAACAGCCTGGATGCTACTGAGCTTCCTGCCATGATGATAATAGCCTAAATCTCTGAGGCTGTAAAAACAGCTCCAAATAATTGTTGTTTATTTATAAGAGTTGCCTTGGCTATGATATCTCTTCGAATCAATGGAATTCTTAAGACACTATCTATCATAAGCTAATAGGTATCCACCATAACAAGTTTGAACATTACACTTAGCTCCTTTCTGACTAATCTGGGCTTAATATTAATCATCATAGGAAATACCCCTTTATATTTCAATTTGCTCAAAACAAATGTCCTTGAATCTTTCTTTGTCCACTTTTTATATATCACTTATAAATGGCTGAGTTGTAATGGAGACATTTGTGACAAATACTTCAACCAGTATCCTGTTCTATTCCAATAGGACCTCCACATCAATTAATGAAATATTTTTATAATACATTGTCTATCTTCTAAGACTGTCTTTCTTTCTGTTATACATACTTTTAAGTTATAAAGATATTTTTTCACATTATGAGATATATTATATTACATGTTTTAAAACTTGCAAGGATTTCAGCTAGAATACTAAACAAAGCTAAAACCACTGCTTCTAGCCTGTCCATATTATACTCCAATAAAATAAACTTTCATACATTTTAAATTTAATCACTTTATCACTTGATAATTTTATATATGCATATAATATATTTTGGTCAAATAATTCCTCCCTTATTTGCCCAACTCTATTTCCTTTGGCTAATGTTCTTGTCTCTCTACCCCTTTTTTTCTTCATAAACCCATTAGTCCTTTCAGGGCTACATTGCAGTGTTATGGGGCCATCAGTGAAATGGGAGTAGTCTCAGAGTCTTTCTTAATCACTGGAGAAAACATCAGCAGCCATCAACTGCCATCTTCCCTCCCTTTACCATTTCCTCCAGGAAAGTGCTCCCTCTCCCATCCACCCTCACCCACCTCAGCACCTTGGTGTTCCCCTACACTGGGAAATGAGCCTTCACTGGACTAAAGACCTCTCCTCCCATTGATTTCAGAAAATATTATTCTTGATCATACAATTGGAATTGCTCTGAGTTTGTATGAACAGTGGCTGTCATGATTTATTGAGATATGACTCAAATTCATTTTCTTGGTTATTTAGTCCGTAACTCCCTATATAGCCCACACTAGCCTTGACATTTTGCTCACTCCAACAAGCTTCATGAGAACTGGGATTAAAGACCTCATTGACCATATCTTGGTCCCTGGTTGTCATCTGTCACTCATGCAGGTACGCAAGTATTCCTATCAACTGTATCTCCAGTCAAAGATCTTTTCATCTCTTGTTCCTTCTAGTAAGAATGTCCTCCTTCATCATTCGTATAGCTCATTTTATTCAGGATTTTATGCAGATATGTTTTCATTCATTCATATAAAACACAGTAAACTTCATCATCCTATAATTATGGATCTGATTGTATTTCTTCTTATTTACGCCTTCTCTGTGGATCCTCTTTTTCTTGTGTGACTTCTCTTAGTAGAGTGGGTACTTTTCCATGACTGTGTGCATGAACCTAGATCCTTGATACATAATGCACAATGTACATTTATTGAAAAACTAAGAAAATAAATATATTCACTTGATTAAATGCTGATAATGTAATTAAAGATTAAATAAAATTATTATACTAAATGAAATTCTAATATTTAAATTATGCTAAACCATTTAACCAGAAATTTAATATTAAAATATATAATTAATTAAAACATAAATCATTTGATATGTTAAATAATTTAATATCAATTTGTGTAGTCCTGAAAAGACCCACATGTTCTAAATTTTTTAATGTACAACTGAAAATAAGACTTTGATACTAAGCAATTATTTTAATCTCTCATTATATATAACCCTTCCAAAAATGTAATGTGTGTATCGGGGACTATGGTAAATATGTTTAATAGCCTGTAAAATAAACCAAATTCCTGATATTGAATTTGTCCCACCTAACTCTTATTCTCTTCAGAGAAGTCTGTGGATCTGGTACACTAAGATAAAACAAAAAGGGAAAAAAGAAAATCTGTTTTGTATTGAGTCACAATTTTGTGTTGATTTTAGAAGAAATATTTCCCCATTGAATTCACTACAATGTAATGCTATTTGCAACAAATAATCTATGTATTAATTGTTAAAATAAATTTATTCTAAATTTCACTTCTGATTTGTCATTATTTATAATAAAAACATACAAGAAAACAAATTTTAAGCCTTCCTAAAATCCATAATGAAAATGACAATGGGTTAAGAGAAAAAGATTTATTTTCATATTGTTTGCTTTTAATAAATAAATGTAATTGTAAAAATCTTCAGACTTCAACTATCCAAATTTGAATTAAAATACTGCATTTATAGTAAAAAAGAGATGACTTCATAGTCAGGAGTGAATGAACTCATAGAGACTTGTTAAGGCTCAGCACTAAAAAGGGACAGTCCACATTGAGTATCAATTCTAACCAAGAAGTTATCTTTAATAGCTCGAACTAAAAAAGAGGACAGCTATTTTCTCCAGTGAAGTGCTGCAGTGTGGCTTCCATCCCCAGAAGTGGAATGAATATGCAAAATGGACTCAGTATTACTTCTGTGAATGTTCTGCTTCTTTTACTTTGTATTTTTTGTTTTGTTGTTGTTGTTGTTGTTTGTTTGTTTGTTTTGTCGTTTTCCCATTCTTATTGGTATTTTGCCTCTTTCTTTTGATTTCTCTCTCTCTCTCTCTCACTCTCTCTCTCTCTCTCTCTCTCTCTCTCTCTCTCTCTCTCTCTGTGTGTGTGTGTGTGTGTGTGTATGTGTGTATTTATATGAAATAAATAATTTTCATTGGCTAATATCCACAACAGTCCACAACTAACTAGATAAGGGTTATGATCTATTTAATTTGCAAAAGAAACACCCAATTACCCAGGAACTAAGTATATCAAAGCTTTATAGTGGGTCCATTAAAATATCAAAATGGAAACATTCATTATAAATTTCTAGTGCTTTAATGTTTCAGAGAGCATCCAGGTAAATTTAAAACTATGATAATATGCTTCTAAATTTATGCTCTAATTAATATATTCTAAATTGATATCCAGATGACTTGCTTAATTTAACTATGTCATCAAAATGATCTATTTTAAAGCCCATTGGCGGTAACTTTATTATCCATCCTATCCAAAGACATTTTTAAATACTTCATCCTTGTGTCTCTTAAAAAGTTTGCCTTTTATGTTTGTTTTCAAAAGCATGCTAATGTAGCTCATTTTTCTATTTCAATATTCTACTCATAATGTCATCACATAAAGTAAATGCTGTCAGGGTAATAGTTGATTTCATAAGTATTACTAAAATGTTAGTGTAAAGTGTGTGATTCTGGCCACTAAACACTGTATTTAATTAGCTGGTGCACTGGATTCAGAGAAAAAAGGAATCCTCTCACAAATTTTTGGTGGTCATTGCATTGATTTTATCACTCAGTTTCACATATAAAATAAGTTAAGTGCTTATCTGATTTAGTATTTAGATTGACATAAAAGCCTCTCTGATCACATAAGGCTCCCCCATTACAAGTCAGAAAATATCATCCTGAGGAAGGTAAGCCAATCACAAAAGGACACATATCGTATGCACTCATAAGTGGATATCAGCCCAAAAGCTCAGGATGCCCATGATACAATCCACAGACCACATGAAGCTCACGAAGTTCGAAGACCAAAGAGTGGATGCTTAATTACTTAAAATGGAGAACAAAACATTCTCAGGAAGAAATAGACAAAGTGTGGAGCAAAGACTGAAGGAAGGACCATTCTGAGACTACCATACCTGGGGATTCAGGACATATAAAGCCACCAAACCCATGAAATATTGTTGATTCCAAGAAGTGCATGCTGACAGTAACCTGATTTAGCTTTCTTCTTAGAGGCTCTGCCAGAGCATAACAAATACAGAGGAAGATGCTCACACCCAACTATTGAACTGAGACCAGAGTCCCCAGTGGAGGAGATAGAGAAATGATTTAAGGAGCTGAAGGAGTTTGCAGTGACATAAGAACAACAACACCAACCAACAAGATCTCCCAGGTACTACTATCCAACAAGTACACATGGATGAATCAATGGCTCCAGCTTCATCCTTAGCTAATGAAGGCCTTTTGGGGGCATTAATGGGAGAAGCCCTTGGTCCTGTCAAGGACTGGTACCCCAGTATGTCAGGGCAAGAAGGCAGTAGAATGGGAAGGTTGGTAGGGGTGCACCCTCATAGAAATAGGGGGAGTGGAAATGAGATAATGGTTTTATGGAGGGGAAAGGGGACAGCAGTTGATAAATAAATATGTAAATAAAATATATCCAATAATTTAAAAAAATGAGTGCTAATTCTTTAGAAATTTTTGGGTTAGTGAAAGAGACATGACAATCATGATGTTTAACAAAAATAAGACTGAATGAAATCTATTATGTTTAGGCATGCTATGGTTATAATGGTTTAATAATACTGTCTAATGTTTAGCAAGTGTTCCAGAATGTCAGACAAGAACCTAGCTTCTTTTTATGTACTTGTTCAATTGTTCTTTATATAATTGCCCTACTAATGTCTATAGTCTTACCATTTTTGTAAACAAAAATATCAACAGTTAAAAGAACTGCAATATCTAAAGAAAAAAAAAAGATTATGGTAGTTCATGTGGAAATGATGAATGTTTTTCTCATCCAGGAAATTTGTGAGGGATCCTTTTCTCATGTTAATTTAATGACAACTTAATGACAAGACATCATAGCAGAATAGTTCCGTCATTATTTGTGGAATATACACCATTTTCTACAGAGTTGGAGTTGGCAGGTGCACATGCACTCATTATATCTTTTATTTCCTTTTCATGAAATAGAATCTAGAATCTAACTCATTGCTTTATCCTACAACTAATAGAGTACATTTTATGTTTTACTACAGTTTCCTTTAATTGAATATATATATATAAAAATTTAATAAGATTATCTAAACAATCTGAACACCCCAGAAACAACTCACAGACTGTGTGAAATTCAAGAAAGGAATAAAAAAGAAAAGAAAAAAAAACATTAAGTTTATTCCTTACACACCAAGAAAACTTTGACTAATTCCAGGTTACATCCTATTTACATGTACTTTATGCTCATTGTAACTAGTAAGATCTTAATGCACACTATCAAACCTTTAAAAAATAAAAAAGCCAAACAATGACAAAAATATAATCATATACTTTTTTGCAAAAATGCTTAAAATTTTTACATTTATCTTTGTATTTAAAATAAAGTTCTTCATAAAATAAAGATTATCTACACAAATTCAATTTGTTGCCTTTGGCCAGAGTTTGCCTGAATACTGCAGGCAAACTAAGTCATAGTGCATTCTTAATAAAGATTACTTTTAACAGTATACACAAATAAAATCCACATATTCATGGGTGGATGTATCTATTCAGATGTTTATGTGTTAAGGAGATGTTTACTTTACCTCAACTCTATTTTGCATTTACTGAATATTTTCACCACATTTTTCCCTTCCAGTCTTTCTGTTCCCTCTTTCAGAACAGGAAGATACTACAGTTGACCCTGCTGGGCTACACCTAATAGACTGGATACAGATCCCCTGCTGGGTTACACCTAATAGACTGGATACAGATCCCCAGCATGATTCTGCTGGTGATTTGGGAGATGTACACATGAATGTTCAGCTAAGTCTTGCATAGTCATACCTGATGTTCGTTGTATGCCAGTATTTAAAGCTACAGTGTCTGGTAGCCATCTTGGCTCATACAGAAGACTCAGCACAAAGAGAAGTGTAGCTACAAGACAGTAAGACTCTCAGTGGGAGAACTCTGAAGAGACAACCATCCCAAAGGCTTAACTGTGTCAATCATTAAGTTCACCTGGATAGAGTTCCTATTGAAATACCAAAGAATCCTGCTCACTGCATTCAATAATTATTTCAAATAGAATTATACAAATATAATTCAATATCTAACTTGTGTAAACCCTACAGATTTGTTGCAGAGAAACACTCTATTGATACATAATTATTAAATAATGACGGCATGACTAACCAAAACTAGTATATCTGCTTTCCAGCACACATTATCTATTTGTTTTGGGTACTTGTATGATTATCAGAAGAGTTTAGGGTATTTTAGTTTCAATCATGGATCAGAGGACATCACAGAGACTGAAAGGACAGTCACTGAGCCAGTATGGATCTTCACTGTGTCCTTTACACACTTGCTGTTCAGTGTACAGTTCTTGAGGGACTCCTCACAGAGGATTGAGTGGCGCTGGCTCTCTTCCGGGCTCTTGGTACCCTGTTTCTTCTACTATACTGCTTCATCCAGCCCTGACATAACACTTTGTGCCTAGACTTACTGTGACTTGTTTTGCTTTTTCCTGAAGGGAAACTATGGAGGAGTGGGTCTGAGAGGAAGAGAATGTGTGAGGAAACTGTGAGGAATGGAGGGAAGGGAAACAATAGCAAAAATATATGAAAGAATAAATTTTAAAAAGTTAAAAGACTTGTTACATTTTTTACATCTTAATCTATTTATTAAAATATGAATTGTACTTAGTATTTGATTAGATTAGTGTTTAATACTCAGGTAGTTTGATTCTATGAATATAGCCTATGCTTTGTTTTTATTTATCTTCCTCCTTGTATGAGTTTATGATTCATTTTTGAACTTCTGGTGTATAATTGTTAGAGTGTTCTATCTAAATTTAAATTTATGTATTAGCTACAGAAATAATTTCAACTTACTTTTTAGTTAGATTGTGAACACTAATCTGAGACCAGCTTAAAATTTAATCTTGTCTGGTGTTCATCTAAACCATTGTTAGTATAAGTTTGTATCCAGTCCTGTGTGAAGACCAGATAGTTAAAATTCTCAAAGATGGTTAGCCTTGAAAGCATACATACAAATAACTTTAAGTGGACTACATAGGCTGTATTTAGGAATATACATATATGCAGATATAAGCAATAACAATTAATGAAAAAAAGGCTCATCAATTTTAAATATAGTGGAGAGAATTTTATGGAGGGTTTTGGAGGGAGAAAGGAACATGGAAAAGGTTGTAATCAAATTACAATCTCAAAAATAAAGCAAAAGAAAAAAAGAAAAGCTCACAAAATTTCAAGAATGAATTGTGAAAAATTCACAATCTATTTTTCACCTGCTTCCTCAAAGCTAAGTGCAAGACTACAGAACTTCTTGGGATTATTTTTCCTGCATTACAGCTTTACGGTAATTTTCCTGAAAATGTTTTAAATTTTATTTTAAATTCAATGACTTTATCCAAAGTGTGTTGTCTGACTGAAGCATCCCTGTAACCTTGTCTCATCAGAACCTCACTAAGGACAAGGGCCAGAGATCAGTCAGCTACATGTGAAAGCACTTCATTTTCATCTTTTCCTCAACATTTGTAGCATCTTAAATATTTTGTAGTTTCTGCAATCTCCTTTGTGAATTCCGGGAAATATTTTTTAATATATTTAGAAAATTAATTGTATGTCCTGTGTACATGTGAAAATATACGTGTGTAAATCTACCATGCTGCAAGGAGTAGAATCAGCCTCCATTTCCATAATGCATAGCCATTATTTATCTTTAGAGTAACTGTGGCAACCTTAAAACTCCTGATTCTGCAATACACACTTTTCTTGGGAAGAGGACCAATTCAGTGATATTTCTATTCTGTCATTTTATGTCTTATTCTACTCTTAATTTAATTACCTTTTCACTTTTATCTACTGCTTTTGTAATTTATGCTTTTATGAAGAATATATGATAAATAAGTCCCTAAAACAAGAAAAACTGGTTAAATATTTATTTCACTGTTTTCTCCATTTACAGCCTACTTGTCATGGTTTTGCTACTTTTCCCTTCTCCAGAATACAAATAGTCTGGATAATGTTAATTGACTAGAATATACCCATTTCTAAACTGCACTTACTTTTAAGTTTCTTCTAGTTCAGTTATTATGTACAGCTTAGAGATAAAATGGCAGAAACTAAAACCATGCAACAAAAGTTCTCCAAGCTCTAATTTCAACTTATTGCTTAAATACATGAATTATGTTGAACTCGATAGAAAATATTCATTTCTAAGCATATTTCATTCTGACCTTAGAAGTCTTTATTTCAATACAAAAATATGGTAGCTAATAATAATTCATCGTTTAGATTTAATGAAAACACATTATATACAACACCACTTGGATACAACTAATTTGTTTACCTTTAATACTCCTGAGGAAATTATATTAACTGTTTATTAAATGTCCCTCCCAAAGCTGTAAGAAATTATGAAGAAAAACGAAGCATAGTCACAAGGGAGGAGTTTACTTTAATTAAAAAATACTTGTACTATTTTCAGATATTATATTAAAATTGATGCTACCTACCGCTGTGTTTGCAAAGGTCTCTTCATAAAACACCAGCATTACTGCAAACTGGAGGACAGAGTACATCTTCAAGAGCTGGGATGCTGATGATGAGAAAGGGACTTCTTGTCCGGTAACCTGGGTAGACAAGAAAGACAATTTCCATTACTCACTGCCATAGCTCATTTCTCTTCATAATACCTACACTTCAAGAAAAGATGAGTCACTGCAACACAATTTTCTCAGGTTTTTTTTCCAAATAGAATTTGACATTCATTTTCTTAGATAGAAAATTGGCTGAAGATTAGGAGACTTGCTTCTTGATTCCAAATATTATACCTTCTGGTAATGATTTAGTCTTTCTTAAATTGAAAAGTCATAGCTTCTTCAGCTACATGTGTATTCATAATTACAGGACGGAGGAATAATAAATTAGAATTATGTCCAGCAATACACCAAGGAAGAGGAGGCAGGTGACTCTAGGCAGCATAAGTAACCATGATTTAACATCAAATTATATTTTAGTAATATAATCTTCTGAGCTATTAAGACTTCTTGAAGTTCTGTGCTATTATTTTATTTGGATAAAACAGATGAAGTCACTCATACATTTTTTTTTAAATTCCACATTGATTACTTTGTTAAATAAAAGGAATAGGAAGATAAATTCCTCCTTCCTAGGCATTTTGAATCAAAAATAATCAAAGTTCATCTTCTGAGATCTTCTTCAATTTCTTTTTTCAGAAATTTGAGGTTCTTATCATACAGATCTTTCACTAGCTTGTTTAGAGTCACACTAAGGTATTTTATATGATTGGCAGTCATTGTGAAGTGTGTCATTTCTCTAAGTTTTTTCTTAGCCTGTTTAATATTTGAGTAGCAAAAGGCTACTGATTTATTTGAGTTAATTGTATATACTACCACATTGCTAAAGTTGTTTATCAGGTTTATGAGTTTTCTGGTGGAATTTTGGAGTCACTTAAGTAAACTATTATATTATCTGCAAATAGTGATGATTTGTCTTCTTCCTTTCCAATTTGTTTCCCGTTGACCTCCTTTTGTTGTCTAATTGCTCTGGTTAGTACTTAAAGTACTATATTGAATAAGTAGGAAGAGAGTGTGTAGCCTTCTCTAGTCCCTGATTTTAGTGGAATTGCTTCAAGTTTCTCACCATTTAGTTTGATGTTCGCTATTGGCTTGCTGTATATTGCTACCACTATGTTTAGTTATGGGCATTGAATTCCTGACTTTTACCATGAAGGTGTGTGGAATTTTTTCAAAGGTTTGCTCAGTATCTAATGATAAAATTGTGTAGATTTTTTTTAGTTCATTTGTGAGGTGAGATTGGGTGTGCTGGAACCTGAGCATCCTCATAGAAGTGGGGATGGGAGAGATTGGTGAAGGAAGAACCTGGAAAGTGAATTAACATTTGAAATATAAACATATAATATATCCAATAAAAAGTAATATTCAAAGTACTTCTTACCTATATCAAACATCCTATACAACTAACTATGGATATAAAGCATATGTAAGTAATTTAAGGTGTTTAAAAGTAATAAAATATTATTTGCATAAAATATATCATTTCAGGTTTAATTTTTCTCATTTCATAAGCCAGTGGTGTTGGCTTACACTTTAATTCCTACATTTAGGAGGCAGAGAAAGGTAGATATCTGTGAATTTGATGCCACCCTGGTCTACAGAGTCAGTTCCAAGACTGCCAAAACTACACAGAGAAGTTCTGTCCTGATGAAAAAGTAAAACACAGGAACAAAAATTCCTTGGTCTCTCGTATTTTTTGTTTGTTTGTTGAGTGTTATTTCTATATTTAATATTTTTATGCTAATATCAAAATCAGTCATTGTTTGACATAGCAATTACAATGTTTTGGCATGACTTTAGAACATCTCTTTGGGGCACTTCATTTCATCATAAACAGAATTAAGAAAAGACCCGATTTTCAGAAGTATTCCATCTCTCAGGTTCTAGGTCTCTGCGTGGAAGACAAACATATCAGAGGAGGGTCTTGTTTTAGGTTTAAATGATTCAGAAACCAGTTTTGATTCATCTACTTCCTAAATTGACCTCCCTGTAATGAACCAATTTCCACTTGGTAGGCAACGCCCCTCTCAGTGCACTTTCATGATGGTGTCCTCTCATTATGCTTTCCATATACATCAGACAAGGTAACAGCATTTTAGTTTCACATGGAGATAGCACAGGAAAGTGCAAACTGGACACATATCTACCCTCACCACCTCTTATGTTATACACTATACTTACCTCTGGGATTTCTTCACTCAGGCCAAGTCTTGGTTTACCTGGACCCCATCCTGGTCCTTTAAATAGGACAGAAAACTTATGGCAGAATCCAGGTGTGGCCCAGAATGTTGTCCATATATAGAGTAAATGGTGAAACTTGAAAAAAAAATGTTTATTTAAAGTAGGACAAACATAAAATAGAAAATTAAGTACAACTAATTATATACCTTGTTAATATATTACCGTGACTTACATACTGTCTATAATAGACATTGTTCATGAGAATATAAATAATATATTGATATGTTATCTCAATCTGTATTTTAATTAATTCTATACATATTGTATATCTTTGATCTGTTCTTATCAATATCTTCAAAATTAAATAAAATTATAAGTTTAAAATGAAAACAATATAATACATTATAAATCAACAAAGTAGTATAAATAAGATATGAGGCTGTTTCAAATAAAACTAGCCAGCAGTCTTTGAAAATAATAATGGTGCCTATTGACTTCATTTCTAAAATGTTGCTGGATGGATAGTTACAGTTGAACATGCAGACATCATATGAATGCTTACAAGTTCAAATATTTTAAAACAATAATTTATTATACTAACAACATGATATTAACAAGCTATATTCACAAACATTTCAGATTGTAGAGACCCAGTACTGAATAGTATTATATTCAGTCACAAGAAAGGAAAGGTTTGATGCTTGAGGGAGAACTTTACATTAAATGTTATATCAAGAATACTCATTCTTTATATAGCTTTTATTTGACATACATAGACATTAAAAATACCCACATATAAGTGCTCAATAAATTTTAACCATAAAAACATTTCACATAAGTACCCATCATACATCCATCAAAGGACTGAACATATTCGTAGGGTTTGGGTATCAGCTTCAAACTCTAAATGTGAGATTTTTTTTAAACTATAGAAATGCATTAATGGAGAGAAAAGCATTTGCTCTCAGAATTTGTGGTCTTGCTGGTATTTTAGCAGTCCCTGGGTGAATGTAAATTGCTAAGATTAGAAAAATGGGTTTTATGATTGCTTGAACTATTCCAAGAATCAACATGAATTATTATGGGACTTAATGGAGAAGTTTATGAAGATGAGGCAAATGTTAGAAGGCAGCTTTGCCTGGAGATTTTCACTACTACTAAGATGGAAGATTAGTATCTTTAGAACACCCAACACACATTAAAATACTGAATCATTTGGTTTTTCTAAATGTACTTCAATTTTATTTGTACATATTTGGATGCTACCCATGAACAATATACCACAAAAACATAAAGTCCTTTCCCTGAGTGACTGAGTTCTTAATAACCGGAACTTTGGGTCTCCCAAAGAGAGCAGAGTGAGTGAGTA
Source organism: Micromys minutus (assembly GCF_963924665.1). NCBI lineage: Eukaryota > Metazoa > Chordata > Mammalia > Rodentia > Muridae > Micromys > Micromys minutus. The sequence goes on along the minus strand of NC_137969.1, from coordinate 183,186,994 downwards.
TTCTATCCATAACAATAGCGAGCTTAGGCTTGTATGTACTTCAGCAAAAGCTAGGTTCCTTTAGGGGTGGTAAATCCTACATATGCAATTTAGCTTAATGCAAAGAAAGATCACTGGATGTAAATGTTAAAAAACTCTTAACTCTCACAACTTGCCAGCTTGAAGTTTCTCACTAAAATGAGCACATAGGAAAAGAAACCTTAGCCTCACCAATGACAGCTACCATAATGAAGAAAGCATTTTTGAAGGTAGATACCAACAGGCTTAATAATTGTCTTAAATGAGCAATAGATTCAGAATGCCTGCCACTGTCTTACACTGGCACTTGGTGAATTCCTAGTCATTCATTTGACTATGCATATGTAGTGCTTACAATATCCACTCTCTGATCTTTGCTCTGCTATGAATACATTATCCTCAAAAATTAAACAAACCAACAAAAACAATATATTCCTCAAAGACTTTCTTAAAAGCATCATGAATTCATCAATAATATTAACATCAGCTATAATCCATTCCAAACTAGTTTTACAGTGTTGCTGAGCCAAGTGTACACTTTACAATGATAGTCACATGAGTACTTGGCATCAGGTTTGTAAAGGTCTAGCCTAGAGAAATGAAGCAACCTTTTACATTTTTCTTTCTTTATTAATATTAAGGAGAAAATGTAACTGAAGCAAGGAAAGGGGGGGGGGGTTCTGTAAATTTTCTAATTTGGGTTTAATGTAATATAGCTAGCTGTTGTCAAGATCAGAACATATTTAATGTGTCTCCCGAGAGACAAACCCTGTTCTGAGTACAGCCTGGATAAAGATGGAAGGAGTGTCATGTAGTAGAAAAGTACAAGAAGATAAACATCAGCATTTTCCTTTACAATTGTGGATACACAGGGGTGACTTTCAGTATAAGTATACAACTGACCACAGCTGATGTATGATGCCACAGCAAAGCACGGAGATTATAAATGAGTTAAATGCAACTGGGTGCATTTGGTTTGATAGGTTAAAGTAACAGCTGACAATTGAATTAATTTAATACAATTATTCAAATACTCTGAATGGGTGTTTCCCATTAGAAACAAAAGAGCAACTGATTCATAAGTTATTACTGATGGTCAATGAACAATTTTGTGTTTGTAGGTACTTGATATAGCAGATGTTCAATAGATTGTGATCTTCTTTTGGTTTCAATGCTCTGTGCAAACTGACATAGGTTTGCAAAGAGCACCCAAAAGGAGGCGTTAATTTGTTACTTCCTGGGTGTCACAACCAGCCCAGTGTACAGAGCAGTCACTGGATAACCATAACATTGCTTCCTTTTCCTCATTTGTGGCTTTGTAACCCCAGAAGCCCTTGCTGCAGTCTGATACTGACATGTTGGAACTTAGCAGAGATTCTTCATTTTTCTAGTGCCAACCACTAAAGCTGGAAAGTAGGCAATACCACATGTGTAAGAGAAAATTGGTCTGCTCCATGAAGTCTTAGCAGGAGAGGTAATATGTGTACCTAACTGATGTATAATGCTCCTTGACACCCAGTTCTAAGATGAGAAGGGCAAAGACCTCCTGTTGAATTTCTAACCAGAGCTTGATGGCTTGAAGCAAATATTTTTCCTACTGTAGGATCAGCCTTAATTATATGACCTACCTCTACTCCTGAATACATGAATATAATTCAGGTCTATTTCAAGAAGGAAAATGTTTGCTAGAGAGGCACTGTCTTTGCATTTAAAGTATTAGACACATTTGAAAATTTTTACGATAAGTTTTAATGAATTTTACACATCAAGGTCAAGTTGCCACTTGAATAATTTCAAACTCATTTGTATATAAAACATTTTTTCACAGCAATGTAAAGTTCTTTCACCTACAATGATCATTTTCTGCCTAAGGATAAAATTGGTTAAACTGCACACACTAAGAAAGATCTAGGCTGAATGAATTACCTGTACTTTGAATGGCTCAAATGTTCCAATGGGATGGGTTAGACCATATATAACCTGTTCATTCTCTGCTTCAAATGTCCCTGGAAGATAAGCATTACAACATGACTTCCATCATTTCCAATGCAACTAATTAACTACTTTGATATTTGTACATTTTACTTACCAAAAATTCTATCCCAAATAATAAGAGTGCCAGCATAGTTCTTATCTATGCAGTAACGATTTCTGCCTGTGAAACAAAATATTAAAAGTAATTCTTAAATAGATGAAACAGAGCTTTAAAAATATCTATTTTTCTTGATTGAGAACATACACAAAAAATCAAGCCATAAAATGGTTTTTAAAATATCTTCTCCTCAACCTAAGCAACTGAGGAAAGGTGAGAGGAGAAAAGATGGACTTTCCCAGGGAAGATCGAAGCAACTGATTATTCAAGTCAAATTAGAAGTGTGTGTGTGTGTGTGTGTATGTGTGTGTGTGTGTGTGTGTGTGTGTCTAATGTATATCAATCAGATATGCAAGTAATAACAATTAGTGTGGAAAGAGGCCCTGAATGTGTGCTGGGAAAGAATATGTGTGAGGATTAGAGGATCAAAAAGGAAAGGTAAATATTGTTATAATACTATGATCACCAAATAAATTGTACCACCAAGAGTAACAGATGTGAACTGTGGTCTCATTTTAATTATTTTGTAATTAATTTTAGTTTTAAATGTATGTACATTTGCTAATGTTTTAGCTAAATGCATATATTCACATAAGCGGTCTCATAAAAACTACTAATAAGTTATACTACTAATAATGGATCATCACATTGTTCATGGAAAGTAAAAAGGAAATCCCAGGCTGTTTGGTTTTTGTCAGTGTGGAGTCCACTGATTTTCCTGTTCATGTAGAGGAATCCATAAGAACCTTCCACTCCTTGGCTAACTGCACCCAGGAGTGGGGAGAGCTCTGAGGTTGAAGGAGTTTGATGCATCTTCTCTCATGCTGTGGCACCTGCCTGGGAGAAAGAGGCAAGTTCCCCTTGGGAAGACCATGCTGTAGTGTGCTAATGCTGCCTGTGATTGTTAATGCTTCCTTCCAAGAGGAATAGAAGGACAGCGTTCCCTGCTTTGTCCAGTGCCCTTAGCATTATGTCCCTTAGATTTATTCATGCAGTATATATGGAAGTGGCTTAGATGATCTCGCTGTTATCTGCATCTTGGTACTTGAAAGGTCTTTTATGTATTCATGCATGCTGGGGCTCATGAACATTCCAAGTTCACTTTTATTTTCCCATCACAAATAAGGCACATTCTTAATGGTTCTTGTGCTGCCCAAATATAATGCATTTTGATTTTAACTAAATCAGTTGTCTCTATGTCTTGACACCAGTCACATGGGTTCTTTGATATTCAGTCAATGCAGCTGGTGGTGAGATCCTTACTGAACCGAGACGGGAGAAGGGACTGTTGGTTACTAGGTTCTTTTCAAATCTCAATATATATCTATTAAGGTTTTTAAAAATAGCTTTTTATTTTTTCTAATAATGTAATTGACTTCTCATGGTTTGTTTCCTGTAGTGCACATGTTTAAAAATTCTAAATTCCTTTAAAATCATAATAGTTTGACTAACAATTTCACTGTCAACAGGGCAGATGCTTAGCACTGTGTTGAGGTAACCCACAGGGGACTTTTAAAAGTTCCTTTCTAGCTGTTTGGCACACTTCTCAACCACAATTAGATGAGATAGAAAGAGGTTGAGAAGGCCACATTCACTAGTCCATGAATTCAGGTTGAAGCTTCTCTGAATGGAAAAGGTGAAGCAGTGTATTTATATAGTGTCCAGAAACAGTGTACAGTGTGTCTCTATTACTAAAGTACCAAACTGCAACATTAAATTTAAAGAGGATGAGGAAGAAGCAACAGAACTGGCTTACCATGATGAACTCTGTGATGGCTAGGAGTATTGAGGACCAGTTCCAAAGGGCCAAGGGTTCTGATGACCTGCTCAGAGAAACAGAGATAATAACAATAAATATGTATCTGTGTTACACACATCCATGACACTCACATTGAATATGTTGCACAGAAAGGCTCAAAATCCTTCTATGACATCACAGAAAGGCAGTGACCACCCAACTGTGTTTATGCATATGGTATGGCAGTACCAGGCTTGTCTGACTCAACCCAGTATCCATATTTTCAGGCTTTGCTGCGTCATCCTAGGAAAATAACTTAAGTGCTTCCTAATTTCCTGTTCTCATCTGTAAAACAAAAGTAGTGATGGTGCTACAAAATCACAGAAATCTAGACTTATAAATGTGATAGTATCCTGCATGCTTTATAGTCAAGGGGCAGCAGCAATGGTGACATTGATGAACTGGCAACATGTCACTGGCACAGGCAAAGAAGGGGCTAGTGAACTTAAGAGCTTGAACTGCATATGACAAGCACAGCAGTGTGTGTAATATAGATATATTATTTGGATACTTATGTAATTTGGATACTGATTTGAAACAGTCAATCGTAGGTAATCACTGGTGAGATCAGATCTTGTTTGAAAACACTTTGACAATAAGAATAGGGAGTAAAAACATTGAATGACAATAATAATCAACACCTCTGCGTTAAACCAAAGCAGAAAAAGCAAATACACAGCTCCCACTTTTCTGAATTTTTGACAAAGATAGGTAAAATTGTACAAAAATGAGTTTATCAACATATGACAATTATCAATATATCAGAATTATAATATATGATAATGCTTATTAATAAATGACATATACATTACATTAACAGAGGTTTAATCTCAGAAACATAATTCTAATTATTGATTTTATTTTTTAATTATGTGTATGAGTGTTACTGTTAATATGATTTATGTATCTAAGTGTCATATCAGAGGAAGTCGTAAGAAGGTTTTGGAGCTGATAGAGCTGTACTGACAGTAGTTCTGATCCATCAAGCCTGGGTAGGGGAAATAAAATCAGGTCTCTGCAATACAGCCCATGTTCTTAACAACTGAACCATCTTTCCAGACCCAGAAATGTACTTCTTAATGGAAATTCTCCTTCAGGAGTATGTGAATGTTTTTCTGTATTTTATTAACCTTTAATATTTAAATAACTAACTTGTTGCTGTTGCTGTTGTTCTGTAGTTATTGTTCTCAGCTGGTAGTTTTACATATGCTCCTGAAATTGAAGCTATAACCTCATTGGCAAATAGCAACCTGTAACTCCATAACTGCCAGTCACATCTTCTCCCTATTGCTCACGATAGGCCTGGAAGGTCGTCCTTACCTACATCATAGCTACCATTTTCTTAAGATTTCTTGGTTTCTGTCTAAATGGACAGATGTCTGAATGCAAAAGAATGTGGAATATTCTTTTTAAACTACATGTTGTGTGCTAATTTAGATTTTTCTTTATTGTTCCACCCCTTTACCCTTTCCTTTGTTCTTTGCTCTCTGTGTCCCTGTTTGCCATGAGGATGTGAGACAACTGAAATGTTTTATTTAGTGGTATAACAGTGATGCCATTGACTTGGTGCGAATGGAGTTACAACAGTGCTGCCAGTCACTGGGCAAGCATGGGGTCGCCATGGTGCTGCCATTCGGTGTGAAAACCCACTTAATTTTTACACGTCGTCCGTCACTGAGAACTGTAACACAAATGCTTGAGCCCTGCTCCTCATCTTCCTTCGTTCTCTCTCTCCTCTTCTTCCCTTCTCATCTCCTCCATCCCTCTTTCCTTTTATTTCCCCTCCTGTTCCATTTTTCTTTCTTTCACCTGTCCTAACTGTCCATCTGTCTTTCTGTCTCTTTGTATATATCTAGCCTTTTATATATCTAGCCTGGGGTGGGGAGGTCCAATCTATCCATTTTCAGTTATGTATTTTACTCTCTAAATACAACTCCTTTTACCCTATTAGAGCTAATGTATACGTCAGACTGTTTCGTTTCAGCACTTTCAAGTAGTTTGACACTATGTGTTGTATTTGTTAAAATATGGCTCTGTGATATAAAGCTTAAACTAATATCTCACAAATGCAGTGTTAGTCCTGGGGATTGAGAAAGAGTGGTATGTTTTATTACCTACAACCTATCACTACATCCTTCTTTACTAGTGGAAAACTGTGCGTCCAGATGGGAGTTGACCCAGGAGACAGGCAAAAATGGGCTTCTCTGGATTCAGAACCTTGCAAACGGATGCTTTTCGTCCGTCTTTTGTCTCTGCCACAAAACCAGATGGGAAATGAGTAAGCCATTTACCCCTGTTTGTCTCTTTGGTGCCTAACATTTGTTAAGAAAACAAACAAGAAGGGAGAGGCGTGGAGGGGACACACGGAGCAACTTCTGCTGCCCAGATGCTTTTCTGAGCTTGGGTTCTGGCAAGTGTGCAGCCGGATCTGAAGCCACACCAGGGGCCAGTTCCTTCAGATGGCGGGAGTCTTGGCCAAGTGGCATGATTTTGATTTTTATGGTTTATTATTATTTTTTAATGTCAAGATTTTTACCTTAGGGAAATGCTCTGTTCCTTTAGGCTAAAACACAGTGATATCAATATTGAAAACTGCTTCCTAAGTTCTTAGGTAAAAGCCAAGTCCAACACAGCCAACCACAGTTAAATTCCCTGGTTCTGAGGCCATGAGTACTGCGAAGCTGAGGGAGACCACCACAGGGCAGATGATTCATCATTCAGACAACCCGGTCAGAAGCCCTCATGTAGAAAACCCTCTGATTCAAAGTCATGGAGAAGTCATTAATATTTAATAAGAGCTGAGCGTAACTACGGTTTAATTATCGCCCACTTTTGCAAATTCAGCCATTTAGCAATTCAACCACATCTAGCTAGGGCTCACTTCCTGAAAACATGTTAGTTACTCTGGGAATAATCGGGCCCAGTCTAATTGTTCAAAAACGCTGTCTTAATTTATTAGATTTAAATGAGTTACTTGAAAATACAGAATTGAACAGCAGGGCTCAATATAGTATAATTCAATATCCTATCATGAAATAAACTAAAATGTGAAGTTATAGGTGCTAAGTCACTAATTATTACAAGCTCATGCCAAGCCATGTACTCTTTCTAATTTCACCTGTAAGAGGTTTTTAGTTTTCTACCATATCTTTTAAATACATATAAAATTATTTCCATCAGATAAAATGAATCAGATTTCTATAACTCCAATAGCAATTGACAGCTAAGCTCTTGACTACACAGGAGTGAAAACAATTTTGCTTATTTGCAAAGGTTTCTGTATCTACACTGCCTCATGGGTTTTGTGCCACTGGTTCTCATTAGGCTGCTGAAGCAATGTAGGCAGACCCATAATATTTTGCTTTTGGGCTTTATAATCTGAGTAACATGGGTGCCCAGGAAGGCCATGGAAAAGCTTCAGAGGGTTGGAAGTACTTTGAAGTTTTATACCACAACTTATGATTATTTTCTGGGAAGGAAATATTTAATCCTATTCTGAAAGGTAAATACAAACTTTTAAAGATTAATGAATAATAATTCATATCTAAGCAGAGATGCCCATAGGTTTCTTCCTATAATGATTCTATTTGGATTGATTTGTCACTTTCCATGTCATTAAAACATGCATGTCAACTTCTTTTCAATAATGTAAAACAAAACGAAGTTAAATATCTTTTTTACTGCTTCATGAAATCATTAATTCTTCTACCAAGACTGTTGCTTAGAATACTTTCCTCTGCAGGATAAGACATTATAAATGTGTTGATAATAAAAGTTACTATTTTGTGATAGTGAGGCTCCTTCTTCTCCTTCCACAGTTCCCATTAAGAATGGTGGAGAGTCTTTTATGTAAAAACACATGAACGAGAACCAGGTGACGCTGTCATTATTCCTGCATGGCATTTCCGTTGATTAAAAACACATTTTAAGTACTTGATTACTTCTTCGACTTCGAAGAGTCGAGTCAAAATGATAGGTACATGATAGGGACAGACTGATAGAGACCTACTCAGAGTCTGTGTCATCAGAAGGAAAAGGACTCCAAGAGCAGACTCCCATCCAAAGACCTCTGTCAGAGCTAAGATAATCCCGGCTCACACTGCCAAGCAGCTTTCCTGGGAGACTGTTCTACGGTTGGCTCAGCTTAGTCACTTGATTCTACCTCGTCTATAGGCCTTGTGGACTCATGCCTTTCCTGAATATCTGCCTGAATACCACATTCTCTATATAAACAACTGCTTTCTTTCAACTTCAGAAATGCACTGTGAAATCACTAATTCCTGCGTCTCATTGTTCTGAGTCCAAGTTTCATCCTTAGGTTACTTAGGTTCATCCTTACACTATACTGTTCATTTAGTAAGAATGCCTTCCATTTCTTATTTCTTATACCATGTACAAAACTTCACAAATACTGTGGTTACTCAGAAAGATCATATTTAAAAAAACAATATCTCTTCCCATTCTCACTCTCTTATACCCTCATGGGGATGGTTTGTTTACCCTAGTGGAAATGTTTTATTTCTTACAGCAGCAAGAATTGGTAGAGGATTTTCCTAGTAAACAGTCTAATTATACTAGGCAACTGACATGATAAAATTAAACTAATCTAGAATTTTCTTAGAGCTGAGGCTACTTATACTGCCATATGGATATAGCTGCCTTCCTACAGGCCCTTTCAAACCAAGGAAAGCACATCAAAAGATTTGAACATTTTACTTTAGAAATTGAAAGAGCAGTGTTAAAAAATTGAGCCTTGCTATTCTAAAGCCAGAGACACAGAGATGTAATAAAGTAGCTCAGAACAATGGGATTGGAAGGCAGGAAGGTTAGATCAAGGATTATGATTGACCAATTAACCAAATGACTTGGCATTCAAAGAAATAGCCAAACTGAAGGTGAGTGGGAGGCCAACAAACGTCACAAAGAAATGAAGGATACAATGGGGTAATAAAGTTCTGGGGGTAATGGGCCGATGGATACCTTTAATAATTCCGGAAGTCTTAGATATAGGTTTGTATATCTTTGAGTTTCAGTTTTAATAAAAAAAAAAAAACACACACATACACACAAACACAGAAAAGAGAATTCCTGTGTCACCTGGAAATTTGGAAGTAATTTCTTGAGTATCTTCTTATCGTTACTACCTTAAATTCATAATTAATGTCATAAACAAATAAAACATTGGCAAGCTTCCAGAGTAGCTAAAGATTAGTTTGGAATGAATAATTTTACTGTGGTGAAATAAAATGTGTGTAATAAGTCTACTAACCAAGTATCTATCATTAAATGATACCTGTTACTTATTTTCCTATTGTATTTTTTTAGTTCAAACTGAATAGTAGCTTGGAGAAGGAACTATATTAAAAAATTCTCATTAATTTTTATATGGTAAATCATTTCTAAAGCACCTAGCTTATTCTGCCCCCAAATTATTATTAATTATTTTCAAATATTCTTTAAGATGTTTAGTTGGATTCTTTCTTCCTAGTTTAATAAGAAGTAAAGAAGCAGTTATCTTGATCAAAATTCAGTTAATTTATTATAAATCGGTGCACAAGAATTGATTAGAAATGGTACTGGCTCATTTCAGTCGAGTGAGAGGTTATAAAGTCATACTTCCTTACTCTAAAAAGAAAATGCATGTTTGTACTTTGCTGTCAAATTTTGAAGAGATATTGGGACTACTATAGTGCACCTCTCTCAGCTTTTATATCTGCAAATGGCTGTGAAAATACTAAAATATGGTCTTAAAATTATCCATAGGGATATTTATAACCCCTTTTCAGAAAGAATATTTGAGCCTATGGCTCATTTTAAAGGCACTTTTTCATAAAGAATGGTTACATACAAACATCTAACATGGAAAATATGTTCTAAGAATCATTTGCACTTTGAAAATTCTCCTTATAAAACTGAATGTGCAGGCAATATGATAGATCCGAGGAGGGACTAGCTTGAGGATTTAATCTCCAGTGCTGGAACCACAGGGTGGCAGTCAGATGGATAGGACTTAGACTGGTGACATGGTCTGTAACTGGGTAGGACTTCTGGCATGCATGATTGATGGGCCAGAGGCCCAGATCACTGTGGGTCTCCTCATTCCAATGGATCCAGCATTTCAGAGAAATACTGTGACAGACACAGTCCCTTACACATTTATCATCTGCCATTTATCATTATTGTTATGTTTTATTTAACAAAGAATGATGTACTTTGTATTCAATTGTAAGTGGAAACATTTCTCAGATAAATTAATGGCAAAACTCCATGGAACCCAAACTCAAATTCAATGTTCTAACAACTATATTGTAATGAGTTTTTTTCTTGTAACCAATGTAATGCCACTCTCTTTTTGCTGCTGGTCACAATCTCTTCATCTCTCTTATTCCCTGGTTTCTTTTTGAATATTAATTCATAAGCAATTCATTCATGAACTATTAATCTAAACATTAGAACATTTAAATGTAGAAAATAAATATTTATTTTAATGAATGTGATTTTTAATTTTTATATATTTATTTATTTTTTGTAATGGGAAATGTTAAAGATTTCTGTCACCTTCAAACAGTCATATTTATTTTAATTTGCAGAGAGTAAACACGAAGAACACATGTGTCAATATAATGCAATAATTTTTTCTCTATTGAAGGTATTGTCATGTATTATATATTAAATATATTTTCAAATTCCAAATGATTACCACTTTAAGCACTTTATATGTTCACTCTAACTATTTAAAGCATTAAAACCTCATTAGAATCTTGTTTTTAAAGTGATTTTTCTATTTGAAAGAACAAGACCTATCAACATTCATAAAATCCATGTCTTACAAATTGGTAAGAAATTAACAGGATTTTAAAAGTAAGGTGAAATAAGTCCCACAGACTTCTCAAAAGAAATTTGTTTACCAGACAGAGTAACTTCAAATAAAAACTTAAAATTTTGGTGAAGCAAGGTATTAATAAATCAATTGCTTTTTCATTTTCTCTTTCAACTGATAAAAATGTTTCCTTTTTCCTTTTATTACCACTAAGTAGTTAATTGATTTAACTTAATAATCAGTTTGAATTCATAACTGAGTTCTTATCCAGACCCTATGCAAGAAAACTCTTGTAGTAGAAATGCTTACACTACAAACAGCCACACTGACTGATTGAATAATGTCTCCATTCACTCTGGCTCTGTCATTGAACAACAACATTAGATTCATTTGTTCTCTGCTTACTGTCATTGCAAGTACCTTGTTCTAAGATTTCTTGTGACTACACAGAATATAATGAAGCAAATCACAGAATAGTATTGGGGAATGAAATGGTTTTCTTTCTAATGAATAATGACATGAAACGTTATAGATTATTATAGAGATAAGCATTTCACTATCAGTATCACTGAAGTGATTCTTCTTTAACATTTTAGAAAATTAGAAAATTCATGAACTACATAAATCAACATATGAAACAGACTTTTCCTTGCTCTGAATTGGTTGATTTTTAACTCTCCTCATTTTCTTTATTATGAGCTTTATAGGTTTGAGCCTTTGTGGATTATTTCATTTTGCTAAGCATCTGGTAAAGAAATGTACAAATAAAAACTTGATTCTACCCTCCACTAGTTTCGCTGTGTTAATTCAAGACAACACTAGTATTTAGACAGATGGTGGTGGCAGCCATATTCGTTCCAGTCTCTCTACAGGGAAGCAGGAGAAAGCAGAGATCTTAGGATATGTGCTTGTCTGCCTAGTTTCACACTTTGAAATACTGGACAAATGCTGATTTATTCACGGCCAGATGTTTTCCTACCTGATTTGGCAGTTTCCTACTTCAGTAGGCATGTAATATGGAAGTAGCCAATTTTCCACACCAAGGAAAGAAAAGACAATATTTATAGTGTGGAAATAAAACAATCGCTGTGAATCAAGGCTGTTGGGATCACAAAGTGCTGCATAGGGAGTATATTTTTGATAACTCCACAGCATAGGGTTGAATAGTTAAAGACTTGGTTTGAATAAAGCCTAGTATTGAAGATGTTTATATAGTACACATGTCTTAAAAGAAAGGATTTATATATAATAAATTATATGGGAGACTGGTTTTTGTCACCTCTGATTATGGTAGTCTTGAGCAAAATGACAATGGTAGCAAAAAGTGATCATTTTTTTAATTTGTTCTATGTTACATTTTAAATTACTTAAAAATAAATACGAGAAAATGCTAAACATGTTCTTTTCCCCCCCAAGGAGAAATGGATTCCAAGTGACTTACATTTTAATACTTATCTTTTGAAATTTTAATATAATTACAATATTTTCTTTCATCCTCTTTTCTCCATCAACTCCTCCACTGTATCTCCTACACACTTGTTTTATATGCTAAATTTATTTTCTGAACAGAGACCTATTTTTAAAGCTGGGCATATGCATTCGCATAACCACGTTAAACTATTAAGGTCCATTCTTAACTGAAAATGTCTTATACTCTTTTGTTAGTTTGTGTATCCAGTGGTCTGAATGAGTCACATTTTTATAAGTAGCATGATGAGACTCTAAAATAAAGTACATAAAAAACTGATAGATTCAGGGCTGGAGAGATGACTCTGTGGTTAAGAGCACTGACTGCTCTTGCAGAGGTCCTGAGTTCAAATTCCAGCAACCACATGGTGGTTTATAAACATCTGTGATGCAAGCTATGTCCTCTTCTGAAGTGTCTGAAGAGAGTAACAGTGCACTCACATACATTGCATGAATGAATGAATGAATGAATAAATGAATAAATAAATAAATAAATAAATAAATAAATAAACGAACGAATAAATAGTCTATGTGAGAAATCTACTCGAGGAGCTACAGCAATGTTAAATGTACCTCCTGTTCCTTCAGAGGACCAGGTTTCTGTTTCTACTATCCACTCAATAGCTCATAACCGTTCACAACTAATTCTAGTTTCAGGGAATGGAGTGACCACTCTGGCCTCCCTCTGCATTTTATTTTGAAGACTGTGTTTTCATAAACTTATTCTCAAATGGACAAAGCACACAGGAGTCTCTAACTTGGGTTATCTTCTCAAATATTAAATCTCCTTACACTTATTAATTATTAATGTGTTTATTAAAAATATTTACAAATACAAACCTGTTTAAAGTAAAATGTTCTTGAGTTTCTATGTGTGTTCTGCTCATGTTTGTATGGTTGACTTTGTATCTGAATATGTTTGTGTGTGTATGTGTGTGTGTGTGTGTGTGTGTGAGAGAGAGAGAGAGAGAGAGAGAGAGAGAGAGAGAGAGAGAGAGAGGGCAAAAATTATATTGTGGACTCCCGGGTTATTATTATTACTGTTTTTATGAAATTTCTGAGGGTGGCAGCATATGTGTCTCTTACTCTTATGTTCTTTCTTGGAACCTTCTATTTGTCTATCTTATCCAATTTCAAAGTTATAGTTTTTGTTTTATTTTATTGCATGTTTGTCATATCCAAAAAGTGAATGAATGAGTGTATAAATGAATGCAATAATAGCAGTGCTAAGAAGAAAACTCATAGCTCTGAGTGCCTCCAAAAAGAAACTCTCTTCAGACACACCAGAAGAGGGAATTGGATTCCATTACAGATGTTTGTGAGCCAACATATGATTGCTGGGAATTAAACTCAGGACCTCTTAAAGAGAAGTCAGCACTCTTAACTGTTGAGCCATCTCTTATTACTCGTTAGAACACTTAAACCACACATCTGGGTGAGGATTTAAGATTGTAACAAAACATGACTTGAATAAATTCTATGTTTATCAACATGTAACAGAACAGTATAAAAAAATATGTATAAAGTAAATGAACTAGAAAACCAGAGAAATTCAAATAAAAGCCCAAGTTTGTGTTACTAAGCTTTCTGTCTTTGCTTTAACCTGGTTTTCTTCTTGGCAATATATTTTTATTATTATGGTCTCTCTGCTTATTTCTACTATTAAGCATCTCTGTTAAATTATATGTTCTTTAGCAAAAATGCTGGAATCCCTAAAGTGTCTATTAAATGAAAATATCAGATAGTATCAAAACTATCTCTGAGAAATCATTTTGTGTTTCAACCATTATTTGGAAAAAGTTTTACAGTAGCTTCAGGAATACTCTGAATCAGATTACAGTAGGATGCAGTAAAATCAATGATCACAGTTTGCACCAGAGGGGTCTCATTCAAGAGTCCTACCTAATAACACCTTGGCAAGAAGAAAAGACCATATTGAAAGTCATAATAATTATATCTTAAGCATAATTCATTGCTATTTTAACATTCATTTTTCTCTTACAACTTTATTTTTAAAAGAGAGGAATACATATACAGATTTTTAAAGGCATTTTGGCATAACACTATATAAATATTTTTTGTCAGTACTTAATTCTTTTAGAGGTTTGATAACATGCATTGAAGTCCCACTAGTTATCAAAAGCATGAAGTGCATGTAACACAGAACATAACATGGAAACAGATTTCTTGGTGAGTAAAGATTAAGCATAACGATCTTTGAATACCAACAATTGCCACAAGGCTATATTCTGAGCTCTTGGATTGTAACATTCTTATTTGAGAGTAATGTTGAGTCGAAGCAAATATCAAAGCAAATGTTACTTATTCTATCCTTATTGATTCATATCCAAGAAACCATGCTCCAGTGTGAGGAGTTTTATCCTTTTCTCTAGCCATTTTAATTTTTTGGCATGCGTATCTTGCATTAGGAGAATTGATTTAGCATGAAAAAAATGTTGACTGTAGACATTGTATTTATGATATAATAGCTATTTTGTAACTAAGTCTTTGTGTTTGTATTTTATGGGCATGAAAGACACAATGAAATCACAATCAGGATCTTCTGATGAAACTATGACGATAAAGAAAAATATCTAATGAGAAATATTTATACCTAGTTTGATATGTTATCAGAACATCCATTTACTCTCCTTTTTTATTGAAAATAGATTCTTTTCTTATACAATACATCCTAATTATAGTTTTCCTTCTCTCTACCCCTCCTACTTTCTTCATGTTCCCTCTCCTAGGGATCAACCACCTTTCTCTCTTTCATTAGAAAAGAAGAGTCTTCTAAGATATAACATCCAAACATCACAAAATAAAATATAAGGTGAAATAGAAACTATTATATTGATGATGTGCACAGAAACCCAACAGCAGATGAAAACCCAAGAACTTAAATAGTTCAAAAAAAAAAAAAAAACCCAAAGAAGACAATCATACACACAAAATACTACCACCAGCAAGAAAAATAACAAGAACTGACAATCTATCTTTAGTATTTCTTTTTTTTTAACAACTTTATTTTACAAAACAAAGATAAAGGTACAGATTTTAAGCATTGTTGCATAAAATTATACAATATATTTTTGTCAGTACTTTTTTCAGATTTTAAAATAATTTTTACATAAAACTATGAATATATTTTTTTAGTCAGTACTTGATTTTTTTAAAGGTTTGATAGAATGCATTGAAAACTTAATAGTTACAATGAGCACATGTAAAACAAAATGTAACATGAAAATAGTCAACATTTTCTTGTTGTATAGAGATTTTTTTTGTTTTGTTTTGTTTTGTATTCTTTATTTCTTGGACTTCATACAGTCTGTGAGTTGTTTCTGGGGCAGTGCGAGCCTCTGGGGTTAGCATCCCATTATCAGTGACTACTTATTATGTCTGTTCTTTTGTGACTGGGTTATCTCACTCAGAATGATATTCTCAAGATGCAACCATTTTCTTAAGAATTTGGTCAAGTCATTGTTTCTGGTGGCTGAGTAGTATTCCATTGTGTAAATGTACCACAATTTTTGTATCCATTCATCTTCTGAAGGACATCTGGGTTCTTTCCAGCTTCTGGCTACTATAAATAGTGCTGCTATGAACATTGTGGTGCATATATCTTTGTTGTGTACTAAGGTGTCTCTGGGGTATATGCCCAGAAGTGGAATAACTGGGTCTTCAGGTAGTATTATGTCCAATTTTCTGAGGTATCACCAGACTGATTTCCAGAGTGGATGTATTAGTTTGCAACCCCACCAACAGTGGAGAAGGGTTCCTCTTTCTCTGCAGCCTCGTCAGCATCTGCTGTCATCTGAGTTTTGGATCTTGACCAATCTGACCGGTGTGAGGTGGAATCTTAGGGTTGTTTTAATTTGCATTTCCCTGATGGCTAAAGATGTCGAGCACTTCCTCAGATATTTCTCAGCCATTTGATATTCCTCAACTGAGAACGTTTTGTTTAGCTCTGTACCCCATTTTTTAATAGGGTTATTTGATTCTCTGGTGTCTAGCTTTTTGAGTTCTTTGTATACCTTAGATATTAGGCCTCTATCTGATGTGGAGTTGGTAAAAATCTTTTCCCATTCTGTTGGCTGCCATTTTGTTTTCTTGACAATGTTCTTAGCCTTACAGAAACTTTGCAATCTCATTAAGTCCCATTTGTTAATCTTTGACCTTAGAGCTTGAGCCATTGGTGTTTTGTTCAGGAAATTTTCTCCTGTGCCTATGTGTTCTAAGGTTTTCCCTACTTTCTCATCTAATAGTTTCAGTGTATCTGGTTTAATGTGGAGATCTTTGATCCACTTACACTTGAGCTTTGTACAAGGAGATAAGAAAGGGTCTATTTTCATTCTTTTGCATTCTGAGTGCCAGTTGGACCAGCACCATTTGTTGAATAGGCTGTTATTTTCCATTGAATGTTTACGGCTCCTTTGTCAAAAATCAGGTGACCATATACATGAGGACTAATTTCTGGATCTTCTATTCTATTCTATTGATCCACATGCCTATTTCTGTACCAGTACCATGCAGTTTTCAGCACAATTGGCTTGTAATATAGCTTGAGGTCAGGGATAGTGATTCCCACAGATGTTTTCTTGTTGTTGAGGATTTCTTAACAACAATGGATTCAATTCCGCAATAAAAAGACACAGGCAAACACACTAGATACACAAGATCCAACATTTTGCTGCATACATGAAACACACTTCATTGACAAAGAGAGACACTACCTCAGAGTAAAAGGCTGATTCAAAAACTCTACTGACAGCACAAGCTGGTGAGGATTGCAAACAACCACTGTAGAAATCAATTTGCTGGTTTCTCAGAAAATTGGAAATAGTTCTTAATGAAGATTAAGCAATCCTCTTGGGCATATATTCAAAAGATGTTCCATCATACCATTAGGGTATGTGTTCTACCATATTCATAGCAGCCTTTTTTGTAATAGCCAGAAGGTGAAAACAACCTCAACTGAATAATGCATACAGAAAATGTGATTCACTTACACAATGGAATACTATTCTGCTACTAAAAACAAGAATATCATGAATTTTTCAAGGACATGGATAGAACAAGAAAGTATCATCCTTTGGAGTGTGCTGACTCAGACCCAAAACAACATGTATAGTATGTACTCACTGATAAGTGGATATTAAACAAAAAGTTCAGAATACTATCTACAGATCTTCAGATGTGTAAGAAACAGAAAATGCCCAAGTGAGAATCAGTATATGATAAAAATAAATCATCTGGATCCAATGAAGAAGACAAATGTAAAATGTGATTCTCATAGTGTCAGAGGAAGTGGGTTGGCAAAGTAAAATAAAACAAAGCAAAACAAAACAAAAAATAGCAAATAAAAGTAGATTTTAACATGACTCAATATTAGAATTAGCTGAAATTCATTGTAATTATTAATTCATTGTAAGTATTAATTATTGCTCTTCATAATTAATACTTAAAAGAAAAAACCATGGAGCTAGAGAAATGCTCAGTGATTAGGAGCACACACTGATCTTACAGAGGACCTCACAGTCTTCTGTACCTCAGCTGTAGAGGATCCAAAAGCACCTGGCACTTTATACATACTCACAGGCACGGGCACGCACATACACATACACACACACAGACACACACACACATCACACATGCACACACACACATACACACACATTCTCCTTCCCAAAAACCACACACACACACACACACACACATCACACATGCACACACACACACATACACACACATTCTCCTTCCCAAAAACCACACACACACACACACACACACACACACACACACATATATGTATATATATATATATATATATATATATATATATATATATATATAATTTGAGTAATATAGTTAATGTTTTCTTTATTTTTGAAAGTAGATTTTTCTCTTACAATACAGATTGAACACAATTTCCTCTTCCTCTACTCTCTGAGCACCTACCAACTCCTCTCTCTCTCAGATCCAACCCCTATTCATTTACCTTCAGAAAAGAGCATGTCTTTCCAACAGACAACACAATACATTACAATCAGGATAAAATAAGACAGGGCAAAAGTCTTCATATTATGGTTACACAAGACAAGCTAATAGGAAGGAGAGGGTCCAAAAAGTAGGCAGAAGCAGAAAGATATACCTTTGCCACTGTTAAGTGTCTCACAAAACCACTGAGTTCTTAGCCATAATAAATGCATAAAAGCCTGAGGTCCACCTAGGTAGGCTGTTTCAGTCTCTAAGCCCATATAGTCCCTATTTATTGATTCAGAGGGCCTTGTTTTTCTGTTTTCCTCCATACCCTCTGCCTTCTACAATCTTCTCTCCCTTTTTCCATGGGGTTCTTGGAGCTCCAAAAGTAGGGACCAAGCATTGTAGGCACAATATTTATCTCATGGCTTAGGCCACATGACAAACCAGATATTGGTTGGCTGATCTCACAAGTTTTGAGCCACAGTTACACCAGGACATCTTAGAGTCAGGAAAAATTATAGGTCAAGAAGTTTGAGGTTGCTTTGTGTCCAGTTTCCTCTTTCTGTAGCCAGATTACTTTTGGATACCAAGGATACTAGAATGTAGAGGAATGAGCCCAACCTCTTTATGTTCAATTAACTCTGTGTATGTTGTACTTGGGGATGGTCACTGTTGTCAGTTTGTAAAGAACAACCCTCTGTCTTACCATCAGCCAAGGTTGTCTAAGGATCTTCATGGGAAACCCATGACCATACACACACATATTTATGCACATTAAAGTCCCATAATAAAAGTTTTTTCTTTACACAAAATCTACTCAAAATCTTAATATAGACTTGGGAAAAGCAAGAGAGAGATTCAACTGTCTTGAAGATAGGAATCTATTCAATCCCAAGAAAGAAAACCTTTAAATATTACATTACATAATTATTGTCTTAGTTTCAATTCACATTGCTAATATAAAATCTGATACAAGATCAGTTCAATGAAGAGGCATTTATTTTAGCTCTCAATTTCAGGCTACACTCTATCATAGGAAAGAACCCAAAGTTGTAAGAAATGGACAGAACTGCTCATAATAAATCATCTGTAATTCGAAACACAGAATAATGAATATCAATACTTACAGTGCTTAGCTCATTATCTTCATTCATTTAAATTCCAATACCCTAAGCCCAGGGAATGATGGCACACCCAAGGGTCTGTATCTTCTAGGGCAATTAATATGACAATCACACACAGGAATGTCACATACTAACCAGATCCAGAAAAACACTTTAATTAATTTAAAGTTTATATGTTACATAAATTTTAGTCAAAAGAATAGTACCTAAATTGTACCTCTAACCCTTCTTATGTTCTAGTAGGAAAGAAGGCCTATGAGGAGAAGTTGTGTGTGTGTGTGTGTGTGTGTGTGTGTGCATCTATCTATCTATCTATCTATCTATTTATGGAAAGGGACTTAAAAATCTTGGATTGTGGATTCAACTTAAATTGCACTAAAGTAATGGGTGAACTGATGTCTCCTTTGATAAGAGCATTTATTTTACAACCCAGAAAATATTGACACTTATTCTGTCAGTTATAGCAATGAATTAATCCTACCCTGATTTTCTGAATCAGTTAGAAAATCATAATTTTCTTTTGCTTACTCTTCACATTTTTTTGATTTTTTAGAATACTTCCTAAATATTGAACATTGTCCCCTCCTATTCCTATCTTCCCGATTCTGTTGCTTAGTGATTTTTTTCTCAGTCTTCATACTCTTAGCAGCTGCTAATATTTACATCTTTCTTTACCTGTTTATATTTGTTCCAAAATTTTATTATAATAAATTTGCTTTTGAGCTTCCTTTTGAACCCATTCTTATGGTATTTAATTTAGGAGACTGAGAACACTGTGCAGTGACCTAACTTCCCTGTTAATGCATGGCAGCTCAGGTGAGACTCCTTAAAAATGTACATAGCAGGAATTACTTTCTGCCTTTTGGCTTGCTGTAATTTTTATAATCATCCCCATCTGCTGCAAAGAGAATGCTCCTTTGATGAGATTTGAGAGCTCCACTTCTTTTTAGCTTGGTCTCTATTGATACAAGACACATTCTATACCTAAGACCCAGGGAATATTGCATTAGTGAACATAAAGATTGTAAAAAAAAACAAAAACAAAAACAAAAACAAAAAATAAACTAGGAAGTTTGCTTTGAGAGTTTATGTCACTAAAAACGCAAAGAGCAGTCACCCATTATATCTTATCAATATGTCAATATGGCTGTCTAAACAACACCTGACAAACAAAGTACCCCATACTGTGTCATATATATACAACTAACAAACACTACATGAACTGATAATGTTGTTTCTGTGTACTTAGGCATATTACATATTCATAAAGGCCTTGTGTTTGTGATAGAGAACGGTAAGAGATGGGAGGCATTAGAAGGAAGAAAGAGGTGGGGGAATGATTACTTATATTTTAACACCAAAAAGACATTATTTTTGGTTGTAAAGATTAGTAGCTATATATGAGGACATGTTTCCTAAAGCACAGTTAGACTACTCTCCCATCCTTAGTCCAAAAGAAGCTTCTGATTCACATGTACAGTAATATGTCCAGAGAAAAGCTACTCAAAACCTTAAAAAGTAGTTTTTTTAGTGTTCCCTTTTGGTCACTGTCCACTCTTGGTCTTTGAAGGTATTCTACTTTTTAATTAACACTGCCCATCTTTTCTGCTGTGCCTGGTGTATATTGTCTGATTTATTAAAATGGATTTTACAAGGGCCGAATAACTGAAGGTAGATCAGAGCAATATCCTGTTAACAATAACCTTCAATAATGGAAGGGGAAAGGGATATTTTAATACTAATGTCAGCGAAGAGGAGTAGAGAGTGAAAGTCCAAGCAATACCTTAAAAATTACTGCATGGAAAAGATAGATTGACACAAACTAAATCTGGAAATGCCCCAGCTGAGGTTAACTAAAAGAAGTCTACATTACTACTACATATAAGGGGCTCTTTAGATTGTCTGAATAAGGTCCATGGCTATTGTAAGACTACTATATACCCTTAAACAGAAAGGTTCAATACTCTTGGGTAAGATGTTAAAATACTGATAAAATATATAACAAAAATGTTACAATGGCATATAAATTTTTATACTATCTAATTAATAAACTTAAGAACACTATTCAAAAAACAGAAAGGCTATAAATGGAACTATATCTAGAGTTAGCAACCAGAATACAAATTTGTGAATTATAATATATTATCAAACATTTCCCTACTTCTCTGAAGTCAGCAAATAAAATAATGTTAAAAAGATCAGAAAAGGATTTTAAGATTTATTTGAAAAATATAGGAATTACCCATCATAATTGATCCTGCATGACTGTGAAAAACCTTAGGTATGAATTGTGTTGGGAGCAAAGGGTATGCCTAATTAAACATCAACAGTATGGCTAATTGTTACAGCAAATCTGATATTGCAGTAAAACCTTAAACACTATTAATATTGACCTAAGAGAAGCTGCTTCTCATTTGATAATTGTTACTTCTGGCCTGAGTTTGGGAGAGAGATCAACTTGGAGTATGTCTCTGAGAAACTATTTTTTTTCCTATAATCCACTGGGAAGTCAGGTTTAGAACAATTCGTTGAGGTTTAGAACAAGGCATCACATGTGTCTATGTGTCCGTGAAGGTGAGAAGGTGTTTAACTCCCTAGAACTGGAGTCACAGGTACTTGTGAGCCACCTAACATGTAGGTCATTTGCAAGAGTAGGAGGTATTCTTAATTTGGGAGCCACTCTCCATCTATGTTTTATTTTCTGAATTTGCATAAATGTCATCTGTCATTTATTTATAGATCTAATAACATCACAGTTCTTTAAGGGTCAGTTAGAAACTGCTTTTGCAAAAGTTTGAGTCTTCATTGAATCTTCAAAGTAACTAGCATCAGTTTTATAAAAGTGATATTTTCACTTCCTATGATTTTAGACTCCTGATTTCCCTGTACATACTCATGTTAATCAACCCTAAGTCTCTAAGATTTGGTACTACATAATCTATCTCATTTCTCAAGGCTTAAAGCAATGGTAAGATAGAGCATTTCTACCCCACACTCTTAAGATAGCATGTTCTGCATCCTTGGGGAAGCCCATGCAGAGAAGCAGGAATACACACATATGACATAAATTTTAGGTCATAACTAGAAAAAAATCTCTAACAGGAAAATGACAATGGAATGGGAGTTATGCAGAGAAACAGAGCTTCAAGGAGGGAGGCTACAAGAAAATGCCTGGAGTTTGCTCTAGCTCATATGTCTACTGTAGCTTATTACCAAAGGGATAAATCAAAAAAAAAAAAAAAAAAAGTCAGACACAACTAAAAGATATAACATTTTCTTCCACATTGTTCTTGAAAGAAATCTAATAGACAATTTTAAACAAATTCCACAAACTACTCCAAAACTCTTCCAACAAACTACAGCAATGAGTAAAGTGAAATAATTTTGTAAGGAAATATAAGTAAGCAATGAGAGATTGTGAAAACAGAAGTCGCGTAGATAATTAATTTTTTAATAAAATGAAGACCAAGTAGTAGATAAAACCGTTGGAGTGAGTATACATCTGCATAGGGCACTAGATTCACTCCAAAGAACAATAGATCTTGATCTCAACAACATGCTATATGCCTAAGTGACACATATTTATACAAAACAAATCTCAAGTTAATAGTTAAACTACTGAAAGCATCAAAGAAAATCTAAGCAGCACATGTTTCAGGGGTTGTGTTCAGGAAAGACAAACACACACAATCACAAGCACACACACACACACACACACACACACACACACACACACACACAGACCAATACCAGAAATCTGAGCCAAAGAATCCAAGAGGAATGAACATTCTGCAAAGGTTTCAGTTTAATATTATAAAACTCTTCAAATCACAATTTCAATCCTCAATATCAAAGCATTAAACTAATTATGTGTAGCTTTCTACTTTTTGAGCATGGTAAGAGATTATGAAGTATTGTAGATTAATACAGGTCATTAACACTGTCTCATGTTGGAGTAGCTAAAACTCCATACCACTAATGCATAAGGAATGAAAATGTACAGCTATGAATGACTTCTGTGTAACAATGTTTCTGTTCTGCATTCATGTATCTACAGAAAAAGAGCATACCAAGTTTGTGTTGCCAAACAACAAGATCCATGGAAAGGAACCAACTTATTTGACATTAGAAACTCCGCAACAGTGTAGTGTAGTGTATGTACCTTTAATCTCAGCATTCTGGATGGAAGCAGTGGCAGGTTTATCTCTGTGAGTTCTAATCCACACTGGTCTACATGGTGAGTTACAGGACAACCAAAGCTATGTAGAGAGATCTAGTCACTTCCATTCCCAGAAACACACACACACACACACACACAGAGTGGGGGGGGGGGCAGGTGGAGAAGGAGAAACAGAGACTAACAAAACAGAGTGTAAAAGCAAGCCAATTTTTTTAATATTCTAAAAAAATCAAAACAACAACAACAAAAAAATGAACATAGCATCAAGATACTATTTTTTTCTTTGGCAAAAGAATCCAGAGTAAAAATATTGTTTGACTATGTCTTATTTCGCCATATATATGTTCTATCAAAGGTTTTTTTTTAATATTTTTTCCATCCTCAGATGTAATAATTTAAAAGAAGTTGAACGCTTCCCTGTCAGAAAAACCAGTGTCTCTTTAACTAGTTTTTCCTTCTGTAAAAACCAAACTTTAGGATGGTAAAGAACATGTGTGCTTATGGATGCACCAAGCCATGTGTCCAATACAGGAATGCCTGCAGCTCATACAAGGTCCTTTAATAGAGTCACTTCCATGATGCAGGGCACTAGAGCATGAAAGAAGCTTTGAAGGTTAATACATATTTTAGTCATAATGTGTACAGTTTGACAGTCTCTCTCTCTCTCTCTCTCTCTCTCTCTCTCTCTGTCTCTCTCTGTCTCTCTCTGTCTCTGTCTCTCTGTCTCTGTCTCTGTCTCTGTCTCTGTCTCTCTCTCTCTCTCTCTCTGTCTCTCTCTCTCTCTCTCTCTCTCTCTCTCTCTCTCTCTCTCTCTCTCTCTCTCTCTCTCTGTGTGTGTGTGTGTGTGTGTCCCATAAAGGCAATTTGCTTTAATACCTTCTCTCTTTTTATAATGTGGGTCTTGGACAGGCTTGGGGAGTCAGGTTATATTAACTTCTAGTCGACAATGTAGGACAAAAACTTGTTGAAAATATATTATCTTAGATTAAGATAGATTATTCAGTAATTAAGAGTACTCATTTATTTGCAGAGGACTGGAATTAAGTTCTCAGCAACCAAATCATGTCAAACAACTGTCTGTGACACCCTGAAACTTCTAACATTCTCAGAAACCTCATTCATGGTGTACAATCATACACTCAAGTACACATACACACACAGAAACACACATACACATAAAACTAAATACATAAATATTCAAATATTAGAAAGAAAATTAGATCTTCCCCACCAGATGTCTATTTAATTTCTCTCTTTCTAGAAACCATCAGCAGCAGCAGCCTTTGGAGAATCCTCCTGAATAATTATCTTACTTGTAAAAAAAAAAATGCTGTCTGTAATTTCAAAGCAGCAGAAATTTTTAGAAATAAAACTGTAGCATATAACATAGCTCAGAAATTCCAAAACTCAAACAATAAGTTTATAAGATAGGGGCTTGCCTATTATTCAGTCATCCTAAGGTTACTCTATTTGTTAAAGTTTCTGCAAAATATGAAGTACATCAAGCGAGACCGGCCCCAACATACTGCTACTCAACTGGAAAGGCAAGCAGCCAGCAGAACTGCTCATGAAATAATCCCCCACTGTTTTTTGGTCTGCCCTTTTCTTCTGAGATAGAATGTGAACCTTATTTCAAGGATTTCTTGGCGATACAGGAAAATGCAGAAGTTTTTTAGGCATCATTGTTGCACATCCTAACTAATGCCTGACCTAAGTCACGACCCTGGTCAGAGACCCTATAAAAACCCTATTCTCCTTTAACCCCTTCAAGTAAATCAGCAGAATACTTCCCCTTCCTGATTAAAACAAAGCTGGTCTTTGACCTCTAGAGCCAGAACTGGGTTCAACTCTTTGAGATGGTAATAATATGAGCTGTTTGATGTATGCCAAGTATCATAAAAGAAATAGTATTTCATGATAAATCATCAAATAATACATATATGTCCCAAGTCAAGGTAGCAGTTTCTCTATCCCAAAAATGTTGTCAGTATAAAACACTGCAGATAATAAGATGCTTCTCTCTGCTAAGGTTTGGCATCTGGTGCAGAACTGTGCCTCTGCTACTGTGCACAGCACTGCAATGTGCTCACTGTGAGGACATAACAAGGCTGCCAAGTACTTATATGATTTCTTCTATGCATGTAGCAATTTTTTCTGGGTCTGTGATATTTCTATACTTAACAACAGAATGAAGACAAATACTTCATAAGGCAAGTGGTTGCTTAATGTAAACATCCAAACCTAAACAACTGAATGTCTCTAGAACACCTGAGACGTTCTATATTCAGTTTTTCAAATATAACAAAATGAAAGCCTAACAATATATTGAAAGAATTAAAAAAACACAAATATTGTAATTAAAGTAAGGTGAGTAACTACATTTTTTCTTAATTCTGAAAATATTAAACATTTTTCTAGTACTCTTCACACACACAAACACACACACAAACACACTTCTATCTTTAAATTGAAATGGATTTCAACATCTCTGGTTTAGTAATGTTTAATGAACTGTAATACACATAGATATTGTAGCAAATATAGTATTAAAATGTTTTGGTACATAATAGTTCAAAAATTGTTTTATTTAATTGGGACCAACTGGCTTCATTGCATCTTATAAACTTTGCAATATATATTAAGAATAAAAGGAATAAAAATGAACAGATGTTTCTCCTTAAAGAAAGCAACTAAGATTTTTCTTACACAATAAATCAGCTGCAAGTACATTTCTAGGACATTGCTTGAGGCTGTTTTGTTATAAAATTTTTAGCACACACACATACACACACTAACTTATACTTACCTCTGTGTGGATCCAAAATTGATAGAGGAGATTGAATTGAATGTGAACAGCAAACACTGAAGGCGGTACAAAAAGGGCCAGGGGACTGTAGAAAATCTGTAAAAGAAAAAAATAATCTGTTTCATTTTATAATCATGGGTTCAACTATATTAATGGTCCTTCTTGATCATAAATAATTTTCCATGATTTTTTGTAATATTAATTTTCACATAGTGATCAGTTTGTAAACATTACTTTTCTATTTGGCCTTTAACATTTTTTATTAAAATATCACATGCTATGTGTTATTTCCTTTCTAGGGAATTCTCAGATGTGTTTCAGGAAAGTACAGTGATTGCTTATAGTGCATAAACACATTATTGAGGCAAAATTGTAAGCCTTTATATCTTGACCACACCCAAATGCCCAATTAATGCATGTTTTTTAAAATATTAAAATGCAATTATAACAAACTAAAGTATGAGACATACTCAAAGAATAGAAGCTTTCCATTTCCATGTGTATGTGATTGATAGAAAGTAAAATATCTCCTAAATTTTTATCCATGTTGCTGAGGTGGTAAGTACCATTTAAGAAAAATGGAAATGCTCCCAAGGGTAGAGATTTTCTGAAGATGGAAATGCCCTTGCTTTGTAAAACCAACATTTTCTGATTTGCTGTGTTCACCTAATAGCTTGTTCCTGTGAGCAGTTTTATGTGCTCAAAACTGTTTTCTTGAAAGAAAATTCAAAGAGCCAAATCAGTAACCGAAGAATTTCACTTCTGCTTTATATTTCTGGTTTTATTTAATCCATGTTTCTAAAATGCTACATATTTTTAAAACATTTTTTCTGAATGCTATGATTTAATTGCTGAATTATTATTATAATGTCTTTGTCTTTGATCAGGCAAATAATCACTTTAAGGATAAAAGTTATGGACATTAAAATTAGACATTAAAATTAGACATTAAACTACTGTTAAAGTTACAGAATATAAGTAAACTAAAATAAATACTTTTGTATTTTAGTTGCAAGCAACTTCTCATAATTTGTTATTGTCTGGAATATGGAATAAATAAGTTTCTACCTAACATTCACACCAATGCCATCTGACTCCAGAGCTTCTTAGCTTTAAGTAACACTGTTTACATGAGGTTGACTATTCTATGAGATAATAAATGTATAATAGGACCTTTATAAAATGATATGTCTTAAAAAAAAATGAGGATAAGACACAGTCTCTGTCCAGCAGAGATAAGTCAGTGTATTTTGACCTGTTTCAAGCCACTAGCAGAATGGTGTTTAGATGTTGGCATCTAGAATGGTTTATGAAAGAACTATAAGTGTTGTGACATTGTTGCACTTGTTGAAAGTAGTGTTGTAAAAGCCTAGATTGTGGGAAGCTAGGACAGATCTCAGAGAGACCAGGAAGCAGACTGCAGATAAAATGGAGGAATATGATCTAGGAGGAACATTCATTTCCTATTGAAACAATGGATCACTTCCATTTAGCAATCTTTAATATGTCTGTTTCTCAGTATGGTAAAAAATGTAGAATGGTTTAAAAAAAGCTGTGTTCCTAAATGAGCAATGGGAGCATTTTAAAATCATTTTAAGGAAGTTGTTGTAAAGGAATGTTAATCCAAGGACTATGGTTGCTCCAGCAAGGGATCGCATACAAAGATCTTCTAGGTATGTATGGAATACAAACACAACCTTAGTACACACCTGTAATCCCAAACAACGACTATAAGGTTGCTTTGTAGAAGGAAGGAGTAATGTTTAAAGGTGACATGGAATTGAGGCACAGACAAAGTGACAAATCAGGGAAGATTTGACAGAGAAAAAATACAGCATCTCTCAGGAGAACAGACCAGGATAGTGGAAGTCAGAGATGAAGAGCAGTTTAGTGAGTGCCGTTTAGTTGAGTTCAGGCAGTGTAGTGAAGTTCAACCAAATTAGTTCATTTTCCTGCAGTTCATTTGAAATAGTACAGTAGAGTTGAGTTCATTTCTGAGTTCAATGCAGGTCAGCCAAGACAGCTGAAGTAAGGGAATAAGAAGCTAAAAGGTTAGAAAAATATTTTCAGAATTAGTTTGAGGCCAAGCAGAGCAATTCTGTCAAAAGCCAGGAGAAGCCAGATTGAATCAGTCATCTTGGAGAGAATTTTGAGTTGAATTGAACCAGCCAGACAGAGATAAGAAAGAGCTAGAAAGGGTGACCTTATTCAGTAAGTAGTAAGTCTCTGAGATGACAGTTACAACATAAGAATTGGTTATGTTTTATAAGTTTTTCACAAAGTAACATGAAATATCTCCACTTTTAAATATGTCCAAGAGAAAAAATTAGAATAATAATGTGGTCAAATTAAGAATTAAACAAGAAAATGAATGTTATAATTAAAAGTAGAATAAGAGGATATGTTCACTTCTTACATTAATTAATTGAAGATATAAATAGGAGTAGAAAGAGAAAGCAGCAAAACTTCACATTTCTCTGCAATTTTTCAAAAAGGTCATGCATGAAGTATCAGTAAACAGAGCTTGATGGGACTGAAATTCTAGAAAGGTTTTCCAATTACAGAGAATAAAAAAACAACAAAGAGGTTTCATGTTCCTTTTATGGCTTGCTGAGCATGTAGAAGAATATTCTGTCTGGAAGCCCAGGTCAGAGTAGGGAAATCACACGCAGCAGAGCCAATTGAAGGACTACCAGCAAAAACATATGGTGGTGGGTGTGCAGAGTGCGGGTAAAGAGATGATTTTTTCATGCCCCAAAGACTCAAATATGGACTAAAATGGTGCAATCAAGCAGGTCTGCAACCATGGGAAGGAAGTACCCGAGGTTCCTTGTGATAGAAAGTAGATGCATATATGCAGACCTGAGAGGAAAATCAGGGCTTGATAGACAGTTGACTACTAGTAAACTGCTAAGCCAAATTGCTAAACTTTAAGTGCGTACATTCTTAATCATTTACTATTATTATTTTATGTTTTACATTTCAGTAGTTTTTCTTCATGTATATTTGTACACAATGTATATACACTGCCCAATGAAGTTGTAGCCAGTGTCCATGAAGCAGAAAGAAACCTTGGGTCTTCTGGATATCAAGTTGATTGTAAGCTGGCATGTGGTTGCCAGGAATTAGAACCAAGTCCTCTAGAAGACAGTCAGTGCTGTTAACCACTGTTCAGTCTTATTAACTTCCATTTTAATTAATTTGAAAGACAACAAACAAACAAACAGAGCTTTTGAGACTGAAGGACTCTAAGTAGCTTAATTTATTGACATATGTACTTCTAGAAGTCTCAACTTTTTATAGTATTGGCTATAAAAAAAGCTTGTTCTTTTTTCTTCAGAAGACACTAGAAATTAATGAGTCAAGTAACATATTCACATTTTTTAAGTCCGTGATAATACAACATGCCATACTTCATTACAGGTACAGAGCACTAACATTTGTGTTTAACACATATGTGCTGCCAGTGAAATGTCCCACTCCTATACCCCAGCGAATAGAATCCTGTGGCAGGCAGATGAATGGGGATTTAAAAATCATTCTTAGCTGTCTCATAAAACACATTTGAAAAAGTATTTAGGACAGTAACAAGAATTTCAATATGCTTGATATAATCTAGGCCTATCTTTGTTTCTATGTCTATGTGCCTGTGTATTTTCCCTCTATGCATCCCATCTTCTCATCCATACTACTACATTTTAGACATCATACTTCATAGGATGTGTGGTAAATAGTAGCTTTTCCCCCAAAAGAACATGTAATTCTCTAGCATTTAACACCTCACCATGTGTGCTTTTCTGAAAAAAAAAAAAAAGCATATTTCCAGAAACAATCAAGTAAAAAGAAATTAATTATAGTAAGATCAATTCAGTGGAAGGGATCAAACCACCATGGAGCAACACATGGCTCCAGCCACATATGTAGCCTAGGATGGCTTTGTCAGGAATCAGTGGGAGGAGAGGCACTTGGTCTTTGAGAGCTGAATTCCCCAGTGTAGGGAAATGCTAGGAAGGGAAGGCAGGAGTGAGTTGGTGGGTGGATAGGGGAGCACCCTCACAGAAGCAGGGAAAGAGAGAATGGGCTAGGGAGTTTCCAGAGGGGAAACCAGGAAAAAGAATTAAATTTGAAATGTAAATAAAGATGGGAGGGGGAGGGATGATGGAATTGTGGGAGAGGAATAACATCTAAAATATAAATGCAGAGAATTTCCAATAATTTTTTTTAGGGAAAAGGGAATATATTCAATTAAAGAAAAAAAGAAGAAAAAAATGGTGTTTCTAGAAGATGGAGATGTGCATGTGGGAAAGCAGGATAAAGAAAAGGTAGAGGAGGCTCTGTCGAACCTCAAGAGTGTAACCGCACCAAGCTAATGACCAGAGGCTATAATAGAAATGGAGCCCAGGGCTTTCAGAGAAAAAGCTAGTCTTGTATAAACTGAATTAACAGAGGCAGCTTCAAAGATTGTAAGGAAATCCATTGCATTCTAAGCCACCAACCTCTGTTACTCTATCAGATCCCTCAGGAAACTAAATTTTTTTACTGAGTATTATACTTTCATACAACATTTCATTTACAGCCTTGTCCTTGGTTAATTTTTGCTATTCTTACAGGTTCTGAAGATCTCTTCTTCCATGAAGCCTCCCTTGACTCAGCAATATTGACAGTAATCTAACAATTTGTAACAGTAGCTAATTATTGGTCAGACTATCTCCTCATAAAACAACAACCTAAGAAATGCAAGCCTGCTTTAGTGGTCTTCTCTCCCACCGTCCTCCATCCTGCCAGGGCTGTGGGAAACAGGGGTGAGAACGGTTCCATGGACGTGACCTTGCAATCTATGATTACAGTTGTGTAATTTAGCCTTTATGCAATTCTCAGCAGCAACACTCAGGCTATTTCATGCCCATCTCCTTCCTCAGCTTCACACTCACTGTGAGAGCAGAAAGGGATGGACAGATTGCTAAAAGGAGTAATGTGAATTCAGAGAGGTAGATTACGATCTAAACAAATTTCAAAAGTGGTTTCTCAAGGCCCAGCCTTCTACTTCCTGGATGCATGATATACTTGAGACTAGTAAATCAGAGGAGTCAAAAAAAAAAAAAAAAAAAAAAAAAGAAAAAGAAAAATGAAAAGGAAAATGGCCACCTTTATGTGGTAATAGAATATTGGCTGATGGTAGTGAAGGGTGTCTGAGTTTTGAGACAAGGTTCAGAGTGTAGTTTTGTCTCTGTAACTCATGAGGGTCCAAAACTGTTTTCCTTCTGTAGCAAATACTTATGTAAGATTGTGATCCCTGGTGAATTTAAACACATTGCTACCAAATTCTTAGCTTCTTAGGTCTTTATTGGATCACATTTATGCGACTCCAACTCCTGCAGTTGGAAAAATTGTCCTTGTTTATGTATGTTACTAGAAAGTATGACATAATAGAAGATCCTGCATTGTTGAATGAAATACAGCAAACCCAATAGTATGCGTGAGAAATGTAATTGAGATGTCTCCAAGAATGTCTCCTCCATTATGTAGGGTAAACTTTTTTTTTCAGTGCTCATACTCCTCATTTAATGACGGAATTACTACAGCCATAGAAAGTCAGACAGTCAAGTCAAAGAAAAAAGAATCAAAATATTAAACAAAGGATGTAGGGTAATCTTAAGCTAACAATGTGAAAAATCAGAGAAAATAGCCAGAGCTCTTTTCATCCTTGCTACCACTAAGATTTAAGGACTGATTAATTGGTTCAAAGTAGCAAGTAACCAGAGCCATAGATTTCTTGTAAATGTATGTGGATGTATACACATACACGTACTTCTATGCAATCATATACATGTGTGTCATATACATACACACATGCACATGTACATACATATACATTTATACAGTGTATTTGTTGTTACTATTTCCTAAGTAATCAGGAATATTGCTTACTATTATCAGAAATTATATGAATATTGTTTATTTATTTAAATTTTATGATGTATACTAAAATATTTCAGTAAGTATATTTCTTTTGTTAATAATTTAGTGTGATAAAAGGACCATCCTCCTCCAAGTTGTCTTTAATTGCAGTGTTTAACCTAGCAACAAAACAAAATGTGAATAGTTCATGACCACTAGGATGGGGCTAAAGACTTGGGGCATGAAGTCTTCAGGGGTAAAATTTTACTTCTCTTATATTTTACTAAATGTGCATCTATCAACATAGTATCATTGCTGATAATAAATCTAATATGAGTTGATGGTTGCTATTTCCTTCATCCTAAAACTATATTTTCCATACTCATATAGTATTTGAAGGAGAGTAACAGTTGATTAAAGTCTGTTTTAGGGCCCAGTATTTTGAATTCTTGAATAGGCATGCTTACAGAGGTAAATATAACATTAAGGCACTTCCTCAAGAATGGTACTTAAAGAAAAACATGAGCTACCACATTTCTAGCTACTATTTACCAGGAGGCAGTATGCCATATTTGAATTAGAGAGAAAGACTTTTTCTAGTAATAACTCTGCTGAACCCCAGTATTGAACTAATCATTTTCAATATATACTAAACAAGCTGCATGCCTAAGTATGTACTATTTTTAAAGTCCTTTATTTCACATTTTAGTTATAATTCTATACACAGCCATATATGTATGTAGCCTATGTAATTCATATATTAATTACAAACATTATCATTCAGAACTCATTCTGGTTTGTTCCCTTTTGTTTTCTTCTTTCTCTCTCTCTCCCCCTTTCTCTCTCAACTAAGTTTTTTTTTTTTAATTTATACATTTGTTTGTTTTGGAACAGAGTCCTGCTGTGTAACCATGGCTGACCCAGTATTTACTATACAGGCTGCACTGGGTTTCAAATCTTAGCATTAATCCTCCCTCATTTGTGGCTGCACCTATATTTGCTGTACCTGGCTTTTCCTTTACTTTTTGACCGCATACACAGTTATACATTAAATGTGGAATTTTAGCTCCCTCATGTACCATATATTATAGACTTACAAAAAATGCCCAGTCCTGGTGGCTCAGGTATTTATTTCTGCAATTCAGCAGACAGAGGCAGGCTGGTCTCTGTGAGTTCAAGTCTGCCTTGGTCTATACAAATGCCAAGACAGCCTGAGTTACAAAGGCAGACACTCCCTCGAAATGACAACAAAAGAAAGTGATCATTCTGATACAATTATAGATTATAAGATGTCTATGCTTTTGTTCTAAAAACCATTTAGAACACGTGCTAGAAATGTATTAACATGTATAATGAAAGATTAAAGTGCTGTAAATACACATTTTTAGCAGTATATAGTAAAGAAAATGGCACTCAGCTTAATAGTATTCTATAAACTGCAGCTGCTTCATGGAGGTAATGTGAGTCTTAAAATTGACTTTAAATTACAAATAGTAGGCTTATAAATTCTAGAAAATAAAATTATTTTCTTTAGTTTGCTTCACATGACAGGTCTGTCAGTTCAATTTTCATGATAGTATGAAAGAAATAATCTGAGTTTAATTTTGTTCTTCATTTCACACACCAATTTTCTTTTCAAAGACATAACCCGTTTATTACTTGTTCTAAAATACAGGGTTGCCTTGGTAACTTTAAACTATAGGACTTATATAACAGCTGATAAGGAATGTCACAGAGGATTCATGAAAAAAATTGAAATTAGACTTTTATTTCAATATATTGAATATATTTAAGAATATTCAGTATATTGAAGAAGGGACCCAGAAGTGCTGGTCATTAACGCAGATTGCCTTATGCCCCTCACCCTTCTTCAACGTGTTTCTACCTGCCTTCATCCTCTTGAAACAAATAGCAATTTGTGAGATATTTCTGTGGCTTGTTTCGAAATTCCTCACACTTTTTATGTCTATGACAGAGTAATGTACAATGCTTGACTTTTGAGAACAGATTAGTAGGAAAGTAATTTTCTTCGGTTTGCACTTATTTTAACTTTATGCATACGAATACTTTTGATTTACATTATTTTATTTGGAAGCAATTAAAACAGCTCAGAGGAACGAAATTTCACAGACAATGGATGTCATTAACCTAGGTGTCATCCATTTATCATAAAAGCGAGGCAGAGGAATTATGTAGATGATGAAATAATCCAGAATGGCATTGGATTGGCCATCTTCATGGGACACCATCTCAACAAAGATATCAGTCCACATACATTTCAAAATTGTCACCTTCTGTAAATGAGACATAATTCTCACCACTTAAAACTACTCCAGTGGCTCCATATTCTGAGAGAACTTTGAGTCAAACTTTCATACCAAATGGTGAACGATTTCCACCCTTCCTTTCTTTGTTTGACCGAATAGCTCCTACTGCCACTTAGAATGTCATTCCTTAATTTTTCTAGAAGCACGCTTCTACATCTAAGTTATAGTTTCAGCTCAGTGCCTTTTCACCTGTGTCTGTTAAAGAGCAAAAGAAATAGTCTAAAGCTGGTCCTCCACAATGCACACTGGGCGGCTGGGTTTTTACAACCCAGCTGCCAGCAAATTCAGGAATGACATGGGAAAAATAAAAATAGAGATTAGAGAAAACTAGGGTTAGATAATTAATGAGATAAGTCAAAGTGGGGTTTATCTGAAGCTTATTTTTATAGTTTTTTTAATTGAACAATTTTATTTAAAAAAAAAACAAAGATAAATGTACAGATTTTAAGCATTTTTGCATAAAAGTATACAAATACATTTTTATCAGTACTTGGTTTTTTTTAAAGGTTTGATAATGTGCATTAAGATCTTACTAATTACAATGAGCATAAAATACTTGTAAAACAAAACATAACATGGAAATATTCAAAGTTTTCTTGGTGTGTAAAGATTAAACATAATGATTTTTAAATACCAAAATTGCCACAAGGTTATTTTCTTAGCTCTTGAGTTATTAATGATTTAAGGTTTAAGTGTAACCCACTCTGAGAGGGTGTTATACACTTCTTTTTTTCTAAGAAGGACTGAGGCTTACATATTTTGACCTTTCCTTTTTTTTTTTTTTTTTTTTTTTTTTTTTTTTTTTTTTGAGCTTCATATGATTTGTGAGTTGTTTTATGGGCATTCAGAGCTTACTGGGGCTAGTATCCAATTATCAGTGACTGCATATTATGTCTGTTCTGTGACTGGGTTACCTCATTCAGGATGATATTTTCTAGATGCATCCATTTTCATAGGAATTTCGTAAAGTCATTGTTTCTAATAGCTGAGTAAATATACCACAATTTTTGTATTCATTCATCTACTGAAGGACATATGGGTTTTTCCAGCTTCTGACTATTATAAATAAGACTCGTATTAACATGGTGGAGCATGTGTCCTTATTGTATGTTGGAGCATCTTTTGGGTATGTGCCCAGAAGTGGAATAACTGGGTCTTCAGGTAGTACTATGTCCAATTTTCTGAGGAACCACCAGACTGATTTCCACAGGGGTTGTACCAGTTTACACCACCACCAACACAGAAGAAGTGCTCCTCTTTCTCAACATCCTTGCCAGCATCTGCTGTCCTCTGAGTTTTTGATCTTAGCCATTCTGACTGGTGTGAGGTGGAATTTTAGGGTTGTTTTGATTTACATTTTCCTGATGACTAGGGATGTTGAACACTTCCTTAGATACTTTTCAGCAATCCAAAATTCCTTAATTGACAATTCTTTGTTTAGCTACATACCCCATTTTTTTAATAGGATTGTTTGATTCTCTGGAGTCTAACTTCTTTAGTTCTTTGTATATTTTGGAAATTAGACCTCTATCAGATATAGAGTTGGTGAAAACCTTTCTTAATCTGTTGGCGGCCATTTTGTTTTCTTGACAGAGTCCTTAGCCTTACAGAAACTTTGCAATCTCATTAAGTCCCATTTCTCCAATCTTGGTCTTAGAGCACAAGCCATTGCTGTTTTGTTCAGGAAATGTTCCCCTGTGCCTATGTGTTCTAAGGTTTTCCCTACTTTCTCTTCTAATAGTTTCAGTGTACCTGATTTAATGTGGAGATCTTTGATCCACTTCACTTGAGCTTTGTTCAAAGAGATAAGAAAGGGACTATTTTTACTCTTCTGAATGCAGAGTGCCAGTTGGACAAACACCATTTGTTGACAAGGCTGTCCTTTTTCCATTAACTGTTTTCAGCTCCTTTTCCATGGATACATCTTCAACTGATAGAACGACTTTCTACTAGGCCAGACTTCAAAAGATGCCAATCTCTTAAATAATATTGAGAATCCTAGGGACCAAACCTATAACTTATGAAGCTTTTTTCCAGATTTTTGAAAAGTGAATGTTTTGCTTATTAAAATATGTGCATAAAATATTTCTGTCTCAATATAGTGAACTGAAAATTATTATATATATTTCTGCCTCCTGGTTGAGATAAAGGTAAAGGAAAATAATAAATAAATAATAATGGATAGGTACTTACTCAGAATGATGTCTAGAGTGTTTTCTTGAGTGTTTCATATCAAACAAAATTTTACTTTTGCAAAAAGTGTCTGTTTCTTACGTGCCTAATTTTAAATGAGAAGGAGTCACCATGAAGCACTTAGTTTGAAGCATCTAGTAGCTTACCAGAGGAAAACAGAAAAACTTAAAATTTTAAAAGAAAATGATACTTTCACATTTATTCAATTTCCCACACTTACCCAGGAACTGTATTGCTGCAAGACAGACTGTCTCAGTGCCGTGGATAAGTTATAGTCTTCAGAACTATGGTGTGCTTGGTGTGCTGCCCAGAAAATATTAATCTCTGTAAAACACATGATTTACAAGTGATGAGAACGAGTACAGAGAGGCTTCCATTCAGCCCCGGGCTTTGCTCTGCTGAGAGCAAATGATACCCCTTGGAACATCTCTGAAAAGGCTAGCTAACAGCAGAATAATTCTAAAAAAGGCTCTTTGAAGCATTTTTGGAACCAGACCATATATGAATTATGAATACATAATAATTGAAACCTAACTAGTAAATGCTCACACTCTTACACAATTACATACTCCAGTAAAATAAAATTACCTCCAAAATTTATACTTTGCCAACATTTACAATATGACAGATCATAAAAGCTAACTTGTGGTGTTGTAACAACATAGTCAAAGAACAGTGATGAGTTTTCAGTATGCGATAACACATTTTTAATTAAAGAAGAATTCTCCAGTGGGAGAAATTGGTATATAATGAAATATTGCACCACATTACTTCTATATGAAAAGCTGTTAGAATAAGCAAACTTGACAATATTTGATGTTGATCTTTAAAAAAATCGATTTTTATTCACACACTAGTCATTAAACATGATCCTTCTCATGGTTTACCAAGATTTACAACATCTCATCTGCCTTTCATGTGTCCTCAAAATAAAAATGCAAATTGAGACTGTTTATATACTAAGGAAAGACCAAGATTACATAACAAGGCATGGTTTTACTTCAAGAAGAAAAGTGTTTTCATTAGCCATTGTCTAATAAATACTTAGATGATTATTGATTATTGTTTTATTTATTTAATTAACCCTCATAAATAAACTATAGCCAAGAATTAAAAAAAAATTCTTACAAGATGATCAGTAATTCAACATATGGTTTTCTAAAACTACATAGAAAAGGTATTTGAAACTCTTTAGGGTCCAAATTTATGGATAATTTATTACATACATAATTACATATAAGAGATTTGTCTGGGCTTTTTTCTGAATCTTCAGATGTTGGGTGGGCTTTGTTTAAGAGGTGAAAAATTTAATGAATCTTTTTAAGTTTTCTAAACTGGTTACCAATTGACTCATCTAAACACCATTTCCTACTTAGAAAATTCTCTATTGAACATTTTAGAACCTGATGCTTATGAACTGTGTCCTTAAATATACATGTAAGTAGACACATTTTTTAAAGTTAATATTTAAATTAAAATATTGAAATTAACATACACAAAATGTGGGTTCAGAGATCTGGAAGGTAGTCTAGAGCAGCTTCCTTATAACCTCCCCAGAAGTAATTTTTGGAACAAAGAATCCATGAAGGCAGAGGTTAAAGACCTTTGTCTGTAGTTGTTTTGACAGCATTTACTTCCTATCACAAACTGTGTTACAGGAGTCTGAGATCAATGAAACACAGCTGCATAAACAGCCAGAAGTAACAGGATCCCACTGGCTTACCTATGTCCCTTTTCAGCATGAGCCACAGTCAGATAGATTTTTTTTACACAGTCTATATTCAGCTTATTGAAAGTAAATTATTTTCTAGCATGATTACAAAAAGGGATTTTAAAGAAAAGAGTTCCAACTGTTCTTATGCAAATTGAATAAGAAAAAGTTGATAGTTAATTTTTTGTTTACCTTCCTCAGTACCTGTATTAGTAAATTCTTTGTTCTAATAAATGGAAGCAAATGTTAAAAAAAATAGTATTTTTAAAGTTTTTATAGAAATATTTAATAAATTATATGTTCTGTTCAACAATAATATTATTTTCTTTTTCTATAAGCAAAATTTTAGACTTTATGTTCACATAACATTTTATTGGTATTTTGCAATGGCATAATTATAAATGATTATGCTTATTTATAGTGCCAAAATATATTTTATATTAATATATTTGTTTAATATGTAGCCAAAAATTCCCTTCATGTAGCCAAATTCTAATGTAATATGTATGTTATACTATTGAGTTGTTAACTTTAAACATTTTTAATAAATGTGCAAGTTTCAGGGCCTGGATGACTCAATGGTTAAGAGCACTTGCTGGTTTTTCAGAGGACGCATGTCTCTTTCTCATTCCACTGGTTGGTTCACAACTCCTTGTAACTCTAATTCCTAAGGACCCAGTGTCCTGCTCTGGACTGAGTACATGCTTGCACATGGTGCAACATACACATGACCACATCCACACAAGCACACATATACACACACACAACATAAACATTCACACACACACAAATCTTTATAAGATGTATATATTTCAGTAAAGCATCCATTTCTAATATTCATCACTTGGCAATCAAAAGCAGTCTTGTAATTACTATTGCTACAGAGCCACTTTATCATTCTATATTTTTTCATGTACCTCTGTGGTTGAGATAGACACAATCTAAAATGGTTCCTGAATTATATTATGAAACTGAGAACTTTGATAATGTAATGCAGTGGAGCTTTGCAACCCTGAGAGAAAGAGGAAGCCTTTGAGCTTTTTGACATGATTCTCTACTGCCAAATAAGGACTAGGCTCTGAAGATTCCAGTCGATTCATGACTATGCCTTCAGTGATCCTTCTTCCTTTTAAGTCAGCAAGGCTAAGTTATTTTCTCCTAGGAAACAGGATTCTGTCAAAGGTGATGTGTGCAACATCACGATGGTAATTAAAAAAATAGCTGTGTTTCTAATCATCTCATGTTCTCCCATTCCTAGATGCCGTAGAGAGAAATATCCTTTTGTTGATCTACTTCTGAAGGAGATCAGAGAGAGGCTCCCTACTAAACTCATAAACACCGGGAATTCAGCCAACAGTCATGAAAAAGAATGTGGACAGAACTTGTGCAACTGACACTGTAGATGCAATGCAGCCTGCCCTCAGATGAACAGCTTCACAACAGATGAACCTTTGGTCTTGAGCGCGTTGGTGGGTTCATAGAAATGACAGGCTGAATTCCGGTTCCCTGAAACCATTTCACATGAACTGTTCTTTTTACTTTTTCTTTTATTAAAATTGAATATTCTCTGTATTTGCATTTCAAATGTTATCTTCTTTCCCCTTACTCCCATGCCCCCTTCCCTCTACTTTTTTCCATGAAGGTGCTCCCTCTCCCAATCTCCCTCTTATTTCTGCACCTTGGCATTCCCCTACCCTGGAACAACAAGCCTACAATGGATCAAAGGCCTCTTCTACCATTGATGCCAGACAATGCTATTCTCTGCTACATATGCACCTGGAGCCATGGGTCTCTCCATATGTGCTCATTGGTTGGTGTTTTAGTCCCTGGGAGCTCAGTACAACATATAAATATGGTGGCCAATGACTCATCATCACTCTCAGATGATACCTTACAATCTGCTATCTGTCCTTTTAGTTTTTCTGCTTTGACGATGCCAAATAAATAAAACCTTACAGTACTCAATTAGGAAGTTTGGCTTTTTTATTATTCAACAAAAGGAAACAATAGACTATTTTTCTATGTTTGTAATTATTTGACCTTTCCTTGATGAGCAGTATTCTTACATAAAACTGCTCAGTGTTTGTATTTTTATTTTGTTTACATTTATTTTCCATTTGAAAGGCATTTCAGTTATTTCCAGTGTGTCATACAAATACAGTTTCTGCTAATTTTTTTCTCTTCAAATATTTCACTTGCATATATTCATCAAACATAGTATCGGAGTCATGGCATATTAATGTACATATGTAATATGTTTTTACTATGTTTGGCTGCATTATTTGTTGTGCACATCTTTTAGGATATCTACTGATGCCCTTTCTCTTTCAAAATGGTCTGAATTCTGCTTTCAGCCTAACCCATTTTCATGACAATGTATGTAGGCAAGTGTGTGTGTATGTGTGTGTGTGTGTGTGTGTGTGTGTGTGTTTGTGTGTGTGTGTGTGTATACATATGTTGGAGGGGGTTAGGAAGGTGGGGGAACATGTGTTGCATGTATGTAGAAACTTAGTGAAACATCATCCTTGTGTCTAACTCACTGTTCTATTTCTATGAAGGGACACCATGACCAAGGCAACTTACAAAAGAAAACTAATTAGAAGCCTCCTTACAGTTTCAGGGGTGATTGAGTGACCTCATGGTAAATAGCATGTGAGTAGCAGGCAGTCAGGTATGCAAAACTGTTTCAGGTAGCAGAGAACTTACATCTTATCTGCTGTTTGGAGGCCGAGGAGGTAAAAAATTGGGGATGGTGTTGAACTCACCTCTGACTGAAGGATGGCACAGCTCCTCTAAAAGATCAAACCTGCTAATGTTTCTCAAAACAGTCAACCATACTTTAGAAACACTTAGTCTATTGTACAAGTGATGTTTAGGTGATGATTGTGAAGGTCCAACCATGCACGGTATGTGGCACATTCCCTGCCCAGATTACTGGGCTCAAGAGTAGAGAGTGTGAACTGTGCACTACTATGCATGTATCAAACTAAACAACAAAGTAAAATTTTATAATGAAAATCCTTGAGAAAGTTTAACATTTTAAATTATGTTTAAAATAATATTTGATTTCATACAAATCAAATTAGTTATAATATATAAAATTCAGAATATAGTTAAAATTGTATAGAATTTCAGATTAAAGTACTAAATAGAAAAAAAATCTCATCAGGACCTCTATGCTCTATGAGCATTTTGAAAAAATTAGATGTTTATATGGATGGCTGGCATTGGAAAGAATGATTTACAACCTAATAAAAGTTTCTATAGCACTGAAAAACATAGAAGATATTATATACCAAGTCATATCAAATATTCAAACAAGATTCTCTATGTAAAAATCAACAATCACCTCAAACATATAAACATGTAATTTGGTGGTATTTTTTAAAGGCAAAGAGATTATATATATAAACATATATATATATATATATATATGTTTATATGTGTGTGTGTGTGTGTGTGTTTAAAATGTATTTTCTTATAACTTATGTTTGAATTCTAAAGCAAGATTTACCAATACTACTTCTATTATTGTGTGATGACGAATTTATGAAAACTTTGAAAGATTGATGTAATCTTTTCCCATAGAGAAGGCTTTAATTCTGTCCTTAGCTGAGACACTAAGTAACCCAGCCCTGCCCATGTTCCTTCATTACCTATCTCCAAAACGTCTTAGAAGTGAGGCTTCCTGAATCCCTATGCATATAAATTTGGATCATTGGCTATTATTACAATAGTTTGGATACTGTGGAATATTTGTATTAATTCCAAATGAGAGCGATAAGTAATAAGTAGCTTTTATAAAGGAAGGATGCATGCACAGGGTGGCTTCCCCTACCACATGCAGGATATTGAAGCAGATTACACATGTTAACGCTACTATTTCCCAGAACCCTGTCTGTAAATGAGAAAATGAAGATACAGTTTAATTCAGTATCACAACTTAATGTGATTGATAGACTATTTTAATCAACTGACAATTTTTGACAGTGATTGCAAAAACTTTTTTTTCAGCCCCCGATTGTGTCACAAGATAGCTTCTGATGTAATAAGATAAGGGGTAACGTGAGGATCTTTAGTATCCATTTTCTCCCGACTTAGGGAATGTGACATACTCAGTACTCAGTGTGGACTCTGACCCCCTTAAGTTCAAAGAGACAGTAGATAGAGGGCTATTAAATACCCGAGTGTCAGCAGAGAGTTGAGTTCTACCACTGACCATAAAAAAGCACAGCCTCAAAGTTTCTTATTGTAGCATCACAGAGGTTTTATTGTTTATTGATCAAATTGTAACATATCATAATCAATAGATTTTTCTTACAGAACAGAAGTATAACCTGATAATATGATGACCTTATTAAAAATTTATAACTCATTAGTCAGCGTTTCCTTTATATGGAATTTACAATGGCACTTTAGACGGTGTATGGCAAACTGAAGCTTGTGTCTAAAAAGCACTTCCAGCTGGCTAGACTCAACACAGAGCATTTCCTTTTCACTAGCTTTCTAAAGTGACTGTATTAGAAAGGTGGTGATAGAAAATCCAGAGTATCATTCTGGCTTTTATTTCCTTGTGCCTTGTTAGCTTGAGTC
The DNA here is from genome assembly GCF_963924665.1 of Micromys minutus. NCBI lineage: Eukaryota > Metazoa > Chordata > Mammalia > Rodentia > Muridae > Micromys > Micromys minutus. The sequence continues at coordinate 183,143,985 of NC_137969.1, read as the reverse complement.
ATGTACAATTTTATTCTATGAGCACTGTCACCTGGTGAGGGGCTGAACTGCAGACGTCATGGAAAGAAAATGAGCGAGGTCCACATTTTATTAGGGGCACCTCCAAGCCTGCGCACTCCTGTGCCCTCCCAGCATCTCAGTCTGCTTACCACATGATCCCGTCATCATTCCCTAGTCCCTCCGTTATCACCTGCTTTAAAGGCCTCACTCTACTTGTTTGATCAGATGGAGACGGGTTTGTTTTTGTTTCCCAAAGACTCCCCATGTTAGTATTTATGTGTGATTTTGGCTTTGTTTTAATTATCTCAGAATATAAACATAGGGTGGTAGAGAAAGAAAGGGCATATATACAGTAACAATATCTAAGCAGAAATTGCTTCAGAACTGTGGGATACACTTGACAGTGGGCAAGTAGAGACGGTGCAGAATCACATTCTGTGCCATTGAGGCTGACTATAACCAAGATGCTGAGGGATAACATCCTGAAACCTCACGGGTCGTAGAATTGCAAGAAAGGCACACTGACCCTGGGAAGAGGTGCTATTGAATAAAACAAAATGATAAAACAAAACAAGCTTTTGAGGCCATGCATGGAATTAAAACTCTTCTCTAACTTAAATGAGATTTTATGCCAAAGGTCCACATGAAACTTCATGCCTAGTGCATTGACACGGGAGTGGCAGAAACCTTAAAGCGGCCTTTGGTTAGTTAGGGGGTGCCCTCTCAGGGCCTGCAGGAGTTCCTATGAGATGCTTTAGTAGCATTTCTGAGAAGATTACTCTGCCTCTGAGCTACACTTTATTCTGTAACCATGATGGCTCAGTATATACCATTCAGGTTTTAGAAACTTAAAAGAGGAAATCAATAAAGACACATTTGTGAAAAGACGAGGCAAACGGAGTATTCTTTTTCTCCAAAAGTACAACGACTCAACGCCTAAATATAGTTTACAATTCCATACTCACACAGTGTGTGTATTGTGCTTCCTATATATTTATTAGGTTAGACACACTGCAGTTATAAAACTGCAGAGCTCCACATTTCCATACTGAAGCATTAGAGAAATGGGGGATTCTGATGGCTGTGTCTTTAGTCTTTAGTAGAACAAATAACACACTGCTCAAAAGCCCCCTGAATTTTACTGTTATCAAAGATAGACTGTATTTTACAGCTGGTTGTAAGCCGGTAGACTCTCGGTAAGCATTTTAAACAAGATTAATCTAGACACTTAGTAAACAAGCTGTCAATGTAAATTTTTAGCATATTATCTACTTCATTATCATGTTGATAAGAATTAGCTATAAAAGGGGATATAAATAAGAGACTCCAGCCAACTTGACTCTACCTCTCTTCCTGGCTTACAATTTCTTCTCTACATCTGTAGGCTCAGAGTTATTCTGTGGGTTCATATGACTGAAAGCAGATGTCTGTCCATTCAATACACAGCTGTAGGTCTTGGCCATATACTCCAGAGAAGAAATACTAATAATAATTTCTGAAAATGTAGAAAAAGGTTTTGCCTGAAACCGAAACATCACTGAATGATATGACCACTGGAATGTCAAGCAATGTAGCAGGCTAGAAAAGAAACAAGACTGATTAAAGAGATTGGTTTACTTCTCAAAAATTTGGTAAACCAACTCTCTACATCAAAAACAGTTTTCTGCAAATGTTGGCAAAATTTGAAATAAACATCACCAACATTACATTTTAAAAAATAGGGAAATAGATGGTTTTGTATCAATACAAGACCTATTATTCACTCAATAATGGAAGATCATGATTTAATATCTAGATCAGAGTATTCACTTAACTGTCCTGGGGTAGGTATCAGCAGCATTCTGGGGTCTATGTGTTTTGCAAGGAAAGCGGGCCTCTCTTTCATGATATTGGCATGCATACTATCTTGCACATGCTAAATTAGGGAGCAGAAATTGTTGGAGAAGAATTGTGATCTTGTGAGCAGAGGTATTTGGGATTGGCAACTGCTCCCACACAGTCTTGCACAGCATGCTCTCCTGTGGTGAGATACAATGCACACAGCTACATTAATCTTCGAACAACAATTCATATAATTTGTATCTTCAAATCCCAGAAGTGAAACACAAATAGCTACAAAGTTTAGAAGGGACTTAACAGGAGGAAGTGACCAGGAGAGCAAAACAACAGATGGCTGCCTGGAAAAGACAGAGCACTAGAACAGTACCAGAGTATCTAGGGAAAAAGGAATTCTGTGCTCAATGAGCACCCTGAATAGATGGGGGAAAAACATGTAGCAGGTACTCTTTGCCTCCAATAAGGACGTCTCACTGGACTGAAAATTTGCCTTTGTATTATAAAATTCATTTTTTGGCGCTTCATAACTAATGAGCCCAGGTTTTACATTAGAAATTTTCCATGTTCCTTAACTTGGAAAGAATAAGGCTGTGTCCAGAAAAAAAAAAAAAAAAAAAACAGATTGAATTATACCTGAAAGCCTAAACTGAGTACTTAGCTTCCTCTGTGGTGGTCCTTAAATATAAAATGCATGGAGCAGACTGACAAGAAAGGTTATCAAGGAGTGCTTGGTCTTGATATAATTGAAGAAAGAGTGCTTAGGGACTGACTGTGCATCTTTAGCAACTTTAAGAGCTATGTGTGCCAGATCTTTGAGATGATTGTAATAAAAGTAACTCATATTCCATGCCTCCTAACTCTGTCACAATAAATTACCTTCTGACACCACCTAACTCTCTGCCATGAACTATTACTACCCACAAATTCAGACTCAGCCACTGTGAGTTCATTGCTCTCCAACAATCTTCTTATTTTTCATTTTGCATTATGAACATAGTCCCTTGTTATCATACATTCTTCCCAGCCAAAATCAAAACCCTGTCGCCTGTGCCTGCCTATCCACGGTGCCACTTGCATTTTTGGTTCCCACACTCACTTTCCTGGATGCAGTGTTCACAGTCTGTGTACTCAAAAGCATTCACTAAGAGATGCCCACCTGCATGCGGGCCTCATACTCAAGACCTTGCCAAAAAAAAAAAAAAAAAAAAAAAAAAAAAAAAAAAAAAAAAAAAAAAAAAAAGGGCACATCCACATCTTAAAGGCCAGACCTGAGAGCTATTTTAGCAAGATAAAAATATTTTAACATTTTTAAATGTAAAACTGAAATAATATAGCAGGAGCCATATTTTGTGGCACATAAATATTAAATGAGAATCCGTATCTTCTCCTCCCTGATATATATTCCCTTCTCTGCCTTTTGGACACCAGCATGCCCGCCATGGTCCCGGGTCTTGGTATCTATTATGACAGCACAATTTTCATCTCTATCATTATCTTCTGAAAAGTGCTTTTATGTTCCCCAATTAAAAGGTGTTGTGTAACCCTTATTGTTCTTAGGCAAGAGAGCCTCTAAGTTCACAAACACTGTTGCAGTTTGACTCCACTACTCTTTTGTAGGTGTTTCATGATGAAGATCCTTCCTTTGTCCAATTTGCATAACCAACACAGGCACTCTTCTATAGCAGACAATACTATATTTCTTGATTATAAAACTGGTTCTTTTGAACCCATCAGTAACTAAGTCACAGTATTTATTTGATTTATTATTATGTGTTCTTTCTCTGGTAAAAAATCAATTTTTTCTTTGGTCTTTCTTGTTCTTTGTGCTAATCCCTTATCCAGCAGTTTAGATTTATACAAACATTCCTTCTTATGATGCAGGATTTCCTTGACTCCCCCCTGTTTAACCAATTCTTTATGTCTTAAACACCTGAGAAGGGCAGATTAATTACTCTCTCATTGAGCACTCTCTCTGAAGATCCTTGCTGATGTTATTTGAAGCACTTCAAAGGCAATCTCAGTTTCCACTAGCCAAAACTAAAGCCTATACTTCAGATGTGATTCTATTTGAACTTTTCAAAACCCTGGTGTCTCATTCTGCTTTGCATGGCTTTTCCTCTGGCCTTGGCAGTGTCATGTGGTCACTTCCCTTTGCTCCACTTGTGTACGCACTTCCAACTTTTACCCTTTTACTAACCTATCATCGACCAGGCTTGGGCCTCCACCTTAGACAGTCTGGAGTTCTACCAGCAGCAGATAACCTCTCTCCAGGGACTTTGTCTTAGCAAACAACAAGAAGAACAACAATATCAACCAACCAGACCCTCAAAACTCCCAGAGACTAAATCACCAAACACAAGAGTGTACCTATGGCTTCAGCTGCATATGTAGCAGAGGGTGGCTTTGTCTGGCATCAATGGGAGGAGAAGCCCTTGGTCCAATGAAGGCTGGTTTCCCCAGTGTAGAGGAATGACTTGGTGTTGAGGTTAGAGTGGGTGGATGGGAGGAGAAGCATCCTCATATAAGCGGGAAGAAGGAAGATGGGAGAAGGGGGGGTGGCTGGGAAATGGAATGACATTTGAAATGTAAAAATATTCAATAAAAAATGAAAAATAATTTAAAACCAAGAATGAGAAACAGTATATTAAAATAAGTAGTATCAGAAACCTTTACTATAAAAGTGTTAGTGCAGGCTCTATGAACATTTTTGTTTTCAAAAGTACATACTGCATGTTGCTCTTGTTGAGGATTTGAGTTCAGTTCTTAGTACCCATGCAGTGCAGTCCACAACTTCCACTAACTGTGGTTCCAAAGAATCGAGGCTCTCTTCTGGTCTCTGTGGGCATCTGCCTCATTTGTTCATACCCACCTCAAACATACACATAATCCATAAAGTATTATGACACTGATAGCACATTAAACCAAGAACCAGTAACTATCAGCCATAAATAGTTATATTATATTGTTAAAATCTGTGGCACAAAGTCTAGTCTATTAACCATGTATCATATTTTTCTTTTTAGCTGATCTTAACTTCACGCAGTGAATATGAGAATCTATACTTCTATTAGTAACATAAACTTGTATAGACCACAAAACAATTTAAACATGTTTGTTTTTTGATGAGATGTTAATCCCCTGGGATAAACTTTCATAAATACTTGTCACATGACATAATTTCTTCTACTGATTTCAGGTTTGATTCTGGGCAACACATCCAATAGATAAACTGTGATAAGATTAGCATTTTTTTTCTGTTAGGCCAGATAACATGAGATGCACTATTTTACATGTAGATAGCATATTTTAAATACATTGACACTTTGTCATAATAAATCAGACTTTAATAAATGCATTCATTATAAAAAGACATTGCTCATGTGTGTGCATGTGTGTGTGTCTTTACAGCCAAATGGACTCTAATTAATTTCAGTGTACTCTCTTGATTTGAGAAGCTTCTTAGGAAAATGCTTTAGTGGCAATCATCCTTGCTGTTATTTTGTTGGATAATGCCCCATTTGTTCTTTTAAGAGCTTTTTTATTTTCATGTGTTCAGGGCTGTCTTTTAAGATGGATGTTTGGTGTCACTGCTAGGAAGTAGGGAAGGTTCAGACTCAATGCCCTTCAAGTCCTTGCCCTCCTCCTGCTCAGCAGGACATCACACACTTTGGCTGCCAATATTCAGAAGGGAAATTCTTTAATGGCAATAAGCTTGCCAATGAAACCTTCCACAAATGCTCACAACTTTGTGGTTGGATGTTAGGGCACCAGATGGCAAGACTAATGGGAATTCCTTCTTCTGTGAGGTGAACAGTGCTAGCCAATGCTAAAGAGATGTGGAATTCAAAATTTCCTATACCATTAAACTTTTCACCAGAATAGCCTCCCCATGGTAGCCTGTGAGGATCTGGATCTATTTAGCTACAGTCTGACCCTCTTCTTCCAGATGTAAGATCTTAGTGATCAATTGCATTAATAACAGCAATTGTCAGTGTGCATTTTCATAGTGATTTCCACCAAGTAACATGTTCCAACTCTACCTTCACCCCTATGGAGAGTTGAGCAATAAGAGCTTTACACTGGAAAAAATATGAAAATAAAATTATATAAACTGACGTGAAGCAGGTGTTTAGGAACCATCAGGCTCCATAGCAGAAGAAAGTGCTATTACAGGATTTAACCATTTAGAGGCTTTGCAGTCATGGAAAAACCAGGTTCTTTATGCTTTGTTTACATTCTTTTGGCCTTGACATTTGTATGATCTTTCTGCCTTTGACTACCAAGTGATAGAGTGATTACTTTCTTGAGTAGCTGGTGTCCACACTGTAAAAGTTTTAAGAAACTAACATTTAAGAAGAATATTTTAATCATATTCAAAATATTGAACAGAGATAGAATATGAAGTTTACATATATTTTAATTCAAAGTCATACAAAATTATCTTTTGGTTATTTCAGACTACAAATGTAAAAGAAATCCAAGCCAAATAACATGAGCGAATCATGTGAAAATTTTGTCTATCATTTTGTTCTTACTAGTCCTGTGTTTAAAACATGTGACCTAATCTTCTGGCAGATCAAACATAGACAGCTACGAAGTCAATGTGTATATGATGCAAACTTATTTCTAAAACCCCACCGACTTTGTCATATAAAGGCACTGTAAATGGAGCATTTTTGAAGAGAAAGGTCTGGAGCATAATTAGCAATTGCACATTTTTAAAATAAGTCCAAGAAAAATTCTTTAGCCATTTCTCTATGTGTATCGACATTACACAGTGCTCCTTCCTTCATTTAGCTGATTTTGAATTACTGGCACTGTGATTTAAATTAAAGTAAAAACGTTCTGAAGTATAAAAACATTCTGTCATTACAAGGCATTAGTAAGTGGCGATTTTTATATCAGTACAAATCCGCTAACACAGACATTGTGCAGAATTCACATAAAATATTTAATCGTATATGTTCAAATCAATCCTAATAGAAATGGGATTATTTTTCTAATGAATTCATTTGTATGTTCAATTTCTCCAGTGCTGATTGCAGGATTTTATCAAATATTAGCAAAATGATGCCTTTTTATTGTGCCTTCAAATTACAGACAGTAAATGGTCATCATTTAGTGGGTTCAGTCAGAGGGACAAAAAGCTAAAAATAAACGATAATTACTTATGTCTGAGGACACTTGAAATTGGTTTGAAGGAGGAAAAAGAATGAAAAATAAGTTTACAAAGCTAACAGGCAGAGGGTAGAATGGGAGGTGGCAATGACTAGACTGTAAAATAGATTAAAGATTTAAAAAAGCTATTGTCAAGAGGTCTGTGCCACCAATGATATTGTCTGACAATTGTTGTATTGTTTTATTTTCTGGCTTTCATTGTATTCAAGATATAAAACAGAAAAACAGTAACAACCACCATAATAACATGCCAGAACCATCAAATTGCAGAGCTCAAACCTAAACTCGTATATATGTAGCCTAAGAGCAGGAGCTAGGCTGATCTAATTTAGGTTCTGTCTCTGCTCAGCATGAGATCTGACAGAGATGCAGGGTGGCTGCTCTTGAACATTTGTCTTCAGGTGTGAGGAGAACATGAGGATATTCACATGAAATGCCAACAGCTACAGCTAGGGAGCTGCACTGACTCCCATTTAAAATGAAGCTCAAGGAAAGAAAAGCACAAGTGATCATGAAGTGTCTTCCCAATGTGATAGAATTGTGTTCTTCCTCATGTTCAAAGTATTGTCTTATAAGACATGGGCTTATCATTGTAAGCACACAGACCTCTGTATCTGTGAATGTACTAAAACATTTACCTCAGTTTCCCTTCTTTTCAGACATCCACATATGAACATTGACTCAACTGGCAGCTTGATAACTTGTTTTTGCAATTCTAAAATCTAAACTTCCAAAAATTTTCTTCATACAATAACTTATGTGTAATTCTAGGGATTGTTACTAATGAATAAAAGGAAATCTATAAGCTATAACCAATTGGATAAGAGTTGTTGAAAAAAGACAATGAGATTCAATCACTTGTATCATCCATAAACAAGAACTACTTACCTCATCTTACATTTCTACTTTGATAAATTATAAACTATCAGTTCTGACACATGTGAATGAATTTCTGGTTACCTTTTTTTTAAATTTGAATTTCCAACTTACTTTGCATAAGCATAGAATTAGGTTCCTGAAAACTTTCTTTGAATTAGTGCATATTATAACTATTCTTTTGTCTGGTTAACAATTTTTATTTCTATTTTACTATACATACTATTCTGTCATTCTTTAATTCTCATCAAAATATTTATTTTCAATAAATTTTTAAAAACCTGAATTTCAGAAAAAATACGTATATAAACAAGGTTATGAATTACAGCCTAGCTCAATTGACATGCATAGCTGACTACAAATACTCACACATACCTATACATGTTGTACAGGTTATCTCAGGTATTAGCACAAATGCATAAGGTATTTTGCCTATGGACATGTTTCCCACCAAAATGTTGCCCTAGAAATAAAATGCTCATAAATATTCATCAGTTTCTTTGGTTTAAATAAAAATATATTTCTACCTCTTATAACTTCCTTTTACAGAATCAACCTATCTGGTCAGTTATTACTTTTATATAACTACCTGCTCAGAAAGTGTTCAGGCAAACAGAAACATAACCACCTACTCTTTTAACAGGACAAGCTCCATCCTGAGCTAACAGCATACCTTGCCTTGGCAGTGATATCCATGCAAGAAGGGTTTTAGTAGCATTCAAAATGCATAACCATGGGTATCATGGGTTCTTTCTCCTCAGTTCCTGAGAGCACTGACACCAGGCAATGCTTGTCAAAGTAAGTGCCTCCACAAGGAGGTTACTACATGAAACATTGATGGTGAGGCCTAAGTGGTAATGGAGAACCAGAATTATTTTGATGACAGGCCTTTCTGATCTCTATGAAGAAAAGATGCACGTAGAAGTGGAGCCAACCCAAAAGTGACACAATGTATACTGCACAGGCATCTGACTTGGACATGCATGGCTACCTAGGCCCTTTGATGCCCAGATTATTCTGTCATCAACTCCAGATGCCAAATCCACAGCAGCAGTGTTTGATGTTTCCCCTGGATGGTATTGCTCTTTCATTGATCTCAACTTTCCTTGTTACATGTCAAATTCCACTTTTGGGAATGAAAATTTTTACTCATTTCAATAATGTATTAAAACAATGACTTCCTTTTCATTGTTCAGGGGATTTATCCATGAATTAGAATACACTCTTCTCTTACTTTTTTTTTTTCTTTAGCTTTTTTCCTCAATTCATTAGGTACTTTGTATTTACATTTGAGATGTTATCCCTTTCACCTGCCCTGTATCCCCTCCCCCTCCATTTGCCTTCACAAAGTGCACTCCCTTCTAATCACCATTTCTACCCCTTTGACTTGTCATTTCCCAACTTTAGGAAAACATGCCCTCCCTGGACCAAAGTCCTCTTCTCACATTAATGCCAGACACTGCTATCTTCAGCTACATATGCAACTGGATCAATAGGTCACTCAATATGTGCTCAAACGTCTTACTCCATGAGAGTTTTGGAGGGATTGGTTGATTGATCATTTTATTCTTCCCATGAGGTTGCAAAGCCTTTCAGCTCCTTCTGTCCCTTCTGTAGCACCTTCATTGGGGTCCCCATGTTCAGTCTGATTGTTAGCTGCAAGCATGCTCAGCTGTATCGTATGGCTCTGACGGAGTTCCTGAGGAGGCATCTTTATCTGGTTCCTGCTAGTAAGTACTATTTGGCATCAGCTAAAATACTTGGATTTGGTGGCTGCATATGTGGTGGATCACTGGTTGAGGCAGCTTCTGAAAGATTTTTTCTTCCATCCCTGTTCCTCTGGTTGACTTGGCATTTCCTCTGTCAGTGTTTTGTTCTCCCTTCTAAAAAAAAAAAAAAACCAAGGCATCCACATTTTGGCCTTCCTTCTTTTTGAACTGCATAATGTCTGAATTGTTTCTTGGGTATTCACAGCTTTCTAGGGCTAGTATCCACTTATCAGTGAGTGTATACAATGTGTGTTCTTTTGTGACTAGGTTACTTCACTCAGGATGATAGTCTCTAGTTCCATCCATTTGCCTACAAATTTTACAGAGTCTTTGTTTCTAATAGCTGAGTAGTACTCTATTGTGTAAACATAACATACTTTCTGTATCCATTCCTCTCTTGAAGCACACCTGGGTTCTTTCCAGCTTCTGGTTTTTATAAATAAGGCTGCTATAAATATAGTGGAGCATGTGTCCTTGTTACATGTTGGAGCATCTTTGAGGTATATGCTCAAGAGTAGAATAGCTGGGTCTTCAGGTAGTACTTACTATGTCCAATTTTCTGAGGATCTGCTAGACTGATTTTCAGAGTGGTTGTACCAGCTTACAACACCATTAGCAGTGGAGGAGTGCTCTGTTTTCTCCTAATCAAAGCCAGCATCTGCTGTCACATGACTTTTTGATTTTAGCCATTTTGACTGGCATGAGGTAGAATCTCAGGGTTGTTTTGATTTGCATTTCCCTGATGACTAGGAATGTTGAACATTTCCTTACGTGTTTCTCAGCCATTTGATATTCCTCAACTGCGAATTCTTTTTTAGCTCTGTACCCATTTTTAATAGGATTATTCGATTTGTTATAGTCTAGCTTCTTAAGTTCTTTGTATATATTTGATACTAGCCTTCTATCAGATGAAGGATTGGTAAAGATCTTTTCCCAATCTGTTGGCTACCATTTTGTCTTCTTGACAATGTCCTTATCCTTACAGAAACTTTGCAATTTCATGAGGTCCCAGTTATCAATTCTTGATCTTAGAGCATAAGCCATTGGTGTTCTATTCAGGAAAATTTCTCTTGTGTCTATGTGTTCAGAATTGAAAACCCAGAATTGAACCCCCACACTTGATCTTTGACAAAGGAACTAAAAACATTCAATGAAAAAAGAACTGCCTTTTCAACAAATGGTGCTGCTTTAACTGGAAGTCAGCATGCAGAAGAATACAAATCAATCCTTGCTTATCTCCTTGTACAAATCTCAAGACCAGGTTGATCAAACACCTCCACATAAAAGCAGGTACACTGAAAATATTAGAAGAGACAGTGTGGAAGAACTTATAACTCATAGGCCCTTACTCTTTTTAACAGTGCCAGAACTGTTTAAACTAAGAAGACTTTTGAAATTTGATTAAATATGTTATATTTTGAAATGGCTATAATCATATACAAACAATACAATGTTACACTTAAAATGATGTGTTTGATATCATCTTAATTAGAAGTGAACTGTTGATGATCTATAGTTATTGTCAGCATGACAAGCTCTAGAACAACAAAGGTGATTAGTCCAAAGGCATACCTAGGACACAATATACCTTTATATAAAACAGGAAGAGCCAACATAGTTGTAGGCAGCACCATTCATCAGGATTAGGTCATATTTTGAATAAAAACAAGAAAATGACCTCAGTATGAAGTTTCTTCAGACCAGAGTTTTGTCACAACAATGCATATAATAACCCAAAGAATACAATGTAAAGACACTTCTGTGCTATTGCCATAATCCTCCTCAATTTGTTCCTCCCTCTCTTATTTTCTTTCTTCATTCCTATTTTTTTCTTGTCTCCTTTCCTTTAATGTCCATCTCCTCTCCTCATGTTTCATTTCTTGTTCAATTGGCCTCTTCAGACTAGATTCTCTGTGTAATTGGCAAATCATTGATGTTGTACTATTAAAGACATGGTAAGAAGATATGTTTACTTTGAAAAATAAAAATTAAAATAATTGTTTCTAAATTTATAGTGAGGATAATTTTATATCTTATACATAATGAAACAAGAGGCTCTTGCATATAATACAAAAACGCAGGCAAATGAAAAAGAAAATATAACTAACTATACTTGACCAAAATTAAAATTCTTAGATCATCAAAGGTTGTTCTAAAGGAAGGAAAAATTAATTTTACACAACAGAACTTTTGCATATAAATACATACATACATATTATTATTTTAATCAGCATGGTTTCTTGAAGGAACAGTGATGAAAACAGTTGTGGTCTACAATGTTCCAATGAATTTTTATGAACATAATACAGAGCCATTCTATAAAGAATTCCAATGTACCTTTACTAAATTTAAGTTTCTACTAGGAGTACATCAATTTCCCAGAATAGAACTTGAAATATTTATTATTTATTTGTTGGATGTGAGAAAGCTTCTGTGTTTTGGAATCTACTTCCCAGTGTTCAAATAGCTGTGGTTAAGTTTCAGAGAACTTCATTTCTCACAAAGACAACTGAGGTTTGTCTATATCCTGTATTACAGAGTTAACATTTTAAAAACTCAGGCTTTGTATTTTTTCAAAGAACTTAATAATTTTATGCAAAATTTCTAAGAAAATTCAGTAGGCATTGTTATGTTCACTGTAACATGTGAGGAACCCTGCTGTGCAGTTAATACTTTACTCACGCTATGTTTTTACATGCAAAGTAAAATAATAATTACCATTCATTTTAATCATAATTATTATTTTTAAATATTATGAAAAATAAGTATAGTAGATTAATTTGCTATAGTAATAATAGTTATTTTGCCTCACAGGTAGTTAACATACTAGGAAAAGTGAATAGTATACATTTAGTATGTTTACATGTATGTACAGTTTCTAGGGTATCAGAAATAATACACATTCATATGCTAAATTACTTCATTCATATGTGAACTTCAATTCTCAAGCAGGAAATAAGGATATTCAGAAGATAAAACTCTGAATAGCAAATTATGCCTGTATGAAGTATTTTAGCCTTTCCTTTAGGTAATGTATCAGGAATGCCTTTGCAATATTTTCCATGGTATCAAAAACACAAATGGTGTATGCAGAAAACTCCAGTGATGACTAAAGTTGATGTTCTAATCATATGTTGAAGTTATAGGGAAATATGAATCAAAACTATTCAACGCTATTCTGAAGCCAAAGATGATGGTGCAACTTATACAGCTGTTGTTTTCTTTCTTGCCTACAATAAAGCGTTACTTGATTTACCAAAATAGCTGAATTTTTTCCTCCTTGTTAGCTCTTCACCACATTCTGGCACTCAAGAACACTGTCTCCCCTTCAGTGGATTTAGCCAAATACAACTATAGTCCAAAAAAGACATCCTGTCCCTCCTCTGACAGTCAGAGTCTCCTCACATTTTGCCAAAGAAAAACAAGGGCAAATATTTGCAAAGATTTTTGTCTTGCAGAAAAGAAGTTATAATGAATAAAAGCATGCTCAAGGGAAAGTGTTGGGAGTATACAAAATGATATTGTAATTTCAAATTGGGAAACATTAATTCATAATATGCAGGAGTATTTTTAGACAGCATTGACAGTTTGCAAAAGGTTGGGAGTGGTGTGACCTGCTTTCATAGGAAAGGAATGGACTTGTCGAGGGATTTCATTGGCAGATAGCATAGCTTAAAAATACACATGGGATGTCTTCCTTTTAGACTAGGAATTATAATGTTTTTCTTTTCTCCTTTTGTGAGAGGAATCAACTATTATACAAGAAAAAAGATTTCTTGCTTTTCTCATTACTTTACCTCACTATTGATAAACATTAAATGTTCTGAATATTCTGTACTTTTTATGGTTCTCTCTGGCTTCTTGGGAGCCTCCCTATGCCTAGCTATCTTTAATTTTTCCAACAGCTCGTGGAATCTTATTTATATCTTTCCATTGTAAGAGAATTGTATATACATAGAAATTAATGAATTACTCAAGATCGTGCAACTGCCAAATACCAGGACAAAATGTGGATTCCTAAGGGGTACTCTAACACTCCTGTGGCACGTTCTTTCTTCTGCAAATTAACTTAGCACAATGTCACACTTTTCAAAATTTCACTTTACACTGGTGATATTTTCCATCATATATCAGATTTAAGGACATATTATTGATATCTTTTGACTGGAAAGTTGTAAATATCAGTAGTTATACATGGTTAAGTCTAATATCTTTATATATCTTTAACAATTTCTGTGAAAATATACAATCTTCATACATCGATATTCTGTTAATATTATCTTAAGTCAACTGTCTTTTTTTTAACTTGAGTTATAGCACTTCAAGTTATTCTTGTCTTTACATTGTTTTTTTCTTTTTGATGACATAATTATGCCATTTCTAATGAAATAACTCAATGGGATTATTCTAATGAAAACTACTATTTTTAACTTTAAGATAAACAAATCAGTTGTTTTAGTCACAGCTTCTATTCCTGCACAAAACGTTAGGACCAAGAAGCAAGTTGGGAGGAAAGGGTTTATTCAGCTGACACTTACACACTGCTGTTCATCACCAAAGGAAGTCAGGACTGGAAATCAAGCAGGTCAGAAAACAGGAACTGATGCAAAGGCCATGGAGGGATGTCACTTACTGGCTTGCTTCTCCCCTGGCTTGCTCAGCCTGCTTTCTAATAGAACCCAAGTCTACCAGTAGCCCAGGGATGGCACCATCCACAATGAACTGGGCCCTCCTATTGATCACTAGTTGAGAAAATGCCTCACAGCTGGATCTCATGGAGGCATTTCCTCAATTTAGGCTTCTTTCTCTGTGATAACTCCAGCTTGTGTCAAGTTGACACATAAAACCAGCCAGTACATCAGTCAGGTTGGTGTTAAGGTATTAATTTCTGTACAGATCATTTCAGTCAAAGATGCAGTATAGAAAAGGTGCTTTTAGGCAGGAGTTCCGGAGCATTTTCAGAGGACTGCAGTGTGGCTTTGCAAGCCAGAGGACACTGCAGAGTGGAGTGTTCTGAGTGCTCTCATTTCCTGCCCTCTCCCCATGGAAATCCCAGATATCACAAAAGGTCCCAAAATGAACTTCCCTGGAGCTTAAAATAATCCTTTCTTGACTGCTTTTCCCAAGGAAAAACAGCAAAATATTTCAGTTATTGACATGTTTATTCCTACTCCCTCCCAAAAAGCTTTGTAAAAATTAATATCTAAATATTATATATTGGTACAGATTTTTTCAGAGTAATTCATTTATTGTTTCTCCTGTTCACTTCTCCCACATTTCCCTCTCACCTTTTTGATTTCCTGTTATGTAAGTCTCCCTTCCACCTTCTTCAGTGTCTCATTCCCTATGGTCTCTGAACAAGTTCCTTAGTCTTTATAAACACTCCCCTATTTCATAATCTGTATAGACTGTTGCAAACATCCTTGTTTGTAAAGATATATACATTAAATATTAGAATATGCATGTAAAAGCAAAAATGCATATTTTAATCTTTTAAAAGTCTAGGTGTCCTAATTTGGTGTAATACTTTCCAGACATATTGATTTTTCTACAAATTTGTTTTTTTTTTTTTAACTACTAAATAGAATTTCATTGTGCATCTATACTTTAATTCATTCATTTGTTGATCAACAGTTCAAAAATGTTCATTTTTATAAAATAATCACTAATCAGCCACACAAATAATAACACACTCTATCTGGAATTTAAGTATTATTTTGTTTTTTAATCACATACTTTATTTCGTACACAACCATACATTTTTGCTCATATGTGACATATACACTTTTATATTTAAAGTGTGAAAACATTTCTAGTGGGTTTAAATAGGCCTTATGAAATCAAACAACTAAATTCATAACTTAGGGACTAAGGAGTTTTCATGCCAAAGTTATATGTCATGAGTCATGTATTAAAATAGGGTTAGTCTCTGTGATGGACAATATTCCTTGCCAATATATACAAATTATTAAATGTTTTATGGGTGGAGCAGAGCCTGGCCTACCTGCCAGGCGGAGCGGCGGCTCATAGAGGCTGAGCAACTGCGATTGGGAAAAGAAAATTAGAACTTCTGTTTCCACCCGGAGGCGACTTCCAGACGCAGAGCGGAGCCTGGCCTACCTGCCACCCGGATCGGCGGCTCATAAAGGCTGAGCAACTGCGATTGGGAACAGAAAATTAGAACTTCTGTTTCCACCCGGAGGCGACTTCCGGACACAGAGCAGAGCCTGGCCTACCTGCCAGGCTGAACGGCAGCTCATAGAGGCTGAGCAACTGCTGGGTGGGAGACCTGGGCTGCAGGGGACCAGAAAGATCTCTGTGGAGTACACAAGGAAAGTGCACCCCCTGCCTTGCCCAGCCCTGCCATGCCTGATCCAGAAAACAGAAACAGAACTTTGTAACTTCTGCTCACACCCGACAACTCTGAGGCATTAAAACAGGGCTCAACCCATCTGACACCTCAACCAGTGGAGAACCAGGGGCACAGACCAGATACAAGGGAAAGGTAAGAACATATCACTGACAACAAAATGGCAAGAGGAAAGAGAAAGAGTATATCCCAAGGGAACCAAGACAATCTAGCAACACCAGAGCCAAGCTCTCCCATAACAGCAAACATCAGAACTCCAAACACTCCAGAAAAAGAAGACACAGACCTTAAATCATGCCTCAAGACGATGATAGAGTTACTTAAACAAGAAAGGGAGGAAAAGCAAAAAGATTCAGAAGCTTTTAAAGAAGAAACAAGAAAAACACTCAAAGAACTCAAAGAACTAGAGGAAAACAGAACCAAAGAAATAAAGGAATGGAAGAGGGAAATTAAAACAGAGATTGACACAATAAAGAAAACACTAAAAGAGATAACCCTAGAGTCAGAACACCAAAAAAAGAAATCAGGAGTCACAGAAGCAAGCATTTCCAATAGATTACAAGAGATCAAAGAGAGAATCTCGGGGGCAGAAGACAACATTGCAAACATAGACAAAACAGCCAGAGAAGATGCAAAAACAAAAAGCTCCTAACCTAAAATGTCCAGGAAATACAAGACACAATGAGAAGACCGAACCTAAGGATAATAGGAATAGAAGAGGGAGAAAAGTATCAACTAAGGGGCACAGTAAATATCTTCAACAAAATCGTAGAAGAAAACTTCCCTACCCTCAAGAATGAGATGACCATGAGCATAAAAGAAGCCTTCAAAACTCCAAATAGGTTGGACCAGAAAAGAAATACCTCCCGACACATAATAGTAAAATCATCAAGCGCCCAAAGTAAAGAAAGAATACTAAAAGCAGTAAGGGAAAAAGGTCAGATAACATATAAAGGCAGACCAATCAGACTCACACCCGATTTCTCAACAGAGACTATGAAAGCTAGAAGAGCCTGGACAGACATCAAGCACTCCTTAAGAGAGCACAAGTGCCAGCCCAAGCTGCTATACCCAGAAAACTATCAATCACCTTCGATGGAGAG
This sequence comes from Micromys minutus, assembly GCF_963924665.1. Lineage (NCBI taxonomy): Eukaryota > Metazoa > Chordata > Mammalia > Rodentia > Muridae > Micromys > Micromys minutus. The sequence goes on along the minus strand of NC_137969.1, from coordinate 183,126,853 downwards.
ACGAAGATATTTCAAGACAATTCAAAATTCACACAATATCTGACCACAAACCCAGCACTACAACGAATTATAGGTGGAAAACCCAATACAATGATGGAAAATACAGCCTAGTAAGAACAAGAAAACTCCTAAACAAGAAAACTAAAAGAAGAAAAAAACACAGACAAAATTTAACCCAATAAAGCAATAATAGCAAGAAACAGAAACAACTATTCCTTGATATCTATTAACATAAATGGTCTCAACTCCCCAATAAAGAGACATAGACTATCAGACTGGATACATAAACAAAATCCAGCCTTTGCTGCATACAGGAAACTCATCTCAGAGACAAAGACAGACACTATCTCAGAGTAAAAGGGTGGGAAAAAAACTTCCAAGCAAACAGCTCCAAGAAGCAAGCTGGAGTGGCTATTCTAATATCGAATAAAGGAAATTTCCAAACAAAAGTTATCAAAAAAGATAAGGAAGAACACTTTTTACTCATTACTGGGGAAATCTGTCAGGAGGAACTCTCAATCCTTAACATATATGCTCCAAATAAAAAAGCACCGATATTCATAAAAGAAACGCTACTAAAGCTCAAAAAATACATTTCACCCCACACAAATATAGTGGGAGACTTTAATACCCCACTCTCACCAATGGACAGATCATGGAAATAGAAACTGAACAAGGACACTGCAAAACTAGCAGAGACTTTGAACCAACTAGAATTAATAGATATATACAGAACATACTATCCCAAAGTAAAAGAATACACCTTCTTCTCACCACCCCATGGCACCTTCTCAAAAATTGACCACATAATTGGACACAGAACAAGCCTCCATCGATATAAGAAGATTGAAATACTCCCATGAATCCTCTCAGATCACCATGGTCTATGGCTGGTCTTTAACAACAACAAAGACAACAAAAAGCCCACATACACATGGAAACTAAACAATGCTCTGTTAAAGGATAGCAGGGTCAAAGAAGAAATAAAGAAAGAAATTAAGAATTTTCTAGAATTCAACGAAAACGATAACACAACATACCCAAACCTATGGGATGCAATGAAAACAGTATTGAGAGGAAAACTCATAGCCCTAAGTGCTTCCAAAAAGAAACTGGAGAGAGCTCACATCAGCAACCTGACAGCACAGCTAAAAGCCCTAGAACAAAAGGAAGCAGATACACCCAAAAAGAGTAGACGTCCAGAAATAATTAAAATTAGGACAGAAATAGACCAAATAGAAACAAAAACAACCATTGAAAAAATCAACAAAACCAAGAGTTGGTTCTTTGAGAAAATTAACAAGATTGATAAACCCCTAGCCAGACTAACTAGAGGGCAAAGAGAGAGTATCATAATTAACAAAATCAGAAAGGAAAGTGGGGACATAACAACTGAAACTGAGGAAATTCAAGAAATCATCAGATCCTACTACAAAAATTTATACTCCACAAAATTGGAAAATCTGGAGGAAATGGATGAATTCCTAGACAGATACAAGGTCCCAAAGTTAAACCAAGACAAAGTAAACCATCTAAATAACCCTATAACACCTAAAGAAATAGAAGAAGTCATCAAAAGCCTCCCAACCAAAAAAAGCCCAGGTCCAGATGGGTTCAGTGCAGAATATTATCAGACTTTTATTGAAGATATAACACCAATACTCGCCAATCTATTCCAAAGGATAGAATCAGATGGAATATTACCCAACTCATATATTGAGGCTACAATAACCCTTGTACCTAAACCACACAAAGACCCTACAAGGAAAGAGAACTTCTGACCAATCTCACTTATGAACATTGATGCAAAAATATTTAACAAAATCCTTGCAAACCGAATCCAAGAACACATCAAAACAATCATTCATCATGACCAAGTGGGCTTCATTCCTGGGATGCAGGGATGGTTTAACATAAGGAAATCCATCAACGTAATTCACCATATAAACAAACTCAAAGTCCAAAATCACATCATTATCTCACTAGACGCTGAGAAAGCATTCGACAAAATCCAACACCCCTTCATGTTAAAAGTCCTGGAAAGAACAGGAATCCAAGGCCCATACTTAAACATAATAAAAGCAATATACAGCAAACCAACAGCCAACATCAAACTTAATGGCAAGAAACTTGAAGCAATCCCACTAAAATCAGGGACTCCACAAGGCTGCCCACTCTCCCCCTACCTATTCAACATAGTACTGGAAGTCCTGGCTGGAGCAATTAGACAGCAAAAGGAGATCAAAGGGATACAAATCAGAAAGGAAGAGATAAAAACATCACTCTTTGCCAATGACACGATAGTGTACTTGAGTGACCCCAAAAATTCCACCAGAGAACTCCACAGCTGATAAACAAGTTCAGCAAAGTGGCTGGATACAAAATTAACTCAAACAAATCAGTAGCCTTTCTGTACTCAAAGGACAAACATGTGGAGAAAGAAATTAGGGAAAACGTACCCTTCACAATTGTTACAAAAACTATGAAATACCTTAGTGTGACTCTAACTAAGCAAGTGAAGGACATGTATGACAAGAACTTCAAACCAGTAAAGAAAGAAATTGAGGAGGATCTCAGAAAATGGAAAGATCTCCCATGCTCATGGATTGGAAAAATCAACATCTTAAAAATGGCCATCCTACCAAAAGCAATCTACAGATTCAATGCAATCCCCATCAAAATTCCAACCCAGTTCTTCATGGAATTTGAAAGATCAATGTGCAATTTCATATGGAATAACAAAAGACCTAGAATAGCGAAATCCATCCTCAACAACAAAAAAACATCTGCGGAAATCACTATCCCTGACCTCAAGCTATATTACAAGCCAATTGTGCTGAAAACGGCATGGTACTGGTACAGTAATAGGCATGTGGATCAATGGAATAGAATAGAAGATCCAGAAATGAGCCCTCATGTATATGGTCACCTGATTTTTGACAAAGGAGCAGTAAACATTCAATGGAAAAAAGACAGCCTATTCAACAAATGGTGCTGGTCCAACTGGCACTCAGCATGCAAAAGAATGAAAATAGACCCTTTCTTATCTCCTTGTACAAAGCTCAAGTGTAAGTGGATCAAAATTCTCCACATTAAACCAGATACACTGAAACTATTAGATGAGAAAGTAGGGAAAACCTTAGAACACATAGGTACAGGAGAAAATTTCCTCAACAAATCACCAATGGCTCAAGCTCTAAGGTCAAAGATTAACAAATGGGACTTAATGAGATTGCAATCTTTCTGTAAGGCTAAAGACATAGTCAAGAAAACAAAACGGCAACCAACAGAATGGGAAAAGATCTTTACCAACACCACATCAGATAGAGGCCTAATATCCAAGGTATAAAGGAACTCAAAAAGCTAGACACCAGAGAATCAAATAACCCTATTAAAAAATGGGGTACAGAGCTAAACAAAACGTTTTCAGTTGAGGAACCCCGAATGGCCGAGAAACACCTGAGGAAGTGCTTGACATCCTTAGCCATCACGGAAATGCAAATCAAAATAACCCTGAGATTCCACCTCACACCAGTCAGATTGGCCAAGATCCAAAACTCAGATGACAGCAGATGCTGGTGAGGCTGCGGAGAAAGAGTAACACTTCTCCACTGTTGGTGGAGTTGCAAGGTAATACAACCACTCTGGAAATCTGTCTGGCGATACCTCAGAAAATTGGATATAGTACTACCTGAAGACCCAGCTATTCCACTTCTGGGCATATACCCCAGAGACACTTTAATACACAACAAAGCTATATGCACCACAATGTTCATAGCGGCTGTATTTATAATAGCCAGAAGCTGCAAGGAACCCAGATGTCCTTCAGAAGATGAATGGATACAAAAATTGTGGTACATATACACAATGGAATACTACTCAGCCACCAGAAACAATGACTTAACCAAATTCTTAAGAAAATGGCTGCATCTAGAGAATATCATACTGAGTGAGATAACCCAGTCACAAAAGAACAGACATAATATGCAGTCACTGATAGTGGGATGCTAACCCCAGAGGCTTGCACTCTCCCAGAAACAACTCACAGACTGTATGAAGTCCAAGAAATAAAGAAAAAAAATATACATATATTTACAAACAAGAAGACTGACTATTTCCATGTTGCGTTTTGTTTTGCATGTACTTTACGCTTATTGTAACTAATAGGTTTTCAATGCATACTGTCAAGCCCTTGAAAAAAATCAAGTACTTACTAAAAAAAATATATTCACATGGTTTTATGTAAAAATTATTTTAATGTCTGAAATAACTGTACTGACAAAAAAGTATAATTTTAAGCAAAAAATATTTAAAATCTGTACATTTATCTTTGTTTTGTAAAATAAAGTCGTTAAAAAAATGTTTTATGGGTTAGGATTGTTCTTAACCTAAAGAGTTTAGTGTCTTCCACACTAAAAGCTAAATAGAGTATTTTGGGGACCTCAGACCAAATACCTTTTAATAACTTAAGGGAGGGAGTTTATTGCTTCATTTTCTCATTGGACAGGGTTTGGTTTCTGTCCTTTTGCCTGTGTGTTTCCTAGGATACTGTGGACACAGAACACCCTGAGAATGTATGTGGTGAAGATATCTCTTTATGCCATAATGAATAAGAAGCAGAACAGGTGGAATACAGGATGGGAGGCAGGCTAAGGTATACCCAACTTTCTCTAAATTTAAGTATTTTTATTTGTATATTTTATAATTCTAAACAGTTATGTTTGATAGTGGCAGGCATCTGACTCAACTTAAATAAGGAGAGAAAAAAAGAGTGATAAGATTAAAATACTTCAAGCTATATCATCAAGCTGCATAAATAATTACTGTTTAAGTTATGGGCACTTTAATTACTTAACATGCTGCCAATTGGAGAACATAGTTTCTAAGATAAGATTCTTAACCTACTTTAATTTATGCCAATCATTACTTGTTAAGGATTTCATTTGTTATGTTTTGTCTATTGATTAAATAATTATTCATTCAGGGATAATCTTTACTAAATGTTATACACAGATACATTACGTTTACCCAGTCACATTGGAGGTCTTGCGATGCCAATTGTGGGTGTTAAAGCAGTTTTAAGCCTAGTTTCACATATTCTTCAGTTTTTGTATTTCTTGTCACACTGAAAATTGAACCCAAGGCCTTGCACATGTTAAGAAAGTCTACTGCCACTATGCTATATGACCCCAGAAAAAATGCATGTTTTCATTAAAAAAACAAAACAAGAACAAAACAACAAAAAACATCATGTGAAACGATTAGAATTTCAACTTATATTAACATGACATAAAATGGAAGTGTCAGATAAATATAGTTATTAATTCTGACATGCAACTGCTAAAAAATGGTTAAAAGAAGACATTAAAGAAAGAACCTTAGGTAAACTATGATAATGAGAGTTCATTTAATTTCTGGAGTAAACTTAAGTAAATTACATAATTATTGATGAAAAAAAGATAAATCATGGTTGCAATATCAATTCCTTCTGGAATTATAATTAAGGTTCTTCTAACATTTCATGGGTTATATTGTTTTGGGCCTCCTGTGTAACTTAGGAAGGTTGTATGAGGACATTGTAATGTAGTATACCATACTACTGAACTACAGCATGTTCAGTAAATTTGTATTCTCCATGGGATGGTTTCTCATCTAACTCCATGTCCTTACATAATTGTGGTTAAAAATTTCTGCCACCCTCTTAACTGCCTCAGGTTTACAATTCTGTATGTTTTTTATAATGTTATTTTGTGGATTTTCTATCTGAAGATAATTATAACTCTACCTAGAGTAAGATAAAGATGGTCTTCGGGGGAAGGCGATATATGTGCAGAAGTGGTACAGATATATATTTTTTCTTTATATAAAAATATTTTTTTTTAAATTTTCAGGATGTTCATCCCTCAGTTTCTGTAGTAGCTGAACCAAACAAACTTTCGCAAACATAGAAACAGTTTTGGTTTCCCCAATACCTTTGTCAGTACTTGTTCTCTTTGTAGCATTTCCTAATAGAATAGAATGAAATCTTTAATTTCTTTTACTTCACATTTTCCCAAATAAAAGTTGCATGTAGAGAGACATCCGAAGACCAGGAGGACTCAGAGGAAAGAAAAACATCATAAAAATATTATATGACAATAGTTAAAAATATTTATTAATTACTTGCATGTCATCTTTTACAAATAATCTCATGCCTTCAATTTGCCATTTACTGAAATGCATGTAGAAGCAGGAAGAGTTTAGTTCTTTCTGTTCTTTATCAGCTCGTTATTAGTCCCTGTCTTAAACAAAGTTAGGAGCCTTTTTTATTACCTTGTAAACTATTTACTCTGTTGGTAACATTTTACTATACAGAGATTTTTAATATTTCTAAAAAAATATTTATATACACACACACACTTTATGAATACTGTCTTCATGCTATGTTATAGTAGTAAGCTCATATTTTAATAAAGGGACTCAGCAAGTATAACAGATATGATTTAAGTATGAACACTAGAGTCAAGAACCAAATTAATTTTACAACTTGATAGACTGGTAATATATAAAATTACTTGATAACAAAAAAATATTTGATGTCAGATAATGTGGTATTCCGACTTCCATAGATACCCATGCTATCCTACTGACAGGTAGTAAAGGACATTTGTCAAGAAGCAGTACTCCTAATCACAGACTATGGTCTTGGAAGCTTGAGCTATCAATAACTTCCCATTTATTTATGGCTCATTCTCCCTATACTTACAAAAATAGTACAGAAAATGCTTTTCTTTTGTGAAGAAATTAGTTGAGGTGATATGACCCACATACATGTGTTTTATAACAAAGTGAAGATGATCCCAATTTTGTCAGGTATACAACAGTCAATGTGGCCACTGTCTTCAGGACAAATGTATGGAACCATTGGAACATCTTTTCAAACCATGGCTTCTCAGGAGCACTGGTACTCTTCTAAAATTTATTACCAAAGATGTAGAGAATAGTCTTCTATTAGTGGTCAGGGGTAGGTGTCCTGGAGCATATAATCCACAGGTAAAATGTTTAATTTATTTGTAATGATCAAAGTAGCAAGAGAAGATTCACATACAAGCTAATATTTTGCAGAAGAACTGCACCGAGTTTCTAATAATAGAAAATTGGACATAGTACTACCTGAAGATCCAGCTATTCCACTTCTGGGCATATACCTCGGAGACACTCCAATATACAACAAAGATACATGCACCACAATGTTCATAGCAGCTCTATTTATAATAGCCAGAAGCTGGAAAGAACCCAGATGTCCTTCAGTAGATGAATGGATACAAAAATTGTACATTTACACAGTGGAGTACTACTCAGCCATCAGAAACAATGACTTAAGCAAATTCTTAAGAAAATGGATGCATCTAGAGAATATCATCCTGAGTGAGATAACCCAGTCACAAAAGAACAGACATAATATGCAGTCACTGATAGTGGGATGCTAACCCCAGAGGCTCGCACTGCCCCAGAAACAACTCACAGACTGTGTGAAGTTCAAGAAAAAAAAAAACAAAAACAAAAACAAAATAAAACAAAACAAAACAAAAAGTCATGCTCAATCCTTACACACCAAGGAAACGTTGACTAATTCCGGGTTACATCCTGTTTTACATGTACTTTTTGCTCATTGTAACTAGTAAAACCTTAATGCAGAGTATCAAACCTTAAAAAAAAAAGAAAAAAAAAAAAAAGCCAAGCACTGACACAATTGTATTTGTATACATTTCTGCAAAAATGTTTAAAATTTTTTTCTTTTATCTTTGTTTTTTAAAATAAAGTTTAAAAAAATAATATAATTAGTTGCCAGTTACTTGGTTAAAGAGGAACTACTTAGATACACTTGCAAAGTTTTTTGTTATATTGCTACACATATTTATTATAAGTTTATAATATTTTATTTAGTTTCTCTGGTGGAAACTTGTGAGCACCTCCTCATTAAATGATAACGCATAGCACAGAACAAAATAAATGCAATCCTCTTGAGAAACATAAGACTCTGAACAAGATTTTCAGAGTTGTACAAAATCTATGAGAGAGAAAGGGAATGGAAGAGGACTTGGTGGGTAAATTTCTTGCTGCACAAGCAAGAGGACTTGAGTGTAGATCTCCCAAATCCATGTAAACCTGGGTATGGCCTTAATTGTCTCTAGCTCTAGCCCTAGGACCAAAGATTGGTCAATACCATGGGCTGGCTATGCAGATTTTCAAGCAACAATAGGTAGCTCTGGGCTCAGTAATAGACCCTGATTTAAAAATCTGTGGTAGAAATGTGTTGAGAAAATTATCTAAAGTCAAGCATTGGCCTGCACCTGCGCATTTACAAAGAACTGCACACTCCTTTATGCATACATATGTATGCATCACACACAGAGGAATTTTAAAAAGGAAAAAATAGACAGTTTTGTCCTAATTATGGTTTCCATTGCTGTGAAAAGACACCATGACCAAGGGAACTCATATAAAGGGCAACACTTAACTGTTATTGCCTTACAGGTTCCGACTTTCAGTCCATTGTCAAGCAGAAAGCATGGCAGTGTTCAGACAGGCACATTTCTGGAGAAGCCTCTGATAGTCTTACATCTTAATCAGAAGGCAGCTGAGAACAGAATAGCTCACACAAGTCTAGGATGAAAGTCTCAAACTCCATTTCACTGTGACACACATTTCTCAACAAGGTCACACCTTATTCAAGAATGCCACACCCCCTAATTGCTACACCCTGTTGCAAGCTTATTTAAACCACTACAGGTGTTTACTACACAAAATTGATTTCCTGTTTAGTGCCAGAGGACTGATGTTGGAGAACCCTGCTACTACAGTAGCAGTCCACCATATCTGAATAGCTCTCTCTTAGGGGGGTGTCCCTTTCTTTATGTAACCTTCCTTGAAGAGTATCTTTGAACACACATGACTGATCTTATCGGAAGAATAACTCTTGCACACTCAGCACACAAGTCCCACTTTACCTTTCTATTGGTATGACAATTTGGTGCTGATATATGACTAGTCAACCTTTCAACCCATACCACTTAGAGCCCTTGTACATCAAACCACTGGAGCAACGAAATGGAGATTGCTTCATTGAAGCTGACTCTGGAAGTCCACAGCCTGTCTGAACCCTAGTTGCCACTTCTGCTCCCTTGTCCCTCATGGGTTAGTGGCCAATAACCAAAGAGAAGAGAGACCCACAAACAAAAAATATCTTCATAAACAAATATATATTAGCATTCAAGATAATATACTTTAATTTACATTAGGCTTTTTTTTTTCTTTATTTCTTTCTTTGGATATTTTCTTTACTTACATTTCAAATGTTATCCTATTTTCTAGTTCCCACCCGTAGAATCCCCATATGCTATCCCTCCTTACCCTGCCTCTATGAAAGTGTTCCCTTAACCACCAACCCCACCTCCCTGGCCTGGCATTACCCCCTACACTTGGGTATTGAGTCATCACAGGGCCAAGGGCCTCTCCTCGCTTTGATGCCTGACAAGGCCATCCACTGTTATATACATGGCTAGAGCCATGAGTCCCTCCATGTGTACTCTATGTCTACAAGTCTGTGTATGTATATATGTATGCATACACACACACACACACACACACACACACACACACACACACACATGATAGTGACAGATCTTTTATTTCTCTCCAGTAGGATACTTTTGTTTTCTTGACATCCACTTCCTTGACTAGCACTTGTTCTTAAAACAACTTTAGTCAAATACAAAATGAATTTTTTTTCTTTTAGAATTTATTTCTTAAGCATTAGGATAAAAAGATGCAGTATATAGTGTAGCTGAAAGTCTTCTCAGAAGTCACATTTACACAAGGATGATGTTCCATAGACTACACATGGAAATCCCAGATAGGAGAAGAGGACAAATCATTGTTTATGTAAATCTCTACAAGACACGTGAGGGGTTTGTGAGCCTACTACAGAGAGGGGAGGGATGTGAATACCACAGGACTGTATTCAAAGCATTGATGCTGTGTTATGGCAGCTGATCTTTACATTCTGAACTTGTCTCCATTAGCAATGCTATTTTACAGATAACTCAAGGTTGAGGGCTTTCCCAGAATCCCATACATGAAATAAGGCACAGAATTATATACACTATCCATGTGTGATGCTCTATTCTATCATTGTCACATTGAATTCCCTGTACTTCTCTTTCCTCTTCTTATTAGGTGGACTGAACACAACACTACACTGTAGTATCAAAATATAGAATTGAATCAGTTGCTATTTGTAAAGTACCCCAAGCAAAATCATTAGTTCTCCCTCTTCATTTATAATTACTAGGCTGTCCTTTAATATTTAAACAGTAGTAAATATGGTCAAAAAAAGTTGGAGAGAATTGCAGTGATCAGGAATGACTGACAAAGGGATGACAGAAGTGCATACTAGTATTGTACTGATTTTATTCATAAATATTGCTGCAGTAGCATCCTAAAATATGGGTTATACCCTTTGACAGTAATGCTAAATTTTAAAATGTGAAACAAAGTAAAAGGATGTAAATGAGACACTCTTGGAGATCCTATATGGAAAGCACTTTTGTAACAATGAAATGGTACATCCTTATATGCCTGAAATATGTTGAATTTACCCTGCCTTTTCCCTATTCATAGGGACATATGGAACATATTGAACAATAAATGAGTATATTTAGAGGATTGTTAAAGGACTAAGTACGAGGAGTTCCTGTCATTGAAGAAACGCTTGGCCAGACACATGAAATGTAGTTCCTGGAAAAGACAGTGAGTATGGCCACTGAAATATTTGGCCTGACAATGTGATTAGTTAATGAGAAGATTTTTTCTCATTTCTTAATTAAACTTATTCAGTTTAAGACATCATGATATTCATCCTTCCACAAAGACTCAACCAAAAATACTTTAAATATATAAAAATGACTAAAACTTCACAATGGTACATGGAAATTTAATAACGGTAGAATTCCTGAAAATATTTACACCCCAGCACTGTGTCTATAATGGTTCTTCCAGACAAATAGAAAATCCAGAATTTTACACAGGGTATTTGCACCATATTAAATAACAAGCATCAGTATTTTTTAGATATTATCTCTGAGACAGTTTGGGGTTTTTAAAAAATAAATACATGTTTAAAATTACTAAGACGTTTCTATAATTCTATAGTTTTAAGAAAATATAATTTAAGATGAAATATTTAATTTTTCAAAACATTTATATGCTTATGTTTTAGAAAAATAATCCTTTTAGTCTATTATGTTTTTGCATGCTGGATAAGTGATTTACCCCACCTCTGCCTGACCTATGTAAGCCAACACCACCCTCCCTCACAAACTCAGCTTCCCCTTTGACCTCAGGAGATCCAGCAGTCTGTTTCTCATTTGTAACTCTTCCTTTACCTAACCTAGCAAGATTTTCTAACAAATATACTCCTTCTATCTCATGACTGAACTAGACAATTTATTAATGTCACCTATGATTCTGGGAAGAGCCCTAGAGAAGATACTGATTGTCAGTGGTTGGATCTTGTTGCTAATCTAACACAATGTTAGTAAAAATAAACTACAACTACAGCTCTTATATCCTTTGTTAAGTGTCACACAACGGACACTGCTATGCAAGGACTGTTTTTATTCTTAAGTTTACTCAATCATTACACATTGATGAATTATTGGAGAAATATTTTCTGTAAATTATTAAATAATAAATTAAAAGTCTCATTTTTGAGTATTGTTCTGACTCCTGTTAGTATACGCCTAGCATTCCATTAGTGGGTTTAGATAGCAGGATTTCGTACCATTTATGTCTATTGTAATTTTGCTTGTTATTGTAAGTCCTGTTCTGATCTGAAAGCCTTTTTCTAGCTTGTAGTTATGGTGGGGAAAAAATTTTACTCTTAGTGATGATAGTAATAAATATTGGCACCATCAAGAATATTTCCTGCATATTTTAAGAATTATTCATGTTTATAATATACTATACTAGCAATTTTATTATAGTGAAATACAGTAAAATCAATTATATAATTATATGTAAAACAAAATATAACATGGAAATGGTCAAATTTTTCCTGGTGTGTAAAGATTAAACATAATAATTTTTAAATACCAAGAATTACCACAAGGCTATATTCTTATCTCCAAGTTCAGGAAAGTTACATACAAATTAATTCATGTTAAATGCAAGGTATAATTAAGTAAGAGTTTATAAGCAAAATAAACAAATTGCTTTCGTGTTATCAGATTAACTATTTAGGAATCAGAAACCCATTTGGGTAGATACTTGCTGGAGCAAGGGCTGTGGACTTGTGTATGACTCAAGATTAATAATAGACTAAACCACAACAGTAGAAGGACACTATAGACTGCCTGAGAACAGTGACAAGATTTTGCAACTGATTAGGGAATATGGTCAATTTTTGTATTAATACAAAATGCCTATGGTACTAATTATAAAATGGAAAATTTAATTAAGGAGATAGAGTAGACAGGAGAAAACATGGAGATTACTCCTGACATGGGTAATGTTGAAGAGCTTGTAGAAGGTGAAAAATACAATAGACAGAAAATTTCCTGCCTAAAGAGAGCTGTCAAGAAAACATGGAGACTGGGATGCTTATTATGTCTGAGTAACATATAGAAATTCAAGACATTGGATAATGACATTCAAAACAACTGAATTAGGTAATAGTACCAAAGAACCAGAATGTAATGAAAATGAAATTTTAATGTTTAATCTGAAAAAAATCAGGATGTGTTAATAACTGAGCAGTTGTAGTCAAATGTAAAGGAATTGGAAGCTCAATCATGAACTGAAAAGTAGACTCTGAAGGAGAATGCAGTGGCATGTTAAGCATAAACAAAATGATAATATGGAAACACATAGTGGAGTCTAACCAGATAGACGTAGATTTCATTTCATTACCAGAGGAGATTTTGAAGGTGTTGGAAACAGAAAGTTTGTAGAACTGAGTTTGGGGAATAAAAGATGAGAAAGGGAAGAGGACCTGATATTAATGATTGGAATAATCAAGTGCTATGGTTTCATTTTTCTTTTCCTCATTATTCCATGAGCTTATATAGTTTTAAATACTATGAAATTATAAATTGCATTGTCTTCCTGAGAATTCATAATTAAAGCCTCAACTGATATATTAAAAACTTAAATAGTAATTTACATCAAATAAAAACCACAGATGAAAAATGTTCTAGAATATTTTCTCTTGTTACTCAATTGGAATTTCTCTTCAAAAATCTTCAGGCAACTTTTTACTTTGTTGCATACTTTTTATTGTTAGTGTTTTGAATTTTAGCTCTCAAGAGAAGCAGTCTACCAGAACATAAATACTAAAGTGTCTATACTTACACTAGTTAGGAGGGAGAGTAATTTTAAGAGAAAAACTACTATTTGTCAAAATACCCTTAAATATAAATGTTAATTTTAAATGTTCTCCTTTTCAGTAAAGATGTAAATAGTTAACACATTCATTTTCTCTACTGTAAGCATATAAATGTTTCAAAATAGCAAACATATTTATCATTTTAGACCAGTTCATTTTTCATAATAACTGTAGTCTTCTGGGACAGTCAAGTCTTTCTCAGTAAAAGCTAACTTCTCATACAGGAACCTTTGCTCTCTGGACTTGGTGATGCATTGTAGTGCCAGCGCATTTAAACGAGCACATTTCCCTAAGTAGTTATTTTTGCCTCTAGAATCCTGTGCACATAAATCAGAATTGTACTCTATTGTCATCATTATCTCTTCCTCATTTCCTCCACAATTGATTCATAACAATATTACTTACTGATACAGTCTCAAACTCTTTAAGCTGAAGAGAGTGTGGCTTGTGCAATGGCTATTAATGGACGAGGGTCGTGTTCTAAAGTGCAGATCTATAAATTTAATATTAAATGGATGCATTGTATATCTGGCCTTCAGCTATCACACATTCCTCCAAAGAGTGTGAAAAATATTCATATTGGTGTACAAGGAACCACTTATGAGTACATTCCATTGACCTGACATTAAGAACAATTTAATTGCCCAGGATGCTCCTTTCTATTTTAATTATCAGGGAGGAGTATCATGATTGGCACAGCTCAGCCATGCTTGGCAGGGTATGGAAGAATGTCTGGATTCTTAAACATCATTTAGTAGCTCGAACTATAACTGAGGATTACTCCCACAATAAAGCCACATTGTTTCAGAGACGATCCTCAGGTTGTGATTAATGAAGTGATAGATGCGGAACACATGACTGATTCCAGGTTTATCCCAGCATTTTTCTTAACATAAGCTTCAGCCAGAACTGTCAGTGCTAATGACAAGATGACCAGATAAAGTTTCACCTGTGAGTGAGGATCTTGACTACAATTTAAATTTTTCCAAAACTTCCAAAAGCTTAAAAACAAATGGGATTGTAAATCTCCAAGGAGGAAGTGGAGAAGCTTGCTTTGCACTCCTGGAACTCTTAGAAGTAAATGCAAGCTGATTCATGGGGTGAGAAATGTTGTCCAGAGGCTGCAGCATTAAAAGAATAGTATTTTAAGAAGAATCCTCCCTAGGGGAACTAGGGGAAAATTCTGAGCAATACAGGCATTCCAAAGAATAGAATCTCAGTCTTTGATGAACATGTTTTGAGTTCTATCATCTCACCACATGCTGTAAACCTCTTGAGGTCAAACACTAGGACTTATCAAATCTAGAAGCTACCTATAATTTAGTGCTCAGAATTGTGTGGTCTTTCTTAGCTGTCTGGGTGAGCTTCAGGTTCAGTAATTGTCACTGTCCCCATGAGCTCATACTGGGATATATTTTATCCTTAGTTCACTAAGGAAGAAAACGCACAATATATGTAGAATATATTTTTTAAATAATAAGTGAAAATTTATTTCATAAAAAAAATGGCCTGTAGTTAAAATCAGACATATGTAATTACCAAATTATTCTAAGCCATTACTCTATCTGTGAAGTGAAAACATAGCATTAAATATGAGTGATCCTTTCCAGCATCCTGGAACACTCTAGAGTCACGACATTTTAGAGCTAAAAGAAACCTCAAATGTCAGGAAGGCTCAATATTGAGTTTATGCATAATAAAATAAAATGCATAGCTGAAAAAGAAAAGGTCACATTGTTCCCTAAATATGGAAATAATTCCACATCACCTTTGATTTAATCACTATTTTTATGGGTCTGAAGAAATTGCCCAAAAACCAAGGGAAGAAGAAGGAGTTTATTTTGAGTTTAATGCTAACAGAGAGTTAGAGCCTATAATGGTAGGAATAGCAGGTGGTAGACATGGTGTCCAAAGCTGGAAGCTAAGGCCTCACATCTCTAACTGCAAGCAGGAAAACTAACTGAGTATGGAATGAGGCTTTTGAAACCTCAAATCTGTCCCTACTAATAAACTTCCTCCATGATGGCCACACCTCTAAACCCTCCCCAAAATGTTCAACAACTTAGGAGTAATTATTTAAATTCCTGAGATCTATAGAGGACAGCTCATTAAAAATGTCAGAAAATATATATGTACATGGACACATACAAATTATATGCATGCCTGAACATGTATGTATACACATGACAAACAAGAAATTGAAAGAATCCTTAAATTCTTGGGTGTTATGAGATCATAAATGTAATCCTAGTACTTAGGATCTGTGGCAGGGGGAACATGAGTTCCAGATCATCCAGGACAAGCTGACTCTTGTCTTAAAAAGAAAATATTAAGATGCATAAACCAAAATATAAGTTGGGGTATATTTTAGATTATTTAGATTGTTCTAATGTTAGATATAATTGTAGGCTAAAAACTATAAAGGTTATTTGAAATTCCATATTAAAAACAAATGATGTGATAAACTCAGAAAGGTAATAGTTGCAACCATAAACATACATAAATATATACATATCTACACACACACACACACACACACACACACACACACACACACACACACACATACACACACACACACACACACACACACACACACACTTGTGAACAAGAGTCAAATCCATGATTGACCTGTCTTAAAATGTTACCGTGAAGCTCAATATTTTCATTACTAAAAATATGAAGAATTAAATATCTAATATATTTAACAATTCTTTTCTAGGTATGATCTAAATATACATATTCTTTTATCTGGTAGGTTTAATGTTTACCTCAGGAGGTGAGACTCTTACAATCAAGCCAGCGATTTAAATTATTAGGTCAAACGCAATGCTGGGTTTTTCTTAAATGGAAATAAGCAAAACTTCATGGTAAGAGAAGATGTATGGACAAGAAATCTACATGTTATGGGGTCAGATGCTGAAGTAGAAATGCAGTCTCACTTTATGACTGCCTTTGCCCTGAAGGGTGTAGATTAGTTTTATAATCAAGAGATCAAACCGAAAAAAAAGAATGAATGAAGAAAATTGGACCTAAGGTGACTGTGTTCCGAAGTAAAATGTGGAGTTTCTAAGATTTTGTCAAGGCTGCTGTAATCCACATGCTGATTATATCATTTTAGACGTTTTGCTACAAATATTGAATAGCAACTTTCATGAAAATTTCAGCCTCTGAAGATATTCTTCCCATGGAGTTTTCCATTCATATTGTGCAAGAAATCTAAGTAGGCAGAAAGAGGCCTGGGTAGTGGTTGCTCTCTTACTTTGTTTTGTGAATGTGAATGTCTTCTTAACCTTTGTGTATTCGATTATATTCCTTTCAAAATAAGAAAAGAGTTATAAACACAGTTTTTGGGTATTAGTTCAATCTTCCCTTTGTTTATCCTGTTGGCCTTTCTCTCTAGCTGTGTAACAGACTTAAGTCACATTGTCTCCTTCTTTCAGGCTTGAGGAACTTTCAGTAAGATTCTATCTGCTTGGCTTAGAAACGTGTGTAATGCATTTCTGGAGGGTGTAAAGCATGTGAAGGAAAACAGAATGTTGGACATCAGATAGTTTAGTTCAGTCTTCTGGGGTTGTCTAACACAACTGTTCTGCAAGCATTAAGGGTAAGCAACTAAAAACCATTTAAAGCCATCTACTTTTGAACTGTTGTTGCAACTCTGGCCCTCTGAGCCTAGGTACAAGTCTCTTCATATCACAATGTGCTTCTTCCTACAGAATACTTCTAAACAAAATTCCTCAGCACTTTAAGGTACTTTTTGCTTTTAATTATGTCAGTTTGTATTAATCAGAGTAAGGACTATAGTGCGTACAAGAAAATTATTATTGTATCATTGAATACTCATTTAAAATGCCTGTTCCTTAAATACATGTATTTTCAAATCTGTTTCTTTTTCATTGTTCAGACAATCATATGAACGATATGTTTAGAATTTTAAAATAGACCACTGAAGGGCAATAGTTGCAGACATATATCAATGCGCAAAATGAAAGAGCCTTTTGCTTAGCAACTGGAGTAACTGAATGGAAAAAAAAAACTGAGTTTATTGACTCTTCCCAATAAATACTAACAGATTGTTGTGTTGATCTATTGTTGATAGGGAAACTTGGGAGAAAATAACATGAAAGCATCACATACATGACAGTGGAAGCTTACCAAGTTCAAAATAAGTCCGTATTAGTGCTTAAAGGTTCTCCAATATGTCCAGAAACCTAGTATTCAAGATACCAGCAAACCACAAATACATGACCCTTCCTCGACTGAGCTGATAATGGTAGCTGTGCTAATTTTCACAACCCAAAGTTGCTACCATCAATAGCCTCAAGAAAACTGTTGTGGTGGTTTAAATTAAATGCTGGACATAGGTTTAGGTACTTATGTTTATGCTCTTGGGGGAAGTTATTAGACTTTCATAAGTGCAGCCATGCTGGAGGAAGCACATTACGTAGAACATCTCAACAACTTCCAGCAATGCTGTTAGCTTACTGCGTGAAGACAGGCTTGGTACCTGCTGCCATGCCTTTCACACCATTATACAATGAAACTATATGCAAAATAAATCCTCCCTCCCCATAAATTGCTTCTGGTCATCGTGATTTCTCACAGCAACAAAAAGTAACTAATACTAAAGTATTTACTTCATAGTTTCTACTCAAAAGTAATGCCTTCTTTTCTAATTATGTATATTCTTTCAAGATCAGTTTTTGAAAATTAACTTTAATATATGAAAGGAATATGATATTTAAACTCCATTTGTCAATGTAGAAAGCATAACCCTTGGTGAATCTGACAGCTCAAATTGGAATTAATTCTAACTATACATTGCTTTTCTTTGAGATAAGCCTACAAATAATTTTATATAGCCTTGTGGCAATTTTTGGTATTCAAAGATCATTATGTTTAATCCACACCTTTCTGTCATTTCAACTTAATTTTTTTCCATTTCTCTTAGCAAATGAAAGAAAAAATGTAACAAGAAGACAGGAAAGGAAACAAAAAAAAATACCAAAGTGAAAACACACACAGAGAGAAACAGAGAGAGAGAGAAGAGAGAGAGAGAGAGAGAGAGAGAGAGAGAGAGAGAGAGAGAGAGAGAGAGAGAGAGAGGACCCACAAGTGTGTCTCTGTTGGTCATGAAATCTTGATCATGTGGCCTCTCCTGGAATATACTTGATAGGCACAATGACACTCTAGTGGAGAAATAGAGAGCCCTTGTTTTCTTTTCAAAAATAAGAAAGTTAAAGAAAAATGAGCAATAATAATAATGATGATAATTAGGATGTTGTTGATGATGATAATAATAGTAATAAAATAAATCAAATACAGGCACCTAATTCCTTGTACCTTGATTTAGGGCCTAGAATAAATCATTCATTCCCATTAGCCTGTAATTGTCTTCTTTCTAACATAAGGCAAATTTGGTAATCTTCAACAAGAAAGGCCACATGGCTCATGGACCACTGAAAACACATTGAAATGTTTAACTGCTTTTTTTTCTTTCCAAATGCACTCACTGTGGATCAGACTGTAAAATGATCACTGAAACAAATCAGCCAATATACTATATAAAAAGACACTCGACATATGCACTGAGTATGCCTGTGACTTACTTGTCTACTGACAGACATCAGACCTTGTCACTAGTGTAGTCAATGGGGTGCAAAATCTGAACAGGATACCGCATCCACCTATGGGAACACCAGATTCCATTCATGTCAAAGATTGTCATCAATAACTGAGTTCTTGTTCTGACTCCAGAGCCAAACATAGAGTTTTTTTATTCTATTGACAGTAAGAATTCATGTCAGATTTTCAACAAATATTTTGATTCAGTCAAGACATTTTCTTATGTATTTAAGTTTGTGACTTTTATTTTTTTTTTCAGAAATATACATTCCAAGGTAATCCTCATCTCAAGGAGAAGTTGGCCAGCAGAAACAAACTCAACAGCTTTAAGTTTGTCCAAAAGGAAACCAACCAAACAAAACCCCACATGATCATTTCACTAGATGCTGAAAAAGCCATTGAGAATATACAACATCCATTCATATTAAAAGTATTGGAGATCTCAGGAGTTCATGTTGCATAACTAAATATAACAAAAGCAATATGCAGAAAACCAATGAAAAACAACAAACTAAATGGAGAGTAATTAAAATCAACCCCATTAAAAACAGGAACAAGACAAGGCAAGCTGCCCACTCTCCAGGTACCTATTCAATATAGTTCTCAAAGTCCTATCCAGAGCAATTAGGCAACCAGAAGATGTCCAAGAAATACAAATTAGAAAGTAAGAAATTAAAATATCACTATTTGCAGATGATATGATAGTACACTTAAGTGAGCCGAAATTCCAAATTGCTACAAGGCTATCTTCTTAGCTCTTGAGTTATTAATAATTTATGATCTAGGTGTACCCCAGTCTGAGAGGGTGCTATACACTTATTGGGTTTTTGTTTTGTTTTCTATTTTTTTAAGAAGGGCCAAGGCTTCCACTTTTTGCCTTTCTTTTTTTTTTTTTTTTTTTTTTTTTTTTTTTTTTTTGAGCTTCATATGGTTTGTGAGTTGTTTCTTGGGTATTCAGAGCTTTCTGAAGCTAGTATCCAATTATCAGTGACTGCATATTATGTCTTTTCTTTCGTGACTGGCTTATCTCACTCAGAATGATATTCTCTAGATACATCCATTTTCCTGGGACTTTCATAAAGTCATTGTTTCTAATAAGTTTAGTAGTATTCCATTGTGTAAATAAACCACAAGTTTTGTATTCATTCACCTACTGAAGGACATTTGCATTCTTTCCAGCTTCTGACTATTATAACTAAGGCTGCTATGAACATGGTGGAGCATGTGTCATTATTGTATGTTGAAACGTCTTTGGGATATGCCCAGAAGTGGAATTACTGGGTCTCCGGGTAGTACTACGTCCACCCACAATGGAGAGACCCATGGTTCCAGTTGCATATGTAGCAGAAAATAGCATTGTCTGGCATCAATGGGAGGAAAGGCCTTTGGTAAAGTGAAGGCTTGTTTTCCCAGTGTAGGGGATTTCTGAGGTTCTGAGGTGGAGAGGGAGGTTGGGAGAGGAAGTACCTTCATGGATGCAAGGAGAGGGAAATGTGAAGGGGGGCGGGGATAACATTTGAAATGTAAATACAGAGATATTGATAAACTAAGAAAAATATAGTCTTAACCGGGATCAATGGCTTCAGATTCATATGTAGCAGAGGATGGCCTTGCCTAATAGCAGCGGGAGGGGTGGACCTTGGTCCTGGGAGACTTGATGCCCTAGTGTATGTGGATGCTGAAGTGGGGAATCAGAAGAGTAAGGGTTGGTGGCAAAGGGGAGAGAAAAGGCTGATATGGGATGGAGGGTAACTGGGAAGTGGGATATCTTGGGACTGAAGATTGGTCAAGGGACAAACTAGACAGTGGGATATCACATTAGATGTTAACGAATCAAATCATTAATAAAATAGAAACAATTTTCTCTAAAGCAAAAGCAACCAACCAACCAAACAAACAAAAAAGCATTGCAAAGCAAGAAGAGGAGAGTCAGCCAGCACAAACATGGGACAAAAGAGCGACATAAGACACCCACAGATGAAAAGAGATCATTTAAAAATCAGAATCCTACAGTTGTGAAAGACATGAAGTTGAAAGAAAAAAAGAATGAAAGTTTCTGGAGTGTCCATGAGATAATCAGTGACAGGGTTGGTACTCGGATGTGGAAGTTTCATTCTGTCTCAAAGATACAGCTTCAGGGCCTCTATTTTCACAGAATACAGTTGGTTCAACTGTGGATGGGATTTTTTTTTCTTCCATAGAAAAGAACAGAAGGAAGACAAAGCTCTATTTTAGGTTACCTCTTACATGCATATTTCAGAAACACTAATTTAAGTAAGAGTATTTTTCTTCCAAATACAGTGCTGTCTTTAAAACCAAAGGCCTCCAACCTGTCAGAATTATACTAATTGCTAGAGATATAAAGCTGATGGTGTCACAGTTCCTGGGAGTATTTCCATTCTATGAAATAAGACAAGGCACAAACTGTTGAATAAACTTTGAGGCAAAGATGATAAGATCTTAATAAAATGGTTGAGTACTTTCGGGAAAAGATGAATATAAAGGATCCCACCATGATAGGATTTAATTGATTTAGACATGAATAGCCAATTCATGATTTAGAGCAAAATGACAGCACAAACATGCTTGTTTTGAAAAGAAGTTTGGTCTTAATGTCACTAGACAGTAGAGGGTGATATCATCAAGTGAAGGACAACTCAGAAGTACTTTAAGACTCTCAAGTGCTTAGATATTTAGCAATATACCAATAAATAACAAATTGATAAAGGAAGAAATCGCAGTATATACAGGATAACACAAACTGAAGTATGCAGACACAGCTGTACTTTAGGAGTAATTTAAAGTTTTAGGAACTAAAACTAGCAAAGCACAATCCTGAAAATAGTTCAGATATTCTCAATAAAGGCAGTATGATTACATCATATATGAGAGTTATTAACAATGTCTTTTCCAAATTAGATGTATCAATTTACATATAAAAACATGACACTATGAAGTCTTATAAAATAATTCAAATAAATAAGAATACATGTAGAAATTAAGAAAAGATAAGGTAAAAAAATATTTTTATAGACTATCGTAATATTTGATCTGAGTAATCTCTTCTACTCTTTGGAATGACACAAAATAGTATGTATTATAGAATTTATTTTCATTAGTTCAGAAACTTAGATTTAATCTGTAGCACTCAAATAGAATGGTGGTCAAGTCTAGGAATCCAGGAACGGACTTCTATCCTAGAAATGATGTGTACAGTATTCTGTATAGCCATTGCATTGTTTCCATATAATGATAGTCATCCATTAAATACTACAATTTAAGTATTTAAAATATTAAATAATCATTTTATTATTTAATATATATTAATAATGATACAATACTAATCATCTTAATCCTTTCATACATTTGTACAGAGAAATATTATAGCCTATATAAAAAAAATTAATTTAAGAGAGTGTTGCAGAGGCATAGAAACTCAAGTACTTTAAAAAAATGTATTGATAACAACAAAATAAGGTTAAAAAGTTAAAAAACCTCCTATAGCAAAGAAAACAATATAGATGCTCAGAGATGAAAACAGCAAAGACATTACATGTTTAAAACTGGAATGAAGAGAAAGTGTTTAAAAGGCGATTTCTTTTGGGAAAGTGCTGGCATCATTGAAATATATGGGTAGGTAGCCAGGGGCTTGTAAAAGTTTTGAGAATAGAAAACTAAATGAGAACTCTTTGTTTAGCTCTGTACCCCATGTTTAATAGGGTTGTTTGATTCTCTGGGGTCTAAAATATTGAGTTCTTTGTATACCTGAGATATTAGGCCTCTATCAGAAATGGGATTGGTAAAGATCTTTCTCCAATCTGTTGGCTGCTGTTTTGTTTTCTTGACAGTGTCCTTAGACTTACAGAAACTTTGCAATCTCATTAAGTCCCATTTGTTGATACAAAACCTTAGAGTACGAGCCATTGGTGTTCTGTTAAGGAAATTTTCTCCTGTGCCTATGTGTTCTAAGGTTTTCCCTACTTTCCTTTTATATTTCAGTGTACCTGGTTTAATGTGGAAATCTTTGATCCACTTGCACTTGAGGTTTTTACAAGGAGATAAGAAAAGCTCTATTTTCATAATTCTGCATGCTGAGTGCCAGTTGGACCAATACCATTTGTTGAAGAGGCTGTCTTTTTTCCATTGAATGTTTACAGCTCCTTTGTCAAAAATCAGGTGACCATATATGTTAGGGCTCATTTATGAATCTTCTATTCTATTCCAGTGATCTGCATGCCTATTTCTGTACCAGTACCATGCAGTTTTCAGCACAATTGCCTTGTATATTGCTTGAGGTCATGGATGGTGATTCTCACAGATGTTGTCTTGTTGTTGAGGATGGATTTCACTATTCTAGGTCTTTTGTTATTCCAGATGAAATTGCACATTGCTCTTTCCAACTCAATGAAGAATTAGGTTGGAATTTTGATGGGGATAGCAATGAATCTGTAGATTGCTTTTGGTAAGATGGCCATTTATACAATGTTGATCCTTTCAGTCTATGAGCATGGGAGATATTTCCATTTTCTGAGATCTTCCTTGATTTCCTTTTTTAGAGGTTTGAAGTTCTTGTTATATAGGTCCTTCACTTGCTTAGCTAGAGTCAAACCAATGTATTTCATATTGTTTGTGAGAATTGTGAAGGTTGTCCTTTCCCTAATTTCTTTCTCCACATGTTTGTCCTTTCAGTAGAGGAAGGCTACTGATTTTTTTTTTTTTTGAGTTTTTTTTTTTTTTTTTTAATCCAGACACTTTGCTGAACTTGTTTATCAGCTGCAAAATTTCTCTGGTGGAATTTTTGGGGTCACTAACATACACTATCATGTCATCTGAAAACACTGTTTTTACTTCTTCCTTTCCAATTTGTATCCCTTTGATTTCCTTTTGTAGTTTACTTGCTCTGGCCAAGACTTCCAATACTATGTTGAATACGTAGGGGAAGATTGGACAGCCTTATTGAGTCCCTAATTTTAGTAGGATTTCTTCATGTTTCCCACCGTTAAGTTTGATGTTGGCTGCAGAGAAGCATCTAAGGAACTGCTTGACATTCTTAGCCATCAGGGAAATGCAAATCAAAACAACCCTGAGATTCAATCTCACACCATTTAGAATGGCTAAGATCAAAAATTCAGATAACAGCAGATACTGGCGAGGATATGGAGAAAGAGGAACACTTCTCCACTTTTGTTGGGGTTGTAAACTGCTACAACCACTTTGGAAATTAGTCTGGCTGTTCATCAGAAAATATGGACAAAGGCCTAACTGAAGACCCAGTTATTTCACATCTGGGCATATACACAAGAGAAACTACAACATACAAAAAAGACACATGCACCTCAATGTTCATAGCAGCCCTATTTATAACAGCCAGAAACTGGAAAGAACTCAGATGTCCTTCAGTAGATGAATGGATACAAAAATTGTGGTATATTTAAACAATGGAGCACTACTCAGCTATCAGAAACAATGATTTTATGAAATTCATAAGAAAATGGATGCATCTAGAAAATATCATACTGAGTGAGGTAACCCAGTCACAAAAGAACTGACATAATATGCAGTCACTGATAATTGGATACTAACTCCAGAAAGCTCTGAACACCCCAGAAACAACTTACAGAGTATATGTAGTTCAAGAAAAACAAAGGCCAAAAATAAAAAAATAAAAAATCATTATGCTTAATCTTTACATACCAAGTAAACATTGACTATTTCCAGGTTACATCCTGTTTTACATGTACTTTATGCTCAATCTAACTAGTAAGATGTTAATTTATACTATCAAACCTTTAAAAAAATCAAGTACTAACAAAAATGTATTCATATAGTGTTGTGCAAAAATGTTTTTAAGATCTGTACATTTATCTTTGCTTTTCAAAATAACATTGTTCAATTTAATAAAAGAAAAATAAATGAGATATTGACAGAAGATGATATGATACGAATTCTGCGAGATAGAGATTAAGGAGCCTATTTGATTTTTTTAATAAAGGGGAAACTGTACAATTAAATCTTGGGAGGCAGAAAATTTTGGCCAGTAACATGAGCTCAGAGGATGGAAACCAATCTCAAAAACTGGAATTAGTTGTATATATAACACTAAATGTTCTGGGCCTTCATCAATTTTATCATGCTCAGATAAGGTCTCTGGGATGCTTGTTGGTTTGGTGGCAGAGACACTTTCTAAGTCTTAACAAATAAACAGTGTTTATCACTCTTGAAAGCCTAGCTGTGTTTCCCCCAGGATGGTGGTGGAGTCGGTGAGAAGGTTGAGCTAGAGAAAGATTGATGACAGCCTTGGAGAAAAACATGAGTAACAAATGACTGGCTTCAACTCTGCCTGTTGCCCTCTAGATCATTGCCAGTGATATATTACTCCTGCTATCAAGTCTGAGGACAACGTTATAGTGACTCTTATTTACAAACAGGCCTTTGTGTCAGGGAAACATGCCTGATATTTTTTTATAAGACCTTTCCCTTCCAGTTTGGAAATAATTTTGAATAGTTACAAGACCATGGTATGAAGACCTTACTAAATGAATATGTTCAATTCTACCTTATTATGTTTTATAATTGCTATATTTTAGGGGGCTAGAAATTCTTATCATCATTAGTGCTGATTTCTGTATTTCAAATGGGATGACTAAATTCTTACAAACCAAATCCAAGAACACATCAAAATGATCATTTACCATGATCAAGTAGGTTTCCTTCCTGGGATGGAGGGATGGTTTAATATACTGAAATCCAACAACGTAATCCACCATATAAACAAACTCAAAAAAAAAAAAAGCAACATGGTCATCTCACTAGATGCTGAGAAAGCATTTGACAAATTTCAATACCCCTTCATGTTAAAATCTTTGGACAGAACAGGCCCATAACTAAACATAAAAAAGCAATATACAGCAAACCAACAGCCAACATCAAACTTAACGGTGGGAAACTTGAAGCAATCCCACTAAAATCAGGGACTTGACAAGGCTGCCCACTCTCCCCCTACCTATTCAACATAGCAGGAGCAATTAGACAGCAAAAGGAAATCAAAGGGATACAAATTGCAAAGGAAGAAGTAAACACATCACTATTTGTAGATGACATGATAGTGTACTTAAGTGACCCCACCAATTCCTCCAGAGAACTCCTACAGCTAATGAACAAGTTCAGCAAAGTGGCAGGATTTAAAATTAATTCAAACAAATCAGTAGCCTTCCTCTACTCAAAAGACAAACATGCAGAAAAAGAAATTAGGGAACAAAAACCCTTCACAATAGTCACAAAAATATGAAATACCTTTCTGTGATTCTAACTAAGCAAGTGAAGAACCTGTATGACAAAAACTTTAAACCTCTAAAGAAGGGGAATCGAGGGAAATCTCAGAAAATGGAAAGATGTCCTATGCTCATGGATGGATTGGAAGGATCACATTTTAAAAATGGCCATCTTACCAAAAGCAATCTAACAATTCAGTGCATTCCCCATCAAAATTCCAACTCAATTCTTCATTGAGTTGAAAAGAGCAATGTGCAATTTCATCTGGAATAACAGAAGACCTAGAATAGTGAAATCCATCCTCAACAACAAGAAAAGTTCTGCAGGAATCATAATCCGTGACGTCAGGCTATATAACAAGGCAATTGTGTTAAAAACTGCATGGTACTTGTACAGAAATAGGCATGTGGATCACTGGAATAGAATAGAAGATCCAGAAATGAGCCCTCACATATATGGTCACCTGATTTTTGACAAAGGAGCTGTAAACATTCAGTAGAAAAAAGGACAGCCTCTTCAACAAATGGTTCAACTGGCACTCAGCATTCAGAAGAATGAAAATAGATCCTTTCTTATCTCTTTGTACAAAGCTTAAGTGCAAGTGGATCAAAGATCTCCACATCAAACCAGCCACTCTGAAACTATTAGATGGAAAGTAGGGAAAACCTTAGAACACATAGGCACAGGAGAAAATTTCCTTAACACAACACCAATGGCTCAAGCCCTAAGGTTGTTTATCAACAAATGGGACTTCATGAGATTGCAAAGTTTCTGTAAGACTATAGACATTTTCAAGAAAACAAAATGGCAGCCAACAGAGTAGAAAAAGATCTTTACCAAACCTACATCGGATATAGGCCTAATATCCCAGATATACAAAGAACTCAAATATCTAGACACCAGAGAATCAAACAACCCTATTAAAAAATGGGGTACAGAGTTAAAGAAAAAGTTCTCAATTGAGGAATATCGTAAGGCTGAGAAGCATCTAAGGTAGTGCTGGACATCCTTAGCCATCAGGGAAATGCAAATCAAACAACCCTGAGATTCCACCTCACACCTGTCAGATTGGCTAAGATCCAAAACTCAGATGACAGCAGATGCTGGCATGGATGTGGAGAAAGATGAACGCTTCTCCAATGCTGGTGGGGTTGTAAACTGATGCAACCACTCTGGAAATCAGTCTCGTGATTCCTTAAAGAATTGGACATAGTACTACCTGAAGTTCCAATTATTCCACTTCTGGGCATATACCCCAGAGACACTCCAATATACAACAAAGACACATGCACCACAATGTTCATAGCAGCTCTATTTATAATAGACAGAAGCTGGAAAGAACCCACATGTCCTTCAGTAGATGAATGGATACAAAAATTGAAGTACATTTATACAATGGAGTGCTACTCAGCTATCAGAAACAGTGACTTAACAAAAATTCTTCAGAAAATTGATGCATCTAGAGAATATCATCCTGAGTGAGATAACCCAGCCACAAAAGAACAGATATAATATGCAGTCACTGATAATGGGATACAAATCCCAGAAAGCTCTGAACACCCCAAAAACAACTCACAGACTGTGTGAAGTTTAAGAAAAGAAAAAAAGAAAAATAAATAAAAAGAAAAATCCATTATGCTCAATCCTTACACATCAAGAAAACTTTGACTAATTAAAGGTTACATCTTGTTTTACATGTACTTTATGCTCATTGTAACTAGTAATAACTTTTAATGCATGCTATCAAACCTTAAAAAGCGCCAAGCACTGACAAAAATGTATTTGTGTACTTTTATGCAAAAATGCTTAAAATTTGTACATTTTTCTTTGGTTTTTAAAATAAAATTTTTAAAAAAATAAAATAGGATGATTTGAAGCAAGCTTTACCCTCCTTTGCCAACCAAGCAATGTGTTGCATTCTTGACATAAAGATTCAGTGTCTTCCCTCTATCCGTACAGGGAGGTTACTACTGTGTGTGTGCAGCAGAGAGGAGAAGAAGAGTTTTTTTTTGTTTTTTTTTTTTTTTTTTTTTTTTTAAGCCTATTGGTCAAGCTCTCCAGTCACCAGCAGAGAATATCAAGGGATATCTCAGACATTCGGGGTGCAATTTGGATTTAAAATACAAAATATTTTTGCTAATTTATGAAGTGGCTATATCCTGGGTTTATAAAACATTCTCATTCTTGCTTGAATAAATAAGCTTTTGATAAAATAGTGATCAGAAAACTGGAACAAAGAGCTATTGCCTGACATCTTAAATTATTCAAGAATCTCAAGTTTTTGTCAGCTCTCCTCAAAATCATATCATTAAAATTATATACTGCTACAGCTTAAATGCAAAAAACAAAAATACAAATATAGACATAATAACAAAATACAGTATTTAAAAAGAAACATTATCAACTTAATGAACCTAAAACTATATTTCAAAAATAAGATTACAATACCACATTATAATTTTAGTCTTTAATGACATAACAAAAATAGTGATAATTTTACTTTATATTTTGGAAATATACTGTCTTCTTGTTTTAGTTTTCATCTCAAGAAATAGCCTTGTGGCAATTTTTGATATTCAAAGATCATTATGCTTAATCTATACACACCAATAAAACTGACTGTTTACATGGTACGTATTGTCCTACATGTACTTTATGCTTAAGGTAATTAGTGGAATTTCAGTGCATACTATCAAACCTCTAAAAGAATTAAGTACTGACAAAAATATATTAATATAGTGTTATGCCAAAGTGCCTTTAAAAATCTGTACATGTTTCCCTCCTTTTAAAATAAAGTTGTAAAAGAACTAACAAAAGATTTCATATGCTTATCTTATTTGCACTGTAAATTAGACACAGTAGATTTGTCCTGATCACAAAAGTATCTCACAGTCTCACTCGCAGGAGGCCTATGTAGCCCACATTGATTTACTTTTATAAAATAAAAATCATCATTTGAATATAAAAAGAAGAAATAACCTGATAAATCCAACTAAAATATGTTCATTATAAAGAGATTGTACAGTTAAAACAGAACAGATACATTTATTCTGCTCTGTATAACTTATTTTCTCTACTGTCTAAATGATAAACACTTCGGACTGAGAAAATAAAGTTGTTTATTTATTTCTTTACAATTAATATTTTGAGATAAGGTGGCTTTACACAGAACAGGATGTTCTAGAATTCACTCTGTAGAGCAGGCTGGACTTGGTTTCGGGGACTTGCCTGAGTCTGCCTCCTGAGTGCTGTGATAAAGTTGTACACCAACATGCTGAGTGTGAAAAATAATTTCTTAGTCAGAATCAAAACGTTTTGTTGTTTTCATTTCTCAACTACTGCCAGGTATCTTCTGGACCACTCTATCCCTCCAAGTCTCTCTAAATGGAATGTTAAATTACATTTTACTTGTGTAGATAAAGTAAAAATAAGGGTAAATAAAAATTTATTATATTTATCATCCCCAAATTTCTTTTAGCTCATTATAAAGATTTTAATTAAACTTACTCTATGTTCCTGCCATAAAATAAAAACAAGATATAAACTATAATCCATCACAATAAATAACCGAAATAAAACAGAAACAATGTAAGTGTAAAAGAAAATCATCATTGAGAATATAAATCATAGTAAGGATATAAGATCAGTGATAGACTAGAAGAGTAAGAAGATGCAAATTTAAGCACACACACATTTTCCTTGTAATCAAGCACGGAAACATCCTATGCTACAATGTTTAATTTGTGAGCTAAATGATATTTATATATTATTGAATTATATTCAATGATGCTTAGAGTAAGAAATATTAATATTTTGATTTCACTTGCTTAATAATTCTACTATCTAATCAATTGCACAGTTTTTTTTCATGTTCTGGTTGAACAGAGGACTTATCTACAAGTTACACAGATGATAGATAGATAGATAGGTGATAAGTAGATAAATAGACAAATAAAAGATCTTAATTTCTTTTAGAAATAATAAGACTAGTCTTGAATTGATGTTCAACCTAACCTAGTAATAACTTCTTTCCAGAGTTACATCTGCTAGGCCCTGATTTCTTTCAACGTTCTGAGGATTAGGACTGTAATATATTGGGAGAGAGAGGAGGATAAACTTCAATTCAAAAAGTATAAGAAGTACATTGTTCTGTAAACATACTTTGAAATAAAAACATACTTGTACACTTAATGTATATATGTATGTGTAAAATTAAAAACTACACAAATATACAACATCCTGTTTTCTTATGAAAATTGACAACAGACAGGCATTCATTCACCTAGTTTATTGAGATTGGAGCATATTTTCTCAATGCCTCAAAACCAGTTTACTTTGAACATTGACTAAACAGATGGGAGTTAGGTAATTAGAAAATGTTTCACTCATAAGAAATCTGGTAAGCCTCGGGTATTAACAAAAAAAAAATTCTGTTTTTAGATTTTAGATTAATATGTTTTAACAACATTCATACGTAGAACCAGATAGCTTAAGGCCAATCAAACAGTTTGTTTATGCTTTTGTTTTATTAAAAGACAGTGGATCTTTACATATACCCTATGTTCCTATAATATATAAAGAGCACCTTAAGTTGATAGTCTCAATAATTTTGTAAATTAGTTTTAATGAATATATCATCTACCTTATTTTATCATTTGTTTGGTAAAGCTTCACAAATTACTGGTCTTTTATTAAGCATGGAACATTATTAAGAACAATAACAGAGACTTCATTTTAGGCAATAAAAAATGTAATGGTGCCAAATGTAAAACAAGAAGTTGGCAAATATTTCATGATTTTTATATTTTAATTTTCAAAGGCAGAAAAGAAATATCTGTGCTATGTCCTGTATATTAATAAATTGAAAAATAATGTAATTCTCCCATTACATGCTATGTAAAACATAATAGATAAATTGGACCAAGATCTCCTCTTTATATACAAAAATAAGGAAAAAAACCCACACCATTAAAACTATATTTTTATAATTAGAATGTATAACTTCTATGGAAACAGACATTTGAAGAACAGAAGCAGCTTTTGCTTGTAGCAGCTGGTAAATATGACATTTTGCAAATTGGATCCCATGTCTTTAAATTGTGATGTCTGTTAGAGAAAATAACGCAGTCTCTAGTTGTTACTGATTAGGTTTGAATTTTAAAATGGCCATTAAGCATAATTAACAAAAATATTGGAGAACTATTAGTTTCAAAATGCCAATAAAATAACAATAAAATAACTAGTGTTTATTCAAAGCAGAGAGTCCGCGAGATCTCTTAAAACATGGGGAGAAGAAAGATGTAAAAGGCATCACACAAAACTGCTAACTTTGGGAATTTTCTTGAATATAGAAGACAAAGGCTTAAAACTGTTATTAGTAGCAGTTGAAGGCAATCATGAGCTGAGGCTGCTCCTGAACATCTTGGCTATTGTTCTATTATTACAGAGTCCCACAGGCCTTCTTCTTATGTACAGTACATCCTGCATCTTTTAATTCTTTTGTCTACTCTCCAACCTGCTCAGCCAGAAACCTTCAGCCAAAAAAGATTTATGGAGCTTCCACTAACAGGGTCAACCCTGTTTTATCATCAGAGGGTTTCTTCATAAAAATAATAACATCCATCTACCGCTCTGTTGGACCAATTCTCTTGGCGTCAACATTTTGTGTTTATCTTAACAACCAGTGCACAGTCAAAGTTCCAAGCTGAAGTGAGTGCCCCCATCAATTCTAGAAGGCACAGTAGCCCAGAATTCTGTGACTTGTCAACCCTATGTCACCTAAGCTAATGGATAGGTCTTAGTGTTTTTACTCTTGAAAAGGTCAGTAGGGTTTGCATATTGGGATAATAATGAGTTTTCCAAGGCAAACGAGTTTGCAACAAAAAGTCAAAATATTTCAGTAGAAAAATCACAAGTTAAGATGTTACAAATATATTTTACAAGTTAAAAATAATTCTCACTGAATATATTTTAGAATTTAATGTTCTCCAAGCATGTGTGAGCCTGATCTGAAAGACATAATTTAAGAAGATTTACCAGCATATTGTAAGAGTATAATCTTCGTCCTTTAAAAAAAATGTTCCACACATTAAGGTTGTAGAGAAACAAACTCCTGAGTTGTAATCATTACACAGTTTCCAATAGGCAAAGCACACTCATTTTAGCATTTGAGTACCTCATAAATCAATTAAATTATTGTTCCTGAAAGTTTGATCATTTGTTTAAAACATTCATTTTTCTTTCTGGTAGTATAAATTTATACGATTTTACAAAATGTTTTGGGATTTCCTTTTGGAATGGAATGTGCATAAAAATCCAAAGCAATGCTCAATATTTTATTATAATTGCATGAAGTAGTTCTTTCACAAAGATCGTCCTTAACAATCCTGTCTCTCTGCTCTGTGAAGAGAGAGGCTTTTCATGGGTCTTTGGCCAATTTTTTTTTCTAGATTTAATACTCCCACTCTTCTTCCTTAAGTGTCTTGGGATTTTTAACATCCGCAACACAGACAGGAACTTGGTTTTATGCCTCAAGAAAAGAATGGATCTTTTTTCATATAATGACCTGCAGTGCAATTACTAATGAAGAAGTAATATTGTGCACCATAAACTGCAATCTGCAAGGAACATTTTAGAAATAGACAATTGTGAAAACACAGAGCATAAGGAATTTGAATCAAGTAGGAAGAAAATCAATACAAGAAAATAAAAAGTAACCCCTCTATGTTATATACAAAAGGTATTTAGGAGAATAAATGAAATGCCCATTTTCTGCCCTAGAATTTGTGTCTTTTAGAAAGACATGCCTTAAAGCAATCTGATGCTACATAGTCAAATGTTACAAACTGCAGGGACAGCTGATAGTCGCCTATGCTGATTTAACTACTTATGAATACTAGATTCTCTCAAGAGTGAATTTTTTGTAATAATATCTCCACCATCAGCAATGTTACGCTAAGTGAAAGCAATTAGTTGATTCTTAGTGACTTAGAGTTTATAAATATAAGTACTCAAATCAAGCACACTTGTGAGTACCTGAGGTCAAATTCACATGATGCTTAATTCTTTCCTCCATCTTTGAATCAGTGAGATGTATTACGTATTTACTGTCTGTCCAGTGCCTGAAGAAATAGTGGTAATGCAGGAAATATCCCACTGAGACACCAGAGGTGGGAAAACCAAAATGGGAACAAGCAAACAATAAGCAAGCAAATATGTGCAAAAATATGTAAATCCTACCTGATGTTAAGGCTCAGTGGCCCCTCTCACAGTCTGTGACCCTCGGGCATGTTAACACGCTTGCTGAACTGTTAATTATTCTACAGTCCTCCATTAGGTATGAGATTGGAAAAAATTTACTTTATTGACATTTCTTTCATTAAACACTTAAATTATAGTCCTGATTATGTGACAGCACAAAGTACGTAATGTTCTGAGAACTTTAACATATAAAGTCATTCAATTCACGTCACTATCCTAGTGACATGTGATACATGACTGTATCCTACAGCGAGTTTAACAACACAGCCCCAGATGAAACCCCAGGGCCACATGAGATATCATATGGGATGGTTTAAGGACATCATTTTTCTAGCTGATGGAAATTTGTGAGGACCACAGAACATATCAAAGGAAATAGGGGAGAGAGAAGGAACACATAGTTATCTGGGGGCATTTAAAAATCCTCCATGGATAAATACTATGTAGATCTTCACAGAAGAATTAAACTGCCACTTTATTTTATATGTGACGGATGTTGTATTGACCGAAATTCATATCAACTATTTTGTTCTATATAATGTATATTTTATTTTGGTATTGAGGACAGATTTCAGGGCCTTATATATGCCAAGTATTCTACTTCTGAGCTGCATCTACTAGTCACTGAAACTAATTTTTTATAAAATGTATAAATATTTGTAGTCCAACACTAGAAAAAAAGAGCAGGAACAAAGATTTCATCCAGTATTCTTGAATAAGGGCTATGTCAACATTAATCAAAAATGAATTTAGATGGGTTCCAATAATCCAAAATTATTTTTCACACAAACACTTGATTGATCCTCATCACAACTATGTAAATATGGTAAAATACATGCTTATTTGTAAAGTCAATTTACCTGCTTGATATAACACACCTAAAAGTGATTATCAAATATGTCCAGTTTTATATTCTGACCCTTTCATCACAGCTGAATCAATACACTTGTAACTTGGTATCTGAATATGGTTTTGATGAATAGTTTTTGTTTGAACTCCTTCCACTTAAATGAAATTATACTTTACTAGCTGGCTTCGATTGGTGATGTTTGTCCCTCATGCATCTTTCTTTACTCTAGGGGAAAAAATAAAGAGGACCTTCTATTTTATGGTGCTAAGCAATTTCTTTAACAATTATAGAGGCTTCCTTAAAACCCAATGTGTTGGAAATCTTTATAAACTGAGTCTGAGTGCTGTGCTGTCTTGAAATGCTACAAAAAGCAAATTAACATATTTGGAGGTTTAAGGTAAATGAGTATTCATTACAGATTTAAAAAAAATTAAAAAGTATTTTGATACAATATATTTTGACCATATTCTTCCCAACCACCAAATTCTCTCAGACTCCCCAATGTGCCCACCCAATAACATTGTCTACCCGACTTTAGAAATATGAAAATAAAACAAAACAAACAATCAAAGAAGTGCACATATAAAACCATGGAGTCCATTTTGTTTAAGCCAACTACTTCTGTGCATGGAGCCTGTTGTAGAATGTGGTTGACATAATTGGTGCCAATCCACTGAGTAAAACTGATTATTCTTCTCCTAGCAGGTCTGAACTAAAACCAGCTTCCTGGCTGAGGGTTAGACTTTGTTTTCATCTCTCTTCCATGCTGGGATTCTTTCTAACTTGAACTTGTACAGGTTTTGTGCATGCTATCACAGTCAAATTCATAAGTGTATCAGTACAGTTATGCCTGCTTCCAGGGAATCATTCACCACTTCTGCCCAAATAATCTTTTTGCTTCCTCTTCTGCATAGATTCCTGAGCTTTATTCAGCCTCCAAGTTATACCTGACATATTAGTAGGTGGATTATTGCCAGAATGTAACATGAATAAACTATCACTTAGTTCAAAATAGAGTCCTTGTTCCATTATGAAAACCCATAAGCAGGAACTCTGTAGTCTAATTATGGTCTTCCAACTGCTTCCCAGATGTCCTATCAACCTCTATTGAAAACAATCAAGGGTTTCTGGATCTTTTAACTCCAACCTATTCCATATTTTCTCTGTAGACCAGTTACAAAGGTATAACAACACAATGGCTAGGTTTATAATCATAACAATCACGCTACTTATACAATTTTCTGTATTTGTTACTTAATAAAGGACAGGTTTACTGGGGTTTATGCACACACTTCATAATGGCAGAAAAGGAAATGTTGCAGAACAAAAGGCAGCTTGATATACTGTATCCATGGTAAGGATAGTAGACAGGAAGTGGGGCAGGCTACTAAACTTCAAGGTTCCATTCCTAGTGATTCAATTTCTCCTGTGAAGATCTTTGTCTTAAAGGCTTCATGACCAACCAACAAAGCTATAACAACTGAAGGCCCAGTATTTGAATAACATATATATATGGGGACATTTCTCAGTTACCTCTCAATAGAAAACATCAACAATTTCAACAATACACTACATGGCACTTCCTTTTCTAACATCCTGTCCTCTGAATATACATTTATGCTCTGAAATACATTTAATACATTACAAACTGGAACAGAGGAGCATACTCTATAATCTAACTCCAAGACTCAGACGTTATTTGATAACTGATATATTCACACAGGTCATCAGGAATAATTCTGAAGAAAAATGAAATACTTTCATTGTATATCATTGTTTTTCACTTACTCAAATTACAGAATAGAGCACAGTTCAAATTGTGACTGTCCAGTAAACAGAAGTAATGGACATAACCGAAATATAAGTGCATTGGCCAAAAAGAGAGTCAGGAGGCATCTCTTCTAGGATGAGTACCTGATGTTCCTTTAACATGCATAGTTTTTTATATACAGAATACAATTGTAAAACAAACAACAAAAGTATACCTTTACTATATAATTTCACATTTTCCAATACAAAACTCTACACAAATTGATATTTTGCAGAAGTAAAAATGTCAGAGATGGTGATTCCTCCAAAAGTTCTTTATTGTTGAGAGTGTGTTTGCTATCTTGGGGGAAATCACCATCCATGACCTTAAGCAGTAAAACAGAACAATCGTACTAAAAACTGTATGGTATTGTTTACAGAGACAGGCAGGTAGATAGATGGAACAGAATTGAAAACGTAAAAATGAAACAACACACCTATAGTCACTTGATCTTTCAAAAAGGAGTTAAAACCATCCAGTGAGGAAGTGACGGCATTTTCAATAAATGGTGTTGGTTCAAATGGAAGTCAACATGCAGAAGAATGCAAGTCGAAACTTTCTTATCACCCTGATCAAAGCTCAAGTCCAAATGGATAGAGTACCTCTACATAAAACAAGGTACACTGAAACTAATTGAAGAGAAAGTGTGGAAGAACCTTTAAAACATGGGCAGAGGGGAAATTTTCATGAACAGAAGAACATCAATGGCTTATGCTCTAAGATCTAGAATAAATAACTAGGACCTCATAAATGACAAAACTTTTGTAAGGCAAAGGAAACTGTCAATAGGACAATACAGCAACCAACAGATTGGGAAAGATTTTTACCAACCCTACATTTGATAGAGGGCTAATATTTAATATATACAAAGAATTCAAGATGTTAGACTCTAGAGAACCAAAAAAGCCATGTCAAAATGGAGTACAAAGCTAAACAAAGAATTCTAAGCTGAGGAATGCTGAATGGCCAAGAATCACCTAAAGAAATGTTCAACATCCTTAGTAATTAGAGAATTGCAATCAAAACTCTGAGATGCTACCTCAGACTAGTAAAAATGGCTAAGATTAAAAAATAAGGTGACAGTAAATGTCTTCATGAATGTGGAGAAAGAAGAACACTCCTCCACTGTTGGTGAGAGTACAGGCTGGTACAATCATGGTAGAAATAAGTTGGTGGTTCCTCAGAATATTGGACCTAGTACTACCTGATGACTCAGCTATGCTACTCCTGGGTATATGCCCAAAACATGCTCTAATATATAGCATGACACAGGCTCCACTATGTTCACAGCAGCCTATTTATAATAGCCAGGAGATGTAAAGAACACAGATGTCCTTCAATATTGGAATGGATAAAGAAAATGCGGTACTTTTACACAGTGGAGTACTACCTAACTATTAAAAACAATTATGTCATGAAATATTTAGGCAAATAAATGGAACTAGAAAATATCATCCTGAGTGAGAAAACACAACCACAAAAGAACATACATAATATAAATTCACTGATAAGCAGATATAAGCCCAAAATCTTGGAATACCCAAGATACAATCCACAGACCACATGAAGCTCTACAAGAAGAAAGACAGAACTGTTGCTGCTTTAGTCCTTCTTAGAAGGGAGGACAAGATTCTCACAGGAGGAAGTACAGGGATAACAAGTTGAGCAGAGGCTGAAGAAAAGGACATCCAGAGACTGCCCAATCTGGGGATCCTCCCCATATGAATCTACCAAACAGTCACTCTTGCTGATGTCAAGAAATGCTTGCTGGCAGGTACCTAATATGGTTGTCTCCTGAGAGAGTCTGCTAGAGCCTTACTGATACAGAAGAGGATGTATGCAGCGAACCACCAGACTGATCATGGGACCACAATGGATAAATTAGAGAAAGGACTGAAGAGGCTGAAGGTATGTGCATCCCCATAGAAAGAACAACAATATCAACCACTGAGACCTCCCAGAGCTCCAATCAGATTGAACCACCAAACAAAGAAGACACATGGAGGGACCCATGAGTCCAGTAGAATGTGTATCAGAGGATGACATTGTCTGTCATCCATAGGAGGAGAAGCCATTGGTTCTGTGAAGGCTCATTTTTCTAATGTGGGGGGATGCCAGGGTGATATTGTGGGAGTGGGTGGTGGGAGGAGGAGCAACCTCATAGAAGCAGTGGGAGGGAGGATGAGAGAGGGTAAAACTGGAAAAAAGGATAGCATTTGAAATGTAAATACGTAAAATATCCAATTTAAAAGGGGTAATAAAAGGACCAAAATTTTGAAAAAAGGAAAGAAAAGGAAAATGTCTGTATAAGAAAAGTTCAATTATATAAAACATTCAGATAAAGAATAAAGTCTTCCTTAAGTTCATGAGGCTCTTTGAATGTGTTTGAATAAAATTGTTTCTAATTGACTGTTAATTTTCACTCGACTACAGTTTTATACCATTAAATAGTTTTTATCATTTCCTTCTTATCATGATTCTTTACTCAATCTTAATCTCAACAAAGGCAGAAATTATCACTGTTTAATAAAGAGCAGTAAACAGACAATGTGTTAAATTGCATTAAAGGAAGGGCTGATGCATTATGGGAAGAAAGGAGTGGATGGGGGAGGATGAAGAAAGGAGCAGAAAAAAGAAAGGGAGGGAGGGAATGGTTGGAAGAAAAGAAGGGAAAGAGGGAAAGTGTCCTAGTTAGGGTTTCTAGTGCTGTGAAGAGACAACCTGATCAAGGCACTTCTTATAAAGGACAGTATTCAATTGGGTCAGCTTATAGATTCAGAGACTCTGTTTATAATCAGCAATATGGGAGTATGGCAGCATCCAAGCAGACATGGTACAAGAGGAGCTGAGAATTATACATCTTGTGCAGAATGCCAACAGAAGACTATCACCAAACATCTAGAAAGAGGGTCTCAAAGCCCACCCAACAGTGACACATTTCCTTCAACAAGGCCCCATCTACTCCTACAAGGCCAAACCTCCAAATAGTTCTACTCCCAATCCAAGCATAGGCAAACCACCACAGGAAGGGAGGGGGAGTGAGGAAGACCAGGAAGGTTCCACAGTCTTGTCTTTTCTTTGACCCTCCCCATCCTTCTCCTCTTTTCTGGTCTTTTCACACTAGAGCCTTCACCATCCTTGTCATCAGTTTGCACCACTGTGCAGCTTATTACCCCTCTCGCTTTATAAATACTCTGGCATTTCTATAAGCATTTGCTACTTAACTGACAATTATCAATCGTCCAATCAATTTCATAGACTGCATGCACCAATAAAATGTTTTTTAATTTTTATGTATAAACACTCTGAAATAATATAGTAAGAAATTGCTTCATTATTTTAATAAAGGCTAATACTATTCTGAATATAAATTTCAAATGTACTTAAGTATAATAGCAAAGCATAGGATTTAATATGTAATTTTATTTTTATGGTACATTTATTTTTACCTTGTTTCAATTCAATTCGCTCTGCCTCTGTCTTTGTTTCTGAATCTTCTCTTTGTCTGTTTGTCTGTCTGTCTGTCTTTCTCTCAGTCTCTCTCTCTCTCAAACGCACACATGAATACACACACAAACAGATATTTTTTGCTTACTGTTCACCTCATAATAACATAAAAAATAAAACATTCTCCTAAACAGTAATGTCTTAGCATTTGATTCCCAAATATATATTTAGTTATGTAATCCCAGTAATTTTTTTAAATTAGGGCATGATTTAGCAATTGTATATATGTAATGTACTTTTATCGTATTTTGTCTTTAACATTAAAACAAAACTTGAAAGAGAGCACATTCTATGATGCCACATACCTTTTAGATCTGGCAAGGTATGCCATGGCTACTGATAACTTATTCATCTACAAATAGTATTGTTGAAACACAGAACAGTAGCTTTCAGTAACTGTCATCAACTACAATTTGCTTCACAATAGAGACTCATCAATGAAAGTCATAAGGATTTCTGTATATTTGAGAACAGGTATTCACAGGTGATGTCATATATTAAAAACAGAAGACAGTGCCAGATCTAGTGCATTAGAGTTGACTAGTTTCACACAATAAATAAAATAATTATTTCACTTTAAAAATAGTACATTATAACTATGTTTAATGACTAAACTTTTAAAAGAAGCAATTATAATACAAATGTATGAAATGATGTTGTTGTATATTTATATTAATTACAACTAGTCAGCTAAATAACTAAATTAAAATATTTGATGTCTGGCAAAGTTGCTTCTCCACAAGGCAAGAGTTCTTAACTTGTTGGTTCTGACCCCTTTCAGAGTCAAATCTCTTTGACATGAGTTACATTACATATCCTTCACATCAGATATTTATATTATTATTCTTATCAATAACAAAAATTATAGTTATGAATTAGCTATGAAAATAATTTTATAGTTGGGAGTCACAACACATGAGAAAAAGTACAAGTTGGCCATAGCATTAGGACAGTTGAAAACCACTGCTGTAGAGATACGGTTCATTACTCAAGGATCCATAGGAGAGGCGTACTATGCTGGACGGTTTGTGTTTATGCAGAGAAAGAATGTCTTTCTCCTCATTGGTTATACAAGTTTCTTATAAGTTGTGAGAAAGCACAAAATTATAAAAGTCCTGTTGTCCAACATTCAATAAATTTAGAACGTAAAGATTTTTACCAAGTCAGTATTGTCTGAAGTGTGGCTGGTTTTAGCTTGCAACACTGGGAATAATTGTTATCTTACATGTCAAAATCAACACCTCAAAAATGGAGTGTTTTGCAGAGGATTCGATTTTTAAGATTCCATCACCTTAACTCTCAGAAATCCAGAGATGTTGGTTGCTACTCTAGACTTATAAATTTCCTCTCCTTTATTTAAATTTAGAAGTTGGCATTTGTCCCAAATACCACCCTATCCCTTGATGTTTCTGCTGCAGTGTATTTCAGAGATAATTCAATCCATGTGTTTCTGATTCATTTATTCTCCTGTCATCAAAACATTGTTTGCTTAGAATTGTTTGATGCCCATGTAGTCTTACCAAACTCGTTCACACACCATTTCCCTTTAACA
The DNA here is from genome assembly GCF_963924665.1 of Micromys minutus. NCBI lineage: Eukaryota > Metazoa > Chordata > Mammalia > Rodentia > Muridae > Micromys > Micromys minutus. The sequence goes on along the minus strand of NC_137969.1, from coordinate 183,085,548 downwards.
GAGCAAGGAATGGGGTTTGTAACCCCCAAAAATTGGTAGGAAAGTGTTTTTAATTTTAAATTCCTAAAGATGATAAAATCTCATGCCCCTGTTTTTAAGTAAGTCTGTTCAAGCTGCCATAATAAAATATCCCAGGTTTGAAGTATTCAAAGAGCAAGCATTTAGTTTTTACTACTCTGTGAGTCAGCAGTCAAAGATCAGGGTACTGGCAGAATTCAATGTTGATGAGAGGCTTTTTCCTTGGCTGGTAGACAGTTCCTTGTTCAGTGTTTGGCTTTTATTCGATGGACTGGCATGAAGAAATGATATCACTCTTTTTTTTCTCTTCCTTTTTATAAAAGGACACTAATAAAAATCACAGGAGTAAGACTGTCAATGTCCTCTTGATGATCACACCCCAAATATGACCTTACTGAAATGAATTTGTCATTTAAGGTTTTTATGTTTTTGAGGAGAAGCACTACTATTTAGAATTTTTTCTATGTGGTATTTTTTACAACTTTATTTTAAAAAACAAAGTACAGATTTTAAGCATTTATGCATAAAAGTATGCGAATACATTTATGATAGTACTTGATTTTTTTAAAGGTTTGATAGTATGCATGAAAATCTTACTAGTTACAATGAGCATAAAGTACATGTAAAACAAGATGTAACCTGGAAATAGTCAAAGATTTCTTGGTGTGTAAAGATTAAGCATAATGGTTTTTCATTTTCATTTTCATTTTTTTTCTTGAACTTCGTATAGTTTGTGAGTTGTTTCTGGGATGTTTAGAGCATTCTGGGGTTAGTATCCAATTATTAGTGACTGCATATTATGTCTGTTCTTTTGTGACTGGGTTATCTCACTCAGGATGATATCCTCTAGATGCATCCACTTTCTTAAGAATTTCATAAAGTCATTGTTTCTGATAGCTGAGTAGTACTCCATTGTGTAAATATACCATATTTTTTGTATCCAATCATCTACTGAAGGACATCTGGGTTCTTTCCAGCTTCTGGCTATCATAATTAGGGCTGCTATGAACATTGTGGTGCATGTGTCTTTGTTGTATGTTGGAGATTTTCTGGGGTATATGCCAAGTAGTGGAATAACTGGGTCTTCGGGTAGTACCATGTCCAATTTTCTGAGGAATCGCCAGACTGATTTCCAGAGTGGTTATACCAGTTTACAACCCCACCAACAGTGGAGAAGTATTGTTCTTTCTCTGCATCCTGGCCAGCATCTACTGTCATCTGAATATAGAATTTAATAGGTAGAAATTATTGAAAGTACATAAATATTCTTTATAGTTGAATATTTGGTTCTTGTTTGTTTATTTTGTTTTGTTTTGTTTTTGCACAGTGTGAAAGGAGTTTTCTGTGACATCCTCTGGCATAAAGTTAAGGGGAAAATATTAAATCTACACTTTCATTGTGATTTGTAACAATAGAAAAAAAAAAAACAACTGACAAGGCAGAAGTAAGATGTGAATGATAAGCTAGCTACTAAATTTGGTGCTGAATAAATTACTACATTTATAATCAGCCTGGAAGGGCATATTCAAAAGAAGTTAGTGGATACTTCAACAAAAAAATATATCAGTATATCAAAGAACAATATTTCCTCTCTAGAGCAAAAGGGAGGGTTGACTAGGGTCTTTATAAATACATGAATTCAGGGGCTTGAGAGATTCCTCAGTGGTTAGGTATATTGGCTTCTCTTCCAGAATACAGGAGTTGAAGTCCCAGCACCTACATGGCAGTTCACAACCTTCTGTAAATCCAGTTCAAGGGGATCTAATGCACATAACTCTATCCACAACACTGTTTCACCAAATGTGTTGTTAGCGCATTCTTACTTAGATCTGTTGTCAATATTCTAACGGGGGGAGGGAAGAAATTTATTCATATATCTTCTGCAATATTGTTGAATCAACAGTAGCTGAAGTTGGAAATGAGGTTAGAAATATTAACCTGTTCCACCCCAAACGTCTTTTGAAGCTCATTTGTTCACTTCATTAATTAGTGAAGAGGATCTCAGTCCTCTTAAATTATGTTACATTTCATTAATAGATAGTGTTCATGGCAATGGACTTATTCCCCTAGTCTCCAAATGTAGGTGTGTGATATACTATTTTCAGGCAAATCTGCAGATTTCAACAGTGAAAAGAACCAGGTTGGAAGATTTTCTTGGGAGACAGTGGAGAGGAATGAGCTCAAGTCAGAGACTGGAGTCTTCACATTAGCTTGTTCACCTATTAGTTTCATTCCTAGTTGTTTAACTGCAAGTTGCTTTTGAAAGAACATTTTTTTATTCTGATAGTATTATTCTGTGAGGAAAGAAATAGTCACTGAGGTTAGATATATTAAACTCAATCTATGATATAGTCAAATTTGAAGCCTGGCTTTACAGTTTCCAAAACGTGGGACCATAATCATTTGTTTAGATTCTCTGAACTGTATTATCTCTTTTTTTCTACAATAACAATATCCTATTTTAGTGATTAAATTAGTTACTAATATCAAATATGTTGCTAAGAAATATATTTTAGATTTTAAACAAATATTTCATTTAATTGTCATGAATAAGAGACAAAACTCTCAACTGGCTTTATAAATGAAATACGGGCATAAATTTTATGATACGATAGGCTCCAAAAATGCCTTTTTACTCAAGTATATATCCGGTTTTTTTTCAAAGCTTCAGTTTCATGAGAAGGTGCAGACATTCAGTAACAGTAATTCTCTAACTCCCATGGGAAAACAACATTAAGGATTTCTTTTTGACTGATTGATAATAGAAAAGAAACATAAAGAGGTGGAATACAAAAATGCAATGCAGAAGACCACGGAAACAAGCAATCAGACATTCAAACTAAAAAGCACCTTTGCTTTGTAGATATTATGCCTGAAACTCAGTTGACATGTGTACCCATGTTTTCCTGCCTCTATTTCCTACAAAACAAATACAATCCTAAAACATCTTTAAATGCTGTGTTTGAGTTCCTCAATTTCTTAACAGCTTGTCATACTGAGTTCTGTCAATGTCAGGGGATTTACAATATCATGGAAATGCATCTCTAAATATGTCTGTTATGGTATCTCCAGAAACATGTATATAAAAAGGATGAGCCATCCTGAATGTTTATAAAGCCACCCCATGTGGTAATAGAGTTCTAGACTGAATCCAAAGGAAAAGTGGACAGAGGCCCAGACCGTTTCAAATTGCATTTTTCCCATAACTTCCATAATGAGCTGTACCTCAAAATGGAGGCTAGTTCATGCTTAGATACTTGCTTATGTCAAGCATTTTGACCGAGAAATAGGAAAACTAATTTGCTATCAAAATGAAAAGAAATAAACAATTCAATAGTGGTGAAGATTCTTGGTACCAACTCTATAAATTTCTACAGCTCTAGGTGAAACCAAGGAGTTGAAGTTAAACTATATCGAATCCATACCATGAGAATAATTGGAGACCAGAGCATTACCAAGTAGGAATATATTTAAAACAGTACATTGAGGTATCACAATTTGTTTGGTAAGAGAGTTATTAAGTGGTGAGAAGTCCTTTATTTTTGTTTTTAAATATTTATTTAATGTATGTGTGCTCTATCCGTATATATACCTGTGCTTCAGAAGTGGGCATCAGATGCCATTACAAATGGTTGTTATCTACCCTGTGGTTGTTGGGAATTGAACTCAGGACCACTGGAAGAGAAGCCAGTCCTCTTTCTTAGCCATTTCTCCATCCCTATGTACACAAAAAGGTGGGTGTTCACGTAGTTATCAAACTGATTAACCATGGTCAGTAATATGTACAGAAGCTTAAATAATATTCATAAGTTCATCAAAATTTGTCACATATATAGTATGATTGGGAAAAAGAAAAAAAATTTACAAGGAAATATTTCAGATAGCTTAGTGTTTCTTCCAATAGATTTTCATGTAAAAACAAGAATGAGAAGAGTCTTACATTTTATGTATTATGTAAAAGCACAGCTTAAGGGAATGTATCTGTTTGTTTTTTTAAATTATAAATGTTTCTTTCTGAAAACTGATGAATGACTTTTGGAGACTCTGTTTTGTCTATTTATGCTGTTTACTTCACTTATACACATGAAGCAAAAAATGACTTTTTCATGCTTGTGTCTCCACAGTCTGTTATATATGAGAAATAGTTCATTTGTATGCATAGACTAAAGGAGGTAAGAAGGATACAAATCATGTTTGTATAAGGTATTACAACATCTCTCCAGCCAATTGCAAAATTAAACTTACTGATGCACTGACCAAATCAAAACAACGTGCTTTATTTTTCCCAAGAAAATCCCCAGCCCAAATAGCAATTTGGCTTCCTATGCCTTTGCTTAGAAAGTATATTTTCATTTACCACAAGTGTCTAACTTAATCAAGGATACAAACATAAAAAGGGTGTCTGGTTCTTGTTTCATTGTTTTCCAGAATATAAATGAGCAACAGTGAGAAATGTATTTTCTGAAGGCATCTATTGTATATAGTCACAGAAATGTTTATGAATTTCAAACATTTTTAGCTGTAGCTAGAATAAAAAAAGCTTTTATTACTTAAATATGAAAAATGTGTGGAGAATAAAATACTCATTTCATTCCTTAAAGGTATAAAGTACCATGAATCAGTAGTGCATAGAGTACAAAATATAAGAAAGTATGGAGTCCCATAATTCTCTTATTACTGGGTTTAAAAATAAATAACACTTAATTTACATATATCGTAATTGCTATTAAGTGACCTCCTAGACAATGATAGACAAACTCCGTTCTAAAATGCATATATCTTTCTGACCTAAGTTAAATTTGAAAGCAATGTGGATATAGCTGTTACCAGTATACAACTTGTCTAAGAAAGAGTTAATATGACAATGACAACAGAGGTTTTAAATGTTTCTTGGGCCACCATTTAGTGTGTTTTATCATTATCATGGATGACTAAACATAACTTAGACAAAAACTCTTACACCTACATAGAAATTGTAAGCTATACGACCACTAGTCTAATCAGCCAGAGATGTCACAAACTGTGTTTCCATACTCTTCAAATATTCCAGAGTCTTTCTTAACCTACCATGTTGGTGAATATTTAAGTTTAGTGATACTCATTATTGGAGAGTTGTAAAGAAATGGAAGCCCTTCCTGAGCCATGCATGGTACATCTATCTCACAGTCCTCCTCCCAAGGCGCATGAAACATAGAAAAACAGGAGTGGAAAGATTTCAAGACAGAATGAATGACATCTAGATACAATAGGACAGTTGTTACACCATGCAGAAGCCAGACAAAATCCCAGCATGAAGGGAGGAGGTAGACATAATCTCCCATAACTAACTGCCGTGTAATTGGTGACTATCAGGTGATGAGAGAGGGAGAGGATTTTTAAGGGTGAGGCCACTGGTTTTCTGACTATAGTCTTGAGTGAGTGGCTACATATATCCAAAGAATATATGTACAGCACCAACTGAATTTCTTAGTTTGTTAGGTTGAAAAAATTGAGCACAAAAGTTTGATTGCTTAGGGAAGAGAGAGGGAGGAATATATATATGTATATATATATATATATATATATATATATATATATATATAGATAGATATATAGATAGATATATAGATAGATAGATAGATAGATATACACACATATGCACATATATACATGTAAATGTATACATATGTACATATGTATATGTATATATTTATGTGCATGCATGTGTGTATATAGATATAAATACTTATAGAAAAGTCATTAGACATATATATGTGAAAATACATATATTAAAATATCTCAAAGAATTATTAAAAAACATTTTAAAAGAAGCTGACCATCTTACACACTGCTGAATTATATATAACATGACCCACCTAATGTAGACTACCTTGCAATAACCATGCATATGTATTTCCCCTTTTCAGCTCCTATTCTAAAACTGCTCTTAGAAATATAGTGACAAAACGAATAATATATATCCAATAAGGCTATGTACCACTCTTAGATATTCAGATAATTCATGCATCCAGCAACAGAGAAATGTCTGAGTTAGTTATGAATCCTCTACTGTGCACCACAAACCTATACATGAACGAGACTGGGATCAACCAGATTTTGCTTTCAGAGCCCTTAACACATTCACAATGGTGTCTGTCTGTCCTTATTTACATAAAGATTCTTGTTCTTGTTCACTTCAAAAGTCAAAGTCTTGTCCAATAAATTATGCTTAAATGTATAAGTATCAAATCTCTAGTCAGCAAAATTTTCCTAAGTATGTTTTAGTACCTTCATTATTTACTGAAGAATATTCACCAAGGATCATTTTGAAGCTGTTTATTGAGCTTTTATTTTAAATGTTCCTTATAACTAGGAATCAAGGTTAGAGTATTTAAGATCAATCCTTAGAAAAAACACATTAAACATACTGAACCGAGTCACATGTTAGCTGAATAGCAGCAAGTCAAATTACTGGTTATATTATGTAAATTTTCCTGACTCTCTATACTGTGTGAAGATATTTAAATTACAAACTAAATTATCATTAAGGTTGTCTTAAGTATTCTTGTTCTGTGAGTGCACTAAAGTGCCTAAGTCGCTGCCTTAGAGCCTTAGGAACACGGGGTCTCCCTTGGACTGACTGAGGAGATTCTCAAAACAGTACTTGAAGTAAAATGTTAAAATGCTTGCCTTAATTTTGAAACACTAGCATAAGATTATTTTGGTGTATATGTGCTCACATTTCTTATAGTTACAGGATACTCTGAATATAGATATGTTACAGTAATTACATAAAGAAGTCCTGTTTAACTTTAGCAACTAGCCAGATTTTTTTACAAAGAAGAAACACATTTTGTTGTAATGTTGTAATGTTGATTTCCTTAAGCAACCAAAATCCCCATATGCTGAACCTTCTATAAGATACAGTTTGTTATGTACACACCATTTCACTGTTGACTCCAAGGTTTCTAACAGAATAGAAGACTCCTGGGTTCAGGCAACAAATACACATTACAAAATTCTACAGCTTGTGTAGGATGAAACTGAAAAGCTTATAAAGCACTCCTCAGCTCATATCAAATAAAAATGTTTGAATATGTATCCATGACATAACTGTGTTCTATTTAAAACACCAAGTATACTTAGGATATTCTATAAAATGCATTTCAAAAACAAAATACACCAATAAATTATCTTTTGTAAAATGAATTCTTTACCCTAAAATTAGTGCATAAATAGAAAAGGCAACCAAGCATTTGTTGCGTTTTTCAGAAATTAACTTTCTAGCTAATGATAAATTCTTTATATATTTACTATATGTGATAGAAATAGCTGATTGAGAAATTTGCTGTTTTATGAAACTCAATAATACTTCTGTGAAGTAGGAAATATTTGTTGCTTGGTGCTGCAACTCTTGCATTGGTAGTTAATGTATACCTCCATGAAATAGGAATCAACCTTATACTGGCTACCATATGGTAACATATAAGTTGTTACCATCAAATTCAATTTTTTTCCTTCAATGTACAGGCTACTTCTACATTAGCTTTAGAAGGGGAAACTTCAATTAAGAAAATAGTTCCAAATGACTGCACTGTGAAAAAGTTCTCTACACATTTTCTTAATTAATGGTTGCTATGCTGGGACCCAATCCATTATGGGTGGGCCATCCCTGGGCAGGTGGTTCTGAATGGTATAGCAAACAGGTTGAGCAGGTTAGGGGATTGAACCAGTAAGCATAACTCTTTGATGGCCTCTGACTCAGTTTCTGCTTCCAGGTTTCTGCCTGCTTAAGTTTCAGCTTTACCTTCCTCCAGTCATGAAAAGGTACCTGAAGAGTAAGCTGAAATCAATGCACTCCTCCCAAACTGCTTTTACTTATCACATCAGCAGAGCCCTCTTTCAAGATGCTATTTTTAAAAGTCAATTTGAGTTTAGTCAATTCTTTCAGTATGATTATGACTTTCATGGAATAGCATGATGTCAAAAAACAAAGATTAATTATGTTGTGATAACTAAGAAAACCACACACACACACACACACACACACACACACACACAATTGTGTGTGTGTGTGTGTGTGTGTGTGTGTGTAAATGGCAGGAAGAATTTAAAGATTTTTAAAAAGGTGTTAAAATGCAATTTATGGGTCATAATAAATGAAACCACTGTTAGCCCTGTTTTGTTTCTACTTTGCAACTGTCAGCAAGAGCAAAAATTATTTATGTAAAGAGTTATTGTAATTTTTCTTTATGTAATCATAATTATATTAAAACACCGATGTTATAGCTAGATTCACAGTAACCACAGGTGAAATATGACATGTGGAAACTGCATCAAAATATTTTAACCCAAAGATGATAGTGGGTTTGATCGATGGATTAAGAGTGGTAGGAATCTAATTGTTTTGAATCTTGGTAGTAAACTGGAATTCTTAATAAAATACACTACATCTCTTCCTATATTTGACAACTGGCATAAATGAGAGTATAATAATAATAATAATAATAATAATAATTATTATTATTATTAAAGATAATGATAAATGTGTGATTAGAGATATTTTTGGTGCAACGGTGAATTTAAGCAAGATCAAGTTAATGTACATGTGATATGAGGAGGGTAAGTACTGAGAACCAGAACACAAAAATTGTGCTGTATAAGAAGACAATAGGAATGAATTTTCTTTTAAAAGAATCAGAACATGATCTGGACACAAATACTGACTAAGAAAGAAAAGTGGGTTTGATTGAAACATAAATTAGAATGATACACAACAGAAAATAGTCAGAAAATCTAGTTTTAGGTATTATTTAATATCTTTGGACTATTCAAAGAAAATAGAATCTTTACATTTCATGAAGATTTCCCTGTCACAATAGTTAAATGAATTGTATATGTGATAAACACTGAAATATCACTTTACATTTACAAATGAGTTTCATCAAAGCATGAGTTTTGATGTCAGTAAGATTTCAAAAGTAGATAATTGAAAATAAGATGGAATTTATATCTGTTGTCTGCAATCTCTGCACTAGGTTGGGGCACTTTTCCACATATCCTCTCTGGGGATACTTTTTTCCACCAATGGTAAAGATTCAAAGATTCAAGATGGCAGATTCAAAACAAATGATCCCTTAATTGTCTATGGTTGATATTATGTAATTGGAGGACTCAAGTTAATTTTCTCTTCTCTAAAATAGTCAAAATCTTTGCATGATTTCAAACCAAAGTACATCAATGCTATTTCATTATTTCTAACTGTGCTTACAGTTTCTTTCCATTCACCTCATTCCACTTTAGTCACACAACACACACACACACACACACACACACACACACACACACACACACACACACTAGCAGTCTTCCATTCACATTCTGCAAATCTTGAAAGTACAAAGATAGAAGTTACTTCCTAAAAGTAATTTATAATCATATGAACCTCCCTGTCACTTCAGAAAAAAAGAGAATTGTAATAAACAATGAACTTAATATTATCCAAGCAGTAGTCCTCAAAACTCAAGGTCAGGTCCCTGGGGAGACACCAAGGACTTTAAGAGTATGGCTCACATTTGCTTCCTGTGTTGCCTTTCCATACAGTTCACTCACCTCTCCTCCTACATAAGGTAAAGAGCACCCTTGCATATTCCAGGCCAACCTTGTTTAAAAAATAAAAAATTAGCTGCAATAAAAAAAAATACTCTTCAGGATGGGAGCTGAAATGAAAAGCAATACAGTATTTAGGTAAATGCTAAGTAACTATGTGGGCAAATATAGAAGGAAGATAAAGTAAATACATGTCATGAGAAAGGTCATCTGCTTAATGGCAACTGAACTTAATCCCTGAAGACCTGTGTTCTAGTGTATTTTTACACCATGTTAGAGTACTGACTGTGCTAATGGTTTGGAGTTAAGGATATAAGATAATGGTAATGGAGATGATCCTGCAGCCGTTTGTAATTTGATATTAATTCCTCTTCCCCAAGAAGGGCTGCCTAGACACATACTCATGAAGGTGACTTCATCTGAATCTTCCCATTTTAATTAGTAAAGTAAAGGTAAGAGCTGGTGATTGGGTGGGGGAGGGGAGCTAGAGAGAGAGAGGGGGTCAGAGGTGAGGGGAAGGGAGAAAGGAGGGACCTAGAAGGACCAAGATGGAGCTTGGGAAGGATGAACTGGATCCAGGTGGACTTAATTGGCATTAGGTAGCTATGAACATTTTAAGGATTTAATATGTCTTATTTCTCATATAGAAGGGCAGTTTGTATCTTTGTCTATTTGATGTAATTTTATTGTGTAGAGGATTTGTGGATTGAGAGTTTGATATATAAACCTGTATGAAAAACTATCGGGCCTTAGAGTTGTGTTTGTGTTAAGAGTTGGGGGAAAAAAAAAAAAAACACCCTGAGACAGATGCAGTAGAGTAGGCAGAGTAAACTGCTCCAGAAGGAAGTCGTGGGGATGGAGTGAGTCTGTGGGGGCAACTCGGCAAGAGAGACAGAGTGAGTTTGCAGGCTCTGCACTAGAAGCAGTGCCCATGGAGTGAGACCGCGAGGGCTAATAAAAAGACAAGCCCTTCCATTTTTAACATTTACTGCAACACAGTAATGATGTTCTTTCCCCTTTTTTTGTCTACCTGCCAGTGCATGAAGCCCATGGCTGCTCATGCCATCTTTGGAGTTACATTTACTCAGACTGACAGAACCTGCCACAGCCAGATCCATTTATCACCCCTAAGACATTGGTTCCTCTATTTAAAGTCAAGTTTTGTCCCCCTTCTCAGTCTTTCTCTCTCAAACCTCCCATCTTATTCCCTTCCCCTTTGCTTCTAAGAGGATGCTGGCCCACACACCAACTCTTTCCCACTTCTTTAACATCCCCTACACTGGGGCACTAAGTCTTCACAGGACCAAAGGTCTCACCTCCCACTGGTGCCTGATGAGGTCACCCTCTGCTACATATATATGGACCAATCCATGTGTACTCTTTGGTTGGTGTTTTAGTCCCTGGGAGCTCTGGGTGGTCTGTTTACTTGATATCGCTGTTTTTTCTATTTCTCCTCTTAAGTTTTTTAATTCATTAACTTCTAGGCTTGACCATTAAGTCAGGGGAGGAAGCTAGGAGAGGCAGGTCTGAGTATGTACCTGCAGGGCTGACGTAGAGACAGAGAGAGACTTGAGGAACAAAGATCTGCTACTGATCATCAAGTCATATAATGTTCACAGCTGCTGTAGTAAAGAAGTATTCCACACAAACACAGTAAGAGCAAAGAAGATAAATTATTCTTGCACTTGGTTTTTGGTTTACTTTTTGATTTTGTCTGTCTGTTCTTTGAGATGTACTCATGTATCTCATGATGGTCTAAATCTCCCTATAAAGCTAAGGATGACCTTTCACCCTTCCTCCCAACTGTAGGAGTTATAGGTATGCATAAATCTTACAATTCAATTCCTTAATAATGTTGATGTATCCCAAGCATTATATTCGAATGTCATTGCAACCCATTTTAAATGACAATGGGAGCATGTTTTATTAGAATACTATTGAGTCAAATATGAATTGATTATAAGTGTGCATTATTGTTTTTAGGTAATAATTAAAATGAAGTGAACCATATTTCCTGTTTCTATTTAAAAATCATATTGATACAAACATCTGTTCATCAATAAAAATTAAATCATACATATTTCCATTTTCTGTGCAGATTACATCTGTACTCAAAAACCTTTCTTTGTTTTTTTTCAAAGAGACTATGAAAGCAATTCTTTCATGTATGTGAAAGCTCTCCAGTCTGTTAAATAAAAATGTAGACATCGGTTTAATTCTAGTAGGTACACTGGCGGCCTAAAAGGGGGCACACATTTAAAGGCATTTCTGCTTTCTGACCCAGCAGTAGAAAAATCACAAATCCAGTCTCCTTCTGTCTTCAATTGAAAGTATTAAAAGTTACAAAGAGAATGTTTGTAAAGATGAATGAAAGGAGGGAACTGAGCGCCATTACGATTCATGTACATTTGATATGTGTTGCTCCTGGCCTGCTTTGATAGTTTCCACAGTGCCATGTGTTATGAATGCAGGCTTTAATCTGTAAAGATGAATCTCAGCCTCAAAACCCCCACTGGTTTTAATGGGGGTTACATAGCTACAAGTCACAACAGACTTAGGAAAGGGACCCCTGAGTGTCCAATTATTTTAAGTGCTTTTCCTCTTCCCTGTCACTCATCTGATCACAGTGGATTTATGTGGCAATAACACTCCTCTGACACAAACTTCCGGAGGAATTGTTCCATAATTCAATCTCAGTTAATGTTGCCTTAAAAAGTAAGTGTTTCCTCAAGTTTTAAATAGATAACAGCACTTTCTAACAACTGCATATTTCAGATACAAGTTTATTACTTAGACAGGGTTTTAAAAAATCTGGCAAGGAAGTCTTTTCCTTTTCTAGTAAAATAGGGGAGGGGGAGAGGAAAAAGGTTAAGAGAAACATCCTGTCCAATGTCCCAGAAGAACATCTTGAATATGAAACTGGAAAAGTGATGTTTTTCCAATATTGTCTAAATAAATGTGGAAGGCTCACTGCATTATTCCTCAACCTCAGAAAGTTCCTGTAATCATCTTGCCTTCAGCTTCAAAGTGTTTATTCTAGATTTTGTTCTTGCTACATATTCACAGTTTTATTATCATTTCTATGTCCATAATAATTATATATAAACAGCATACTTTCCTAAGTTTAATCTAGAAACCCGGGCATAGCCACAGTTCAAAACACCTGCTATTTAGTGACTACTTTAAAAAAAGAATTATGTCATGCCTAACTCTAACTGGGAAATAGAAGCAGTTAGTTGTTTGCTTGCTCATCCTGATACTCAGGCAGGATCCACGATCAGTTGAGATGTAATGAAGTTCCAATGAAGCTCATGTTAGGTATTCACTTAACATATTGCTAAGCTAATCTGTGCCTGCCTGGAAGAAATGAGCCATCACTGCCCCAGTGTGTGCAAGCACCTCTGTATGCCCTGCTCTGCAACTAATCCTACTGCTTGTCACATTAGTCCTAGAAGATCATTAACCCTACATATATTTTTCACACTTTCATTTCAAATAGTTTTATCTGCGATAAAATGAATAAATATGGGCATTAAGCTTCAGAATTATGAGATTTTCATTTTATACCTGAAAACAAAGAGAATTTACACATATATATTAAACATGACGACTTTGTTTTTTTTAATTGAACAACTGTATTTTAAAAAACAAAGATAAATGTACAGATTTTAAGTATTTTTGCATAAAGGTATATGAATACATTTTTGTCAGTACCTAGTTTTTTATAAAGGTTTGATAGTGTGCATTAAGAACTTACTAGTTACAATGAGAATCAAGCACATGTAAAACAAGATGTAACCTGGAATTAGTCAGAGTGTTCTTGGTGTGAAAAGATTAAGCATAATGGTTTCATAAACGTGAGCTGATAGTACACTTTTGTGTAGTTGTAAGTCTGAAGTAATTTGGAGAACTCCAGTCTCTTCACAATATTTGAAAATATTTTTTTTCTCTAATTTGTCAGTATCACAGGCAATCTAATAAATCCAAATAGACTATATTTCTGTTTTTAAGTAAAAAAGTGAAACAAAATTGCAATCAGATGAGCCATTTGATTACTTTGCAAAGGTAATAGCTTCAGCATGATTCAAAAATTCAGTATTTTAAAATGAAACATCCACCTACATACTGGGCAAATTGCCGACGTCTAGACTAACACAATGGCAGACCAAGAAGGAGACAGAAAAATACAATTTTGATCTTATAAAGATTCAAAACTGCCTGAAAAGCCTATCCATTTTATATGAGCTATTATTTATTTGATTCATATTAGCATTCAAATACGAATTAACAAAACTTATTGGGAAACATATTTTAAGCTCAACAACTTGGATTTTCCTCAGAACATTCAAATATTTAGTGAACATGTAGGAATTTAGTACGCATTGTGTTCTGGGAACTATCTGTAAAAGACATAAATTATCTGCTTTTTCGGGAGTTGAGAATTCTTTTATATTTTTGTTTTTCATATTTATTTGTTCTTCACAAAGGTAAAACCGAAGTGGAGGATGGTTAAAACATTTGGCTGAGCCACTGTTTCTGAGTGAAGGAACTGAGTCCACCCAGATTCTGCACAAGCAGTGCCTCTTCTGACGCCGTTTATGAAAATTTGGTGTTGAAATTCATCCTTAGCAATGCCTTTGTAGTCTCTTTGCTATCTCACTCGCTAAGAGAGGCATGCTCTGATAAATAAGCAGATGCATTTAAAATAACCTTGATTTTATGCCTATTTTAGTCTAATTATTAATATGTTATTTACTTTTACATATTTGTTTGCTATAAATGAAAATGAAGGAAAATTTATAAAATAACTATTTGGCACTTATATTTCTCCTGAAGTATTTAGATCTACCTGAAAGCTCTTATTTTCATAAATGTACAAACTACTACAGAGAATGCGAATAAGATGTGAGGAGGTACATTTACATGAATGTGTGAGAAAAATAAAGCCATACCCAGCAGACCTTAGAAAGGTTGAATAAACCACTCACACACACAAACACACAAACACCCCCCCCCCCACACAAAGACAGAGAAAGAGACAGAGAGACAGAGACAGAGATATGGAGAGGAGGCAGAGAGAAACAGAGACACAGAGATACAGAGAAACACAGAGAAAGCTTATAAAAACAACAGAGAAATCTCCAGTGCCCTGCCCGCAGGATCAGTCCTGCACACTAGGCCCCAGATCTCCCATAGGCAACACAACTTAATTTCCCACTAAATAAACAACTGGGGATGATCATGGTTTTGTATATTGAATAATTAAGTAAAATTTAGATTAGTAAATGCCATATTAAAAATGACAGGAGAGAAGGGGAGATAGACAGACAGAAAGAAAGACAGATATAAATAGAATATAAGTTAAATGTAAAGAGTGTGAACAAGGGATTTTTCAGACACAAAACCTGGCTTCCAAGGGTGTTCTCATTAGCATACAAGAGGATTCCAGAAATCATATTCTCACTAGAAGCAACTGAAAATCAAGCTTTTGAGAGGCATAATTGGAGACCCATTAGTGTTGACTGTTGCCTTCTCATGGGTTTTAATTTTCCAAAGGGAAGTGCACGCAAAAGTTGCATCTGCCAAGGAACTTTTAAAAAGTGCCATTAGTGGAGAGATTTAGAACCTGTGTTTCCATAAGTCAAACTTGAATCTTAGCAAGTATGTTGATTCTGCAAATGTTCATAAAAATGGCAGAAAGCATGGGGGAATGTCAAGCTCTTCTCTGGGGTTCAGTAGGATAAACCTGAAAGCTATGTGTGCGACAGGAGAGGCCTAATTCCATCAATCAAAAATAAGTACAAGAAAATAGAATTATATAAAATGTGATTTTAGAGGTATAAGAACAATTACAAAGAAATGACTTTTCACCAACACTACACAGGAACCTGATATAGAGCAACTTTTAAGATTTGTTATTCTTTTACTGGACAAACCATTTAGCTATAGCCATTGTTTGTAGGGCAAATGACCATATTTGTTTCTCGCAACCAATATAGATACGGAGGAAGAATTAAAGCAGGAACAGGCTGTGGGGGGAGAGAGATGCTTGGGTAGATGTTGATATCAAAACATTGATTACTGACATTGTTAAATATTTAAAATGGAATAATAGGGGAAAAAATTAAACTGAAGGAGGGAGCTAGAAGTGCTGGTTGTTTAATAGAGAGAATAGAATCAAATGAACCCAGAATGATACGGAAAAGAAACTATGTTTCTAAAAAGAAAATGTGAACTAGTAGCTGTAAATGAATATTCACTACTTAATACAATCATCTTGTGAGATTAAAACTCCTTTACAATCTAGCAAAGCCTGTGTAGAAGTCCAACAGTTACCAGAGCTGCTTAGTGGTCCCTTTTCTGCCTGGGAATTGGGGATGCTAAGTTTATTTTCAGCTGCTAAGAATCAAAGATGCATGCTCCCTAATATAGTCCAACAACCTCCTTTTTTTTGAAACATTAAGAAGATAGTGGTGGGTTGCTTATTTCTTTGTTTTTATAAACAATGAAACTATTGTGATGTATTTTGGGGGGAGCATTTGCTTCTTGCCATAAATGTCCTCTTTCATCTCCCTACCACTTTCTGGTGGGAAGTGCGTGATAAGCTTATGCAGGAACCTAAGTAAAAGGACCAAAAGATAAGAAGTAACAAATTGAGCTCAGCTCAGTCCCCATGGGAGTAATACTTAAACCAAGGATATTACAAACAATGGTGCCACAGGATGTTTATCGTCCTTTCAGACACACACAGCACATCCTGAGACTTCTTGGCCCTAGTGCTTTCTAGGATGAAGTTAATCTGAATCTTCATGCATTTCTTTTTCTTTCTTTCTTTTTTTCTTTCTCTCTCTCTCTCTCTCTCTCTCTCTCTCTCTCTCTCTCTCTCTCTCTCTCTCTCTCTCTCTCCTTCCTTCCTTCTATCTTTCTAACCTCGAAGAAAATAAAATATTTTGGCATCTTTCTCTTTGTTATGTTATAAAACATTAAAATGTCCTCCATTGTATCTGATTCAGATTAATACAATTAAATTTAAATAATGCACTCTAGATAACTTTGCTCCCTTTAAAGGTATTATAATTATAAACTAAATCTTTTGTCAGCTAAACATTATCATATAAACATTGGCTTATGCATGAACTTTAGAAGTTCTGTGTAAACTTGCCATTTATAAGGATACAGTTTAAAAAAAAAAAGAGTCCTAACACAGGTTGTTTTGAAGCTAGTATTATTGTTGACTGCTTTTAGATATGGAAAGGGCTCTAGAATATTAAGTAAATTACAAAATTATGCATTTATTTATTTATTTGGTGGAGAAAGTTAATAAAGTTTTCACAGTAGGAAATAAAAGCAATGGGTGCACATCACCGGCAAGCATGTAGATGCAAAGAATAGGCCCAAGGATGAAATACATGCCGTCATCTTCCTGGCATCAAGAATAGCCTGTGGCATGGGTAGGTTCTTCTACAGTAGTGCTGACCAAAGCTAGGTTTTTAAAAGGGAAAGAAAGATGGTTATAATTTTTTATTCTAGAAAAAAACTACTTTGAAATGGATAAATGATTTTGAACAGAATAACAGACACTGAAACACTCATGGAGGAAAAGAGTCAATGTTCCTTTGCATTAATGAGAAAATTTTTATTTGGAGCTCAGGGGTCAGGCAACAACAGAAAAACTGAGCTAGTGGAAAAGAATCACACAAATAAAGTTTCTTCATGGCAAACTATTAATAAACTGAACAGGGAACCTTCATACTAAAGAAAACATTTGCAAACCATGTGCCATATAAGATTTTCATAGGCAGTATGAAGTATTGTGCATTTTCAATGTGCTGTATATAATGGAATTCTGTATATATATATTATCCTACAGCAAAACTCAAAAACATGAAAATAAAAAGTAATCCAGAAATGGACAAAAGACCAACTATAGGTCCAATGCTACACTAATAATAGCATTGCTTCTGATACTGTGCACCAACCATAAAGAAAATGAAAATTAAAAAAAAATTATCACATTTTATATATTCAGGTGGCTGTTGTCAGACGGACAATTAGATAAAGGTTATCCAGGATGTCTAGATTAAAGGAGGAAAACAAGATAAGAACATTAGAAAAGCAAGATCAACCCTCAGTGTGATTCATAATCTTTCCTCGTAGTTTGTCCAAAAACAAAATGAAGTCAGTATATTAAGGAAGTAACTGCATTGCCAAGTCAGCTAGTGCATGACACTCAGTAACTGAGACAGACACAGAGACCTCTCAGTGAGTGTATGGTTAAAGGAATTGTCATACCCAGTTGACTTTTGTTACCCATGGGGTAGTTTCCAAGATTCAGGCAAATGTTTAAAATGTCTGATGCTCATCTACCTTTATGTGTAATGGTCTAGTACTTGCAACTTTTTTCCCCTATATTTTAACTGTCTCTAGATTACTTATTGTCATGGCACACTATTTAATGAAAAAAAATATTTAAAGGACACGTACATGTACATGGTCAATACCATAATATTTTCACTAATATTTATGTTAAGTTAATGGATGGTTGCATATTTTTCAGTTTAAAGCCAAAAATAAAGACATACACTAGAAATAGAGACAGACAGTCAGAGAGGCAGGCAGGCAGACACACAGAGAGATACTGACATTTGTCACAATGTGGATAAAAAGAATTAGTTCTAAGTGAAATAAGGCAAAACAAAATTAGAAAACAGAAAATAGAGTCTATTCAGTGATTTCCCAGATGTTGGAGAATGAGGAAAATGTGAAGAGACAGAGGTAAGTGTGGATGAGTCAAGGCTGAAGACATAACTCAGAATCTATTGATCATAGGTAACAGAATAATTTGCTGATTTTAACTTTGCAAAGACAATAGACTTACAATGTTCTCAATGCTCAGAAGAGACCTTTATGGGTTGATGGATATATTTATTAGCTTGACTATGCTGACAATATCTCAAGATATATTTTTCAAACAATATATACCTTGCATTTTGAAAAGATAAGGTTTGTTGACTGAAATTCACAAGATTTTCTTTTAATTAATACAAATTAGGAAATTCAAATGCACACATACAGTGCAGGAACAGTCTGTAGACACGTTGATGTGAAGTGTTCAAAATAGTGAATTTCTGTTCAACTAATACATAGGGGAGAGGGAGAAGAAAAAAGACAGGTAGAAGGAAATAAAAGAAATAATGGGAGACAGAGGAGGAGGAGAGTGAAATGAATGGACTAATTAAGTTTAGTAATAACCTAATTGACATTGGAGCAGTTCAGACACTCACACGAATTCTGCAGGTTCAGAATGACATAGCAATGAATGTTCTTTAATCTTATCAGCTACTTGAGCTGTCCTCAGGTTAAAAGCATTGAGCCTTGGCTACATCTCAGAAGGGATATGTTGTTTCCTTTGCAATTGCGGAATGTGGGTTAAAATTGAACACAATACATTGAAGTTATCATTGAGAGTTTGGTAATATCTAAGAACTAAAATGTTCTCTTTTTGCTGTCTGGTTCAGTGCCCTATCTAAGTGGGTGTTTGTGTATTTGTGGTTTTGATTAACATTAGAAGTTTTCCCAAGAAGATGAATGCATAGAGAACCAAAAGTGCTAACCAATCCAACACATCTGCTTTTTCATTCTTGATTTCTGTCCCTCCAGTTATTATTTTGTCCTTCAAAACCACCCTTACAACGAACTCTGAAATATGCCTTTGATATAGTACTGAGATGCTTCTCTTCCAACTTATTCGGGGTATTGTACCATGATTTTAAGTTTTAAAGTTCTCATTTCCTGAAATCTTATTTTTCCATTACAAATTTTTAATATACTTTTAAAATAGCTTCTTAATCTCTCTGAATAAGACTATAATTTTTTTCTTTTAAATGAATTAATTCCACGTGAGTCTGATTCTGAGGTCTCCCGGTCTGTCTTTTCTGATGGTTGGCAAACATATTGCTTTTTTCCTTTTGGACTGAATTCACTTTGTTTGCTCACCAACACATTCGAAGTTGAAAGCGTTTGAAACATCTATGATTCTAAATAGAACATGTCTAAGATGGAGTTGACCAACTGAAAGCTCTTTTAAGCTTCTTACTCTGCTCCTTTTGTTTTGGTTTGATCTTCCCTGCATTGGTAGGAAAGGTTCTGAGGTTGAGAAAGGTATAAAACATTGTTCATTTTAACCAATAAATATATTTTTTTCATTTGGACAATTCATTACCAACCTGCTTCATCTAAAGTTCTAATGATTTTAAAGTTTTTACCAAACACGTGATCATTACACTTAATATTACAATACCTAAGAGGGGTATCATAATTTGCAAATAAAATTGAAAGTCAGAGAAATTAAGTAATTGATAGATTTTAAATGATGGGTTCAGCATTTGAAATCATGGCTAACTTCCAAGTTTTCTTCTGGTTCTCTGTATAAGAGGGGCTCATCTAAAATGCTTACAAAGAAAGTGAAGTAGTTTGAAATGATTACATGATCATGTTACATGTATTTTTATATTCATTGCAAGTACTATGCTATTGTCAAAGGGAAAATTTTATATAAAATTAGGGTTAATGCTGTATATGTATGAGTAACTAAATGGTCTCTTTAATCCTACATTATTTACTTTTGTTTTAACACTTACTAATTGAATCTTGGTGATTATTCAAGAGGTTTCTTTTCCTAATACACTTCTTTTGGCACTATTAAGAAAAGGAGCTATGAACCGTGACACAGGCTTGTTTAGCACACATTTCAAACCAATGCAGACTAGCCTATATAATGTGGGCTGCAGAGAGAGACATAGCCTAAAAATAAAAGCACAAATCTACTCAAAACAATTTACCAAGAGAAGGCAAGAATCATACTCCACGGTACCACCAGGAGAGGACACATCAAGGGATTCTTTGTTGAGTGTTGGCTCATTTCTCTACAACTTCTTGATGTCCTCATTCTTTCTCCCATCTCAATTACTGACAGTAGTTAAGTCCTACAGAGTACAGTCTAATGGGTACATTTAAAAAAAGCTCACAGTCAGTTGTGTAACTTTGAAAATCATTCTTTTAATATGTTTCTGTTTGCTTATGCTTCGAGAACTCCAGGTGTAAGGACAAAGTTTTGCCCTCACCCAACTCTCCAGTGAATTTTCACTGACAACACTCCCATTATTAAAGACTTCCTACTAATTCACTCTGAATTAACTTTCAATTAACAAGCCAGCTATATATTTTATTTGGAGGTCATTTTTCACTCCAGAACTTCATGAAGTTTAAAAAAAATACAAAACCAAATGGTTCTTTTTTCATTCCTAATGCAGTTGTAATCTGGAGTTCAGCCAAGAAACTGTCAACTTTAAATCTGGGAAGCCTGTAAAAACCCAGGGATTAGGATGTACTTTGTTGTCACTTCCACAAAACAGTTTTTTAGCTTCCAAGGAGCATAGTAGGCATGGTAACCAAATGGAATACAAGGGCATATTCTGATACAGATACATGGATGCCCAAACAATTACTCTGTTTCATGCTAGACCATTCCTTTGTGGTATTCAACAACTTTTTAATGGAGAATTTCATTTGTGTGGAATTTCTGTTGTTACTGTTGTTATTTTTTTAAAAAAAATTAGGATCTTAATATGTAGTTCCAACTGGCCTGGAATTCATAATCTTCCTGCCTCAGCCTCCTGACTGCTGGGTTAACATACATGTAGGAAAATGTCTAGCCTTAGTCTCATTTTGCACTTTAAAAGATTATTCTTATTCATTTTAAGACAATTAACAAATATTCCACTAGTGTTCTGAATAACTTCAAAACAGTGAATATATTTGTTGCTTTCCTTCTAGGTTGCACCCTGACATAAATAAGAATTTTGAAAGCTTCCAAAAAGATCCTCAGTATTGTACATGACAGAAAGAAAAATTGTTATAACTGAGGCTGAGGTCAGTTTTAGCAAATTGAGCAAATTGCACAAAATTTCTAGTTACACGAGAGGAATAGGTTTGGCAATTATTATACAGAATGGCCATTATAGTGAGTAACAATATTGCATTTTAAAATTCAATGAGATATTGCTGTCTTCACTACAAAGATACTGAGCATATATGCTTACTAATTCAACTCAGACATTGGATACATACTTTGAAAAATTGTATGAAAGAAAATAAATATAAATAATTAAATACATTATACATCAACAAACTTCATTTTAGAAATAGGACAAATGATTCTCTTTAAATTAAACTAAATTTTAAAGAAAAGAATATCTAATCTAAGTAATGATAGCAATATAAATGGCATCCTGGTTATAGATAGTAAAATTCATCAGAAACAATGGTACATGTATATTCATTCCTATATTAAAAGTTATAGAGCAAGATTTTTTATTTTTTAACTTTCCATTTAAGTTAACACAGCTTACAATAAGCTTTGAAATATTTTTATAAATGCACTGATTTTAGTTCACTGCTAAATGAAATGAAAGAGACAAAAATGTACTGTTACCTTGAAAATCTCCTTAAGTCAGATTGCAGTTGATCACTGAGTTCTATGTTTACTATTTACAACTTCCTGGCTAAAGACACAGGTACTGTATGACATGTCTTTTTTAAAACATAACTCTATACATCTGTCGAGCACACATCTGGACATGTGGCCAAACTCATCATTTCCTTCTGTATATCCAGGAACTGTCAGCTATTTCAAAGAGGAGAGCAGAAAAAAGTTACATCCTTTTTCTGTCTAGGTTTTATAAACTCCTTTGTTTTAACCTTTACCCCCAGGATATCATCAAATGTAAAAATAAGCAGTCTGAATTCCTCAGCTCCATTGAAAGCAAGCAGAGAGGATGAAGGGTGTGGACTGTAGGAATCTCTGCTTACACAGGGTAAAGGGAGAGCTTCTCTGAAAGCTCAGACACAGATCTTCTGTGAAGTTTAAAGTGAAGCTCATTTTTTGAACAGAAAGCAATGCAATGTGAATACAGAAAATAGATAGATTGAATCACAACAAGGAAGACCTGCCATTTCAAAGAGATGTCACATATTTATAATGTTCACATTTTCATGTCACTCAGAAAATGCAACTTTAAATACACCTAGCCTTACCTCAAAAATATATGAGTCAAAAATGATGTGAGCAAGAATTTAGAACATTAAACTCAAATGGAGAACAAGCCTTAGAAACACTACCTCAGAAAGTTAATTATTTTTTTATTATTCAAACCATTTCATTTGAATCATAATTTTAAAAAACTATCTTAACATAACATAAAATATACAACTCACAGACTGTGTGAAGTTCAAGAAAAGAAAAAAAAAAGAAAAAGAAAAGAGAAAACCATTATGCTTAATTCATATACACCAAGAAAACTTTGAGTAATCCCAGGTTACATCCTGTTTTACATGTACTTTATGCTCATTGTATCTAGTAAGATCTTAATGCACACTATCAAACCTTTAAAAAAAAAAAAAGCCAAGCACTGACAAAAATGTATTCGTATACTTTTATGCAAAAATGCTTAAAATTTGTACATTTATCTTTGTTTTTTTAAAATAAAGTTGTTCAGTAAAAATAGAGAAAAAAATTGTATAAAATTTTAATAGGAATAATATTTTTAATTTTATAAGAAAAATATTTGTAATTTAGGAAAGTAGATACATTACATCTGTGTGTTCAATATGAGACTTATAATTGATTAAAGCTTGACACCAACCTGGACTGGAATGAAACTTATAGTATGAAAAACAGGACCCAGAATTTTGCTGCATACAGGAAACACAACTAAATGACAAAGACAGACATTACCTCAGAGTAAAAGGTTAAAAAATTTTTCCCAAGCAAATAGTCTAAAGAAAAGCTGGTGTAGTCATTCTAATATCAAATAAAATCTACTTTTAACCAAAATTTATCAAAAGAGATAAGAACACTTCGTACACATCAAAGGAAAAATCTACCAAGATGAATTCTCAATTCTGAACAGCTATGTTCCAAAGGGAACTCACATTCATAAAAGAAACTTTACTAAATCACAAAGCACAGTTGTACCTAATGTAATAATAGTAGAAGACTTCAACATTCCACTGTCATCATAAGACAGAACACAGAAATAGAAATTAAAGAGACACAGTGAAACAAAAAGAAGTTATGAACCAAATGAATTTAACAGATATCTATAGAACATTTCATCCTATAACAAAATAATATAGCTTCTTCTCAGTGTCTCATGGCAACTTCTTGAAAACTGATGATACAATCTATCACCAAACAGGCCTCAACAGATAAAAGAAGATTGAAACAAACCAATGCATCCTATCAGACAACCATGGACTAAGGTTGGTCTTCAATAAGGACAAAAACAATGGAAAAGCCACATACACATGGAAGCTGAACGGCTCTCTACTCAATAATAACCTGGCCAAAATAGAAATAAAAAAAATTAAAGACTTTTTAGAATTTAATGTAAATTAAGGCACAACATACTAAAACTTATGTGAAACAATAAAAGAATGTTAAAAGCAAAATTTATAGCTCTGAGTGTCTCCAAAAAGAACCTGAAGAGAGCATAAGCTTGACAGCACACCTAAAAGCTCATTAACAAGAAGAAACAAATACACAGAGAAGTAGACAGCTGGAAATAATCAAATTCAGGGCTGAAATCAACAAAGTAGAAACAAAAAGAACTCTACAAAAAATCAAAAAAGCCAGGAGATGGTTTTTAGAAAAAAATCAGCAGAATAGATAAACACTTACCCAAGCTAACCAGAGGTCATAGAGACAGTATTCAAACTAACCAAACAGAAATGAAAGGGGGAACATAACAACAAAAACTGAGGAAATATAAAAAAAACTCATAAATTTCCAATGCAAAGTCTATACTTAAAAAACTGGAAAATATGGATGAAATGGACAATTTTCTAAACAGATACCAATTAACAAAGTTGTCTGGATTAGGCAAACAATCTAAACAGTCCCATAAACCCTAAAGAAAGAGAAGCAATAATTAAAGTATCCCAAACAAGCAAACAAACAAACAACAAACACAAGACAAAATGAATTTAGTGCTGAATTCTATCAGATATTTATATAAGACCTAATACCATTTCCAGACTCTTGTGTGCTAATTCTTTATGTGAAATCTCTATGAAAATGCTATTTGTAATAATTTTTTTCTAGAGAACAATACACATAAATTAGGCACTTGAGGTAGAAAAAAAACTAATACCAATACTCTTCAACTATTACATAAAACATAAACAAAATAAATATCACCTAATTTGTTCTTTGCAACCACAAATATGTTTATACCTAAACCACTCAAAGACCCTAAAAAGAAAGTAAACTTTAGACCAATTTCTCTTATGAATATCTATGCAAAAATACTCAATACAATTTCTTCAAACTAAATCCAAGAACACATCAAAACCATCATCCATCATGATCAAGTAGCATTCATCCCAGGGATGCAGCAAAGGTTCAATGTACAGAAATCCATCAACCTAATCCACTATAAAAAACAGAAAGCAAAACCCAAACCAACCAACCAAACAAACAAACATTATTATCATTTTATTAGACTCTGAAAAATATTTGACAAAATTTAACATACCTTCATGCTACAGTCTTGGAAAGATTAGGAAATCAAGTCTCATACTTAATCATAGTAAAGACAATAGCAAATTAGCAGCTTAGATCAAAGTAAATGCTGAGAAACTTAAAGAGATCACATTAAATTCAGGGATGAGACAAAGCTCCCACTCTCTCCCTACCTAATCAATATTGTACTGGAAGTTCTAGCCAGAGCAATTAGAAAACAAAAGGAGGTCAAAGGGATGCAAATTGGAAATGAAGTGGTCAAAATATCACTACTTGCAGATGATATGATCATTTAGGTAACCACAAAAATTCTACTAGAGAACTGCTGATCCTGCTAAACAACTTCAGCAACATGGCTAAATATAAAATTAACTGAAGCAAATCAGTAGCCTTCCTCTACTCAAAGGATAAATAGGCTGAGAAATAAATTAGGGAAACAACACCCTTCACAATATTTATGAGCAATATCATAAACCTTGGTGAGCCATTAACCAAGCAAGTGAAAGATCTGGATGATAAGAACTTCAAATTCCTAAAGAAAGAAATCAAGGATCTCAGAAGATGAAACAATCTCCCATGTTCATGTATTGGCAAAATTAATATAGTAAAAATGGCCATCTTGCCAAATGCAATCTACAGTTCAATGCAATCTCCATCAAAATTCAAACTCAATTTTTATAGAGTTAGAAAAATCAAATTGTAAATTCATTTTGAATAACAAAAACACCTAAATAGTGAAAACTATTCTCAACAATTCTCAACAAGGAGGTTCTGGGGAAATTACCATCCTTGACCTCAGGCTACATTATAGATAAATCATGATAAAAAGATTATGGCATTGGTACAGAGACACGCAGGTAGATACATGGATTATTATTGAATACTCAAAAATGAAGATACCTACGGTCACTTCATCTTTGACAGAGGACCTAAAACCACCCAATGGAAAAAAGACAGCATTTTTCAGCAAATGGTGGTGGTTCAACTGGAGGTCTGCATGAAGAAGAATGCGAACTGATCCATTCTTATAGCCCTGTACAAAGCTCATGTTCAAGTGAATCAAAGATCCTCAATATAATACAAAATTCACTGAAACTAATAGAAGAAAAAGTGGGGAAGTGCCTCAAACTCATAGGCACAGGGGGAATTTTCATGAACAAAATACCAATGGCTTATACTCTAAAATCAAGAATAGACAAAAGGAACCTCATAAAATTGCAGAGATTCAGTAAAGCAAAGAACACTGTCAATAGGACAAAACAGAATCAAAGAGTTTGGGCAAAGATCTTTACGAATCCTACATCCAATAGGGCTAATATCCAATATATATAAAGATCTCAAGAGGTTAGACTTAAGGGAACCAAATAACCCTATTAAATAATGGGGTACAGAGCTAAACAAAGAATTCTCAACTGAGGAATGGCTTAACGCACCTAAAATGGTGGTCAACACTTTTAGTCATCAGGGAAATGCAAATTTCCTGCATTTTCTATCCAGATTCTATTGTATACCTGTCAGAATGGCTAAGATCAAAAACTGAGGTGACAGCAGATGCTGATGAGCATGTGCAAAAAAAGGAAACACTCCTCCAATGTTGGTGGGACTGCAAGCTGGTACAACTACTCTGAAAATCAATTTTCTGGAACCTCAGAAAACTGTACATAGAACCACCTGCGGACCAAACTACACCACTCCTGGGCATATACTCAAAAGATGCTCTGATATATAAAAAGGACACATGCTCCACTATATTCATAGAAGCCTTATTTATAATAGCCAGAAGCTGTAAACAACCCAAATCTCCCTCAAAGTAGGAAAGAATACAGAAACTGTGGTAAATATACACAATAGAGTACTACTCAGCTGTTAAAAACTTAATGAAATTTTCAGGCAAATGAATAGAAGTTAATGTAAGTACAGAAAATATCCAATAAAAATTGCAATTTAAAAAAGTAATTATCATTTTGAGTGAGGTAACCCAGTCACAAAGGAGCACATATTGCATGCACTCACCACTAACTGCATATTAGCCTACAAGCTTGGAATATGAAAGATGCAATTCACAGACCACATGAATCTTAAGAAGAAAGACCAAGCATGGGTGCTTTAGTCCTTCTTAGAAAGAGGAACAAAATATACAGGGAGGAAATACAGAGACAAAGTCTAGAGCAAAGTCCAAATGAATAGAATAGCCATCCAGAGACTGACCCTTATGCAGACACCAATAGCATACTCTATTGTTAATGTCAAGAAGTGCTTGTGGACAGGAGCCTAATATAGATGTCTTCTGAGAGGCTCTGCCAGAGACTGACATACACAGAGGCAGGTTCTGGTAGCCAACCACTAGATTGAACATGGAGGTCTCCAATGGAGGAGTTAGATAAAGAACTGAAGAAGCTGAAAGTGTTTGCAACCCCATACGAAGAACAACAATATCAACTAGCCTCCAGAGCTTCCAGGGACTAAACCACCAACCAAAGACTACACACGGAAGGACACACAGCTCCAGCCACATATGTAGTAGAGGATGGCCTTTCCTGGCAAAATAGGTCCTTAGAAGGCTTGATTCCCCAGTGTAGGGGAATGCCAGTGTGGGGAGACAGAAGTGTGTGAGTCAGAAGAGGAGCACCATCATGGAAGCAGAGGGAGGAAGGATGGGAAAGGAGGTTTATGAAGGAGAAACTGAAAATGAGGATAACAATATCAAATTAAAATTGTCATAGAATCATATAATAATAGTTACTGAGAGTTCAGCTCTGGTATATTAGTCTTGCAAGCTGGTTTTGGAATATATCAGAGAGTCGTTTCTCTGCCAGTAAGTATTGAATACAAAACCATAGGACAGATGAATTACTATGAGCCTGGGCAGTTGAAATTCTATCCTTGACTAGATAAGCATTGGCTTCTTTTAAAAAAGAATCTGTAAATCCATTACTTACTGAATTAGTGAAGCAGAGTCTAAATTACTGATGAGATATAGACGCCTGCCTTCACAGTCAACTGGAAGGGCAGCCCCAGGTCGGACTGTCTATTTTGGCTGTATTAATGAGTAAATAGATTCTATTTATTATTTAGCCACCAAATGTTAAAATGCAGCAAAATAAGAGACAATAATGAACCCAAGAAACGAACCCAGTGCCATTTGTTAATGTGTGCGTTTGTAATGAATAAGAAAGCATTTCATATATGTAATGGCAATTTAAATGCTTTCAAATTATTTCTGATGTATAAAGATAAAAGAAGCAAATGATCAAAAGGGAGAAGTGTATTCAAATATATATCTGATTGCTATCACTAAAGAACAGAGCAGAGTCCATGTAATAACTAAACGATTACAATTTTGAATAGTAGAATTACAATACAAAAGAAAAACTAAACTAAAAAGAAATACTAAACTTCTGTCATTATTCTTTCTGTGTGACTCTATTATTTTGAGAATTTTCATAATGTATTATCATAATGAATATAGTTAGAATGCATCCTATGGCTTTCATAGTTAGACTGAAGGGAAACAACTAAAAGAGAAATGCTACCTTATCACACAGAAGTTGTGCTTTCAACTAAAATTACGGGTTAATATGCATATATGTAGAATTATATCAGTTATAATTATGTAACCTATATAACCACATTATATATACATATTACATATCTTATATACATATAAGGTGTACATAAAAACGCCTATGTACATTCTGAATTGACACATTTGCTATCACTTATGAGCATCTTTTGACAATAATATTTTCATTATCTAAGGAATTTAACCTCACATTTTCCAGGGAACTAAGATGAAGGGTAACATTATTTAACACTGCAAAATATACATGTATTGCTTAGATAATTTTCCAACACAGTATTCCTGAGGTCTTTTGATACGACAGGTTAAAAAATAGGTGGAGGATAAAGAGAGAGTTCGGTGGATAAAAGTAGGTTCACCAACTCTGAACATGTGAGTTCAATTGACTCATATGACAGAAGGAAAGAACTGATTCCTAGAAGTTGAAATTCATGTACATGCTGTAGCAAAGGTATATATATGTATGTTCACACACACACACACACACACACACACACACACACACACTCATACTAAAAGGCAATTAATAGTCATTTCAGAGTTTCTAAAAACCCCCTTTGGAGGATGTTGCTCAGCAATTTAGAGCACTTGCTGCTCTTGCAAAGTGTCGAATTTTAGTTCCTAGTCACACATGGTGGCTCCCAACCTGGTGTAAGTCAAGTTCCTCAGGATCCATCTCCCATCTCTAGCCTCCGGTTGTACCAGGTATACATAGGGTGCACATTCCTACCTGCCAGCACTCACAGATAAACAGCATAAAGTAAGTCTTAATTTTTAGAGTTCTATTTTTAAACATTGATTTGATCTAATTAAATTATTCATAAACTATTGATGAATCAGTTGAGGCAGTGAAAGAATAAGCTGACATTACTAGTTAATAATAGATACAAGATTTTATTTTTAGAAAAGTTCTATTACTGGAAAGTCCTTTTTTATGACGTGGTTATTCAATACATTTTAATCAACTTTGAAGTTTGTTCCGTCATTCAAACATCTATCACTTAAGATTTATCTATCTCCTTATTACCCTCCTTTCTGTGCGTTATCCGTCATCTATCTACTCAGTATCTTTCTCTATATCCACCTACTTCATATAAGTCAAAACTCTAAGAAACATCTCTTGATGCAACTGTTACTGATGTATTGTTTTAAGTGTATATAATTGTGAACGCTCTCAAAGAGTTTAATATTTCTTCCAGTTTTAATAATTATTTAGTATTGCTTAGTTTTGTTTATGCATTAAAAAACTGGCTATATTATTATAGTAAAAATTAACAGAAAATACAGGTTCTATCTGCAGGAGCATCCATCTAAGTCACTAAGAACTTTAGGTCAGGAATTGATATTTACAAATATTAATAGAGAATTATATAATGCAGCCGGTACATAAAGCAACCAGTTGGCAAGTCTCATAGTCTAGCTTTCATTTGACTATACTTTGAATACAGGACTGTGTTAAAACAGTACTATTCTACCTGTTCTAATATTTGTTAATAATCAATTTAAAAATAATTTCATGTCAACTGAATCAATTAATTTTATTTTTTTGTTCTACAAAAATATCCAGAAATTAAAATGAGTGTCAAAATTATCAAAGGTATACTAGACACTTTAAAATAGTATAACTTGCATTTGGATGAGATTTTAACATTGTTTTATTCAGTCTAAGGAAGTGATTATATTCCCACAATCTGGGCCCTGCAGCCTGAGGTCTGTGTGGAGCCAGCAGTCTGAGTATTTTATCCCAAGACTTTGATACAGCAGCTCTGGAGGTTGAGCTATTGCCTGAATTCTGCTTCAGTTTGCTAACTTGCTAATAATTTTGATAGAGATCACCTTGTTTTCTAAGATTAAAGATGAAAGTGTACAGGAAAATTGCAGTAAGAACTTAGTAAAATTAGTTAATTATCAATGTATATTAAAGTAACAAAATTTCAATACATAAAATACAGAATAACTGGGACTATTTCTGATCTTAATATAGTATAGCACAGTCTCATGTTCTTATGCCTGTCTCCAGGGAAGACCGAAAACTCATCAGCCATTCTTTAAAATAAAAAAGTAACAAGAGAACTTCTTTTTGCCTATAACCATTTCCCTCCCATTTCAAATTTAATTTTCTGTTTATTTTTTACTTTATTATGAAAAAAATAGAAATAAATACATAACATGACGTACAAGTGAATAAACTTGCAACTTATGTCTATTTAGTGTTTACCCTTTACTGACAATCATTATGAAAGTTCACATTCAGATTTCTGTAAATCACTTATGCTGAAATTTTCTAGATTTTACACAATGTGAAATATCACAGACATTAAAATTGACTTATACACAATATCAAATTTCTGTGTGCTGTTGCCCAAAGCACTCCTTGTTCAGCTATGCACCTGCCCTTATTTATCTTCATCCTCATTAACTAGTGTTCATTCGTGTCTCTGTGTCTCTTCTTTACCAAACTATATATATCTGATTTTTTCTGTTTTCCTAATGACACTTATTTAGTAAGAACGCAAACCAATTTGCCTGCACATTTCTGACATGCCATCTTATTTTTTTTAAACTTTAAAAATTCAAAATCTTTGTTGTTAATATGATCGAGTCATTACCCCCTTCACACAAATACTTTGCTTCAAAGACATCTGTTTTCCTCTTTGGCGACTCTTTCCTAATCATTCTTCCCTGTGCTGCCTGTGAAATTCTTTCTTAGAATCAGTTTCTATGCAACATTATCACCATGGTGGAAATCACCAAAGACTGCCTAGGACTGGTTTTCCAACCATTTCTCCAGATTTGTAAAGATGAGAAATGTTCCAACTAGTGAGCTAGAATACGTACAGAGTGTGGTTCCTTGATTTAACAACCCACCAAATAGCATCACTGTCAGGGCTGCTCTTTGTGTGTGTTTGACTAGCATTGTAAGCCCATCACTGAGCACAAGTCTTCTTCAATGCTCCAAGTGGCTCAAACTTCAGAGCTGGGACTAAAAATCAGTTTCTGGAGTTTCAGTTATTAGTAAGAATATGAAGAAGCAAAAAAAAATCTATATGCAATCTGTAAACAAATGCCTACAACACAACATTAATTTCTTGAGGGACTACTAACATGTTTCAGGTTAAAAGACAGAATTAAATTATCTGTTAAAAAGAGAAGAACAATCTTTTTAAAACTTATTCTCAAGTAATTTTGAGGGCATTCTGGAAAAAAAAAACTATTCTGTGAATTAGAAATGTGCTTGCGACAAGTTATTAATTAAATTTAAAAGGAAAGAAAATAAACCTAGAAAGCAGTCAAAATATGCAAATCAAAATAGAGTTAAGCCCTATATCTTTATATATCTTCATATATCTGACTCCTAAATACAAAATATTTTAACAAAAATATAACATTGGCAGGTTTGAGATAATTAAATATTTTCCATTGTGCAATTTTCACTTGAAAGGAGATAATTTATTTAAAAAATCATGCTAAATTTGTACTTTGCATCTAGAAAAAGACTAACCATAATATTACAAACATGCAAATGCAAAGCATATTCAGTGAAATTTCTGTTATCCATAAGTGTGCAGTGAGACCAGAAAGATACATTTTTCTATGAATACATTGAGTTAAAGACAAATATATTTAGGTGAGTTAAAATAGGGAATGCTAAGGCACAGAGGTAGAAGAGGGATCAACTACATGGAGGCAATGAGAGGGGGAAAGAGGGTGGGATTCGGGGAAAGGGGATAACCCCTGAAATGTAAATAAAGAGAATATCCAATTTTTAAAAAAAGAAAAAAAATCTATAAAATATTATGTATATTATGTAGACCCAAGAAACAGGTTCATGCAGGTACACTGAAACTAATAGAACAGAAAGTAGGAAATAGCTTAGAACACCTAAGCACAGGGAAAATTTTCCTAGATCAAAAATCAACAAATAAGCCCTCATAAAATTGCAAAGCTTCTGTAAGGCAAAGGACATAGTCAAAAGAACAAAACTACAACCAACAGATTGGGAAAAGATCTTTACCAACCCTACATCTAATAGAGGGCTAATATCCAATATATACAAAGAACTCAAGAATTTAAACTCCAGAGAGTCAAATAATCCTATAAAAAATGGGGTACAAAGCTAAGCAAAGAATTCTCAACTGAGGACTATCGAATGGCTGAGAATCACCTAAATAAATGCTCAACATCCCTAGTCATCAGGGAAATGCAAATCAAACAACCCTGAGATTCCACCTCACACAAGTCAGAATGACTATGTTCAAAAACTCAGGTGACAGCAGATGCTGGCGAGGATGTGGAGAAAGAGGAACATTCCTCCACTGTTGGTGGGGTTGTAAACTGGTTCAGGTGGCAATGGGGCTACTGCTTATGACTATCACTCAAGTCAACTGTGTCAGGAAGAAAACGTAGAACAAAGAGATATTTTTAAAATGGAGAGGTTGGCTAGGAAAAATCTGCACGTGAGTTTCATGATCCAGGCAGGAAAATTATAGAAACAACTACAATTGTTAAAGAAATCAGTGTCTTATCGAGATAGGAAAGGTCCTGAAGACAAGATTCCACCATCCATGGTTATATCCTATGGAAATGCAAATTAATGTACAGGAAGATATCAGAAAGGGACTGTGTTTCTTACTCAGAAACAACTTTCTGGAGAGCATTTTCTTTCATTAGCATACAATAGCCAATGCAGGGGTAGTCTATATATAACAGGATCCAGTACAGATATAAATGACACATTTATATGACCACCACCCACAATAAGATATAATGAATTACAAACACCATGGAAGCTTTATTCCTGTTTTCGGTTTTTTGTTTGTTTCTTTCTTTCTTTTATTTTGTTTTGTTGGGATTTTTAATTGGATATTTTCTTTACTTACATTTCAAATGTTAGCCCCTTTTTCAGTTTCTCCTCTTGAATCCTCCTATTCCATTCCTGATCTACCTGCCTCTATGAGAATATTCCCTCACCACCAATTCCCTCTCATCTCCCTGCCCTGGCATTGCCCTACACATTGAGCCTTCCCAGGACCAAGGGCCTCTCAACTCCTTGATGGCTGATAAGGCCATCCCTGATGGAGCCATGGGTCACTCCATGTGTATCCTTTGGTTGGTGGTTTTGTCTCTAGGAGCTCTGGAGAGTCTGGTTGGTTGATATTGTAGTTCTGCCTGTGGGGTTGAAAACTGCTGCAGCTCTTTCAGTCCTCTTTCTAATTCCTCCACTGGAGACCCTGTTCTTAGTCCAATGTTTGGATGAGAATATCTAACTCTGTATTTCTCAGGCTCTGGCAGAGCCTCTCCGGAGACAGCTATATCAGGTACCTGTCAGCAAACACTTCTTGGAATCCACAATAATGTCTGGGTTTGGTGACTATATATGGGATAGATACCTGGGTGGTGCAGTGTCTGGATGCCCTTTTCTTCAGTCTCTGCTCCACACATTGTCTCTGTATTACATCCTGTGAATATTTTGTCCTTCTTGTAAGAAGGACTGAAGCATCTGCTTTTTGGTCTTCCTACTTCATGTACTTCTTGTGTTCTGTGAATTGTATCTTGGGTAGTTCATGCTTTGGTGCTGATAACCACTTATCAGTGAGTGCATACATGTGTGTTCTTTTGTGACTGGGTTACCTCACTCAGGAAGATATTCTCTAGTTCCATACATTTGTCTATGAATTTTGAAAAGCCATTGTTTTTAATAGCTGAGTAGTACTCTATTGTGAAAATATACCACATGTTCTATATCCACTTTTTTTTTTGAAGAACACCTGGGTTCTTTATAGATTCTGGCTATTACAAACAAGGTTGCTATGAACATAGTGGAGTATGTGTACCTGTTATATGTTGGGGCACATTTTGAGTGTATGCTCAGGAGTGGTATAGCTGTGTGTGCAAGTAGTACTATGCCTAATTTTCTAAGGGACTCACAGAATGATTTCCAGAGTGGTCGTGTCAGCCTGCAATAGTAAAAATAAATAAGTAAATAAAAATGGAGGAGTGTTCCTCTTTCTCTGCATCCTCACCATCATCTGCTATCACCTGAGTTTTTGAACATAGTCATTCTGACTGGTGTGAGGTGGAAACTCAGGATTCTTTTGATTTGCATTTCCCTGATGACTAAGGATAATGAACATTTCTTTGTATTCTTCTTGGATAATCGATGTTCTTAAGTTGAAAATTCTTGTTTTTAGCTCTGTACCCAATTTTTAATAGGATTATTTGATTCTCTGTAATGTAAACTTCTTGAGTTCTTCGTTTATATTGGGTATTAACCCTGTATCAGATAGCTGATATCTGCTCCCATATCTTTAGGGGTTATGGGATTTATAGATGGTTTATCTGATCCTGATATAACTTTGATACCTGGTATCTGTCTAGATAAGTGACAATTTTGTCTGTATTTTCCAGTTTTCTTGAGTATAGGATTTTGTACTAGGATCTGAGGTTTTTTGAATTTTCTCAGTTTCTGATGTTTTGTCTTCCATTTCATTTCTGTTTTTGTTAATTTGGATGCTGTCCCTCTGCCCTGAGTTTAGTCTGGCTAGGGGTTTATCTCTCTTGTTCATTTTCTCAAAGAACCAGCTCCTTGCTTTGTTGATACTTTGTATAGTTCTTTCTGTTTCTATTTGGTTAATTTGGCCCTGAGTTTGATCATGTCCTTCCTTCTACTCCTGTTGTGTGTATTTAATTTTTTTCTAGAGCTTTGAGGTGTGCTGTCAAGCGGCTAGTGTGTGCTTTCTCCAGGTTCTTTTTGGAGGCACTCAGGGCTGAGTTTTCCTCTTAGCACGGCTTTCATTGTGTCCCATCGGTTTGGATATGTTGTACCCTCATTTTCATTAAATTCTAAAAAGTCTTTGATTTTTTCCTTGACCAAGTTATCATTGAGTAGAGAATTGTTCAGCTTCAATGTAAGCAGCAAATACTAAGCTGTAATATATTTTTGTTTGTTTTCAAACAAATCTTCTTATGTACAGAGGCTGGCCTAGAAATCTTCATGTAGACCAGACTAGATCTGAGCACCTGGATATCCTCCATCTTAGGCTCCCATCTCCTATTGAATGACTAGTAATTAGATAGACTTCCTGGTAGATAGACAAGGAGACTTTTATTACCTAGCATAGTCAAATTGTGAGGCAGTCGGACTTAAACCTGACAGCTTAAACAAAGGTCTTGTAGACTTTTGTCTCCCAGCATTAGGCACCGGGCTGATGGACTGATTCAACAAATTTAAAGCCTGATCAGGACTTGTTACATAAAAGTAGGAGAGCAGACAACCTTATGTATTTCTTTAAACTGACTAACCCCGAATTAAAGGAGGAACAACCTTTAGGACTTACAACATCCCAGACCAAAAAAAGCCTGTATGTTTGGATTGCTATGTACCCACTGAGATTGGCAAAGGGTCCTTTTCCCTGTGTGTCTTCTGCATGCCCATGTTTCTACTCCTATCCCCAATAAACACCCCCCACTGATGTGTTTTGCATTGTTTGACAATTCTCCATTGCTTCTTATTGCAATGAAAACCTTTCCTATCTTTTCATTCTATACCTGGTAGGAAAGAAATGCAGTCAAGAGGTGTAGAGTGCATCACTTGGATCACAGGGGACCAGCCAGTACTCTAGTAAAAGATCCTTACTTCTTCAGTTATACTAACATCAGTGAAAGGATATCCATAAAGCATAAACATGATGTCTAGTGAAGTAGACACATGCAGAAATATACTTTTAATATAAGGATTATTTAATTTTAACACTCTGAGATTCCAACTATCTTTTATGACACAGAGATAAAGAAAATTAATAAATGGTTGTGCCTAGAAAAGCACTGCCCTCTAAACCAAAGGAAGAGCTACCCCCATGTGAGACAGGTGAAGGGAAGCCCATACAAAGTAGACAGCCATCCTCTATTAGGTTTTCTAAGAAAATGGACACAAAGTTGCACTTACAAAAGTTTTGCTTTCTCATATATAACATAGTAATACACGTAGAATATATTATCATTCATTTTATGGAAAATAGTTAAAGGAAAATTACTACACTGTACACATTTTACTTTTGCATTCTATATGAGAAGATGGCTTTTAAATTTTTAAATTGTTGAAATGTTTTTTTTTTCAGTTAAATTAATTCAAATAATTAGTTGGATTGGAATTAAGTTTTTTTTGTATTCTAAGATTTTTTGATGTCTATTTCTAGATTCTCTAAAACTATTTTAAAACTTTTTATTATTGTTGTGCACGAATTTTCAAATCAGTTATCACATTGGGTACTGACATATTTAACTATATAATTTACTTTTTCCTACTAGATTTCCATTACAAACCACAAGTCTTTGAACTTATGATTAGCTTCCATACCCTGAGGGTTTTGAATGTTTTTCCAGAAGGCTTTCAATTTATTTTATGCCTGCCTCTCCCACTGAATTAAGTTCAAATTTTTCTAATATGAAGCATATTTTCAAGTGCCTTGGTTCACATTTCACAATTTTTCAAAATATTATCACTCTTAATTAAGAGTATTCACAAAAAACATACTTCAAGTTTTCATATTTGGTAATATTTTGGGCTTTTTCAACATCATAGATTAAACAGTTTCACAGATTTCCCAGACAAAAGCATCTATATTGAACTAAGTGATATTAGGAGGTTTCTTAAAGACTCAAAATCTCTTTACACTAGTTTGTATTAACCAAAGTGTGAGATAAGTCACCAATATGCTCATTCTATGAGAAGAACTAGTGTTTTGCAATAAAATACAAATAGTTTCCCATATTGTTATCTTGAATCTTATTTGATTTGGGAATACCCTCTTGTATTTATAGTAAGAAAGTACTCTCAGGAACTATTTTCAAAGACATTGATTCTTTTCATAATACATATAATATTTTTAGCTTTTGTATTTACTTCAAATTGTTCCAAAGAATTAACACTCATACATATGTGTGTATATGTCTGTCTTACGTATATACAGACATATGAAATGTGAATAGCTGTAAGTGTAGCAGTAGGCCACATTCCTACTCCTTCCATCATCTTTGCTTACAAATGATGTACGGTCCACTGTACTGCTCCACTTGGCGATTATTCACCCTGCTCAAGTTTTGTCTTTCATTTTTTACTGTCTTTTAATAGATGTTATAGATTCTTTCTTTGATTTCCTTTTTCCTTTCTACTTTCCTTTCTTTATTCCTTCCATCATTATTTTCTACCATCCTTCCTTTTATCCTTCCTGTATCCCTCCTTCTCTCCCTCCCTCCCTCCCTCCCTCCCTCTCTCCCTCCCTCTCTCCCTCCCTTCTTTCCTTCCTTCCTTCTTTTCTTACTGGCCTGTCAACCTAAACAGCTTCTGAAACATTCAGTATTGAAACTTGCAACTACTTTGCCAGTATTTCAATTCTAGCATCTTTCTGCATTTGGCTTCAGAATTTCGGCATGTCTCATTGCTCCTCAGAACCCACACACTCTCTTTACCCAGGATGCTTAAGGCTCACCCATGTCTACAGAAGTACAGGCCAAACCTTTCCAACAGTTTTTATTTCTTTCTTTGTCTAATAACAAGACATTTCTTTGGGAGATGAAGTTATGAATCCCTAATGCAAACTCAGTGAACCAGCACAAAGGGAAGACTTTGTATGAGATGAGAAATCTTGGGAAACTATGGGAACACTGAAGTACAGTATGGTCAGTGCTTAGCTGATTGCATTTTCATTTGTAATGTGGAGGCACTTCCAAGTAATTGAATCATGCTGACTATGATGGCAGATGTTCCCTAGAATTTTACGCTGCTTCACAACTCCCCAGAATGACCTTTGATGATTGCAATGTGAAGTTTGATATTATAAATAATTGCCTGCAGTTTAACAATAGATGGAAACCCATTAAATAGCAATGCTAAAACTATCATTTTTTAAAGTTAATGCAATTATAATCATGAGGAAAATTTATCTGCCATAATTTTATTTATAATGGCTTCATTTTGTTTTGGCTGAAATTTCAAATTCAATCAATATTAGCAAACTTTACATCCTGCAAGATGTATTATTTTATTTGTTTATTAATTTTGTAAATATTTACCAAGTGTTTCTTGTATACACAACACAATTCATCATCACTGACAAAATGCATCATTTGTAACTCACCATGGGCCATGCGGTGGAACCAATAGTAGCCAAAGTCAACTCCTAAGAAAGTTAGATACCACGTCCATTGAGAATCCCAAGGTAATTCAAAAAGTCTGTAGTTCTCCCAGATGTAAATATAGCTGGTCACTTCAAGGCTCCTGAAGAACAGACTGGAAAATAAATTCCAGAGTGATGATTATAGCATATTTTCTATCCATGATTATGCTAAAACAGCCTAGGTAATATACAGTATGAATATTCAGATATAAAAATGGCACATGTCACCATTGACTGTGCTTTACACTGAGCTGTCTGCTCTCCCTATCCACAGCATCAACTGTTCCCCTAGTATATTCTTTTGTTTAACAAGCATCTGGGTACCAGTTATTTGTACTCTAAACTTCATGGAATTTAAGAGATTTTTGTGTCTCTCAAAACAATTTTATGGAACATATCATACATAATAAATCTTATTAAACTGCTCCTTAATTCCTGTTATTGTCATTTTGAGTCATAAGAACACAGCAATGATGACTTACAATTGAAGAAAAAAAAGTTGAAAACTATACATGGAATGTTTCCTATGAAGCCTGAGAACAACTTACTGTCGTTAAATAGGATTATTCATAAAATGTGCATTAATCAAAAGTGACTCCTTCTGCTCTTTCCTCCACTCCCTCCTTTCTTAATCCTCTTACAGACTTGATACATGGACTGTAATGTTACACTCTAGATGCCCATCTACCTAGGCATGCACATATAAGAAGCAAAAGGTAGGACTTTTAGAATAATAGAAAATAGTTTTCTATCATAATGAGACATATAACCCTACTTAAAATAAACAAGTTTTTAAACAAATCGAAACAGAGCTAGACAGATGGTTCAGTTAAGAACACTTACTGGTCTTACAGGGGACTTAAACTCAGTTTACAGCATTCACATTAAGTGACTTACAACTCCGTGTAATATTCCAGCTTCTGGCCACCTGACACTCTTTTCTGGCCTCAGCAGGCACCATGAATATGTTTAAGTTACATGCATATAGAAACTTATATACATAACTAAAAACTGAAATAAAAAGATTTTTTAAATCTAGAAACTTAACTGCCCATTTTACCATGAATTTTAAAATTATTATTTAAAAACTTTGAAAATCATAAATATTTGTTTTTTATAGTATACTTTATTTAAAATTATGTGTGATAATGATTTCATTAAAATTATTTAATATTTTTATAAGTCTGATTATGTTTACACATTAGTCTATATTTGACGTTGAGTTGTGAAGCATTTATCAATCCAAATCATTCTCACATATCTACTGATGCATATGTGGTTCCTCATTGGGCCAGGGATTCCTACAGTATTTCATATGTGGTTCCTCATTGGGCAAGGGATTCCTACAGTATTTCATATGTGGTTTCTCATTGGGCAAGGGATTTCTACAGTATTTCAGAAACATGAAGAATTGGAATTGCAGGACCTGCCTTCTAGATATCTATCAATGGTAATTTTCAAAAGAGGGTTGATGACAAATTTTATTTGAAAGGTGGCTATCTTGGACAGTGACTGACATGTTTAAACCATGGTATCTCAATAATACCACTAGTGAAATTTACACAGGATGATTCTTTTTGTAAGAGGCTGTTTCTGAACAAACCTTAAATTATGATATAAAATTTTAAATAAAATCAGTCTCTAATTTTCATTAAAAGGGTATCTATCGTATAAGATTTCCTTTTGGATTAAAGATGTGAACAAAGTCAGTTTTGTTATGGCCCAAGTTACTCATTCCTCTAACAGGGAGATTTTAGCCATGAAGTTGTTGCCATATTGGTCCAGATGACTTCTTGTCAGGAAAGATGTCCTGTGTCCAATAAACAATATAAAAACACCCTTCTTCTCTTTTAATTCAACATTGCCACTCCCCATATCAGCTGAGATAACCAAACATATCTCCAGACACTGTCAAATTGTTCCCCTGGTGATCAAATATGTCCCAGGTTGTTAATCGCTGCTTAAAGCAATTAGAAACAGAACCTTAAATGCAAGCAAAGTCAACAAAAGCTTGCCATGCTCTGAAGATTGTTAGGTAAGACTTGGTACATAATATCAATTTAGACTTCTCTACATACTTATCAGTCACTTGACAAATTCATGCTGGGATTTCTTTCAGTCTCAGGGATAGCACAGGGCCCCAGGCATACTGTTAAACATAAACCATAATCATCTGATCTTCTTAAGGCCTTTCCAGTCTTTCTTGCCAGGGACAAGTGAAACAAGATTAAGATGCCAAGACCTCGGTCAAAGGGGGCCTGATTAAAACTTTGCTTTATGGAACTGGAAGAGCCTGCCTGCTAAAATCAAGTGCTGCTTATTTCCTGTCCAGGTGTCAGGTACTGAAAAACATCTAACTTATCACTCTGTCAAAAGAGTTTATTAAGGTTGACAGGAATGGAGCTAAAACATGCCTGATACATAGTTGCAGATCTATCCAGTTTTCTCACTTTATCAAGAGAATAACATTTTTTCAAGACAGACAGTATGGTAAAGCTATAGGAGTTGTATTCAGTGTTTGCTGATTTCTATCCACAAGGTGAACATGATCCTGTTCCACTAGACATGTAAAATAAATGCCACTCAATGCCCACAACTGAAGTAATTTGCCGAGGTGATGCAGCTTGAAAATGACTATCAACTTCTGGCAAGCTTTTGATTGCATAAAATATCACCCATGTTTGCAAAACTGATCCCAACGCACCCAGAATCATAAACCAAAGCTACTTCCTCTTTTTGTTTCCAGTTCCTCCACCCTTTTCCTCAATACCCAGTGTATGCCTCTGCATTCTGGAATTTTAACTTGAGTTTTCTAAACCCTATTCAGCAAGAACAGACATACAAATCTGTATACACACTTACAGATATATATGTAAGGGCCTCGCTTATTCACATGGAGATGGAATGGTACGAAACACAAGTTCTTACTTATATATTTGTCCTTTTCACATGGAATACAGATATGAGATAAAGGCAATGTATACCAAGAGACATTAGGACCTGCTTCATAGTGTGACATATCTCAACAAAGGCTTTCATTTATGACTCATTTTTTTCCATTAACTCTACTCAAACAGTGGCTTTCTAAGGTTAGGAGTACATGATAAAATATGGTCCAGGATGAAAAGGGTAAAGCTACTTGCACAGGTTGTCCTTCAGCCTCTACAGTTATACTGTGGCACATGCATGTGTGCGTGCATGCTCACACACACACACACACACACACAAATGTAAATCTATTAATATATTTGTACATAAAATGTATTTGAGTGACAGACATATTTTTCTGAGAAATTAACTATGTGTTTCTTTCCAATCCTTTGCCTACTGGTCTCAGAACTTGAGCTGTCTGTCTGAAGAGCTCCTAGCACTTTGGGTACATCTTGATTGACCTTTTAATATCTCAGCAATAAAAAGATAAATGATGCAACATCAACTTTTATAAACAGACTCGAACTTCTTGCTATTTCTTGCTATAAAATTGCCTTACATTTATAAAATAATTACCTCACTTCTTTAATACAACCATTATACCATAAATGTATTTGTTAAATTCTTTAAAAAAAACTTTTTACTGAATTGACAAGTACGTAAATCCTGCCTGAGAACCAATCAAAGCCTACTCAGAAAAGTGGAATGTCATAGAAGAGACAGATTTTCTTTATTCTACAGCCCCACCCTAAGGACTTGAAAATATTTCAACAAAGTTTAATTTCCTCCTTTTAATTTTTTAAAACTGAATTTTTTTGGTCAGGAATGGAAAATTCCACTGAAGGCATAGTCAGTAAAATTCTGCATACGTATGCTTCAACATTATGAAACCAGTGCCACAGCAAAAGTTGGCCATGACCCATAAGTGTGAAGAGTATAGAGTCCTCAACTTTAAAATATACCTACTTAAATTATCTCTTAAACCCAGTGCAATTTGATTTATAATCTGCTCTTTCAACAGAATAAATGAAGCCCTGAAAAACAAACATACTGTAGGTATGAATATCAGGAATAAAGCTTCTCTGGGGAGGATGCAGTTTATAGAACAGCAACTCTGGGAGGAAGTAACAAATTGAGATCCTGGGTTTCTGATGAAGGATTGGAAATTCAATTCTGCTTAAGCCAGGAGAGGGAGGGGTGCCCCCCATTAACATGTAAGTTGGTAGTGCAATATTTTGCAAATTATGCTTTTAAAAATTGATTTGATACACATTTCATTGAATAAAGTTTAAAATTTGTACCTATATATGCAAATAATTGGTAGAAAAACAATTTATCTATAAGATACTTCTTGTTAATTATGATCAGTAGAAAAAACCCTTTTATGACTCCAGTTCTGGATGCTGGTTAGACATCTGCCTACTCTCTTTCAAAAGTGCAAATAAATCTAGGAAGGCCCAGAATCTGGTGTGAGGCAGATGGACTTTTATTATGGATGAAGGCCTGCCAACAGGGTTGTAAAGAAGATAGAGTGCTGTCTATATTTTCTACTACATAAAGATGTTAAAGGTCCAGCACATATCTTTCCTGTGGATATGGTAAGGAAGGTTTAACTTTTACTGAGACTTCAAATTGTTTGAGATCATGATACTGTGTTGGTTAAATTAAAAAAATATTTTTTTCTTTAGTCTTCAGACAATATTTTTATTGCAAAAATGAGGAATGGGAAAATGTGTTCGCTATCTTCTCTTATTTTGTGGGATGCTATTTAGAATTATCATCTGAGGCACAGTTCTGCAGGAGTTGATTAACTAGTAGCACAGTTTTTTAAGCAGTTACATACTTTAAGGATGGTGCAAGCCCGTGTTGCTAATATTCAATAAACTGCATTTCTTAGAGAGACAAGGACCCACACTATGTTAATCTAACCCTCAGCTGCTTAAGGGTTTCCCAAGGATTAATTTGAATGCTACATCTTCAAATGAAATATTCCTGGAAGTTCATGTCAAGTTACCTTTCAGTGTTTTATTTTCTTATTTTTAATTTTTTTAATAAAGAAAATGAGTTCATTGAATCTAGAGAATATTTTTTCTTTTTTCCTTTATACTTTCATGTAAAAAAGTTTATATTTAAGTGTATATTTCAGGTGTTGTCTTTGCTGGGATGTTTCAGAAAAACTACATTGAAAACTGAAAAACTTTAAAAAAAAATGCCATTGTGTTATAGCTCAGAACTCATTTTAATACCCAGAAGGAATAAAAAAATCAGAAACTTAGACATAGTACTACCTGGAGACCCAGTTATTCCACTTCTGGGCATATACCCCAGAGAAGCTCCAACATACAACACGGACAGATGCACCACAATGTTCATAGCAGTCCTATTTATAATAACTAGAAGCTAGAAAGAACCTAGATGTCCTTCAGTAAATGAATGGACACAAAAATTGTGGTATATTTACACA
This sequence comes from Micromys minutus, assembly GCF_963924665.1. Taxonomy (NCBI): domain Eukaryota; kingdom Metazoa; phylum Chordata; class Mammalia; order Rodentia; family Muridae; genus Micromys; species Micromys minutus. The sequence continues at coordinate 183,041,209 of NC_137969.1, read as the reverse complement.
ATGGAATACTACTCAGCTCTCAGAAACAATGACTTTATGAAATTCTTTTTTTAATGAAATTCTTAAGAAAATAGATGCATCTAGAGAATATCATCCTGAGTGAGGTAATCCAGTCACAAAAGAACAGATATCATATGCAGTCACTGATAATTAGATACTAACCCCAGAAAGCTCTAAACACCTCAGAAACAACTCACAGACTATATGAAGTTCAAGAAAAACAAAGGCCAAAAAAATAAAAATAGAAAGAAAGAAAATGAAAACCCATTATGCTTAATCTATACACACAAAGAAAACTTTGAATATTTCCAGGTTGCATTTTGTTTTACATGTACTTTATGCTCATTGTAATTAGTAAGATTTTAATGCATTTTATCAATCTTTTAAAATATCAAGTACTGACAAAATGTATTCATATACTTTTATGCAAAAATGCTTAAAATCTGTACATTTATCTTTGTTTCTTAAAATAAATTTGTTCAATTAAAAAATTCTTTTGGTATTCTAAATAAAATACAGCTGCAGAAAACACTGTATAAATTAGTTACTAACTTTGTTCCTTCTTTCAAAGAGAACTAGATTTAGATGTTTTAGAAGAGTTTTGAAAGGAACTTTACCTTGTATTCCTGAAAGACTGGTTAGTGTTGATGCTTTGACTGTCTGCTTCTTTTTAAATATATCTCTGTCTCTCTGTCTCTCTCCATCTCTCTCTGTCTCTGATTCTGTCTCTCTGTCACTCTCTCTCTCTCTCTCTCTCTCTCTCTCTCTCTCTCTATTTATATATATATATATATATATATATATATATATATATATATATATATATATATATATATATATATATATATATATATATGCTTACCTCCTTCTCTGCTCCTCCCCCACAGGAAACCCTTCTCACTTCTCCCTTCCATTTCCATGTTGTCCCATATCAAGTGTGCATGAGTGTATGTGTGTACATGTGTTTCTCTCCTTTGTGACGTCTGATTTTGTAAACAGCCACACTTGGAATGTTGATTTTTGTTCTACCTTAGTTTATAACCTCTCATATTTCCAGGAGTTAAATGCTGAAAGGAGATGTTCTGGCTTTACTGATAACCAAATAAAGTTTAAAAGTTTAAAAAAGATAGCAAAAAGATGAAGGATCAGTTCAGTGGGATGTCTCTTAAAATTTTTGAAAACAAAACAATAAGTATGAAAATGCTCCATTCCAAGTCACTAAGGTTCATGACCCTTAATTCAACCTGCACATACCGTACTGCCTAGTTATTAAATGATTTTCACAGCTGAAATATCAATTGATTTTCAAGAACTCTTATTACATTGAATACTCAAAATGAGCTACAGAAACAAACTGTATTATCCTAAATAAATAAGTTGATATCTAAATCTTTGTACCTAAGAATGTATAAGGGGAGCTCATGCCATTTTTGGCTCAGGAGTCCACATGATAGAGGAATTGATTGATAATTTTAATTGTTATTTTAGACAATCTGATTACTTTCACTGATTCTGACTGCAGTATGCAGACACATCTGCGGTTACTCAGCTCATTATTTTATTATTTTACAACTATAAGCCTAGTGACCCAATTTACTCAAAGTAACATGTTGACATATATTTTAAGGTTTATTTTCTACCCAAACATACTATGATTTATCCCAGGCTAATTTACCTTTACTCAGATATATTTCATATTAAATGTCATTTTTTTTAATCTGCCTTGATTCACCACTGTTCCAAGAAACATTCCAAAGTGATGATTTTTGCTCAGAAGTGAAGCTCCACAAACAGTAAAATTAAGCAGGGTTGGGAGGCTGTAATAGGCATCTCTTTTCCTACACGAAGCTAAGCTTCCTTGGGGACTTTTCTTTTGGCTCTGCTTTTTTGGTTGCTCCCTATACATTGAAGGTTCCTTCTGTTTGCCTGGTGGGCCTTTCTCCTGTACCACTCCATTCACTTTATAACACAGGCCATTTACTGATTGTTTGACTTATATTTGTCCAGTTTTATTATGAACAGGACACTAAAAAGTTTTTAAGGCATTATTTTTTAACAGATATCATTCCTGGAGAATGAGCTACAAAACTCTGAAATGGGCAGAACTCTCGATTTCAGGACCCATACAAGTTAGTACTGACACAAAGAGAAGAACCTTCAGCCCTACCTAAGCTTGTTACGTGTCTGGAGTGAGCACAGAGTCAGGGTATGGAAGGAAGTTGCCTTGATAAGGTTTAAGAACGTTTCTGAAGTTATGCCTATGCATAGACCTACACAGGAACTGGAGGCAGACATATTGGGAGCTTTCCAGATCCAACAGAGAGAGTCTCAGAAATGTGTCATGCCACGACAAAGATGACAAAAGGTTGGACAGGAGAAAGGACAGAGAAACTAAACCATGTCCACACAGAATTTTACTTTTAAGTCGAAAGATATACAGAAAAAGGGAGTGGCTTATTCCTGGTCCCTGTAATAGAGATAGTTAGATACCAATGGTAATTGTTCATATTTTATACATTGAGAAATATCTGAGTATTGAGGAGCTATCTGTGGAAATTTGGCTGAAACAGAACAGAGTTTTCAGCAGGGACCTGAACAAAAACTCAGATCAAGGTCTAATGTGAGGCAGGTGAAACAGTGACTTTGGCTAAAGAAAATATAAGAAGATAGGAGGGAAACTCAGAAATTGATTAGTAATGTTGAGCATTCTCTATTAAAACTTAAAAGCAAAAAGTCAGTGCTGGAAAAAGTAGGACAATTTTAAATAATAATAGGTCTTGAACTTTTAGGAGTTTATAGGGAAAAATGTTAAATATCCACGTGATGATGCCTCTGCTTTAAACCAGGGGAAATGTGGATTCTTTCGTCTTCTGAGCTATAGTACGTCACTAACCTTGGAAGCCGAGACACAACACCAGCTGACATAGATGTAAGAATATCATCCAAACGACCTGACGCTTTTCCTCTGAGAATCCAGCTGATGACTAGTTCCAACAGAAACAAGAAGATGAAAAATGGAGTTGCCTAGGAAGGAGATTACATGAAAGAGATGATACTCTGCTTCATATAAAGCCCTCCAAATTTTCTGGTTATTCTTTTAATTTCTGGGCAGGGTACACTTTTCCAGGCTACCTATATTTATGCTAGTGGGTTATTTCCAAGTCAATGAATAAGAAAATGTATGTATTTTAGACATACAATAAAGATATGTTCAAAACATACTATGCAATTTATAAATTAAATGGAGGCATAAGTACAATTTTAATATTATGCCAAGAAAGCAAGTAAAATTAGTAAGATGCTACAAGTTCAATAAAATATCTTTTGACCCAGAACAAATTAGAATCACTCTAAGAAAACTCCTTAAACATACTTACAATTAGGATTTTTACAAACTTGGTAGTCTAAAACTATTTCTGAATATGACATGAAAGGGAGACTTTCACATCTTCTGAGACTCTTAGCAAATGAGTCCATTTCCCAAGCTTGTGTGAGCACCAAAGTTTCATTCATCCAGTCAGCTTTGATTTGTGATTTTATAATAATGAGTGTTCAACTCTCAATCACTGAATACTGGGTTAGGTTTGATGTTATAATCTAAATAATAATTTTGAAGACAGGATTAGTACATTTTTCTTCAACAAACAGAATGGCAATATCAAATCTCAAAGGCATTATGGGCTTCATTCATGTGGACCCTGATAATGAGGTGGAAGTTTTCTAACTGAGTTCCCAAGAACATGCTGGTGATGTCATAGTTTCCGTATTTCTGGTCTGAACTAGTAAGTGTTGTAAGAACAGCTTTGACAGGGCGGGGAACATTATTGCTCAGGCTCTAATTCTGAATATTTCCACTTCCAATCATGGCCAAGTAACAGAGGTGAAACATGCCTCAAAGGCTTAAAATGATAGAGAAAAAAAAGTGGTTCTGCTGCAAACTTCGGGAGTTAGAGTTTTACTGAGCCAAGCTGCATATCCTTATTGTGCAGAACTACTCTACCAAATTAGAAAGGAAATACCTTCCTTGAGGTGGTAGAAAAGTTAAACATTTTCAAACAAATTTGTTACAAAGTTTACTGATGTGGTATAGCTGTTCAACATTGCTTTCTAAAAGCTAAATTTGCAATGGCAACATGTTCAAAACCTTTAATATTTTTTCATATTCTGGAGTGATATATAGGGAATTTACAAGCAAAAATGTAGATATTGTACAGAAGTTAAATTCATTTGAAAATTGTACTTAGGCTTTATGACCGTAAGAAATTAAATGTTTATGAGGCTGTAATAATTTAAAGTAGAAAACTGAACAAATCTTAAGGATATGTTGAGTTTATACAGTAATAAAAAAGCAAAAGAGCCTCTTCCAAGATAGTCTCACCTTTTTAACGTAATCAGGCACCTCTTCAACAGTTTGGAAGGCAGTTTCACTGGGCTTCATCATGTAAAACATCGTTCGCATACCCTGGGTAACTGAAACATTGTCTTGGACTCCTGGGCTCCACATTTCTGTTCCTGTCTGAATCCCAGCTAGAGATATTTGTGGTTCTGTGGTAGAAGTACAACACTGAACAAAAAAAAAAAAAGAGAGAGGAACTGTGTAGCACAGAGCAGGCCTTGTCAGAGAACAGCTGAGCACAAAGACCCACAGAGACCTCAGCCAAGAGCAGAGCTTGTGTACAAAAGCACAGAACACTAGCAGCAAAAGTAGGTTCAGGGTTCAATGGGTGACTCCCCCAGGAAGCAGAAAGTTGGGGGCGGGGAGACAAAGAAGAACCCATGAAACAAGCAAGCAATGCACTTTGCCTATTGCTTAAGTAACTTGTCACCAAGTAAAAAAAGACATAAAGAAAAACAAATAAAGCATATGTTGGAAAATGAAAGAGGTTAAAGAGCAATCAGACCAGTTTTACAACAGGTGAAAGTTCACTCTGATAAAGTGGTGAAAGTCCAAAAGTCGCATTACATGAGTGCTATTAAATTTTCTCTAAAATCCACAATGCCTTTGAATTTGTTGTTTCTTCACAGAATTGTGTGTTTGAGGTAATGGACAGTCTGTGTAATAATTTATGGCCTCTCTGCAGTAGAGCCTGGCTTCTTACCTGTTAAGTATTTCTCCTCTCAGCAACTGAACTCTCGATGTTTTGCAAACCTATTTAGAGCCACTGGGTTTATTGCATAATTTAGCTGTTAAGTGGAAACTTCTTGTCCTTAAAGGGACCCTCCCCACTTAGAAACTGTTTAGTGGTTGTCACGAGACCTCACCTATGGCACACAAAATAAGCTAAAGTCACTGTACTCTTTTGGAGAACTAGAAGGCGTTTACTTGATTTCAGAAGCAGGGGATGTGTAGTCCTTGACTAAATACCCTGCCATTGGTCATAGTGAGTTTTAGTAGATATGGTTACTATGGAATAGTATGGTTATATTGAAAGGAGTGTTGAGGGAAAGATGACATCATTTTTTTATCGCTGAGATGGAGTGCCTGACACAAGCAATTTAAGGAAAGACTATGGTTGACTTTGGTTCATAGTTTCAAGCACCATATTTGGAGGGACAGCCATAGTAGAGTAAATATGAAATGGATGGTCATATTGTGTCTACAGTCAGGAAACAGACAATCCAGAATTTTGGCACTAAGATGGCTTCCTCTTGTTTTACTTCTTAATTCAATCTGAGATCCATATCATGGGATAGTACCATCCACACTCACTTTGAGTTTTCACCAGCAAAATCTGAGGGCCTCTCTGCAGGGGTCAGGAAAGCAAATAAACTATTAAGTGATGAGAATAAGAATCCAGTCCAGGTTAACTTTGTCAGACTTTGAGAAGTTTGATGTTGGGAAACTTATTGTCAATATTTAAATACAATATAATTTGTCAGAAAGTGTTCTGGTGCAACACAATCCCCAGTGCACAAGGATAGAATAATCACATCAAAACTTAACTCAAAGTATGTATTATTTATTCCAAGATGGTAGGAAGTGGAGATAGGCTACCTATACTAGATTAAGGGCCTAAGGAAGGATCTCACCTAGATTCTTACTCATCATTACAAGGAATGTAGAGACCATTTGGATTATTAGCCATCTCTGATGCCAGTTGTGGGGGTTAGTGGGAATTTCTGTCTATATAGATAATGTGAACATTGCTTAGACTATAAGGTATCTCTTTTCCTGGTTGTGGAAGCTTAGGGAAGCCCATCGCCATATGGGTTATTGCCCACCTTTATCCTTGATTGTGGGAGCTTGATATGGCTGACCTAACATATTACAGACCACCAGACTATTATTATCTCCAATTCTCATTGTTTTTTCTGAAAAAAAAGACATTCCTAGATTCTTAAAATTCCTGGTTTCCCTGGAGATTTGTGTGTGCAAGGACCTCTGTGCTCCCAGTATAAGCTTTTCTGGGAATAACCTTACTAGACATACATAGAGGTATTCATTCAAGTTGACAGTAGCTTAACTACCATAACTTTAGAAAGATACAACACCAGAGATGTATACTAGAAGTAATAGCATATAACACAAAGGGAATGAGGAGATATAAGACATTTGTGCTTGTATAAAGTAATTCTATAAAATGTGTGTGCCTATGTGTATGTACATGCATTGTATATTTACTAAGCTAGACAAGTTTTCTTTCATGAGTAGAGTATTGTTTCTAATGTCACCTGGTGATTCTCACTAAGAAATTCACAAATATAGTGAGGACATGTTCAAATCTTTGCTGGTATATTGGTCACACTGAACCATTTCCATTTCAAAGTAAACCTTAAAGCAGAATTGCTTGACATACAGACAATTCTCATTACAGATATGTGTGTGTGTGTGTGTGTGTGTGTGTGTGTAACCATTTAACAAAAGTGATTATATACAGCAGAGTGTTGGTTCTGACCTTTATATGACTATGAAATTATAAATGTGATGCATGACAGGATAAAAGGACATGTAACCTAAAGAAGATGGATAAAGTATAAAATGGCAACTGCCCTCGGTCTCTTACTGTAGATGTTCAACATTGTCATCACAGCAATAACTGCCCCTCACACTGGGTATTTTGTCTTCTCATGTCTTCTTTGCCTAAAAATGAGAATCTTTACATTCTATATTTATTTAGACATAACACTATCGTTTGGTTTTTAGAGTAGAAGTTATTAGATTCTTCTTGGAGTCAGTAACTTCATCAAGAACAGTCTTCAATTCAATGAGTGATTATGTACTAAGGCTTTGGCTTTTTTGTTTGCTTTTTGAAACAACAAAGGTGTGTCTGTGTGTGTGTGTGTGTGTGTGTGTGTGTGTGTTCATATAATGGGTAAGCAAAATTATCTTAGGTATTTAATATACAGGAAACTGAATACAAAAATTATTTACAGAGATAATAAAAGAAATACAAATATAAAGAAAGGAAAAAAATTCTAGAGACAAGTGTCACAGAAAACCAGTAGCATTCTTTTTCTATAGGGATAATAAAGTAGCTATTTTAGCAAAATAAAGTTCAGCTACAACCTAGTAGGAGCTAAAATCATAAAAAGGTATGATCCCTAGAGTAAACTCTGTGCCAGAAGCAATATCTAAGGGAGATAAAATGAAGAAGAAAACACACTTGAATTTCTTGGCAATTTATTTTAGGCAGTTAAAAGGCAATTGAGATTGGAGTGCAGGTGGTGAGTCTGCAGGGCTCAGCCCCATAGTATCAATATCAGTGGAGATAAAAAGGAGAACGGATCTGCAGAAAGAAAACCAACAATTGAGGTGAACTTCAGACCTTGTTCCTGTGCCATACAGATTATAGGCTTCATCCTACTCTGTGCAGAGTAAACCATACTCTGGAGAAGCAGATCAGGGTCAAAGCACTTTCTATTAGGCTTAACAAAGGGATGCATGGATGGATTCCAAAACATTTTTTTTTCTTTCTTTTGTTCCTGTCTCATGTTCAAGTATCACCCATTCAAGTAAGAAAAAGTAGCTCTGTGCCATCCTATTTAGTCTTTAGACTTGGTCTTACATATTAAACTTTAGACTTTGTCTGATAACACCATCGTAGTCACATTGTCTTAGTTAGAGATTCTATTGCATTAAAGATATAGCAAAAAGATAGCAAATCTTACAAAGAAAAACATTTAATTGGTTTATCTTACAGATCATAAGTTTAGTCATTATTTTGATAGCAGAAAGTATGGTGCCATGCAGGCTAATAAGGAGCTGGCAAAGTAACTAAGAGTTCTACATCTGTCAGATCTGGGAAATCCATAGGAAGTAGGAAGAGGATGAGACACATCAACTAGGGACTATCATCCTGAGTGAGGTAACCCAGTCACAAAAGAACACACATGGTATGCACTCACTGATAATTGGATACTAGCCCAAAAAGCTCGGGATACCCAAGAAACAACTCACAGACCGTATGACCCTCAAAAAGTAGGAAAGCCAAAATGTAGATGCCTCAGTTCTTCTCAGAAGGGAGAAAAAACACTCACGGGAGGAAATACAAGGTCAAATAGAGGAGCAGAGATTGAAGAAAAGATTATTTAGTGGCTGCCTCACCTTGGAATCTACCCCAAATACAGCCATCAAACCCAAGCACTACTGCTGATACCAAGAAGTACTTATTGGCAGGAACTAGATAGGGCTGCCTTCTCAGAGGTTCTGCCAGAGTCATATAGATACAGTGGAACATGCTTGCAGCTAATCATTGGGCTGAACACAGGAATCCCAATGCAGGTGCTAAAGAAAGGACTGAAGGAGCTGAAAGGGGTGGCAACCTCATGGGTAGAACATCATTATCAGCTAACCAAACCCTCCACAATTCCCATGGACTAAAACACAAACCATTGAGCACACATGGAGAGACTCATGTCTCCAGTTGCATAGGTAGCAGAGGATAGCAGTGTCTGGAATTAATGTGAGAAGAGGTCTTTGTTCCAATGAGGGCAAGTTTTCCAATGTAGGGGAATGCCAAGGCACTAGGGTGGAGAGGGTGATTAAGAGCTAGTGTACCTTTGTGGAGAGAAGTGGAGGGGGAGGGAGGATAAGGTGGAGGAAGGGATTACATTTCAAATGTAAATACAGAGTAAAAAAAAGCTCACTGCCTAGTGACACTTCCTCCAAACAAAAGATATCTACTCCAACAAGGCCATACCTCCTAATGGTGCCACTCCTTATGAATATATAGGGGGCATTTTTATTCAACCACGACAAACATATTTCCACTATTATGAAAAGAATTTGCAGTAGTTATAGGTATTATAGAAGAAATGAAGAAGGTAATTTTGTAAGAGCATCATAACCACATTAGGTTGACCACAATGGCACATATGTTAACAAGCACCTGACATTTGAGATACTTTTCTAGAGCATTTTCCTTTCAGCTGAGAATATACTTTATGTGTGATTAATAAATAAGGGCCAGCACATTAAAATTTAAGGTAAAGGCCATACAGTGTCTTTAAAAAATAATATCAAGTTGAAAGGTGTCTGGGCTTCTGAAAAGCCCTTTTAGTTACAGCCTGTTTGCTGCCAATTACAACATAATGTGTAAAAATACAAAACTTCTAGTGTGCAACTTGTAACTGCTTGAGACTTCTTTACTTAACAGCCACGATTGCCCACATTAATGTAAGCACTAAAGAGTGGAAGTCTAAAGCATGAGAATCACATGATGCAACATATGCATTAAAACCATCAGTCTTGTTCTCTCTGAATAAAGGAAGACTAGACTTTAGGAGCAAATTCTTTAAAAAATGAGGAGACACCTGAATGACTGTCTCTATGGTGAATTTAGTGGAAGAGAAATTAGGAAGGTTCTTGTGGGTCCATAGTAATCCTATCTCTGACAAGGTAGCCAGAGACAATGAAAGGCAAAAAAAAAAAAAAAAAAAAAAAAAAAAATAGTTTGAAGATTGATTTAGCTTAATCCACTGAAAGAAGAGCTGCTCTTTACTAATAAGGGTACCAGACTAAGAGATCTGAGTATAATAGGCACTGCTACATACATCTAGACACAGGCAGTTACAAACATAAGTCTACAGTTTAAAAAATCAAAATAAAGTATCAGATATAAAAAAAAAATCACATAAAAAAGTCTGACAGAATAGCTGTGGGCCAGAAATGATCATATTTGTAATCACTTTAACTGTGTCCATATAAATAAATAATTCTCATCTTAATCTGAAACCTAGGAAAGATTATTTTCCAAGGCAATTGTTTTCAGATAAAATACTAATATTATGATATGTAATTTCACAATAATTATAATAAATAAACTCATTTAAAAGTAATTGAAAAAATATTTGATTTGTGTTTCAATAAGGTGTGATAAACTTGTTTACATACTAATAAAAGGCCAAATTCCTTTTCACAGACAGCATGTTTTCAACATTCTACCAGTTAGAGCTTTCCACTGGTCTCATGCTTCTGAAAACTAGGTATGGGTTGGCTTGTGTTCAGCATTCATTTTCTCTTCCTAGTTTAATTGACTGCATTACTTTTGTAGCATATTACTGTCATCGTATATAAGTATTTATTTCCCTTACTACTGTGCTCCTATGTATTTGGAGGCTATTTTTAGAGACTCCAGTTAGTATTGACTCTGTCTCCCATCTCCTAGAATTAACACTTCTTTTTAGAATAGAGTAACACATAAAGCCTTAGTCATTCTCCCTGTTCTCTTAGATCAGATTTTTATTACTTTTGCCTCAGCCCAGTCTATGACATAGATGTATAAGATGAGCTTTAAAGAAATTTATGGTATACACTTGAGGTCAGAGCACAAAAAACAAACAGTATTTTCAACGTTATTTCTTTACAATCCCAGCAAACTATTGCACCTCATTGTTTTAACATTAGCCAAGCGAAAAAACAACAGCTTGAAGTGCTGCAAGCCTATTGGTGTCGAATGTGTGTAACTCTTTATGGGATTGCTTTTGAGTCATGGTTGGAATTAATCCAAGTTCACAGTGCAGCATAAAAGAATGTCAAGAGATCTCAAGTGTATTTCTTGAAATAGCCCATGAGACACTCTGTAAAGGGGAAGGATTTTCTTTGCAATACAAGTTGGAAACTTCTAGACAGTGTATATGTGGGTCTGAGATTAATCTTAAACTTAATAATAACTTAATATTGAAATGCTTATAGTAACATAAGATCTGATGTCATTACTAAATAAATTTTTGATAATTACCTTAACCTGTAATATTTTCTGTTACATACTGAAGAAATACTGCTTACCTAGTACTTCCAAACCCCTCTGAAGATGCACAATTCATGGTACAATAGGCTCAGTGTAGACTCTACTCATCTATTGAGGAATATGGACATGTATATCACCTTTGCTGAGGACACTAGTGTATATAATTTTGAGAGAATGTTAGAAAAGAATGATTTGTGATTGAAAATGAATAGTTTGAGGTAAATCAAATATTGTTCTAAATATTATAAAAAACTTTTAATAATGCCCACAAATTGGGCACCATCTCTGGTTCTAGTGTTCACAGATCTTCCTGCCTTTTCCTGAAAGGAACTAAAGAAATACTTTCAGGAAAATTCAACAGATACTTTGTAGACTTCTCTTTTTTAACTTAAATTCTTAAGAATTTTATGAGTACTGTAGTTATTTCTACTTATCCCTCTTTTCTTATAACTTCTCCCATGCTCTTCTACCCAATCTATTATTTCTTTTTAAATTATTGTTATATGTACCCTCCACATATATATCCTGATAGGTCTACTTAATTACTCAAATATATATATATATTAGATATGACCAGCTGGGATACCTGTCAAAAGCTAGTCACTAGAGAAAATCTCCTTCTCTTAGCTACTATTTGCATATACCTTTTTAACTAAGTAGTAAATCTCTTTAACTTTTTCTCCATTCACACTGGCATTGCAACCAGTGTTCTTAGTGTTTATGTCTTGTTTAGGTGACCGTATAGTAGAGATTTCATGGATAAATTTTTATCTCCTATAGAGAAGACATACTCTCACAGAGATATTTTGCTCCTCTAGCTCTTAAAACTCTCTGTTTTCTTTTTTTATAATGTTAGCCAAGAGGAGACACATGTGTCAATTGAGGCTAAATCCTCAAGGTCAGTTATTCTTGATATTTCAACCACTTGTGAATTTTTGTGATAGTCTTTGTCTGCTACTAAAAAAAATGTTTCTTTGATATATTTGAGTTATATTATCTGTAGGAATAAAGACACATGTATAGAATACAGTTGTAAGTTGTGATAGTAAAGAAAAGTTCCATAAATTGGTTTTCTCAATGGCCCAGAATTTCAACAACAATACCAAGTTGGTTCGTAGTACTAGACATAATTTCCTTCCTATTGTAAGGGACTAGAGTCCAATTAGACAATGGTATGCTACCTTTGAAATTTAAGCACCACTATTACAACCTTGAAATTGCTTGCCCTGCTAGTCTTTGTGTACATTACAATTGGATTGTTCTATCCATTTTATCTCATTACCAACATGCACAGAGCCTTCAGATATTGTAAGGGCTAGCCCTGAATAAGGAGACTTATAGGTTACTTACAGTTTGACTTATCTAATTCCTCTCATCTTACTGTGTGGTTGCTTTAGCAATATGGTTTTATATTCAAGTTCTGAGAGACAAATCCATAGCAATAGACACAGAGTTGCTGTAAAAGAAATAGAAAAATGGAGTGGGAGGTGGCAAGATTTAACTAGAAAGGGGGTATAAATTCAGAAGCAGAAAGGTGAGATAAATAATACATGGGATGCAAAGACGTTTGTAAAAGCTATAGGAAATCATATTACTTTGTGTTTATTTGATATACATATACATATACATATACATATACATATGCATATACATATACATATACATATACATATACATATACATATACATATACATATACATATACATATACATATACATATACATATACATATACATATACATATGAAAACTTTCTAACAGTATATTTTGATTATGTTCTTTTCCCTTTCCCAATTCCTCCCCAGCCACCCTCTCAACTTTGTGTTCGTTCTCTCTTTTATGGTGTGGTTGCAGACCGGAGCCTAGCATGACTGCCTTCTGAGTGGCCCAGCAAGCATCTGACTGAGACAGATTCAGATACTTAGACCCAACCAATGGACTGAAGTCGAAGCTGCCCGTTGTTGAATTAGGGCAAGGTTGGAAGAAGTTGAGGTGAAGGATGATCACATAGGAAGACCAGCAATCTAATCTAACCTGGACACCTGAGATCTCTCAGACAGCTAGGCAGAATACATTAGCTGGTTCGAGGTGTGCTTGTGCATGTACATCATAGGACTTCCTGGTCTGGCTTCAGTGAGAGAAAAGAAACCTAATCCTTAAAGACTTGAGGTCACAGGGAGATATGAGGCCTGTCATGGTTGAGATGGAGTGGGATCAGATGGAGTGGGGTGGGATGGAGTGTTGTGGGATGAGGTAGTATAGGATGGGGTGGGTGGGGGGACATTCTTTTGGAGACTGTGGTGGGGAACAAGCAGGGTAAAAGGAATGGGATGAGGACCTGTTGGAGAGGATTGAGAGGGTGGAAATGACTGGACTGTAAAAAAAAAAAAGATTAAAGATAAAAAATACCATAAATCAAGCCAGTATCAGGTATGGGTTCTATCTTATGGAGTGGTCTTTAAACCCAATCCAAACATGATTGGCTACTTTTCTGACATTCTTACTACTCTTGGGCTATTATGTCTTTTTTTTCAGATAGGTCAATATTCTACATCACCTGATTTGTAGCTGATAAATACTAATGATTACTTTTCTCCTTCAATAATGTAATAGAACCTTCCAGTACCATGTAGAATAGTAATCATAGATGAAGCTTGTACTCAGACTAGATTTCTCTATGTTCAATGACATTAATATGTGATGTCTTGAGCAATAGAGTCTTCCAAGGAATGTATCTTTTTATTATTCTCTTTGTAATTATTGATTCAGCCTGAGTTTGAATGAGCAACCACAAAAGTTCAGATTATTGTACATGCCAAACTCACTCCTGGACCTGCATTGACTCTTCCAATATTATTATTCAAAAATTATCACTATTTCACTCTGCTTTATGACTTTCATTACATACAGTAATATAATGGGAAAATATTAACATGATGTGGGTAATTTTTAAAAATTAATATATCACATAATAAGTGAAAGAGAATCAGTTTCTCAACTAGACAATAGTACATTTTGAGAGAAATTATCAGTAGACACTCATAAATATTACTGTCCTAAAAACTAGTTACCAGTGGTACACTTGAACATAATAGGACCCATGGCTAGCAAGATGCACATTTTTGCTTTAGCTGGCTTCCCAGTTACTGGTATAAAATATTGACCAAAATAAATTGGCAAGGGAAATGGTTTATTTTATTGTCTCAGTGATGGTGCATCATTGAAAGAATTCAAGAAAAAACCTGGAGGTAGGAGCTAAAACGTATACAATAGAGGAAAGTTTCTCACTAGTTCATTCTCCATACCCTGCAGACTTTGAATTTTTTTGAACTTTATTTTAAAAAACAAAGAAAAAAGAAAAAAATTAAACATTTTTGCATAAATGTATACAAATACATTTTTGTCAGTGCTTGGCTTTTTTTTTTCTTTTTTTTTAAGGTTTAATACTCTGCATTAAGGTCTTATTAGTTACAATGAGCAAAAAGTACATGTAAAACAGGATGTAACCTGGAATTAGTCAATGTTTTCTTGGTGTGTAAGGATTGAGCATAATGTTTTGTTTTGTTTTGTTCTGTTTTCTTTCCTTTTCTTTTTTTCTTGAACTTCACACAGTCTGTGAGTTGTTTCTGGGGCAGTCCGAGCCTCTGGGGTTAGCATCCCACTATCAGTGACTGCATATTATGTCTGTTTTTTGTGACTGGGTTATCTCACTCAGGATGATATTCTCTAGATGCAGCCATTTTCTTAAGAATTTGGTTAAGTCATTGTTTCTGAAAGCTGAGTACTATTCCATTGTGTAAGTGGACCACAATTTTTGTAT
Source organism: Micromys minutus (assembly GCF_963924665.1). Classification (NCBI taxonomy): domain Eukaryota; kingdom Metazoa; phylum Chordata; class Mammalia; order Rodentia; family Muridae; genus Micromys; species Micromys minutus. The sequence goes on along the minus strand of NC_137969.1, from coordinate 183,026,200 downwards.
CCATTCATCTACTGAAGGACATCTGGGTTCTTTCCAGCTTCTGGATATTATAAATAGAGCTGCTATGAACATTGTGGTGCATGTGTCTTTGTTATATATTGGAGTGTCTCTGGGTATATGCCCAGAAGTGGAATAGCATTGGAAAGATCAATGCGAAGACTTTGAACTTCATATATCCAAAGGGACTTCAACCTCTCCACAAGTGCTAGCCTCAGATTCTCCTCATGGCTCCTTTAATTGTAACATCTCCACTGAAACCAAGTCTGCCTCTTCACCAAGTGCCTTTTCTGAATTCACTCAATAAGCCTCACCTGATCGCTATGACTCTCAATCTAGTTTTATGACACCAAAGAGAGTACTGCAGAGAAATTTTAATTCCTCTGTCTGAAATACAGACATGTCCTTAGTATACACCATTAATCTCAAATAATGTTGGTAAGCAATCTGTAGATAAAGCAGCCATGTTTGAACAGAAAGTATATTCGATGGTAGTTAAATGGGGAGAGATGAGTTCAACTCAGTAACAGAGGGTCTGGAGACTATCAATCAGTACATTCTGTAGTCTTTCAAGAATGTTCCTGATCTTCCTGAGAAGTGTGGAAAGAGAATGGTACTTCACCTAGACTTGATCTGAGGTGGTGGGTGTAAGGCTGGCAAAAGCTCCTAGGGTCCTTCAAGCTCTAAATATATAAGTTTGAAAATATATAATTTCTCAACTATGTAAACTAAGGATGCAATATGAATTATGCGAGGGTCTTCATAGTTCTATAATAACAAAAGCACCTCTGCTGGGAGCCAACTTGTTATCAAGGAAGAAGACAAAGAGATTTAGGAAGTGGCAATCTCAGGAGATCCCACCCAGCTAAGGTTTTTGTTTATGCTCACAAAGGCAGATGGATTCCTGAGGTCAGGGTCAGCCTAGGACAGAACAATGTTAGGTTCAGGCATAACCTTTCAGGGCAGAATCTCACCCAAGTTGTTTATCATCCGTGCTTAACAAAGACAGACAGCTCTCTGAAGTCTTTTGAAATATTAAATATATATGTGCTGTTGTACAAGAATCAAAGAAATGGGACCATAGGATGCTGATTCATAAGATAATCAAAGGACCAAGAAAGACTGGATCTGGGTTCTGCAAGAGATGAGTGATCCTGAGAAATGTTTAGGATAAATAGAACTGCTTGAAGAACTGACAGAAGTAAACAGGCCATGAACAGAGAGAGAGATCTCTTAGAACAGTCAACAACCAGAATATAGGCAGAAAGAGCTCCAGAGATAAAGCAAAATAAAGAGAAGTAGACTGGAAAATCTGTATCAAGCAGAAAACAGGTTTTCACCTTGGATCCCCTATTTGACTTTGAGTTATTTGTTTTCACTGCTAACCCCTCTCCAAGCCACTTATGGACCTTGCAACTAGAGGATAAGAAAAGAAAATTCAAAGTTAATTTGAGGCCATGCAGAACAATTTAAAGAGAAGCTGAGAGAAGCCTGGTTGAGTCAGTCAGCTTGGAGAAGACTTTGAGCCAGAACCACTGGGTTAGACCAACCATCCAGAGTTCAGAAAAAAACTAGAAAGGGTAAATTTATTCATCAATAAGCCTCTAAGATGACAATTAATACAGGTAAATAAAAGATGCTTTTACACACTACTATATGATAGACACTTATATGTTGACCAAAGTCAACAGCCATTTTGATATAGAACCTTTCTCTATCCTAAAAAGTCATTTTTTTTTGGTGAGTTTTTCTTGAGGAAATCTTCCTGAAATATTTTGCCTTTGTGGTACTGGTCTCCTATTAACCACAGCTGATTCTTCAGTACCAGCTAACCAGCATTTATTGTTCAGGAAAAGAAAGAGTTTCAGTTCCACAGATTATTAATTTATACTATAATGCAAAGAGCCCTGGTACAGTCTTTGCTTCCTCCTCAAGCTTCAGAAGTCAAGCCTCTTTCATTTGTCTTTTTCAAACTCCTAACAACAGCTCTTAAACTCTGAATACTCAACAGCATTTTCTGGCTAAAGTTCTAAAATGTGTTCACATTTCCCCAAAACAATCTATTTTCTTGTACTAATTAGTTTTTTTAATAACAGTTATAAACTACACCAACCAAAGAGTTTGTGAATGTGTGAGTGTGTGTGTGTGTGTGTGTGTGTGTGTGTGTGTGTAACTCCCAAGTCACAGCTGATCACTGGAGGAAGTCAAAAAAGGAACTAAAGCAGAAACGGAAGCAGAACACCTGAGAGGACACTCCTTACTTCTTCCCCTTGGCTTGCTTACTTTGTTCTTCTTTAAGCTTATTTCCATTTGACCAAAATGGTGCCATTCATGATGGGCTGACTTCATCCACATCAAACATTAATCAAAAAAAAAAATTGTATGGATTGGTACACAGGCCAGTCTGATAGAATAAGTCAACTAAGACTCTTTCTTCTCAGATGAAGAGTTCATGTCAAAATGATAAAACCCAGCAAACAAAATCTCAAGCAATTTACTGGTTCTGGTACAATCCCAAATGTTTAAATGTACAGACATATGTTAAGTTTATTTAACACAATATATTTTATCCATATACTTTCCTGTCCTTAAACTCTCTACCCTATTTCCCACGGAACAGAGTATTTCTCTTTCCCAAAATATAAAATAAAAACAAAGCACAAACATAAAATATAGTTTATTTTTTGCTGGTCAACTCTCTTTAGCATGTGGCCTACTGTTGTTGTGGTTAATATACCCAATATTCTTTTATTTAACTCCTTCTCTAATTTAACTTAAATAATTTTCCTTTCAAAGAATTTTTTTTTTGCATTTGATAACTGATTCTTAAGATCATCCCATTTTCATGACAAGGACCACAAAATGGTTGTCATGACCTACATGTTTCATACACATGGTCACAAAAGTCCTGTAAAATGGTTGAGGAAGTGAAGGTTGGTCATGATCACTATATTTCTCTCTATTTTTCTTGAAAGAAATGTAATTACTTATCAGAATCTTCTGACTCACAGAATGAAAAAAGAGGATTATTGAATCAGAAATGAAGTGAGGGATGCCACATAATTCCTTGAATTTATAATGTCTTGCTAGCCATGTATTCAATTAATATTCATAAGAATAAGCATATGATAGTCACAGTATAGTAGATATTATATATATAAGCTCAATAAAGTATGCAAAATATGTAAGTATTATGGTGTCAATATGAATCAATAAAAATTTATATATTAGTGAAATAATTTGTTGTTATAAGTTATAAATTGTATTTATACAATATATTAATCATATAAACTCTATTAAGTATCTATATTAACCTTATAGCATAAAGTACAAATATATTAAAACATATTATGGAGATGATGAAATATACTGTATATTTATATTTTTAATATTATTTACCTATCACACTCAATTTGAGAAAGTACTTCATATGATATAATATTTAGATGTTCTATTCTCCATCCTTACCTCAGTCCTATTTCCCAACAACAGAACACTCTCTGTCTTAATTAAGATTACTAGTGCTGTGATGAAATACCATGACCAAAAAGCAATTTGGTAAAATTGGGTTTATGCTTATATCATCACTGAAGGAAGTTAGGATGGGAACTCATGCTGGCCAGGAACCTGGAGTCAGAAATTGATGCAAAAGCCTTGATAGAGTGCTGCTTACTGGTGTGTTCCACATAGGCTCCTCAGCCTGCTTATAGAATCCAGGACAACTGGCTCAGAGGTGGTCCCATACATAATGGACTGGGTTCTCCAACATCACTAACTGATTAAAATATGCCCTATAGTTGAATATTATGGAGGCATTTTATCAACTGAGGTTTTCTTCTTTCAGATAATACTAACTTGTATTAATTTGACATAACTTGACACCCTCCTTTCAAAAATATTTTGAACTATATTAATGTCTTTATCCATGAGTATCAGTTTCTCAAGACTGTCCTTTTCTATGTCCTCTACTTCTTACTTTATATACTTAACTTGTAAGCAACCATGATGGAAGCCAGTGATGCAACCCAAACCTTATATCATGTTCTTTGATAAATGTTGTTTTATACTGTATTATTATTATTATTAATGTAAAATTTCATGCCTTGATTAAGTAATTTATATTTCTTGCTTTCAAGGGCATCTTTTCCATCCTCCTCTTATTAGCCTCCTTTTGCTGCCATCTTTTGTGTTGGTTCTCAGGCCTATGTCCCATAATTACCATAATATCACCAAAAAAAAAAAGCCAATATGTGACTCATGCATCAATCCTTACATAAATGGCATAGCTTAAAGTTTAAAAATAAACAAACAGGATCTGAGTTAAATAGCTAGCTAACTATTGTTCCAGCCTGATCAAAAGACATAAAGATTATGTGTCTTTTCCAGCATCAAGAATCTTGGCTATGTAAGGAATGTTGTGCCTGCATTACTGTTTGAGATCCCTTTCAACAGTTTACAATTATGTCATATTTTATGTGGTTTCTTATTTGATGTATAGTTTACTTGCATGGCTTTTAAAGTTCCCCTGGTATTTTAAATTCATCTCTCTTTCCTCTACATTTCAATTTTTTTATCTTTCAACCCTGTTCTCGACATTTTTCAAGTTGAACTTTCAAACTCCTGTGATTATCCCCAAAAGCTTTTAAGTGAACTGAGAAATTATTTCATAGTATTACTAAATATTACTAAACCTTAGATATATCTTTCACTGTGTGAATGAGGAATATGTGTAAATGATGAGGCAGAAAACAATGGTGAAGATCACCACAATGTCCCAACTGATCAGCAGCAGACAGGAAGAAGGAAAACTCAGGCATGTTTCAGAAAGTCCAGGAGAATCTGCTCCAGTGTTAATGATACTAATCTCGGTCCTTCAGTGAGGGATCGTTCAAGAGCTCTGAAGCTGCCTTTTTAAGTATGATGGTTTCTCAAGAACAACTAGTTGCTATTTATCTAAGAAAAATACATAGCTGTGGTAAAGCCAGAAAGTATAGGAAATGATCGTTTTTGCTTTCCAGGGCCATGAAATAAGGATCTAAACTCTATAATATAATTCTAACTGTTATGTTGAAAAGACCCTCTTCCGCTGTACCTCTCGCTATGTGCTTGATTTAAGTGGTTATTTTTTATATACTTAAAATATTTATAAGAATTAATTATGGGACAAGAATGGCATATAACAGAATAATATTGCATCATCAGTTTTTCGTTTTATTTTTGAGATTGAAATATAATTACATTTTTTTCTCCCTTTACTTCCTCCAAACCCTCCCCTGTGCCCCTCTCCAATATCCTTCAATTCATGACCTCTTTGTTCACTAATGGTTATTGTATGCACAAATGTATATGCATACAAATATACATTACTAAATATAACCTTTATAGTTAATAAAGTGTATGTATGCTTTCAGGGTTTAAGACTAGTATTGGAAGACTAATCAATGTATTCCTCCCTGGGAAAGGTCACCTGTCCCAATCCAAACTTTCTTCAATTGTCTGTAGTTCCTTGTTTAGGGTTAGGGCCTTATGGGCTTCACCCTGACTACTATAGTTCATTGGTGTTGTCCTTGTTCAGGTCACACTTGTGAAGCCAAGTCACACCCACATCCTGTGTCTTCTTGAAGTCATATTTCAAGTAGGTGTTATTATCACATCCAGTCTTTATTCCCATTCTCCTCAAAAATGGTGTTGAGAGATATTTTTCTTTCATGTTTTTGTTGTCATTCATATTTTTTGGTAGATTAACTGTTCAAGTTTTTTCTTATATATTTTATTATTGTTTTATGGTTCATTTTGTTAATTTTTAAATTTATATTTTAGAGAAATCTATGAAATATAGAGTTGCATATTTTTTCTCCTAATTTAAGTCTTATTTTTATATTCTTTTAACCTACTGTGTAGAATCACAGATAGGTAAAACTTTGATGCAGTGAAAACTGTCACATTTTAGTTTTACATATAGTGCTTTTGGTGCTAGTTTAATAATTATGGAAATAACTTTCCTATGTTATATGATCTTTCATGTTTTTAAATTTTACCTTAGGCCTATGGAAAGTCTTAAGTTAAAATTTGGTATGTTATGCATGGAATTTTTATTATTATATGCATTTTAATAGCCATATATTTTATATTTAGAAGGTGAAAAAACTAAAGTTTATTCAACAAACTCCTGATTAGTTCTTTGAAAACCACTTACCCGGTTACTTGTGGACTTAAATCTAGACCTTTTTTCCCAATTTTTATTGTTTATTTACATTTCTGGATTAATATTTTTGAGATAGCTGGGTGGACCCTTCCCTATACTAGGAGCCATGTCTAGCCTCTGGGTATAATCTCTACAGGTTCTCTGTCCCCTCTGTCAGGTATTTCTGTTAATGTTGTCCCTGTTGGATCCTGGCAGCCTCTTACTTTCCTGGCATCTGAGACTTTCTAATGGATATCCCAGTTCCACAGCACCCAATGCCCTGACCCTCTGTACTTCATCATCCTCCTTTTCCTACACCTGTCTCCTTCCACACCTGACCATGCCCCCCCTTTCCCCTCCCATTTCTCTCTGCCTCCCATTGTCCTTCCTCCCTATACCTCCCAGTACTATTTTGTCCCCCTTCTAAATAAGACTGAAGAATCCACACTTTGGTCTTTCCTCTTCTTGACCTTTGTATGGTCTGTGAGTTGTATCTTGTATAATTCAAACTTTTGTCCTAATATTCACTTGTCAGTGAGGGTTTATATCATGTACATGCCTTCTCTGATTATTTCCATCCCTCTTCTAAATGGAATTGGAACATTATCTCTTGGGCATTTTTACTTGTTACACTTCTAAAGGCCTGTGGGTTGTGCCCTAGGTATTCTATACTTTTTGAATACTATCCACTCATCAGTAAGTACATACCTTTTGGGTCTGAGTTACTTCGTTCAGGATTATATTTTCTAGTTGTATCTATTTGCCTGCAAAATTCATGATGACCATATTTTTCATAGCTGAGTAGTATTTCACCAATATTGCATTAGAATTTTTCACAGATATGGAAAAGGCAATTGTCAACTTAATATAGAAGACCAAAAAAAAAAAAAAAAATCACAGGATAGCCACAACAATTCTCAACAATAAAATACTACTGGAGGAACCACCATCTCTGCCCTTAAGCTGTACTACAAAGCAATAGTGATTAAAGTAGCATGGTATTAGTACAGAAAAAGACAGTTTGATCATTGGAATAATACTGGAGTCCAAGAAGTAAACCCACATACCTATGGACCCTTGATTTTTTACAAAGGAACCAAAAACATACAGTGGTAAAAGCAAAGCATCTTCATTAAATGGTGCTATTCTTATATAGCAGAATAAAAATAGATCCATATTTATCACCCTGCACAAAGGTCAAGTCCTAGTGGATTGAGGACCTCAACATAAAACCAAATACACTGAAACTAATAGAGGAGAACGTGGTAAAGAATTTCAAATTCATTGACACAGTGGCAATTTTCCTGAACAAAACACTAATGACTCAGGCTCTAAGATCAACAATTCATAACAGGTCCTCATGAAACAAAAAAACCTTCTGTAAGGCAGAGGACATAATCAATAAGGACAAATTGGCAACCTAAAGATTGGGAAAAACTTCATTAACCCTACATCTGACAGATGGCTAATGTGCAAAATATATACATAATTCAAGAACTTAACATGCAAAAACAAACAAAAAACAAAAACAAATAACCCAATTAAAAAACAGGGTACAGAGCTAAACAGAGAACTCACAAAAGAAGAATCTGAGAAGCACTTAAATATATGTCCAAAGTTCTCAGTCATCTGAGAAACGCAAATAAAACTGACTCTGAGATTTCCTCTCACACCAATCAGTGTGCTTAAGATAAAAATCTCAGGTGAAATGGCTCCTGCTCTAAGGTCAAAGATTGACAAATGGGACTTAATGAGATTGCAAAGTTTCTGTAAGGCAAAGGACACCGTCAAGAAAACAAAACGGCAGCCAAGAGAATGGGAAAAGATCTTTACCAAACCCACATCAGATAGAGGCCTAATATCCAAGGTATACAAAGAACTCAAAAAGCTAGACACCAGAGAATCAAACAACCCTATTAAAAATGGGATACAGAGCTAAACAAAACATTCTCAATTGAGGAATATCGAATGGCTGAGAAACATCTAAGGAAGTGCTCGACATTCTTAGCCATCAGGGAAATGCAAATCAAAACAACCCTGAGATTCCACCTCACACCAGTCAGATTGGCCAAGATCCAAAACTCAGATGACAGCAGATGCTGGCGAAGCTGCGGAGAAAGAGGAACACTTCTCCACTGTTAGTGGGGTTGTAAACTGATACAACCACTCTGGAAATCAGTCTGGCGATTCCTCAGAAAAATAAACATAATACTACCTGAAGTTCTAGCTATTCCACTTCTGGGCATTTACCCCATAGACACTCCAATATACAACAAAGACACATGCACCACAATGTTCATAGCAGCTCTATTTATAATAACCAGAAGCTTGAAAGAACCCAGATGTCCTTCGTTGATGAATGGATACAAAACTTGTGGTACATTTACACAATGGAGTACTATCATCTATCAGAAACAATGACTTAATAAAATACTTAAGAAAATGGATGCATCTATTGAATATCATCCTGAGTGAGATAACCCAGTCACAAAAGAACAGACATAATATGCAGTCACTGATAATGGGATACTAACCCCAGAAAGCTCTGAACACCCCAGAAACAACTCAAAGACTGTGTGAAGTTCAAGAAAAAAAAAAAAAAAAAAAAAAAAAAAAAAAAAAAAAAAAAAAAAAAAAAAACATTATGCTCAATACTTACACACCAAGAAAACTTTGACTAATTCCAGGTTACATCCTGTTTTACATGTACATTATGCTCATTGTAACTAGTAAGACCTTAATGCACACTCTCAAACCTTTGAAAAAGAAAAGCTAAGCACTAACAAAAATGTATTCATATACTTTAATGCAAAAATGTTTAAAATTTATTCATTTATCTTTGTTTTTTTAAATAAAGTTGTTTGTCACGCGCCCATGCTTTCCGCCGATAGGAACAGGCATGCAACAAACAAACAGATTCTTCTGCAGACAACCTTTATTGTACAGCACTCTGAGCAGGGGACTTCTTGAGCAGGAAACTTCTCTCTGAGCCAGGGACTCCCTACCGGGTTCTACTGTCTAGGCGACCTCTCACATGCAGTCTCCCATGTGCGATCTCTCTGTCCACTCTCTCTCCACGTGGGACATCCCGCAATCTCTCCTATCGGGTCTCTCTCCACGTGGTATCTCTCTGCCATCCCTCCACGTGGGGTCTCCCACAATCTCTCCACTATCTTTCTCTCCTCCTCACGTGGGGGAGAAATGCACTGCTATATATGCCTAAGAGACTTGTGTTGCTACCTGATTGGTGCGCCCTCCAGTAACTCAATAGTATGCCCCAAGAGCGGGCTATGAAGTATGTGGCGCATGCGCATTAAGTCTCTTGGCTGGGCAACAGCTCTGTTTGCTGAGTTCTAGGCAGGAAGCCGGCACCATGTTTGGGTTTGGCACAAACAGCACCCTACAGTTGTTCAAAACTAAGAAAGTTAAGAGAAAATAAAAATCTCAGGTGACAGCACATGCTGGTGAGAGTGTGCAGAAAGTAGAGCACTCCTCCACTGTTGGTGGGATTAAATACTGGTACAACTACTCTGGAAATAAATCTGGTGGTTCCTCAAATATTAGAAGTAGTTCTACCTGAAGACCCAGCTATACCACTCTTGGACATATACCCAAATGACACCCCACTATACTACAAGAACACATGCTTCAAAATGTTCAGAGCAGCCTTTTCTGTAACAGCGAGAATCTGAAACAAACAAACAAACAAACAGATATTCCTCAACCAAAGAATGGATACAGAAAATGTGGTTCATTTAGATCTTTAATTGTTATTACTATTGTGTTTCTAATGTTCACACATATTATGAGCATTTGCATATAGACTTAGGTTTATTTCTAAGTATTTTCCATCGTTTTGATGTCATTGTGTAAAGTTTTATTTTCTCTTAGTATTTTATTCCTCTAAAAAGACACTGGGACCAAAACAATTCTTATAAAGGAAAACATTTTATTGGAGCTCACTTATAGTTGCAGAGGTTTAGATCATTATCATCATGGCAGGAGGTGTGGCAACATTTAGGCAGACATGTTGCTTTTGCATTAGATATTATTTATTTTTATTTTTATTTTTATTTTATGTATATGAATGTTTTCCCCTTTGTGAAAATAAATTAATTGCATGCATTTAGTGTCTACAAATTCCAGAAGTGAGAATTGGATCTACTCAGAAAAGAGCTACAGAGAGTTGTGAATTACCATGTGGTGCTGGACCAAAAGGAAGTCCTCTTTATGACCAGTAAGTATCTTACCCTCTTAGCAATCAACCAGCACCAATTGTTATATTTTTTATTTGTTCCTTAGGAGGCATCTATTACTGAATCTTGTGGAGTGTAATGATATTTAGAGGATATGGTCCATAGTAAGTCTTCTTCTTGTGCTCTCTGTATAAAGGATAAAGGATGCAATTTCCTAATTGTTTTTATGTACAAGTGTTTATAAATATTGTATAAACCATGTTGGTTGATTGTATTCAATTTTCTCTACTCTTACTTCTTTCTAATGGGTTAATGTATTTTTGTATATTTTTATCAAAACATCTGAAAGTGATTATAGATTAGTTTATCTTTTCAGATCTGTAAATCACTGTCTTTTATGACTTTAGAACTGTAGTCTGAGATAATAAGTTCTTGTAATTGCTTTTCAAAATTATCATTATTCTGTAACTGTTTTTGCTCATTATTTTACAAAAGACAGTAACCTAAAGTTATTAACAGAAGAGATAAACTTATTTAGGTATTTTTCCAGGGGAAACAAGAGTTTGTCATGGCTTAGAAGCATGGTAGTAAATATCAGAGAAATAGTGGTATATCTGAGAGTTCACGTCTTGAACAACAAGCTTGAAGATGAGCTTTTGTTTCCAGTGTCTCCAATTCTGCATCTAGACTGAGTCATCTCAACCTGCACAAGAGTGCCACTCACTGGAAAGTAAGTGATCAACACCCGAGACTATGGAGGAATTTCTCATTTTAACCACCATGATGTTTATTATACGCATCTGGGTTCTATTTTATAATATTATTATAAGCATTTCACAAACAAGGAATCAAAAACAGATTTTTAACATAATTTTGCTTTTAGAGATTATTATAAGAGTCTAATATAAGCATTTAATTGTGATGTGTAATCAACAAGAATGACCATTCTAATTCTTGGATCACTGATTAAGTTATAAGGTATAGATATTAACAAAATAATATAGGATGAATTTGTTTTTAACTTCTAACAATACTCTAGTGGTCATGCTTTTTATAGTGCCTGCTACAAGTGTGTATTACATTAGAGGGTTCTTGTTGAGTCAAATATAAAAATCTCAAGAAACTTTGGATGAACTGAGATATAAAGAAGTATGACTTTTACAGATCTCATTGATTTCCAGACTTCATCACTAAATTAAAAAATGTTTCAAAGTAAGGCAGAGGAAGCTGAACATCATAAACTTTGAAAAGGAAGATGTTTGGATGACTCGTGTCCACTGGGCTTATGGTTCCTTAAAATAGGAAGGCCTGTTGTCTAGATTTCACTGAGGCAATACTGACACAGAATCCAGCCTGCCTGGAAAAACTCCACTGTACTGATGTATAAAGCAGAACCAAGGACCTGTTCCTTAGAGTCATGTGGCCACATAAAGGACACACATGGCTCTGGTTTAAATAGTTCATTTTCTCAATAAAAGTGTGTGTTTGCTTGTTCTTATCCCCGCTTTTGCAGACGGTTGCATAACTGTGGCTTCTAAAGGTAGAGTTTGCTTGTTTGCTTTCTTGTTTGTTTTAAGGTTTAGACTTTGGGAATTTTGGATGTTACCAAGCAATATAAATAGAATTGTAATAAATAAAATTCTAAAATAGTTTTCTTCGATGTTAATTTCAAAGGGCCTTGTTCGGGTTTTACCAAGAGTAACCAGGTCTTTAAAAGTGTGCAATACGTGCCAAGGTGTTTTAGGAGATGAAGCTCACTAAGGCTTGCAAATTTCTCAGTGAGAGCTTGGGTCGTGACTCTAAGAAATAATTGCTGGTGTCTAGGGAAACAATCACCATGGACACAGACTTCATGTGGGGCCATGAGACATATACTGGGGAAGAGAAGCTCTCTGGTGTGTTCTGTGGAGAATGTTAATAAGGTTATCTGTGTCAAAGCCATGAAAACCAAATACAAAGTCAGAGACATTGTAGTAAGGAGAATCAGAGATGTTCAGCAGAAGAGGGGAAAGGTAGAAACCAATTCCAGGCTTAATTTCATATTGCTCCTTTCATGAACTTGCCTGGAGAGGAGCTGAAGAGATCTGTGGAGGATGAGCTGTCCATGAGAGGCTTATTCTAATAAGGTAACCTCATCAGTATGGAGGCCCAGGCAGTGTTCTCAGATAGAACTGTTTCTTGGCACACTAGGAGCCTAAAACATAAAAAGTTGGGTTAGGGAGATTTAGTCCATGTCTTGACTGCCTTCCCTGGTGAAACTCAAAAGATCCATTTCTATGACCTTCCATGTGGTGCCTCAGTGATTTGGAGTAACAATGGTTTCATCAGGATCTACCCGACACCTGAGGACAAAGATGAGGATGTTGGGGGCTTCATTACCAACCTGAAGCATGGAGCCCTTAGTGATCAAGAGTTGATCTCCTAGCTTTAGAATGGGGTAGTCTTGCTAGTAACTCAGAGACTGATGCTTAACTCCAGCATCCTGTATGGCTATGGGGACTCTCATGTGCATCACATCAATGGTATCTTAAAACCATGAGTAATGGAGGAGATCATGTTAGAAACATGCAATGAGTTTTTGGAACAAGAAGAAAGGATGAGACCAAGAACTGAAGGATGGTATTGTGCACCTCTCTGGAGAAGTTTTAGGAGTGAAAAGTCTGCTTGAGTGGACCCCAGGGAGGATCTAACAAACACGATATTCACCTGTAGCAGGACTGCAGAGCCAGGTCCATCTCTCCTAGTCTAAAACAAACCCAGGGTAAAAGTAAATGGTTGGTTTGGGTGCATGTGTCTCAGTGCAAGGGGTAGATTTAAGTCTTTCCAAGCACAATATCCCAGCCTGATGACTTCTCTTTAAATAACTTGAAGAATTTACGCCTCCAATCACACCACACAATGCCCCATGAAACTGTCTTGGTAGAAAACATAGTGGGCTAGGGACATATCTCAGGAAAAGACCACTTTCAAACATGTGCAAGTTCCCAGGTTCAATTTCCAGCCCTATTCCAGGCCCAGAAAAGAAGAAAAGCAAAGATAAAGACATGACAGTGCTATCGCCAATGGTCTCTTCCCACTTCTGCTCTGTGTCCTTTAATGCACAAGTGTGCAGTTGGAGAGAAGGTGTAGAGCTAAGCCAGAGTTCAATAGATATGTGAGTAAAAGAAGCCAGCAGTCTTTGTTGGAAAAAAAAAAATGTGCCACATCATACCAACTTGTTTTTGTTGTTTTCACTATTGTTTTGTCCTTTGTTTTTTTCCAGAATTAAAATGTTTTCTGTACATGGTGTATTTTTTTTTCATAAGATAGTTTTCCTTTAAAAATTATTATGAAGTGTGAGAAATATTGAACTTCAGCACAGACATTGCAGCCATTTTCTAAGCTTTTGTAGAAAATTTGCCTTATTATGTTCAGCATGGTTGTATAAATGATGGGTACACTGAGATTAAAAAGATGTACCATAACCAAATGCAGTAGCAAAATTCATAGGAGCATGGACAAAGGAATAAGAGTTTCGGGAAGAATTCAGAGAAATACAATGACCAGGACTGCATTTGTAAGGATGAAAAAGGCTATGTGAGTATATTGGGAATGTGTGACCTAGAAAAATGGAACATGTTGTAGAAACAAATGAATATTTTTGTTTTGTTAGAGCCACATTGGTGTCTTCCTTCAGTGTGAGGAAAGTCTGCAAATGTTTATGACAGCAAAATTAAGAAAGATGTATAAATGCCAGGTCATGTTAATTAGACTCTGTTTATTCGAGCAAATTCAAAGTTTGTGTAAGGAGACCTATCAGGAAGTCTGACAGATTGAATTGGAGAAAATAAAGATGACAACAAGGTGAGGGTATACAGACTGCAGTAACAGTTTGGCAGATGAAGTACTCAGAACCTGCTGATGATGTGTAAGTAGGATAAAGAAGTTGTTAACATGGAAGACTAAATTTGCAGAGGCATCACATTAAAATAGTTAATTATGGTAAAATTTCAGCCCCATATTCTCCATGAAAGAGGCCACATTTAAAGAGAAAATGAAAAGATCTATTTTGCAAAGTATCCATATTAGAAAATTTGAGTCTTGAAAGCTTGAGGTATTGTTCAGTGGTATGGCTCTGGCCTGATATATAAAGCTAGGACTTCTATCCCTAGTCCCCAACATAGAGAGGAATGCAGAGTTTTTCAAGAAAAAGTAAACAGGGAAAATGTTATAGCAAGTTGTGGATAATGCAAATAGAGAGATTTGAGGTAGCAAAGGGCCCTGATTATTAGGGCAGAAGCACAGTGAACCCCAGGAGGAAAGAGTCAAACATTGAAAGTATGCAATAACACAGCCTGGTTCAATCAAATGATGATTAGTCCTCTATAGGCAGCTACAAAAATATCAAAAGAGCATAAGACCTAGGAAAGACCATGGGTTGGTGATTGATAGAATTTTGGTAAATAAGAATGAAGTCAATGGGAACTGTACTTAACTAGTTCACAATTTATACCCTAGCCCTTAATAGTAATGACCACTGAAAATAAAAAGACAATGACTGGAGATTGTTATTGTGTGAATATTTTAACTAAGCCTTTCTTTGGATAATATCAAAAGCCACGTTATTTATACTAAATAATGAGTTTTGAACTACATAAACACATCTGATATCCACCATGAAAACAAAACAAAGATAGTTTCATAGCTCTCAAACAACATTGGGGTTCCTCCCCTACTTGTCCTTTCCTCTTCTTTTTTACTGCTGGCGAAAGCATTTTACTGTTGCCATTATCTTGAGGTTTGCCTAATATCATATATGGAGTCACTATATGTCCTCTTTAAGACTGGTTTAACTTGTATGCAACTATCAAATTAAAATTCTCCCTTGTGATAATTTTTCTTGGGTTAATACTTCATTCATTTTTAGTTCTGGGTAAGTCTTTATTGTGTTACTCTGCTATAGAATACTGACTCATACATGAAAGGATATCTTGCTTGTTTTTGTTTGCTTGATTATTTAAAAAATTGCAAAGATACACAAATACCTGCACCAGATCAATGACCAGATCAGCCTGAACAAAGACACTCAAGCACCTGCCACAAATACCACTAAGATAGGTCAAGTGAGATGAAAAGATGGAAGAGAGTAAGCAGTGGAGTAACAGACTAGAAAGCAAAGTCAAGTGATTTGTACAGTATGCATAACTGTGGAACCAGAAATTCGACAGCAGTGAGGAAAACACAGATATAGGGTGTCCATAATGAAGTCCTGGCCCAAGGTTTACAAGGCTGATACCAAGGTTCTGATGTAGCTGATGTCTGTGTTGATGCTTCTGGCCTGAGTTAACATAAAAGACCAAGTGGATGCCTGTGGTCTGGGTAGCAATTGGATATCATGTCTGAGTACCATGCTGACCTGAGCAACCTGTACTGACACTTGAGGCCATGGGAACTTCTGGTTCATGCTGCTGCTGGGAGCCATGTCTTGGTTTATGGTTCTATTGCAGCAGGGGACTATGCTGATGTCACATGCCCATGTTACCACTGCAAAGAAAACAGATGTCCCTGGTATGGACTGCTGACAAAGACACTGCTGAGCTGTCCCTGCCCATCACCAGCCATTATTCAGGAGAACTGACTCTGCCACTCAACTGGACAGCACAGTAGAGCTGATGCTGATGGCAGAGGTGGTTGTGTGGGACATGGTCCTGAGAGCTTGACAGAGCTGGTTCTACCCTTCACTAGCTGCAGCAAGTCAGGGAGTGAGCCCTGTATATAACCCTGGCAGCACATTAGCATTGGCCTGGTGTTAAAGATACAGGTAAGCTGACCCTGAATGTGGAAAAGCTGACCGTGCAGCTTCTCAGCTAAGGCACAGGGTATACTAACCAGAACAATACTAGAGAGCTTGACCTGGTGGTGTGTGTGTTGGAGAATTGGTGGGTTAACTAACTAATCAACCCTGTAGACCCAGATCTATGGCTTTCAGTTGACCAACAACACCTACCATTATATTTGATTTGCAGGAGTGAATGAAAAGGCCTATCTTGCAGATTTTGTAGCTTTGTATCTAGATGACATGAGGTAACAACAGGCTAGTAGAGAGGAGCCCATGTGAGGATCCAGTATTGAGAGTGTAGCAGAAACCAGTGCCTCAAAATAGACTAATGAATCATTGCAACAAATATATGCAAGTAAAGGTATATGGACAAAAGGGTATACTGTGGAACACACTGACAAACTACAGTTTCCATAACAAGATGGGTTTGTTATGTTTGTTTGTGCTTTTTATTCTATCTTATTTTATTATCTTCGGGGTTTTGCTAGGGTGAAGGATGGATAAGAAGAAACAGAAGATGAGTAGGATTGCGATATGCTTCAATTAGTGATATACAACAATGTGAAATTCATGAGGAATCAATAAAAAGATAAAAGAAGAAAAAAGCTACTATGGTATTTTCAAGCTAAATTGTCAAACATCTAATTTCAAGATCTTTGTACCCTTTGACAGTAAGTTCAGTTTTTAAGAAGTGGTCAAACTTCAAAGGGAACTACTGATCATTTTAATTCTTAGCCATGGGAAATGAAAGTTGTTTCTCATTTCTGTCAGCTTTGGTTGTTAGCCATTAAGACTTTAATGATTCTAAGAGAGATGTAGTGAAATTTC
Organism: Micromys minutus; assembly: GCF_963924665.1. Taxonomy (NCBI): domain Eukaryota; kingdom Metazoa; phylum Chordata; class Mammalia; order Rodentia; family Muridae; genus Micromys; species Micromys minutus. The sequence continues at coordinate 183,009,177 of NC_137969.1, read as the reverse complement.
ACTGTCAAATTAATGATCTGTTCCCTGTTGACTTATGAGAGCACAAATATTTCTACTGATTTAATTTTATAAATCTTCTTTGGCCAATATTGTGAAGTCTATGTTCATATTCTCTGCCTATTTTTAAATTCACTTGTTTATTTTATAATATATTTTTAATTTTTGATATAGTGCCAGTAATTGTTATTCATCCCCTTTCCATCCCCCAAACCCTCTCCTATCTCCACACTCCACACTACTTTATTTCTGTGGAAATAACATTTTAGAATTCCACCTGTGAATGAGTTCAGCATATTTCACCTAAAATATAGTGCCCTAAATGTCTTTTACCTCCAAAGGTTAATTATCTATTGTGTATAGAGGCCATATTTCCAATCACCAAAACCACATTACTTCATTAAACATTTAGCTAATGTAAGTGTAGTGTGATCTATTGAGTCTGTGGGTGTGTCTTTGACATTTTCTCAGAGCAAAGTAAATAAGCAACAGAATGAAGAGCTGGCCTGAAGAAAATATTTGAAACCAGATTTCACAAAGAATTATTAAAACTAAGACTACATGTACTCAAAGAAATATATAACAAAAATAGTATCTTAAGAAGAAATACATACTTGATTTCAACTTGTATTAAAAAGACAGTAATAAAAAGGCTGTTATGCTGACACAAAAAACCCATGTAGATCAATGAAACAGAATAGATATTCTAGATAAGTAGAGACTCAGATATTTAAGTTAACGTGATTACAGCCACCTGGTACTTGATGATGATGTCTAGAATGTACACTGAAAAAAAAAACATAGCACTTCAATCAATGGTTTTGGATAAAACTGGATATGAACATATGCATATTAATATGGGGCTAATAGCTCTAAAAACCTTACCAAGTAATAAAAATCCAATAGAAGTGTCTTATACACACACACACACACACACACACACACACACACACACACAAACACATACAAACAAAGAATTTAAATATTAAATGTACATATTTTATAATGGGCAACAATGTCCCTACTAGAAATCACAAAACTAAAAAGTAAAGATAGCATTAAAAGGATTTAATTGTCTCCTTTAATGTTGTTGACTAGTAATACTCCATAGACCTAATATATTAAGTTTTTTTTTCAATTTTAATGCTTTCTTCCAGAACTCGACGGTATTATCCTGTTGTTAAAAATACCACAAGTTTGAACCATAGAACAATGATAAATCAAATTAGTAATAACTTAGAAGTATCATCTCTCCTACCTACTTTTTGTAGTCATAAAAAGAGTTATACATCTTACCAGAGGGGGAAAATCCTTATTAATTCATTCATATTCAAACTCAATGAGCTTCAGTGATTAGTATGTCAAGAAACTTTAGGGGTGAAATAGTGTTACACATGTCATTAGAATAATCAACATCTATCTGATTGAACTTAAGTACACTTCAGAAGAATCCATATCTGGCTCCAAGTGAGGCAAAAACTTGGCTAGATATATCATAAGAAAAACCTACACTATTATTTTACTATATAGACATCAGGCTAATCCAACCTTTGGTGACATACACATACACACACACACACACACACACACACACACACACACACATACACACATAAACACACACATATATCAAATCACATCATAAAAATGTTCTTTTCATGGTAGATATTAACACAGAAACCCAAAACTGGTCAAAATACTGAAATTGAGAAACTGAATACACTGTAATGCTAAATTGAACATCCATTTAATTACCCCTTCTTCCATGAATCAGTGATCACTTCAGATTAGAAGGCAGAGATAACAGATTACCTCAAGGAAAGAGCAGAATAGTTTCTTATATGAACTTATGAGTGTTTGTAACAGCATGGGTAAATCTACTACAAGCTTGAACCTGACAAAATTACAGCATAGTGAACTGAAATAGATATGAAGTTTCACTATTAGCTAAGGCACTATTGGCAGCTGTCCTTTTGGGAGAGGGGCTAACCAAAACTGATGCTGTATGAAAAAGCCATAGAATCTATTTTATAAGGTAAAGTTATAAATAACACACACACACACACACACACACATATATGTAGCCGGACCTGTATGTCAACTTGACACAAGACAGAGTTATCACAAGGAAAGGAGCCTCTCTTGAGGAAATTCCTCCATGAAATCCAGCTTTAACACATTTTCTCACTTAGTGATGAGGGCTGGGAGGGCCCATTGTGGCTGGTGCCATTCCTGGGCTGGTACTCATAGGTTCTATAAGAAAGAAAACTGAACGAGCTAGGGGAAGCAATTCAGTAAGCAGCACCCTTTGTCTCTGCATCTGCCCCTGCCTTCAAGTTTCTGCCCTGTATTGAATTCCTATCCTGACCTCTTTGTTGATGAACAGCAATGTCAAAGTGTTAGCTGAATAAATCATTTTCCTCCCCAACTTATTCTCGGTCACGATGTGCTGGAACACAAACCCTGACTAAGATACATATGTACACACATACATACACAAATTTGCAAACATATTTTTAAGAATCTTGACTAGAATTACCAAACTTGGGTGTATAATACTAACCCAAGAGTTCATAAGTTTTCAGCAAAATCTAAACCCCACTTGTATCTCTATTGAGATTCCAGGTTGTTCCAAAACAAAAAAAATATATACCTACTGATCTTTGTTGTTTCTCAGTACTAGATATGAAGATATTGTTCTAGTTTCCTTTTGTCACTATGATAGAAAGCTTTGACAAAAGAGCAACTTAGGTTATCATCCATTGTTGACATAATGTTGGTATAACAGAAAACTGAAATACATATGATGGAAGAAAACTGCGTGGGGTCTTATTCACAGGCCTTATACTACCTTCCTGGGCAAGTACTTCCCATAGTGGAGCTGGCTTTCTCTTTTCAACCAATAATGGACAACAACTGAGAAATGTGCTCAGATGTCAATATGATATGACAAGTGCCTGGTCTTTATACTGGTACTATCCACTTTTAAAAGAGGTCTTCCTGCTTCAACTAATCAAGCACTGTACAGAAAAACCCAGAGATACATTTCCTAGGTAATCCTAAGTACTATCACTTTGGTAATTAAGATTAACCACCAAATTTGTGTTAACCAAGTTGATAAAGTCTCTCTGACTTGATACTAAAATTTAAGATGTTATTAAAAGACCCATAGATATGTATCTCTAGTTAGGATTAGTTTGAATGATTTCAGTGCACTATATAATGCTCTAGGCCAAACTGTTTTTGTAGACATTGATTCACTCATGTGTTCATATCTCTGCTATTCTGTACCTCTCGAAACCCACAAATTGGCTTGTTCTTAATTGAATTAAGACAGCACATATGGGTGCCCATAGCTGGGGCTTCCCCCAAACCCCTGGACCCAAAACCTACCTGCAGAGAGCTGGTCTCACAGAAGAACTCTCACTCCTAAGTCCACAGGTAGGACCACACTTTCACTCCACTGACTGTCCAAGGACAGATGCTCCAGGAGCACACTAGGCATGGAAGCAGCAGGGTGGCACAAGACTGGGTCCTTCTGGACTTCTTCTGTGCCCAGACTTTAAGCTGTCCTACAGCCTTCCAGATGCAAAACCTGCCCAGAGAGTGCTGGTCTCCCAGGAGCACTCTCACACTGAAGAGCACAGGCTAACAGGCCCACAGGAGAGACAAACCCCAGAGAGAAATAGCAAGACAAACATCACAGAAAACAAGATGTCAAGAGGCAAGTGCAAAAATCTAAGCAACAAAAGTCAAGACAACTTGGTATCATCAGAACCCAGTTTTCCCACCACAGCCATATAGGATAAGCTATCACACCTGCAAAGAAAGATCCAAATTTAAAATTATATCTCATGAAGATGATAGGAGATATTAGGATGGACATGAATAACTCCCTTAAAGAAATAGAGGAGGACACAACCAAACAGGTGAAGGAATTGAACAAAACAATCCAGGATCAAAACATGAAAATAGAAACAATAAAAAACTCACAAAGGGACACAACCCTGGAGATAGAAAACCTTGAAAAGAGATCAGGAATCACATATGAAAGCATCACCAACAAAATACAAGAGATAGGAGAAAAAAAATTCTCGGGAAGAAGATTCCATTGAAAACATTGGCACAACAGTCAAAGAAAATACAAAATGCAGAAAGCTTCTTTTTTTTCTTAGTTTTGTTTTTTTTTTTCTTACCAATTTATTTTTTAAAAAAGAGGGATACATATACAGATTTTTGAAAGCATTTTGACATAACATTATATGAATATTTATTTCAGTACTTAATTCTTTTATAGGTTTGATAGCATGCATCGAAATCCCACTAGTTACCATAAGCATGAAATACATGTAGGACAGAACGTAACATGGAAACAGATTTCTTGTTGAGTTTAGATTAAGCATAATGATTTGAGAATACCAAAAATTGCCACAAGGCTATTATCTTAACTCTCGGATTATTAATGATTTGAGAACCAGGTGTACCACCCTTTGAGAGGGTGATATACATTTATTTTGTCCTAAGAAGGACTGAGGCTTTCTTATTTTTTTTTTTTTTTGACCTTTGTTTTTCTTGAGCTTCATATATCCTGTGAGTTGTTTCAGGGATGTTCAGAGCTTTCTGGGTTTAGTATCCAATATTCAGTGACTGCATATTATGTCTGTTCTTTTGTGACTGGGTTATCTCACTCAGGATGATATTCTCTAGATGCATCCATTTTCATTGGAATTTCATAAAGTCATTGTTTCTGTTAGCTGGATAGTACTCCATTGTGTAAATATACCACAGGTTTTGTATCCAATCATCTACTGAAGGACATCTGAGCATGCAGAAAGCTTCTAATCCAAAACATTCAAGTAATAGAAAGCACAATGATAGGACAAAACCTAAGAATAATAGGTATAAAAGAGAGGGAAGATTTCCAAATTAAAGGTACAATAAATATCTTCAACGAAAATTATAGAAGAAAACTTTCATAACCTAAAGAAAGAGTCCAATGAACTTACATGATTCCCAAATAAATCCAAACAAATTGGACCAGAAAAGAAATTCTTCCTATCACATAACAGTTAAAACACAAAATGCAAAAAAACGAAGAAAGAATATTAATGCAGTAAGAGAAAAAGATCAAGTAACATATTAAGACTGACCTAGCAGAATTACACCAGACTTCTAGACAGAGATTGTGAAAGCTACAAGATCCTGAACAGATGACATACAGACCCTAAAAGAACTCAAATATCAACCTAGGCTGCTATATCCAGCAAAAATCTCAATACTATAGCTGGAGAAACAAAAATATTCCATGACAAAAACAAATTTACACAATTTTTTTTCCACAAATGCAGCTCTACAAAGAAAAATATATGGAATACTGCAACACAAGGAGAGAAAGCTCACCCTAGAAAAAGCAAGAAAGTAATCTGCTTGCAACATATTCAAAAGAAGTTAGCCACTCAAACAAAATTCTGTCCCTAACAACAAAAATAAAAGGAAACAACATTTACTATTTCTTAATGTCTGTTAATATCAATGGACTCAACTTCCCAAATAAAAAGACTTAGACTGACAGACTGGATATGTAAACAGTACACAACATTTTGCTCCAGTAAACTCCTCTCAGTAACAAAGACACACAACCACAGAGTAAAAGACTTGGACAAAATTTTCCAAGCAAATGATCCAAAGAAACAAGCTGGAGTTGCCATTCTAATCTTGAATAAAATTGATGTTCAACCAATAGTTACACACACACACACACACACACACACACACACACACACACACACACACACAAACACAAAACAAATAACATAAAAAAGGACACTTCATAGCCATGAAAGGAGAGATCTACCAAGATGAACTCTCAATTCTGAACAACTATCCTCCACATAAGGGCACAAATATCCATAAAAGAAATTTTACTAAAGCCGAAAGCATATATTGGACCACAAACAATAATAATGGGAGACGTTACCACCCCACTCTCATCAATGGACAGATCATGGAAGCAGAAACTCAACAGAGATACAGTAAACCTAAAAGAAGTTATGAACCAAATGGAGTTAACAAATATTCAGAGAACATTTCATTCTAAAACAAAAGAATATACTGTATTCTCAACACCTCATGGTACCTTATAAAAAATCTACCATAAAAATCATCACAAAACAGGACTTAACAAATTAAAGAAGACTGAGAAAAACCCATGCATCTTATATGATCACCATGGACTAAGGCTGGTCTCTAAAACAACAGAAATCCCACACACACATGGAAGCTTAACAGTACTCTACACAATGACAAATTGGTCAAGAAACATATAAGGAAAGATATCAAAGACCTTTTATAATTTAATCAAGATAAAGAAGCCCAACATACCCAAACTTATGGCACACAATGAAAGCAGGGCTAAGAGAAAAATTAGTTTTCCAAAACGAAAATGGACAGAACATATGACAAAAAGATTGACAGCACATCTGAAATATTTAGAACAAAGGGTAGCAAATACACCCAAGAGGAGTAGATGGCAGAAAATAATCCAACTCATAACTAAAATCAACCTAGTAGAAACAAAAAAAAAATATAAAGAATCAACAAAACAAGCATCTGGTTCCTTTTGAAAACCAACAAAATGAATGAGCACTTAGCCAGTCAAAAATGATACTACAAACGCTTATACTCAACAAAACTGAAGATTCTGGAGGAAATGGGCAATAATCTAGACAGATACCAGATTCCAAAATTAAAACAGGATCAGATAAACCATCTAAATAGTCCCATAACCACCATAGAAATAGAAGTTATTGAAAGTCTCCCAACACAAAACAGCCCAGGACCTAATTGGTTTAGTGCAGAATTCTATCAGACCTTCAAAAAATACCTAATACCAATACTCTTGAAACAATTTCACAAAATAGAAACAGCAGGAGCACTACTTAATTTTTTGTTCAAATTCACAATTACGCTTATACCTAATCCACACAAAGACCCGATAAAGAAAGAAAATTTCAGGCCAATTTTCCTCATCAATATCAATGTAAAAATAGTCAATAAAATTCTTGAAAATAGAATCCAATAGCACATAAATGATCATTCAACATGATCCAGTAGGCTTCATCTTAGGGATAAGCGATGGTTCAATATATGGAAATGCATCAACATAATCCCCTACATAAACCCTGTTTAAAGAAAAAAAAAAACATGATAATATCATTAGATGCTGAGAAAACAATTGACATAACTCAACATAACTTCATGTTAAAAGTCTTGGAAAAATAAGGAATTCAAGGCTCATTCATAAACATAGTAAAAGCAAAATATAGCAAAGTAGTAACCAATATCAAACTGAATGAAGAGAAATTTATGTAATCCCACTAAAATCAGGGGCAAGACAAGGATGCCCATTCTGCCACTAACTATTCATTACTATACTGGAAGCCCTAATTAAGATAATTAGACAACAAAAGGATGTCAAATGGATAAAAATTGAGAAAGAAGAAATCAAAATATCACTATTTGCAGATTATATGATAGTATACTTAAATGACCCCAAAAATAACACCAGAGAACTTCTACAGGTGATAAAGAACTTCAGCAGAGTGACTGGATATAAAATTAACTCAAGCAAATCAGTAGCCTTTCTCTACTCAAAAGATAAACAGGCTCAGAAAGATATTACAGAAAAGACACCCTTCACAATGGTCACACACAATATAAAATACCTTGTTTTGACCCTAACCAAACCAGTGAAAAATCCATATGACAAAACTTTAAGTCTCTGAAGAAAAAATTGAAGAAGATCTCAGATGGGAAGTGCTCCCATGCTCATTAATAGGCAGGGTTAATATAGTAAAAATAGCCATCTTGCAGAAAGCAATCTACAGATTTGGTGCAATCACCACCTAAATTCCAACTCAATTCTTCATAGAGTTAGAAACAGCTATTTGAAAAAACATTTGGAAGAACCAAAAAAAAAAAAAAAAAAAAAAAAAAAGAAAGAAAGAAAAGAAAAGAAACCGCAGGTTAGAGAAAACTATATTCAACAATTAAAGAACTTCTGGGGAATCACCATCCCTGACCTCAGGCTGTATAACAGTTGATTGTGAAGGAAAAAAAGCTACATGGTGTTGGTACAGAGACAGGCATGTAGATCAATGAAAATAAAGTGAAGATGCAGAAATGAACCCACAGACCTATGGTCACTTGATCTTTGACAAAGGAGCCAAACCATCCAATGGGGAAAAAAGGCAGCATTTTCAACAAATTGTGCTGGTTCAACTGACAGTCAGCATTTAGAAGAATTCAAATTGTCCATTTTAATCTCCTTGCAAAATGCTCAAGTTTATGTGGATCAAAGAACTCCACATAGAACTACATACACTGAAACTAATTGAAGAGAAAGTGGGGAAGAGGTTAGAACACCTAGGCACAGAGGAAATTTTTTTGAACAGTATACCATTGGTTTATGTTCCAAGATCAATAATCAACAAATAAGACCTTATAAAATTGCAAACCTTCTGGAAGCAAGGGATGCTGTCATTAGGATAAAATGGTAACAAACAGAATGAGAAAATATCATTACCATTATTACATCTGATAGAGAGTTAATATTCAATATATACAAGAATTCAAGAAGTTTTTAAAATATATTTAAAATTTGGTACAGATCTAAATAAATAATTCTCAACTGAGAAATATGAAATGGCCGAGGAGCACGTAAAGAAATGTTCAACATCCTTAGTCACTGGGGAAAAGCAAATTAAAAAAAAAAAAAACCCCTGAGAATCTACTTCACACCAGTCATATTGGCTATGATAAAAAACTCAGATGACAGCAGATGCTTCAGAAGATGTAGTGAAAGAGAAACACTCCTTCATTTTTGGTGGGATTTCAAGATGTTACAATCACTCTTAAAATCAGTCTGGCAGTTTCTCAGAAAATTGGACATAGTGTTACATGATGACTCAACTATACTACTCCTTAGCATATACCCAAAAGAAGCTCCAACATATAACAAAGACACCTGCTCCACTATGTTGAGAACATTCTCGTTTATAATAACTAGAAACTGGACAGAACCCAGTTGTCCTTCAATAGAGGAATGGATAAAAAATGTAAAACATTTACAGAATAGAGTACACAGTTATAAAAAACAATGAGTACATGAAATTCTTAGGAAAATGGATGTAACTAGAAAATATCATCCTGAGTAAGGTAACCCAGTCACAAAAAAACACACATATTTCATTGATAAGTGGATACTAACCCTAAAGCTCAGATTTCCCAAGAAACAATTCACATACCATATGAAGCTCAAAAAAAAAAAAAAAAAAAAAAAAAGGAAGACCAAAATGTGAATGCTTTATTGCAATTCAGAGACAAAGAGTGGAGCTTAGGCCAATGAAAAGATCACCCAGAGACTGCCTCACCTGGCAATCCATCCCATTTGCAGCCACCAAACTCAGTCAGTATTGGTGATGCCTAGAAGTGCATGCTGGCAGGAACCTGGTATGGATGTCTTCTGAGAGGCTCTACCAGAGCCACAGGGTTACAGATGAGGACGCTTGCAGCTAACCACTGGACTGAGCATGGGGAGTGGGAGCATACTTATGGAGACATGGCTAGAGAGTAGGTGAATGGGAGAGGGGTGAAAGGGAATAACATTTGAAATGTAAATACATAAAATATCCAATAAAAAAGACCAAACATTTCTACATTTGTGTTTTCTTTAAGAAAATTTAAATTCTTTATAGAGGAAGTTCAAATTGCCCACCTATTATATACTAAACATTGTCATTATAAATGTATGAGAATAAAAATAAAATTGAAATAATGGGCTCATGGACACTAACTGAACTACCAGTTACTAGCCATACTGAGCCCAGGCAGGCAAATCCAGAGGAGGAGATAAGAGGCAGTATAACTTTAGGATGCTGTTATAAGACTCTCCTGGGATATAGTGGTCTAGGATAAATAGTACTAAATGCAGAAAGAGAAAATGCATTTGTATAGGGATTTTGCTCATGATTTTTTTTTTTTATGTGAAGATGTGTCCTAAAACAGAAAGTGTGTCTAGGAAACCTTATTTTTTATGTCTGGACCTGGCTTTATCTTCCCATCACTGGCATCCTCCATGAGCATGACATGAGTGTCTCACCACTTGTCAGTTCATCTGGACCAGCACCAAGGTGAGCATCTAAAACATGGAGCTCACTTAGTGATCATGAGCTCCTCTATGTTCACAAAGAACAAGTGCATTTGTAACATTCAAGTGGAAGTGTTACTTTACATATATGAAATAGAACTAACCATCAAATTAAAAAAATTTTATAATTCCTTGATTCTATTAAAAATCTGATGCTAATGGAATATAAATGTTTCCCTGAAGTATATTGCTATTATCATGTAATTTTCTAGAAGAAATTGCTATCACAATTCGAAGATTGATAAAAAAATTTTCAGTAATAGTTGAAATCTAAATAATTGTAAAATTTTCAATTCTTTATAAGGTTTAGTTTAATTTTTAGTTATTTCTATACAAATGTTAAATCATAAATAATTGTTTTCTTAGCATATTTCATTAATTAATCCACTATATTTCAATCATTTTTATGAAATGTAATTATAAATTATAAATTAGTTCTAGATCATGTAAAAAGTAACAGTTGATAAAAATGATTAATTTGCTTAGAAGCTGATTTGAGGGAAAAATAGTTTTTATCTTTTTAATACAAGCATATATTCCTTCCCTATTAGTGTAAAAATCTATACTAGAAATTCAAACATGGCATCTGTTTCAATTGCCTCTCTTTAGCTGAGAGTAAAAGACCTACAAAGGGACCTAAAGGAAGAATGGTTTATTTTTCTGCTAAGTATAAATATCTCAGATCTTTGGTGTTATTGCTTTTGGATCCATGTTACAAAGGACATCATAGTAGAGAAATCTGTAGAAGAGGTTCCTCATATCACAACAGATGGAAGCAGAGAGCTAGTAAGAGACCATGTGTACACATCTAAAAATACACCCCTAGTATGTAAACATGTAAACATACACCCCTAGTAACACATCCTTCTTCACAGACTAATCTACACAATTTTCATCAGCTCCAAAAATTAGTGCCTTATGTTGTGGGTCAAGAATTTAGCATATGGTTCTATGTGGGACATTTTATATTCAAATTGTAAAGGCATCTGTACTGAATATACTTGAAGAATGAATAAACAGAGGAAGGGGAGGTTTCATGCCATTTCACTATGGGACTCCACCAGTATTTCGGTAGAAGAGTCATACGGCTAATGTGGATAGTCATTTTCATTGATAAATTATATCCACTTTTTTCAAAAGTAGTGGAAAATATCAAGAGCCAGTTCAGAATTCAGCTCTCTTACTGTGGTTGCTTCTTGCACTGAGTCCTAACTGTCCACAGTTCCCCTGCACAATGCTGCTGTGGCTTTGTCCTCTCACTACTGATGCAGGCCTGAAAGTCAAGTAGCTGTTGTTGCTCTGTGATCAATCTCCATTAACAGGCTGGGTATTTCTATTCTTTCTTTTTATTTATGCTTTTAGCATATCTATAAATTTGATCTAAACAGAATTAAAATGGTCAAAACCCCACTTTGTATTGTCTTACTTATTGTATTGATTGTAAGTACTGAGAGATTTTCCACAGCATCCGTTTACCTGTTGGCATTCCAGGACCAACAAGAAATTATTTCATCTGTTCCTTTCCTTGAGATGACAATTCTCATCATAGAGTGACAACTGTATCAATAACCATTGTCCTTGAAGAATAAATTACATCTCATGGTCTGTCATATGTCTAGTAGAGTTTGTCCTGGTTTATCATATGGCCTCCCAAACCAATGAGTCCTGTCCTCTAAAATTATTTATCATTATTTAAATTAAATTATTTAACATTCCTAAGATTTCCCCCTTTTCACCTATACATAAGAAGACAGGTCTAGATAGATTTTTAAATTACACTGGGACACACTCAGTGTGGAATACAACTAGACCTCAAATTATTAATATCTCAAGAGCTAAAAAGATAGCCTTGTGGAAATTTTTGGTATTTAAACATTATTATGTTTAATCTATATACACCAATAAAACGTTGACTATTTCCATGTTACATTTTGTTTTACATGTGCTTTATACTTATGGTAACTAGTAAGATTTCAATGTGTATTATCTAACCCTTTAAAAATCAAGTCCTGACAAAAATATATTCATATAGTTTTATGCCAAAATGCTTTTAAAAATCTGTATACATACTTCTCTTTTTTAAATAAAGTTGTAAGAAAAAAATACACTAAGATAAAGAATAGTCACACTCTTGTAAGATTCTTTTTCCTGTGCAATGTCTGTGGATTTTATTCTATTTTTCATAATTAGTTCATTCCAGTAAATTTTCTCACAGCAGAACTAAAACTTCTGTTCACTTCCATATATCAAAAAAGACACAATAATATTGAATTATTTTGTGATATGGAAAAGATCATGAAATGAACCAAAATGACATGAGGCTTGGAGTAATATCTAAAACCAGAGTGAGTATATAATCCATGTGCCATATGGACTAGTAGAATGCAACTCCAACATCTGAGACTTCTGTAAATGACAGGCAATAACCAATATTGAACCCCTAATACTTTATGTTAATTTAAGTAGAAAGAATGTGAAATCATTTTCCTAAAACAAATTTACTTACTTATTAGACCTTTAATTATACGACTTTCAACTGGTATACTCTAGATCCTAAAAAATAGTTTACATAATTAGTAAAGAATTTACTAATGTGAAATGTATATTTGGCTGCATATTAAATTTTGTAAAAATGCTGAGAAGAGTGGAAAAGGATATGTGTGTGAGGTGTTTGCTATGAGGATTGAAACTGATACAGTTGAGCACATTTGTAAATTCAAGGAGTTCCTATAATGCTGTCAGAGGGAGGGAGAGGCAATTCTCAGAAACTTCTGAACTAGATAGCATGGTGAACACAGTAGTAAAGAACCAAAAGAAAGGGGCAGGGGGAAGGACAGACACACAAACAGACAGGAGAGAGGGGTATTTTGAAGAAATTAGAAGGTTTTGAACAAAAGTTGAGTATGTCCTCTGTCCTCTGATTCAAGAACAGAAACATTTAGAAACACAAATAAATACACTAATCATACAAGATTTTTAAAAATTCTAAGTATTGGGCTATAATGTTATTATATTCAGAAGTATTTTAAGAAATGTTTTACTATAAAAGAGAAACATTCTTAGTTGTCAAGCTCTGCAAAGAACATATAAGCCTGGAACTATCTGATATTACCAAACTGATATGCATTTCAGAATAAATGTGTTAAAAAATTATCATTTCCAATAGATTTTCTAGAAGCAGAGGATAGTAACGGAAAAATAAATAAATTGAAATATTGAGAGCCAGTCTCTGCATGATTCTCATTTTAATGTGTTTTCATGATTGAGGATTTGCTAGTAGATCTTTTTGTAGTTGGGAGAATGTTTTTTTCTGCCATTCCAGGTTGGTCAAGTGCAAGATCAAGAAGAACATAAAATGATATTTCCATGTTCAGGTACATATTACACATATTTCACCAGAACTGACTTTATATGTCAAGATAAAGTAAAATCTAGGGTTCACAGTAGATAATTCAAGGTACTGATTTTTAATTAAAAGATAAAAAGACCTTTCATCCCAGTACTTAGGAGGTAGAGGTTCAAGGTCAGCCTGATCTACATAGTAAGTTCCAAGACATCCAGGGCTACAATAATGCTGCTATCTCAAAAAAAAAAAAAGAAAGAAAGAAAGAAAGAAAGAAAGAAAGAAAGAAAAAGAAAAATCAGCAAAGCAAAAGGAAAAAACAAAACATAAAGTTGTATAGATTTAAAACACAAAGATAAACATAAAACTAAAAGACAAGAGAGAAACACTACATGGCATGTGTGTATGAGTGTTTGTGCATATATAGTATTTTTTATTTGCTACTTATTAATTGTAGAAAAAGTTAATGTTATCAAAGTGAAATGAATGAAAAGGAAGCTGTAAACATTCCATGGAAAAGGGGCAGCCTATTCAACAAATGGTGCTGGTCCAACTCAGCATGCAGATGAATGAAAATAGACCCTTTCTTATCTTCTTGTAAAAAGCTCAAGTCTAAGTGGATCAAAGATCTTCACATTAAATCAGGTACACAAAAACTATTAGATGAGAAAGTAGGGAAAACCTTAGAACTCATAGGCACAGGAAAAAATTTCCTGAACAGATCACTTATGGCCTGAGCGCTAAGGTCGAAGATTGACAAATGAGAAGATAAGGCTAAAGACACTGTCAAGAAAACAAAATGGCAGCCAACAGAGTGGGAAAAGGTCTTTATCAACCCCATATCAGATAGAGTCCTAATATACAAGGTATACAAAGAACTCAAAAGGCTAGACAGCAGAGAATTAAACAACCCTATTAAAAAATGGGGGGGGTTACAGTTTTAAACAAATAGTTCTCAATTGAGGATTATCAAATGGCTGAGAAACATCTAAAGAAGTGCTCATCATCCTTAGCCATTAGTAAAATGCAAATCAAAACAACCCTGAAATTCCACCTCACACCAGTCAGATTGGCTAAGATCTAAAACTCAGATGACAACAGATGCTGGCAAGGATGTGGAGAAAGAGAAACATTTCTCCCCTGTTGGTGGGTTGTAAACTGATACAACCACTCTGGAAATCATTCTGGTAATTCCTCAGAAAAATGGACATAGTACTACCTGAAGACCCAGTTATTCTACTTCTCGGCATTTACCCCAGAGACGCTCCAACATACAACAAAGATACATGCACCACAATGTTCATTGCAGCTCTATTTATAATAGCCAGAAGCTGGAAAGAACCCAGATGTCCTTCAGTAGATGAATGGATACAAAAATTATGGTACATTTACACAATGGAGTACAACTCAGCTATCAGAAACAATGGCTTAATGAAATTTTTAAGAAAATGGATGCATGTATTGAATATCATCCTGAGTGAGATAACCCAGTCACAAAAGAACAAAAGAACAGACATAATATGCAGTCCCTGATAATGGGATACTAACCCCAGAAAGCTCTGAACACCCCAGAAACAACTCACAGACTGTGTAAAGTACAAGAAAAAAAAGAATATATTTTATTTAAAATAGAACTGTATCACATCCTCCTTTCCTCCCTACAGCCCCTCTCATTTTCTCTCCTATCTCCTCAAATTAATAGCCTTTTTCCTATATTATTGTTACATATATACATATGTGTATGTATATGTACCCACAAATACTTAATTACAACCTTAAAATATATTTGTATACTTTTATGCAAAAATGCTGAAAATTTGTACATTTATCGTTGTTTTTTACAATTAAGTTATTCAATTAAAAAAAACAAGTGTGAAATCTTGTACCTCAGAGGATTGGAAAACAACTGTGATCAGTGTACATTATATAAAATCCATAAATAATTAATAGAATTATTACTTGGGGTAAACTTAAGATGAGCTAAAAATTTAAAATCCAATGCTTCATTATTATCTCACAGACCCTTTGTTTAATTTTTATAATTAATGAAACATGTATCAATTATTTGCTTAAATATTATTTGAATTAATATTTAACTCAAAATTTAGTAAATAAAACTATTTATTCTCTGAAATAGTATGGTGCAGTTTCTCCCCCCAAACTGATAAGTGAACTAGCATGAAAACAATAGATAAATTTCAAGATGCAAGATAATATTTGTAAGCTTTGCACAACATTATAGATAAATTCTATGAATAACCTAGTGTGAAATAGCAAACTGGTTAGAACTCCACGGGAAACACAGAGAACCTTAAAATGCAATTAGTTTTCATTACTTAGATATATTTCTCGTCTCTGTCATTCTTTTTTTCTCATTTGTGATTAGATATTCTATATTTACATTTGAGAGGTTATATCCCTCCCCTTCATTTACCTTCACAAAAGTGCACTCCCTCCATATCACCCTCTCCACCCCATTGCCTTGGTATTCCCCTACATTGGGAAAACATGCCCTCCCTGAACCCAAAGCCTCTTTTCACATAGATGCCAGACACTGGTTTCTTCAGCTACATATGCAACTGGATTAATTTGTCTCTCAATGTGTGCTCAAAGTTTGGTGTTTTAATCTATGGGAATTTTGGAGAGTTCGGTTGGTTGTTAACATTTGTTTTTCCCATGAGGTTGTAGGCTCTTTCAGCTTCTTCAATATTTTCTTTAGCACCTTCATTGGGATCCCCATGTTATGTCCTATAGTTAGCTGCAAGCATGCTCAGCTGTATCTACAGGACTTTGACATAATCCCTGAGGAGGCTTCTCTATCTGGTTCCTGCTACTAAGTACTTTGTGGCATCAGCTATAGTGTTCAACATCCCTAGTCATCAGGGAAATGCAAATCAAAACATCCCTGAGATTCCAACTCACAGGAGTTAGTATGGCTAAGATCAAAAACTTAGGTTGTTGGTGGGGTTGTAAGCTGTTAAAACTACTCTGGAAATCAGACTGGCAGTTCCTCAGAAAATTTGACTTAGTACTACTTGAAAACCCAGCTTTTCCACCTCTGGGCATATACCCCAAGGATGCTCCAACATATAATATGGACCCATGCTCTACCGTGTTCATAGCAGCCATTTTTATAATAGTCAGAAGCTGGAAAGAACTTAAATGTCCTTCAGTAGATGATTGGGTACGGAAATTGTGGTACATTTACACAATGGAGTACTACTCAGCTATTAGAAACAATGACTTCATGAAATTCCTAGGCAAATGGATGCAACTAGAGACTATCATTCTGAGTGAGGTAACCCAGCCCCAAGAGAACACACATATTATTCACTCACTGATAGGTGGATACTAGCCCCAGAAAGTTCTGAATACCCAGGAAACAATTCACAGACATTATGAAGCTCAAAAAAAAAAAAAAAAAAATTTAAAAAAGAAGGAAGGCAAAAATGGGGTTAGCTCAGTCTTTAGAAGGGAGAACAAAGTAATCACGGGAGGAAATGCTAGATCAAATAGGGGAACAGGGATTGAAAAAAGGATCATTGAAAGGTCACCTCACACAGGGATCTACCACATATGCAGTCACCAAATCCAAGCACTATTGGCACCCCAATAAAGACTCTAAAGAAAAGACTTAAGGAGCTGAAAGGGGTTGCAAACTCATGGGAAGAACAACATTATCAACCTCCAAAGCTCCCATGAACTAA
The DNA here is from genome assembly GCF_963924665.1 of Micromys minutus. Lineage (NCBI taxonomy): Eukaryota > Metazoa > Chordata > Mammalia > Rodentia > Muridae > Micromys > Micromys minutus. The sequence goes on along the minus strand of NC_137969.1, from coordinate 182,991,923 downwards.
AACACCAACATTTGAGCACATTGAGAGACCTATTGATCCAGTTGCATATGTAGCTGAAGATATCATTGTCTGGCATCAATGTGAGAAGAGGCCTTTGGTCCAGGGAAGGAATGTTTTCCTAATGTAGGGGGATTCCAAGGCAATGGGGTAAAGAAGGTGAATAGGAGGGAGTGCACCTTTGCGAAGATAAATGAAGGAGGAAGTGGGACTGGATCAGGGACTGGGGGGTAGATATAACATCTCAAATGTAAATACAGAGTATCTAATTTAAAGTAAAAGAAAAGGTATGAAGAAGGACTGAAGGTAGGCAGAGATTAGTTATGAAAGAGGACACAAAGCTAGTCTTTTTATTTTTATTTTTTTGGTCTAATTCTATCATGGATGGTTTTCATTTTTGATGATGGGTAAGGGAAAATAATACCTTTTAGCATAAATGTAAAATTAAATATGAAGTTCTACACCTCCAGACAGGCTATTTTAACCATATAGATGTTTAATTAGATGTCTTATTAGGACATGGTTAATTTTGGTGGTATTTTTTGTATAAGTATGACATATCTTAAATTTTTTAAAAACTAAATTAAGAATAAACACATATATCTTAGAACATTAAAAATAGATATAAAGTGATCTGAGCATATAGGACTTTCTGTGCTTAGTTATGAAATATTAAGAAATATATTTTGAAAAATTTTTATGTCTTTATGACTACAGAAAACATAATAGAACCACCCAAGTTGTTGTTTATATAATTCAATTAAATTCCTTACTGTCAAACAGCAATTCCACTTTGAATAAGTCATTGGTGCATTAAAAAATACAGAGACTGTGTTTTTATTAATATTTGGATATGTTTTATATAATGATGAATTTTTTCTCTGATGTGTTTTACATTTAGTAACATGATTTTTATTGACATTAGCTTAAGTATACATTTCATGTGACTCTGTGATATAGGGATATAATCACTCCTTTCTCCTTTATGTTTGTTCTTTCAATAGAATTTTGGCACTTGAATACAATAATCATTCCAAATATGTTTTAAAAATGAGAAATAAATCAAAAGCCTATTGTGTTCATATATATGTGCTCATGTGTATATATTTTCTTCTAGTAGAAAGTACTATCAATTCTAAATGAAAATTCATTTTATACATAAATATATTTACATATCATTTTCTGCCTTCACATTTATGCATACAATAATATTCCTAACTAGTGATGTTATCTTGTGAATTAGTGGAGATTAACTCTGGTCACTGACATGTGTCTTGTGGAGTTAAAACAAACAAACATACAAACAAACAAAACCCTGTAATATTTTCAACAACCAAATATAAATTTTCCAGATTTCAAGTAGATGACCTAAGATAAGTAAAACATGTAGTAAAGTCAGTTCAACTATATTAATATTTTAGAAAATAGTCTATATCAATTGTCAAATAAGAATAGAGCAATCTTGTGAAAGATCAAACAAGATGATGAGGTTTAAAAATTAACTGCTGCCAAATAGCATTTCAAAATTGTTGCTGACCATTACATGTTAATTAAAATTACTTCTGTTGTGAAGCTGTTTTTTTTTAAAGGGGGATCATGGATTACTGAGACTGGCTACAGAGAGTAGGACTGAATACACATAAGTCTAAGATCCAAATAGCCACATCCTGTGTTATGTCTCAAAAATTCTGTATTTTTTAGATATTTATTTTTTTCTTGATATTTACTTAAATTAAAATAAAATTTCATCACTTCTCCTTCTTCCTTTCCTTCTTCCAACTCTCTATATTCTCCCTCCATTTAACATTGACAGTCTGTTTAATCTTATTATTATTATATATACATACATATGTATACAACCATACCATACATAGGAACAATGTGTACTGATTTCATGGTGTAATTGTTAGTTCTCTGGACTCTGACAATTATTTTATATCACTGTGTTCAGTAGAAAAAAATTGCAGTTTTTTAAGATATTTCTAATACAATACAGAATAAGAGACCATACGATACAGGACAAGAAACAAGAAGCTTTCTGAATTTTAATATGTTAAATAAACTTTGTCATAAGAGTGTCATTGTGAAGAATTTTATTTGTCCCACTTAATTTAAAAAATACTGTCCTTCTTCACCCACATTGATTCAAATCATAGAATTTCATTCCCTTTATCACTGAACAGTGTTTCTTAGGTACATATACTATCTTTCTTTTAAAGGATTCACTCATCCATTGATAGAGACAAATGCAATTCCTATTAAGAAAAATGTGGACCTGTGTATGTCTTAGCCATTATTATCTTTGAATATTTGTACCAGTTTTTCATACTTATAACAGAACAGCTAATATCATTAACAAGAAAATTTTGGTTTTGACCCATGTTTTAGAAATCTAATAGCCCTGTGACTGATACTGTTTAGGTGGCCCATCTTGATAAGGAACAAAGTGTCAGAGAACTGCACACCTCAGACTAGAAGTAAAATAGCATGATGTCATAGTGCTTCCTTTAGGGGTTTACCTCAGTGGATCTTCGTCTCAAAGGTCCCACTACTTCTTAATATCACCAGTATAAGACCATACTCTGAAGACATAGTGTTTAAGAGACATGGATCATGAAACTGAAGCAGGTAAATACACACACACAGTAGTAGAATTTCTGGATTCCAAGGTAGCTATTATTGTTTTGAAGAGGAATAGTGAAAGAATGTAATGAGGCAGCACAAAGTCATAGTAGGGAGTAAGTTCCAATGGTTTTGTGACAAGCTGGGAGATTTACAGTCAACATAGTAAATGCCATATATTTCAAAGTAGCTGAGAGAGAAGGGAAGCATGGTAAATATTTGATGTCGCCGATATGCTAATTTCAGAAGCTTGATTAGTCCAGGCATGGTAATTACCTGATTACTGAACAATCTGCCCACAAAATGCATATGTGTATGGAAACATCAAATCTTCCCTATGTAGAATTGTTATGTTAATTAAAAATAATTCTTAAAAACAAAAAAGTATCATGATTTAAGTTTCTAAATTTATGAATATCAACAGACATGTAATGAAAGACAGACCTTTACACTTCTTCATCTCTTGTCTGCCTTGCCATCAGTGGCTACAATTTGAACTATAAGAAAGTAGTGTATAAATCTATATTTGTTTACTAGGTTAATTAATGACCTGTTATGAGATTGGATGAGATAATGAGAACAATTCTTCTAATATATTTTTTGAAGAAAAGGTAATCTTTTTTGTTTCAAATAACTGAAAAAAAATTTTAGAAGTTAACAGAATCAGACATGTTAAGGCCCAGCTCTGGAATTTATAGCAAAGATAATTGAGCGATGTAAGTTTCAGTGACCTGGTGTGAGGCCCCAGTGAATACTTCAGTGATAACTGATAAAGTTGTGCTGAGGGCTAAATGGCATAAAATGTTGAAAATGTTAGAACAGGATGTTAAATCGTCCCTGAGAAGCAGGGACAAAGGAAGATTTGTAAATAATGGTGAAGTCATTGTGGTAGCAACATCAATACTCATGCCAGGGCTTATGATAGTTCCAACAGTCAAGTGAAATTGAGCACTCTTGGCCAATATCGAAATAACTGTGTTTAGTTCTATTTTTTGCAATGATATAATGAGCTTCTATTAATAACAGTGGGAGACTAATTTTGATTGTTTTACAAACTAATGTTTGTAGGTGAGGTTAAGTCATTAGAGTTTTCAACTCACTGTTACTCTTTACCAACTTTTCTGGGGGAGATGATGTAATTGGAAAGGTATTTTAGTGAGGAAATGTAATAACTTTGATCTGTCCTTTATCCTTGATTCAAAATAAAGCTTTCCTTCACTGTTGGTGGTAGAAGGAGTGTGAGAGTTTTACAGCTTGCTAAGTAGTCTGACCTCTGCAGCACCCAAAAACCGGAATGTTTAAATGTTATGCTGAAATCCCATTTCACAATATGGCAAAACATTCTTTCTCAGCATATCATAGCCTTTTAGGCAGTTGTAACCTTGACACCTGATTTCACTTTAACAGCACCTGTGAAGAATATAATTATCAGTCCTTTTTCATAAGGGACTTCCATTCTGCACAGATGGCGTTCTTCATACCAGACTACCAACAATCAATGTTGGCTAACAGCCAAGCTGTCTGAAACCATTCTGACGACTTCAAAACAGGCATTTGAGTAGTAGGGGAAGAAAAATCTTTCCCTTTCCTCTGAACCATATATGAACATCTGTTAAAACCTGCTCTTAAACTTTTCTTTCTAGGTTTTCTTTTCTGACATGTTATGAATAAAAGTTCAGAATCCATAACACTAGCTTTGATTTGATGTGTGATTCCCAATACACATTACCCACTAGAAAATTGTTCTAGGATTCCATATCAAACTAAACTTAAATTTACAGGTATTTTCCAGAAAACATGTAATATTTAAGCTATGCATATATTTAAAAATAACAATCATTTAGTGCACATAGTCAAGAACACAACGAATGCCTTTACTCATGCAAATAATGTGCCTCATATCTTCAAGGGATATAATTTTATTGACAGTCACCATTGGACTACATGTACAGTGATGGATTATAGGTCATATTACATCAATATTTTAAGCCCAGTGTTTCTAACTCATAAGAATTCTAAATATATTATCAATTCCAAAAGCTAGTGAAATACCAATGAATGCAGAAAAATTTGTACTTAAATGATGCTGATATTCAATATAGATAATTAAAAAAACAGTAAATATCTACACACTGGTAAAATCAAAATTATTTCAAAGAACAGAAACATTGTCGTGGCTTAAAATAAGTTTCCAAATGGAGATCCAGGGGCACAGGCCTGGAAAGAAGACAATATGAGTAGCCAGGGCGCAGAGAGGTCTAGGCCTAATGCACCAGGTAGTGGGAGTCCTCTGTTTGATCGAGGGGAGCAGGAACTCTGCCATAGGGACTCATGTCCACCCAGAAGGCCCTTGTGTGAGGACCAAACACTCAGGCCATTTATAACCTAAAACTGCAGGTATCAAGTAGCACAGGCCAGGTACACGGGAGAGACAGGAACCAATCAATGACAACAAGACCATGTATAATCACAGACAACAAGATGGCAAGAGGAAGGTAAAAGAACTTACCCACTGGAAACCAAGACAACGTGGCAACATCAGAACTCAGCTCTCCCATCACAGCAAGCAGCAGAATGCAAAACACTCCAGAAAAAGAAGAATCACACCTGAAATCATAACTCAAGCTTATGATGGAGATCTTGGAGAAGAGTGTGAATAACTCACTTAAACAAGAATAGGAGGAAAACCATAAACAAATAGAAGCTTTTAAAGAGGAAACACGAAAACCACTCAAAGAAATCAAAGAACTAGAGGAGAACAGAAACAAAGAGATGAAGGAATTGAAGAAGGAATTAAAAATGGAAATGGAAATGATAATGAAAACACTAAAAAAGACAATCCTGGAGGTAGAAAACAGAAAAAGAAAATCAGGAGTCACAGATGCAAGCATCGCCAACAGACTACAAGAGATGGAAGAGAGAATCTCTGGGGCCAAAGACAAAATTGAAAACATAGACAAACTAGTCAAAGAGGATACAAAAGCTAAGAAGCTCCTAACCCAAAATGTCCAGGAGATATAGGACACAATGAGAAAACCAAACCTAAGGACAATAAGAATAGAAGAGCTCGAAGAATATCAACTAAGAGGCACAATAAATATCTTCAACAAAAATTATAGAAAAAAACTTCCCTACCCTTCAGAATGAGATGACCATGAGCATAAAAAAAGCCTACAGAATTCCAAATACAGTGAACGAGAAAAGAAAATTTTTCCTGACACATAATAGTCAAAACACCAAGTGCCCAAAGCAAAGAAAAAATACTCAAACAGTAAGAGGAAAAGGAAATGCAACATATAAAGGCAGACCAATCAGAATCACACCTGACTTCTCAACAGAGACTATAAAAGCTAGAAGATCCTGGACAGACATCATGCAGACACTAAGAGAACACAAGTGTCAGCCCAGGCTGATATACCCAGCAAAATTCTCAATCGTCATAGATGGAGAGACCAAGATATTCCAGGACAAACTAAATATCCACAGTATCTGAACACAAATCCAGGACTACAATCACTTATAGGTGGAAAACCAAATACAAGGACGGAAACTACATCCTAGTAAAAACAAGAAAATAACTAAACAAGAGAACCAAAAGAAGAAAGACTCATAGGAACAATTCTATCTCTAAAAGCAAAAATATCAGTAAACAGCAACCACTATTCCTTAATATCTGTTAACATAAATGGACTCAATTCACCAATAAGAAGATGTAGGTGATAAGACTTGATGCATAAACAGAATCCAGCACTTTGCTGCATACAGGAAACAAAGACAGACACTATCACAGAGTAAAATGTTGGGAAAATATCTTCCAAGTAAACAGTACCAAGAAACAAGCTGGAGTAGCCATTCTAATATTAAAAAAAATAGATTTTCAACCAAAAGTTATCAAAAAAGAAAAGGAAGGACCCTTTTTACTCATTACAGGGAAAATTTATCAGGAGCAACTCCCAATCCTTAAAATATAAGCTCCAAATACAAGAGCACCCATATTAATAACAGAAACCCTACTAAAGCTCAAAAAAAAAATACATTGCACCCCATAATAATAGTAGGACACCTCAACATCCCACTCTCATCAATGGAAAGATCCTGGAAACAAAAACTGAACAAGGACAGAGTTATGCAGAGGTTATAAGCCAATTGGAATTAATAGAAATCTACAGAACATTTCATACTAAAACAAAAGAATACACCTTCTTCTCAACAGCTCACATTACCTTCTCCAAAATTGACCATATAATCAGTCAAAAAACAAGTTCCAATAGATATAAGAAGTTTGAAATACTCCCATGCATCCTATCAGATCACCATGGACTAAGGCTGGTCTGTAATAACAACAAAGAAAACAAAAAGCCCATACACTTGGAAACTAAACAATGCTCTATTAAATGATAGCATGGTCAAAGTAGAAATAAAAAGAAATTTAGGATTTTCTAGAATTTAATGAAAATGAAAACACAACATACTCAAAATTTATGGGATGCAATGAAAGCAGTACTGAGAGGAAAACTCATAGCTCTGAGTGCTTCCAAAAAGAAACTGGAGAGAACATACACTAGCAACTTCACAGCACAGTGGAAAGCTCTAAAGCAAAAGGAAGTGGATACACCCAAAAGGAGTAGATGGCAAGAAATACTCAAACTCAGAGCATAAATTGACCTTATAGAAACAAAAAAAACCATTCAAAGAATCAACAAAACAAAGAGCTGGTTCTTTGAGGAAATAAACAAGATTGATACACCCTTAGCCAGACTAACTGGAGGGCAAAGAGAGAGTATCCAAATTAACAAAATCAGAAAGGAAAATGGAGACATAACAACTGAAAAAGAGGAAATTAAAGAAATCAAGTCCTACTACAAATACTTATACTCAACAAAGCTGAATAATCTGGAGGAAATGGATGAATTCCTAGAGAGATAACAGATACTAGGGTTAAACCAGGACCAGGTAAATCATCTATATAATCCCATAATACCTAAAGAAATAGAAGCAGTCATCAAAATCCTCCCAACCAAAAAAAAGCCCAGGACCAGATGATTTTAGTGCACAATTCTATCAGATATTTATTGAAGACCTAATACCAATACTCTCCAAACAATTCCACAAGATGGAGTCAGATGGAACACTACCTAACTCATTTTTCGAGGCCACAATTACGCTCATTGCTAAACCAGACAAAGACTTTACAAGTAAAGAGAACTTCAGACCAATCTCACTTATGAACATTGATGCAAAAATACTCAACAAAATCCTTGCAAACCGAATCCAAGAACACACTAAAACTATCATTCACCATGATCAAGTAGGCTAAATCCCTTGGATGCAGGGTTGTTTTAACATACAGAAATCAATCAATGTAATTCATCATATAAACAAACTCAAAGAAAAAAAAAAAACAGATGATCTTCTTACTAGATGCTGAGAAAGCATTTGACAAAATTCAACACCCCTTCTTGTCAAAAGTTTGGAAAGAACAAGAATCCAAGGCCCATAGCTAAACATAATAAAAGCAATATACAGCAAACAAATAGTCATCATCAAACTTAACAATGAGAAATTTGAAGCAATCCCACTCTATTTAGGGGGGTAGACAAGGCTACCAACTCTCCCCCTCCCTATTCAACATAATACTGGAGGTACTAGCCAGAGCAATTAGACAGCAAAAGGAAAACAAAGGGTTACAAACTAGAAAGGAAGAAGTAAAACATCACTTTTTGCCATAATAGTGTACATAAGTAACCCCAAAAATTCCAGCAGAGAACTTCTACAGCTGATAAACAAGTTCAGCAAAGGGGCTGGATATAAAATTACCTCAAACAAATCAGTAGTCCCTTCTTCTACTCAAAGGACAAACATGCCAAGAAAGAAATTTAGGAAAAGATACCATTCACAATAGTCACTAACAATATGAAATATCTTGGTGTGACTCTAAGTAAGCAAGTGAAGGACCTGTATGACAAGAACTTTCAGTCTCTAAAGAAGGAAATCAAGGAAGATCTCAGAAGATAGAAAGATCTCCTATGTTCATGGGTTGGAAGGATAAAAATTGTAAAAAATGGCCATCTTACCAAAAGCAATCTACAGATTCAATGTAATCCCCAACAATATTCCAACCCAATTTGTCATAGAGTTGAAAAGAGCAGTGTGCAATTTCATCTGGAATAACAAAAAAAAAAAAAAAAAAAAAAAACCTAGAATGGTGAAATCCATCCTCAACAACAATAAAACATCTGCTAGAATAACTATCCCTGACCTCAAGCTACATTACAAGGCTATTGTTTTAAAAACTGTATGGTACTGGTACAGAGATAGGCACATGGATCAATAGAATTGAATAGAAGATCCAGATATTAATCCTCACATATACGGTCACTTGATTTTTCACAAAGGAGCTGTAAACATTCTATGGAAAAAAGGACAGCTTCTTCATCAAATAGTGTTGGTCCAACTGGCACTCAGCATGCAGAAGAATGAAAATAGACCCTTTCTTATCTACTTGTACAAAGTTCAAGTGCAAGTGGATCAAAGATCTCCACATTAAACCAGGTACTCTGAAACTATTAGAAGAGAAAGTAGCAAAACCTTAGAACACATAGGCACAGAAGAAAATTTCCTGAACCAAAATCCAGTGGCTTGTGCTCTAAGGTCAATGATCGACAAATGGGATTTAATGAGATTGTAAAATTTCTGTAAGGCTAAGAACACTGTCAAGAAAACAAAATGGCAGCCAACAGAGTGGGAAAAGATCTTTACCAACCCCACATCTGTTAGAGACCTAATATCTACGGTATACAAGGTACTCAAGAAGTTAGACACCAAAGAATCAAAAAATCCTATTTAAAAATGGGGTACAGAGCTGAAAAAATTCTCAATTGAGAAACATCAAATGATTGAGAAGCATCAAATGAAGTGTTGGGCATTCTTAGTCATCAGGGAAATGCGAATCAAAACAACCTTGGTATTCCAACTCACTCCTGTCAGAATGGCTAAGATCAAAAATTCAGATGACAGCAGATGCTGGCAAGGATTTGGAGAAAGAGAAACACTTCTCCACTGTTAATGGGGTTGTAAACTGGTACAATACTCTGGAAATCAGTCTGGCGGTTCCTCAGTAAATTGGACATAGTACTACCTGAAGACCCAGTTATTCCACTCTGGACATATACCCCAGAGAAGCTCTAACATACAACAAAGACATATGCACCACAATGTTCATAGCAGCCCTATTTATAATAGACAGAAGCTGGAAAGAACCCAGATGTCCTTCAGTAGAGGAATGGATACAAAAGTTGTGGTATATTTACACAATGGAGTACTATCAGAAACGGCTATCAGAAACAATGACTTAACGAAATTCCTAAGAAAATGGATGTGTCTAGAGAATATCATTCTGAGTAATGTAACCCAGTCACAAAAGAACAGGCATAATATACAGTCACTGATAATTGGATAATAACCCCAGAAAACTCTGAACACCCCAGAAACAACTCACAGACTATATGAAGGTCAAGAAAAACAAAGAACAGAAAAAAGAAGTAAAATAAATGAAAGCCTCAGTCCTTCTTAGGGAAAAAAAATAAATGTATAGCACCCTCTCAGAGATTTGTACACCTGGACTTCAAATCATTAACAATCCAAGAGTTAAGATAATAGTCTTGTGGCAATTTTTGGTATTCACAGATTATTAGGCTTAATCTGCACATAACAAGAATTCTGTTTTCATGTTTTTTTTCTGTCCCATCTGTACATCATGCTTATGGTAACTAGTATGACTTCTAGGCATGCTATCAAACCTCTAAAAAAATTAAGTACTGACAAAATTATTCATATAATGTTATGCCAAAATGCCTTTAAAATCTGTAAAGGTATCCCTCTTTTTTAAAAATAAAGCAGTAAGAAAAATTAAATTAAAAAGAAAAAACAATGAGATATAGAAAGAGAAATTGAGATGAAATACAAATGAGAGCTGTTAGAGATACACTGGGGAAGCAGTGGGAGGTCTGACAAGATTAGTGTGATAAAAAAAGAATAATAAATACTATCACAAACAAAAATAAATAAATAAATAAATAAATTTTTTTGCCAGTGTCTCAGCTACAGTCTGACAGCATACCCAGTGTTTAATTTAATAGGAATCTTTTCTGGCTGTCTTCAGCTATAACTGAGCTGCCAATGCTTCCTCCTGAGCCTATTCACCACTCATTTTGGTGTTTTATTGGGATCACTGGTTTGGTTGCCTACAGTGACCACCCATCAAGTTCCACAGTGTTTACGTTTTCATATCTTTAGGGAGGAAAATTTTGTTCATCTTAAACAAAACACAAATTTTATGAATGTGGGTACCCTTGTATTTGGAGCATAAATGTTCAGGATTGAGAGCTTGTCTTGATAATTTTTTCCTGTGATATGTAAAAAGTGTCATGTCTTATCTTCGTTGAAAATTTTTGGTTGAAAATTTATTTTATTCGATATTAGAATGCTATACCAGCTTGTTTTTGGGACCATTTGCTTGGAAAGTCTATTCCCAGCCTTTTTACTCCAAGTTAGTGTCTCTCTTTGTCACTCAGATAAGTTTACTGTATGAAGCAAATTGTTGTATCCTGTTTCCACATCCAGTTTGATAGTAGATGTCTTTTTATTGGGGAATTGAGTTCATTGATGTTGAGTCTATTGAGTCTATTGATGTTAAGAAATATTAAGGAAGCATGATTGTTGTTTCCTGTTATTTTGTTATTAGAGGTAGGAGTATGTTAATGTGCTTTTCTTCTTTTGGTTTTGTTGCAAGAAGATTATTTTCTTGCTTTTTCTAGGGTGTAGTTTCCCTCCTTGTGTTGCAACTTTCCATCTATTATTCATTGTAGTGCTGGTTCTGTGAACAGATATTGTGTAATTTGGTTTCATCCTGGAAAACTTAACATTCCAGCTTAGTAATAGGAAAACTAGGGAATATTAAGTGTCTACAAATCAAAAATGAAGAACCCACAGTATTGTTATTTGTAGATGATGTGATATACAAAAGATACCCCCCAAAATTCTACCAGGGAACTTCTAGAGCTGAAAAATATCTTCAGCAAAGTGGCTTGATACAAGATTAACTTTAAAAAAATAATAGTTTTCCAAAATTCAAGCTGCAAGGAGTCTTAGGCAAAAATTAGGAAATTAACACTCTTCTCAATAGCCAGAAATAACATAAACTCTTGGTGTAATTCTAATCAAGAAAAGACCTGTATCATGAATACTTCACATCTTTGAAAAAATGAATGAGATATCAGAGGCTGAAAAAAGTCTTCCATGCTCATGGATCTTCAGAATTCACATAAAAATGTCCATATTACCAAAACCATCTACAGATTCAATATAATTCCCATCAATATTTTTAAAGACTTTGATAGTACAAATTTCATATGGAATATGAAATTTCATATGGAATAATTAAAACCTAGGATAGCTAAAACAGTACAATTCCTTATTTCAAGTTATACTACATAGCAATGGTAATAAAATCAGCATGGCATTGGCACAAAAACAGACAGGTTGACCAATGGAATAGAATCATCCCCAGGAATAAACACAGACAACTATGCATTTTTTATACAAAGAAGCCATAACTATACCATGGTGGGAGGGGGGAAAAGATCTTCAACAAATGGTGTTGTTATAACTTGATATATGCATGTAGAAGAATGTATATAGATCCATATTATAGTCTTGCACAAAACTTAAGTCCAAGTGGACAAAAAATAAACATAAAACCAAATATAACGAACCCTAAAAAAGAAAAGAGGGAATAGCCTTTAATACATTGTCACAGGTAACAATGTTCTGAACAGAACACCAATAGTATAGGCACTAAGATCAATAACTAACAAATGAGACCTCAGGAATTTGAAAATCTTCTGAGAGGCAAATAACACTATCATTAAGACAAATGGTAACCTATAGAACTTGAAAAGATTTTCACAAAATCTAAATCTGACAAGGGACTAATCTCCAAAATATACAAAGAAATCTAGAAATTAGATAGAGGCAAACCAAATAATAGAATTAAAAATGTAATCCTAAAATCTCAACAGATGAATCTTAAATTGCTGAGAGACATGTGAAGACATATTCAACATCCTTAGCCAGCAGGGAAATGTAAATCAAAATGTCTCTGACATTCCACTGTACACCTGTCAGAATGTCTAAACAACCCCCCCCCCCCAAAAACAACAAAATCATTAGTGGCAAAATATGCTGTCAAGGATTTGTAGCCAGGAGGAACCCTGCTCCACTGATGGTTAAAGGGCAAACTTGTATAGGCACTTTGAAAATCAATATCACAAATTCTCAGAAAATTAGAAATTGGTATACCTCACGACCAAACTATACCACTCCTGAGCCTTAAACCTAAAACATGTTCCATTCTACCATAAAGATACTTGCTAAACCATGCACTTAGCAGCTTTATTCTTTTTTTTTTTTTTGATTTTTTATAAATTATTTTGTTCTTACAACTTTATTTAAAAAACAAAGATACAGGTAGAGATTTTAAAGGCATTTTAGCATAAAAATATATGATTATATTTTTGTCAGTACTTGATTTTATTAAAGGTTTGATAGTATGTATTGAAATCTTACTAGTTACAATAAGCGTAAAGTTCATGTAAAACAAAATGTAACATGGAAATAGTCAAAGTTTTTTCTTGGTGTATATAGATTAAACATAATGATTTTTAACTACCAAAAAGTGTCACAAGGCTATCTTCTTAGCTCTTGAGTTATTAATGATTTAAGGTCTAGGTGTACCCACTCTAAGAGGGTGCTATATACTTATTTTTTTTTTTTTTGTGGGTTTTCTTTTTGTTTTTGTTTTGTTTTTTCTAAGAAGGGCAGAGGCTTCCACTTTTTGGTCTTTCTCATTTGGGCCTTTTTCGCTCAAAAAAGAAAACAGGTTTATTCTTAATAGTCAGAAACTGGAAACAATCTATATTTCCCCCAATTGAAGAATGAATAAAGAAAATGTGGTACATTTACACAATAGTGTATTACTTTACTCTTAAAAATAATAACATCATGAAACTTCCAAGCAAATGGTTGATAGAAGGAAATAATAATCTTCAATGTGGAAACCCAGACCTAGAAAGACAACGAATGTGTGTACTTATATCAATAGATATTAACTACAATGTAAAGTATAAATAAAAACCCAGTGCAATGAAAACTGCCAGGATTTTATTGGGTGACCATACCTATTGCTCCTAGAGATGGAGGATACAGATCCTGAACGAGCCATCTCTTTTAACCAGATAAGACTTCCACTGAGATTATTGGGACACCAACCCAACCACAAAACCTTAAACCTAAAATTAGTCCTGCCAGAATGAGATGCTGGTGTAAAGATGTCAAAAATTAAACTAATGACTAGTCTGGCTTGAGACCCATGCCACAAGAGGAAGTCAATTCCTTACATTGCCTGGTGAACCAGAACTCAGAGGCCTGATTGCCCAGAAACCAAGGATAGAACCAAATATGCCTTGGAAGGAAAACTACATATTCCTAATGATATTCTGCTATATTCATATACTGGAGGCTAGCATAACCAATATCAGAGGAGCTCTATTCAGTAACTGATGGAGACAGATGCAGAGACCAAAAGTGAACAAGACTGAGGCAGGACTCAGTGAATATGGAAGAAGGGAAGGAAGGATCGTAGGAACCAGAAGAGTCAAGGATATTGCAAGAAAAACCACTTGATATGAGGAGATTTGCCTAGTCTTATTTCAATTTGATTTGCTGTGTTTGGTTGATATCCCTGAGATGCTTTCTCTTTTCTCGGGGAAATGGACAGAAGTGATTAGGAAGAGACTGGAAGGGAAGGAGGGAGGAGAGGCTGGCTCACGATAAAGTATCTGAGAGAATAAATTAATTTATAAAGTTTTAAAATTGACAAAAAACTATTTTTTTCAGTCTTAAGGCCCGTATTTTGAAATTCAAAAACCAGAATGCTTATAATGTACAGGTAATTTTCAAAATGTTTTCCTATTTGGCTTTTATTAGTGCAATAATTTCCACTATGCTGGAAATTTTAAAATGAATGATAGATTTTATTGTCAATATTGATACCTATTTGTCTGGGTCTTCATCTTTCTTAAACATAATGTTTTTGTTAAAAGCACAGTTTTACCTCACACTCTTCTTTATCCCTGCTTGACCTGCAATCAAAGAAAGCTTACCACAAGAGACCTTCTACGTGCCTTTTTAGTTTCTTAATCTATCAGTGTTTTTTCAGCTGCAAAGGTATTGCTCAAAGGACATAACACACACTCTGTCAACCTTTCCACTCTATTAGACCATATATATATACATATATATACATACATATGACCATGGAATATTGACATACACTAATTCTGGAAGAGACAAAGAAACATGAAGCCTACAGTAAGGAAAGTGAAAGTCAATAGCAAGTATTAATAGCTCAGCTTATAATAACAGTCCCTATCCAATATTTAATCAATCCAATAAAATTATTATTTATTTAAAAACTATATCCACCAACTTAAAAATCCTATAATAAATTATGTTTCAACTATGAGCATATTAAAAAAAGAAGCTGTGTTTAATTTCAAAAATATGGAAACACATCTAAGCTCTATGATTATTCTTAAATTAAAAAAAAATATGTTCATCTCTGTGACTTACATTTAAAAAGGAGAAATAATAAGGGCATCTTGAATATAAGATTGCTGTACATTAACCTACTCCATTACCAAGAGATAAAGCAATTATACTATGAAGTCATTGTCACAAAAAGTGATATGTGGAAATTTTTCTGAAAACCATCACTAATAAAAAATCTACTTACTAAGGGATTACTGAACATTTTGTAATGTTAGAGGGAATTTTCTGAATTTTTTTATTATGTAGTAAAATTAGACTTGAACAAAACAAGGCCTTGTAATTAAGAGAAAAATAAGGTATAGAAGACAATATTTATGCTGGCATATGTTTAAAGTACTTTAACTGTCAAGATATAATATTAATAAAATGCATGATATAAATACATAATAGAAAAGTCACAAACACAAAGAAAAAAGAAAGCTTAAAAATTAAGCAACATTTTCTAGTATCTCATTACTTAGTAAGTCAATTATTTTCATTTTTATTTTTTTGTACAGTACATTTTATGGTATTCTGTAAGAGTAGGAAAAAATGTTGAATATGTCATGAGAAAAATATTGTTCAGTTACTCCAGCTATGTTTAAACAAAAATAATGTAAATAAATTAAATGTTAAAAATGTTCATAATGGCATTTAGGATCAACTCTCCCGAAAATTGAAACTTTGGAAAGTAAAAAATAATCTGAGTCACATGGATGGTTTGCAGAAGATGTGTAGCATTCATTCCTTCTTTCCTCTAAGCCTTGCTGGGAAATAACCCTAACTGCTCATGATGCTTAAATGACATTTCCAGAGAAAAATGCTTTCACACTCATTCATGGAATCTGAGAAAAAATTACATAAAAACATAGGACAGTATGTAATAATCATTCCATGAAGAAGAAAATGTATATATTTACCTATCTATCTATCTGTCTTTCTGTCTATCTCTTTGTCTATCTCTCTATCTATCATCTATCTATCATCTATCTGTCTGTCTGTCTGTCTGTCTATCTATCTATCTCTCTATCTATCTATCACATCTTTTCAACAATACCTTTTATCTTGATCATAAGCACTTCCAAAAAAAACCTGGTTGATATGTAATAACACTTCAATTTTTCCAAAATATTTAAATTCTAAAAAAAGAATGAAGTCTACACAGCTTATGAATCACTTTCATTGTAGGTAAATACTAAGAACACAAAATGTACTAAGTTCCAATTACTCTCTCTGAGAGGTGTTGATGTAGCTCAGTATTGGGGAATTTGTTTATCATATGGATGGCGCTCAGTCTATCGGAAATGCATTGAAAAACCAAAAGCCTTTTGTAACTGAAGTTACTCTGCATTCATTTGTTGGACTGTTGAAAATCAACTGCTGTCTGCAGTGAGTCATTTGAATCCATTTTACAATCCATATGACCTTTTCTGCCTGTTTGCTTCTCTGGAATCAATTTCCATTTTAGGTTTATTCACAGGGCAGTATGTTCCATCCTACACTCACCTCATTCTATTTTTAATATCTCATGTATTTAGAATAATTACCTTTGATTTTATTAATCATAAAATACTATAATGCTGATGTATAAGAGGTTGTATTACACAACAAACCTTATGGCTTTCTTTGGCTACTTCTAAGTATCAAGTTCTCATTATCTGGAAATTATTTCATTGTATAACTTAATTATTTTATACCCTTTTCAATTGAATTCCATTTGATTTATATTTCACTTTGACTCAATTTGTAAAGATGTTATATTTTTAATTCAGTTCTAAAATAAAAAGTGTCAACAGACCAAAGTATGTGTTATCAATATAAATATGCTTTATATTCATTGAAGTGATTGACAAGAAAATATGTGTTGGCTTATGCTGTAAGGTCAGGAATCAATAAATAGAACTTTACGAGATTGCAACGTAAAGAAAACAAAACATCAGCTAACAGAGTGGAAAAATATCTTTACCAATCCTACATCTGACAGAGATCTAATATCTAAAATTTACAAAGAACTCAAGAAGTTAGACTCCAGAAAATCAATCAATTCTATTAAAAAATGGTGTACCGAGCTAAACAAAGAATTCTCAGTTGAGGAAATAAAATGGCTGAGAAGCATCTAAGTGCTCTACATCCCTAGCCATCAGGGAAATGCAAATCAAAACATTCTACCTCACACTAGTCAGAATGGCTAAGATCAAAAAGTCAGTTGACAGCAGATGCTGGTGAGGATGTGGAGAATGAGGAACACTTCTCCACTGTTGGTGGTGTTGCAAGCTAAATAGCCACTCTGGAAATCTGTCTGGCCATTCCTTAGAAAATTGGACATAGTACTATCTGAAGACCCAATAATTCCACTTCTGCACATATATCCCAAAGATGCTCCAACATATAACAAGAACACATGCTCCACCATGTTCATACCCACCTTTTTTATTATAGCCAGAAGCTGGAAAGAACACAGATTTCCTTCAGTAGATGAATGGATACAGAAATTATGGTATATTTACACAATGGAGCTATTTATACTGCTCAGCTATTAGAAACAATGACTTAATGAAATTCCTAGGCAAATGGATGCACCAAGAGAATATCATCCTGAGTGAGGTAACCCAGTCACAAAGGAGCAAGAATAATATACAGTCACTGATAATTGGATTCTAGTCCCAGAAAGCTCTGAATACCCAAGAAACAACTCACAGACCAAATAAAGCTCACAAAGGAGGAAAACCAAAAAGTGGAAGCTTCAGTCCTTCTTAGAAAAAAAATAAGTGTATAGCAACCTCTCAGAGTGTGGTACACCTAGACTTTAAATCTTTAATAATTTTAAAGCTAAGAATGTAGCCTGGTGTCACTTCTTGGTGTTTAAAAATCATTATGTTTAATTTTACACACAAAGAAAACTTTTACTATTTCCATGTTACATTTTATTTTATATGTATTTTATGTTCATTGTAAGTAGAAAAGTTTTCAGTGCATACTATCAAAACTTTAAAAAATCAAATATTGAGGAAAATACATTCATATAGTTTTATGCAAAAATGCTTTTAAAATCTGTACATCTATCTCTGTTTTTTGTTAAATAGAGTTGTTTAATAAAAATAAAAATATGTTTTATGACAATAGTCAAGATTAATTCTGAAATATTGTTTTATAGTGAGATGACAGCTTTTACACAGATGAAAATAATACATTATTTTCATGAATACTGTTGGTTTCACATTAGGAGAAGTAACAGGGTCTTGTCTTCCAACATACTTTCACTCTCTCAGATGTGACAGTTTTTTCTTTTACCAGCAATGTCCTTGAGAACTCAGAGCTCACATTGATTTGCTCACTTCATAATTCACACTACAGCTAGAGATCATGAATGTGACTATTTGTAGGCTAGTCATGCACCTTCATAGCAGGGGACATATATAGCACGGATGAGTCTTTTAGCTTCATACCAAATACTGAAAAATTAGATAAGTATAACAAAACTGTTGGACTAATGCATGTACTTTAGCCATAACTAGTGAAATATGTTTCCATTTCATTTACCCAACTGTGCTTAGTATGTGTTCTTACAAATTTTATGCCATAATTAACAACTTAAGAAATGACGCATCTTGACTATTTCATTACTCATATCTATTTAGATTTACACAAAAGCAAACAACTCCAGATCTTCTTAATTTATTTTTTTTCAAATTTACTAAAATTAACTTGGCATGCTGGATCCAACCTATAATTCCAGCACCTGAAAGGCTATGAAGAGAATGTCAAGCTGAATTACCAAATAATCTCTAGACCAGCATTGTTTACAAATAAAAGAATAAATCTACTAAACTCAATGAAGTAACAGTAAGGAGACAATAATTATTTCAAAGATCATTTATTTAACTTTTTTTTACAAAATACAAGGACTTGTTCTGCATGAATATAGAGCATATGAAAAATAATAATGTATTTTTGCTGAGTCTATTTGTCAGATATTCAGTTTCTCATCTATTCTCTTGAAAAATTAGCTTTCTTTGGCACTTGGTTTTATATCATAAACAATGAGAAAGTAACCTTTTCCCTGTTAGTTGAATTCGATCTACTAAATATTAACAATTTAAAGATATAAAATCAGACATCTGCCACACAAGATTCATTCTTCAAGGTAACTGATTTGTCTATGACCCTAATATTTTTTGAGATATAAGAGAGGAAGGCTGGAGAGGGGCTAGGTGTGTTCTATCATATATCTGCAGCAGTTGATAGTCAATGCAACAGAAGATTTGTTTTGTCTGTGGTACAAGAATATGTCCTATCAGACCCTACTGCATTTTCTCTACTTGAACACCAGTAAGCACATACTGATTGTCTCTGACTGACAAAATGTATAAAAATACAAGAAGCTGGCTGTATTTGTCAATGGGGAAGCCTATTTTCATCAGCTAATATGAATGCATTTGCTAAAGTTAGTGAAGACAGAAAAATGACTTAAGGGTTAATATATACAAAGGTTCAGTACATTTTTATATCCACTTGGTGATTTCAGGCACTGTGGCTGTTCAAGATAAACTATTTCATGGGTTAACTTGATAGCAGTTTAATTTTCAGTGCAAGCAAAAGCAAATACCGGCCCAGTGTCACACACGTGACCTGGTACAACTGGAATGTTCAAAGCATTTTTATTGTTAATGTCTTCACTCTGGAGACATCTTGAGTAAAAACGTCTTATCAAGTTTGCTCTTGGTAGCAATTTAATTTTCAGTGCAAGCCAAAGCAAACATTCATCTCCCTCTCTGTCATATATAGGACAAGTATATTTGGAATACGTTCACTTTCTCCAATTTCACTGTGGAAGCATCTTCAATAAAAGGCACTTAGTGTAAACCTTCTATCAATCATGAGAAACAGACTTGGGATGCCTGCGTTTAATTATAGTAAGCGACATCTGCCATGTAAACGATGCTTGGGTAAGATTTGCCATCACGCAGTGCTTTCCTGAGAACGGAGCTGGTCTCTGTCTGTATCACAAGTGCGCGTGCTCAGAGCTGTGGTCACTATCACGGCTGTCATCATTTGCTAGTGAGTCCCCTGTCTGCTGGAGGGTGGCTGCCCCGATTCCTGACAGCTCTGACGGAAGAAGGGTTCCCTTTTTCACGTTCACCAGTTCCTTTTCTCTGGCTGCCGCTCCTTGTTGGCCCCCTTTGACCCGTTTCCACTTCATTCTCCTGTTCTGGAACCACACTTTCACCTTCAAAAAAAAAGGGGGTGGGAACAAGTAAGTCATCAAAGGCAATAGAACCTGGTTCCTCAAGTGCCTGCACACAGATCTCTCCATGCAGGATTGCACTGAGTCACACTGTATATGGTTAGTACACACAAACAATTATAAATTCCAACATAGGACACCAAGTTACCAATAGGTGGGGAAGCTTGCTCCGAAGCATAGGAGTGAAGTTTCTCCATCAGTCAAGGAAAGTACTATATTTACCTCTGTCAAAGTTTACACATTCTTCGAAACTCACCTTTGACTTGAACATAAAATATTTGCAAGTTCATCTGTTTAGAAATCTGCCTCTGAAAGGGCACTGCTTACTACGAGCATCCCCGAACTTGGAAAGGCTTGCATTATCTCTCAGCATACCCATTCAGGTCAATGAAATAAAATCGTAATTGACCCCAGTAAAGGACCAGATGCTTTTTGATTTAAATGGAATGATGTCCCAATAAAACTATCATGAAGAAGAGTCTCTAGCCCATGGCTGCGGAATTGGCGACTGTCTGTGGGACCTAGCACAGTTAGCTTCCTGATACTCCACAGGAAGTCTATCTTACTGGTCTTTTTTCTGCTCTTACCTTTCTTAACGTTTACTTCAGAAATATCATTTAACAATTCCCAAAGTATGTAGCTACAGTAAAATATCCTCAGTAATTACCGTGGAACCCTCATGCGTGAATTACCCAGAAACTTCCTCAAAGGACTCAAGAGAATGTGACAATCCAACTCAGTACAAAAGGGAAAAAAGGTTTCTCTAAGTTAGCTCCCTAATTGATTAGGTCATGAAGTCATATTTATTAGCTTATTTCCCAAGATCCTGATTTGTCTGCATGTTTTCTAGTAATAGGACTACTTACTAGGTCCTTATTTTGCATTTTTTGAATCTGTACTAATGTAAAACATCACCATGTTTATGATCATTTTGACTCTTTTGTTGGGTATTCCTCCTTCCTGGTTTGTTCAACTCTTTACAATTAAGTTTGTATTTTATAGAATTTTTTGGAAGCTACTCTGGGCCACATTCTAAAATAGTCTAGCCCCTTCCCACTACCACCATGCCCTTGTAAATTCATAATTCATGCTAAGAGACATGCCTTCAAAATAATTTCTATACCTCTGACAAAGTTTTTTTTAATGTCTAATAGAAAAGTACCTGGCTCCTCTGTATCAAAAACATTTGGGAATTTACCACATTCTAAATTTATACTAACACACATGCTGCAGAGAAGTGATGAGTTTCATTTACTCAGTGGTGGAGGAAAGGTCACTGAATTCTGTCAGCATTTACATGCAGAGCCCATGTGGCTGTGTTGTCATGCCACAAAATTACTTGAAGAAATGACACATTCTTCTGAACTCTTACACTTTTGCTGGTTTGGGTAATCTTATTCTTCTTTTCATTTTCTAGTCACCAAGAGTGGAACCCTAACTTATAAGAAATTATTTTTCCAACAATTTTACACTCAAAGGAAATCTGAAGTTGAATAACTTAATCAGAATATCTGAAGTTCTTGAACTCTTATAATTTTATCAATACTTTGAGTAAAATTTTTTGTTCTGCTATATATTATCGAAATATTAGGTGAATGAGGGCTTTCACATTTTCTTTTCTTCAAGCTAAGAGAGATCTCCAAATATATGACTTAGAAATTGAAATAAAAATTTAATCCTATATCCTAAGAAAGAGAGTAGTGTGAAAAATTTTAGTTAGTTAAAATATTATCAATAAAACTTTATATTCTCATCATACATTCACAAGAAAAAGAAGGAAAAGAGAAGTTAAGCAACCTTGTCATAACAAAAATAACTACAGCAAAATGTAACTGATCGTGGTCATAGCTAATATGCAAGTACTTGTTAATAGTTTGGGTTATTTTTATTAAGTTTCTTTATTCTCTCATAGTTGAGAAATATTTAATATTTATGATTATATTACCTGGTTGATCAAACAAAAATTTGTATGACAATTCTTGAGCAATATCACAAAGAAAACAACCAAGACATTTTATGATTGTTTCAGAAATCAATTTTATTGTTTTATTTTGTTTCTGTTTCATTATTATTATTATTATTATTATTATTATTATTATTATTATTATTATTACTACTATTATTTTGAGACAAGGTCTCACTACCTATGTAGTCTACTCTGTAATATACTATGTAACTCAGACAAGCTGCCAACTCTTGATCCTATTTCCAAGCCTTCCAATTACATGGATGTCAGTCATGTACTGCCCATCACATATTTAGAAGTCATATTTTTTATTTTCTGTGAACATATTGTTCACATGAAGCTTTGTCTTAGAACATTGATGAACTACTGACTTCCAATTTCTTACATGGCTTGTTAACTTGTCTTCAGGACAACTCTGTATGCACAAATGTCCTCTTGGTCCATAGTATGCCAATAAGGAAAGAAAATTAAATATGAACTTGCAATGTCAATTTCAAAGGTACCTACAGGCATATTAATTGTTTAAATGATTTATATAAATCACAACTCATGTCTATAAAATACTACAAATGTGTGTTTATTGAAGAGAAAAACAGACAAAATTCTAAACATCTGCATCAAAACTGAAAATTTTAGTGCCCTAACCAGATAGATGTCTTCTAATAGCTTGAATTGTTGACTTAATGTTATATTTTCATTATTATCTGGGCAACCGAAACAGCATTTTCATTATCAAACAAATATTGAATCATATCTTTATTATGAGACTTTAGTCAAAGAATAATTCAGAAATAAAATTTCAAACTTAATAATGCAATTCCTAGTGAGTAAATTTGGCTAATCTGAGGCACACAGAATCAATAGGCTCTGAGGAGGCATCAACATGTGGTTGGTCAGTGGTATCAGCAGCAGCTAAACTAGATAACTGGAACTACAAAAATTAAAATTAAAAAGAAGAACCAATAAAAACAGACTTCTCTTTCTGCGTTTTGTTGCATCAGACAAGGTTACATCTAGTTAAGAGAATGGGTCCAGCCCTATCTGCATGTGTCTTTCCTCAGTAACTGTGTTCTCTGCTATTGCTTGCTAGAGTGCAAGAATGTGGGAAGAGGGTTGGAATCCTTGCCTGTAAGGCTGAAGCCTAGGGACCTGCTCCTCATTTACTTCAGCACAGACTTTATAAACTTATGGCTCCACAATTTTGTTTCTGAATCCTGTATTTTCTCTGTTCATAGCTTGGGGTTCATTCATATTAATGTATTAAAGAAGTTTACCCTTTCATAATTTTGAACAAAGTAAATTTGGCTCTTTTTGTTTATGGTCAAACAACATAATGAATGAGTAGCAAATCACCAAGAAGCAATAAATAGAATGTCTCCTAGTATCTTTTGTCTTGCAAACACAATTGCATCTTCCACACACAAAACCAAATACATGTTCTAAATATGATAAAGCTACTGTTCATCATCACCTGAGTACAACCTAAATCTAAAGTAAAGGAAGTCGTTATTTTGTGGGTGACAAAAGTTTATTGTACTGACTATTTACTAGGATCCAATCAAACTAAATCAATATGTTGGTTAATTTATGTGAATCTTTCTTATCCTGAAGAATTAAATGAAGTATTTCTAAGTTTAGAAATAAAAGTCTTTTTTAAAGTACCACACTTACTCACCATATTTTATACTTCACTCCATCCACAGTCAGTTTCCTAGTTTAGTGGTTCTCTACTTTCTTACAGCTACCACCCTTTAATATTTTCTTAATGTTGTGGTGACCAACAACCACAAAATCGTTTTTGTTGCTACCTCGTAATTTGTCTTTCTCTATTTTTATAAATTGTGATGTAAATATCTGTGTGTCCTATGGTCTTAGGTGATGCCTCTGAAATGATCATTCAATTTCCTGTCAGGTCACAAGCAACAGGTTGAGACCCACTGTTCTAGTTGATGACAAATCATACCTTGCCTTTCAAATAGCTGGCATACATAAGAAGCATTGGTCATTATTCTTACTCTAAATGACTTAAATAGTGCTGGACTCAAAGGGAGATCATCTAAAACACTGGCTAAGCAGGTAGTCCTAAGTTATCTCTCATAGCCTATTTATCTAATCAAAAAACAAATCACAAATAGGTAAACACATCCATATAGATTTATAGAAACAAATCTGCAGAGGGACAACCTATAAAAATTCAATGTAAAGGACTAAAAGTTGAATGTATGCTACAAAAGATAATTCTTATATTAGTCAAAATGTATAGACATTAGGCTATTAATAATTTATGAGTAACAAATAGAAATCAAATGTCTCTCACTTCCACTAGGTGACATTTTCCCTTATCTAGTCAGAGATGCCATGAGTTTAATGTTTTGACTCAATTTCAGCTCTTTCCAAGACTGCAGTATTGAACCTCTGTTCAGCTTTGTGAAGTGGAAGTGTCTGCATGCCTGTGTTTCATAGCCTATACTCTATAGAAAGTCTCAATTCCAGTACTTCAGTTCATGCTACTCCTGCTGGTTCCCTTCTTTCCACCCGAGATACTAGATGTCTGGCAGGAACTTTATCTATCTACATCTGGATAGAGACCAAAACCAAGAATAATTTTATTTTACAGCTTAAAATACTTTTATCAAATTGAACCATGTTGGGAAGTAGAGCTCCTAGTTTATGCTGAAAAGCATTAAAAGATAATTGGAAAATCTATGCAAATCTATGCTCTGTGGGACTATAGAGTCCCATGAGATTTAATTATGGAAGGCAAGTGTGTGTGTGTGTGTGTGTGTGTGTGTGTGTGTGTGTGTGTGTGAATCTGAAACTCATTTAGAAGATTTTATGCTTCTTGGGTAGGAACTGTGAAATGTTTTAGCATTTAATATGTCTCACATTTTTCTAAGAGAATTTCCATTGTTGAAAATCTTTGTAAAAACATCTATGTGTCTTTCTAAAACATGTGGCTTATATATTAATCAATAACATAACTATAGCAAAAGTATCTCTAAATACTCTACTCTAAATAATATACATTGTATAGTCAGTCAAGGCAAATTAATATTAAATCACTACAATGATTTACCTGATAGCATAGTAGGCCTCAGAAAATTAATAATTATTTATCTAAATAATCATGCTATGACTGTAAATATTACAATTTTCTATTTAAAGAATTATTTATCTGTATTTGAGAACAGAAAACTTCTGTCAAATCAAACTTTTTATATAAATATTGAACAATGCATGATTAGATATAATGTTTTAACATGCATATCTTAGATACTTTTCTTAATTTTATTTTATTTTAGAATATGTAAAACTAATTCATGTAATATGAATGAAGAAAACACAAAGGCACAATTAAAACAAATGCTCGTAAAAATATATTGGTTAAGATGTGGATTGCATAGTGAATTCATTTTGCTCAAAGCACAGCACTATTGCAGTGATCAGACTTTTCTATTGCAGTCTCAAGTCATACATGGAAATTCTCACTATGCTCAATCTGATGACATTAGAAGGAAGGTCGTTGAAACGTTAAATCATAAAGGTAATTACTTTTTCGGTTCCTTCTCATGTGAAGTACTTCCCATTACTCAGATTGACATTAGAGAAGTAACTTCAGAGATAGTTCAACCATAGAGTCAGACTGAGAAGAAGCCCGCCCTGCCTCCACCCCCTGCATTGCTTTGATCCTGGACTGTTAATGTTCTGAAATGGTAAGAAATACATTTAGGTAGTTAGAGTAATCTGGTCAATTGTATTTTGCTGTACATGTACAAATGATGAGAAACATTTCATCTGATTTTGAGAAATATGTCTTAATGGGTCACCACTATGAGCAGTATCTTGTGAGTCTAAGGCTGTGACACTAATAAGCCCAAAATTCAAAATTCAAAATCAAAAATATTTCTGTGGAAATGACGTCCTAACATTTTAGAGGTATTTGCCTGTAGGTCTACAAGAATAGAAGAGATTGTTGTTGAGTCACTGTGTGTGCTTTATTCTGATGAATTCAGCAGAATAAATTCTTCACATAAAACACAAATAAGCTTCTAAAATTTAGTAATTTGAGTCAGTAGTTAAAAATTACTGTATAGGAATAAAGTATTTATATTTGATACAAATTGTAATACTCTCTTCCAAGACCACAGCTAAATTTACTAGGCTGTGCCACTGTTAACATGTGTTCACCTTTCCTATCCTGTGAGCTACAGCAGTGACTCTAGTCTTTTTTTGACAGGATTTTCTTTCTAGCACCAGCTCAACAAATATTTGTTTTACCAATGGATTGATCCAACATGCCGTGAACAGGAAGCCCCCACCATGTAGCTGTCTTGTTCAGTGTCTACTGAAAATGCTCTTGTTTCCACAGTGGTTGGTTAAGAAGAAAGAAACATGCTTCTTTCAGTTTATGCCCAAACAAGATTTTTCTAATGTAAAAAAACAAAGTTCTAAGTGGCCAATCCTAAATGTTCCTTAACTTTTTAAAATTCAAAGTCTGGCATTTTCTGACAGTGTTCCTCTAAATCTTTAATTTTAATGAAAAATTTACATTCTGATGAACATGTTATCTTTGCAGTTAACTTACAACTGCCAGAAGAGATGGGCAGAATAGGAAACAAAATGCACAATCTCACGTTTTTAATTATTTGAAAACCTGAATATTTCCCCGAGTTTGTTTGTTTGTTTATTTGTCTAATTATTTATTTTTATTTTCTGGCTTTCTTG
This sequence comes from Micromys minutus, assembly GCF_963924665.1. Lineage (NCBI taxonomy): Eukaryota > Metazoa > Chordata > Mammalia > Rodentia > Muridae > Micromys > Micromys minutus. The sequence continues at coordinate 182,964,720 of NC_137969.1, read as the reverse complement.
TAAGACCATTGCTGGCATACCACTAAATGACTTCTAAGGATTCTTTTCTTTATGCAAAGTGTGGGTGGATGGATAACTTTGAACAGGAGACACTGGTATATACCAAATACCAGATAAACAGACAGTTAAGGAACCTTAGGGAATGAAGTTTCTTCTCAGTGTTTTCCTGGGAGCATTTGCTCTGAAGATTCCCAGGTTGCTGATTGGAAGACCAACTGGTCTCACAATGGCTTTAGCAGCATTTAGCACTGGATCAAACGGTGCTGTTCTGGGATGGGTGTAGGAAATGCTGGGAAAACCATTCCAAAACCCAGATCCACAAACTTGTAAATAAACTTAGGGCTGTTTCTGAATGCATGAATACTTGAGATAGTTCGTTACACAGAAAAGACATGTTGACTCAAAAACTGAAGCGATATTGAAAAACAGTATGACTGAAAATAGGGCACATATATAGTTGTTGCATATAATTCAATATATCAAGTCAGGTAGGAAGAAAGAATAATTAATGAAAATACCTTTGACATGCCTGTTAGTTTGCAGAACCTCTTCGAAAATTAATTTGCTCTTAGACAAGTTTGAAACCGGTTTTCTCTGAGCAGATGGTAAAAGTTAATAGGCCCCCATTATGAAAGGACTAACACTATGAAAAAGCAGAGAACTTTGCCTTCACTCTTGGTGAGAATTCAGTATGATATCCATCATGGTATAGATGGAAAGTCAATCCTAGTTTCTGATTTTCTAAAACATGGGGGTCTTTCCTTGAATTCATGGTTTCTACATAAACTAATTGGTAATTTTTCTCCTTTAATTTTCCTGTCTCCAGAAAAACACATAAAAGTAGATCAGCTGTCATTATATAGACTTTGGATCCTGCTTTCTGAAGAGCCAAACACTACACATAGACAAAGGAAACTGTGTGTGATTCGGGCAAAGAAAAAGTGGTATTCTAGAGCTCAGGAACTAGTCATAATATTTAATAAAATATAAACTGCCAATCAATAAAACCACATAAAAGTTTTCCTTTGTATGTTTTCTCAAACAAGAAAAATCCCACAGAAGTTGAAACATAAAAATGAGCAGAAAGGAAGAATATGATTTAAGAAACTGGATAAAATTACTTGCTATCATAAGGAGTGTAGTCATTTGTCCTCACCCTGTTGATATTTCCCTGGTCGGTCACTGTGGGACCTCTGAAGGAGGAAGGTACAGTGGGAGAGGAAGTAGAACTCTGGCTCTTATAATTTTACTGTCCAGAAAGATGTTTGCATTTGCCTTTTGGGAATGTTACTCTAACTAGCAAGACTTAACCATCTGCATGCCACATTCTCCTCAGGTAAATGTGCATTTATACAGGGAATACTCTCTGAGTGCTAACAGAGCAAGTTATTTTCCATCCACGTAAAATTCAGCAAAGGCATCTATAAAGCGATCTAGCTCATTTTGCTCTAATTAATTGAACATAAGGATCATTACTGCTCAATACATTTTTGAGTAGAGAACAGACTATTGAATTCCTAGAATAAAAACAGTTTTAAATATTTTGATACAGAGAGTATTTTCCAATGATCTATGTATTTTTTTGCTCCCAACCATTACCCTGTCTTTTGAACATATGCTACAGTCCTGATTATTTCAAAACATGTGGAAATAAATGGAAAGGTAGAAGTCATTTCCAGATGAACACATTTTCAAAGTCAAGGACCTGCCAATTCTTTATCACCTCCTGTGGTTAGTAACAGCACCACATGCTGAGAATCCAAAGAAAGTGAGCTCTGAATTTGTAAAACTTGTGTAGAAAATAAACCATCAAGAGTTGTTTGGGTTCTTTATGCTATTTAGTTTTAAAGGTTAATGTTCTATTGCAACATGACATGGCCTATTCTGACCTGTATAGACAACTAACCTTTGACTAAACCAAATGAGGAGCGTTTAAATATAAACACAGGAAGTATTTCACCATTTGCCCACATTATTTAAAACAAACCGTGTTTTTAAAGTCAACAGTAATATCAACATCATAAGCATTCCTTTTTAAAACTCAGTAAATGCACCTTGTATTCAAATATCTTTTTAACTTTTTTTTTTCATTTGGCTGAACAAAGATTTAATCATATGATAGTGAAGACTTCTAATTGGTATTCACAACTCATAAATTTGGATCATTCAAACAGTAAAAGATAGCCAGGATATAGCAAAATAAAAATCCATGCAACGAAAACACCCATCTTACCTGTCTTTCTGTGAGGTCTAGATTCACTGCTATCTCATATCTTCTCAGTCTGGTCAGATAATTATGATGGGCAAATTCTGCCTCGAGTTCTCTGATTTGCTCTTTTGTAAAAGCTGTTCTTTCCTTCCTAGGTTTGCTGTTCACTTCTGACTTGTAATTTCCTTCCTGGGAATCTAGGGGAAAGTGCAAGAAGATTAGTGCTAACATAGTCATGCAAATATGTGGAATTATGCTATTTACAGTTACTAAATAACTACTTCTCCAAGTGCTTTGCCAAACAGGCCCATCAGTGAACAACTCCAGTCAGACAGATCTCACACCTCCAGATTGTGATATAGGTCTGTCCTGTTTCTTCCTCTCTCTTTCATTTAAATATCATATATAAAATATTCTTATTTTTTGAACAAATTTTTAATCATCAAATACCAGAGACTTCGAATTTGTATTTGCAGACTATATATATATATATATATATATATATATATATATATATCCTTTCTGGTAATCATAACATTATTGAAAAAGTTCTTCATACATCTATAATATATGGACTGAACATAATTTCTAAATTGTATATTAGTACTGTGATAATAAATTAAACCAAATAATCATCAGAAAACAAATGCAGAAATAATTTTAAGGTAAATAATTCTAGGTTGACACTTGCCCAAATCTAAGCTGGTTTTATCAGAGCAGCAGCAATAGCAATGAACTCTCACCAACATCTTGACAGGTTGGCTACTCCCTTTACTGAAATATGTCAAATAGTAGTTTTTCCTGACTGCTCATTACATATGCCCACTTCTCCAAGTTGTCATTTACTTTCCATATTAGCTGGGATTCCCATCTCAGCTGGTCAAGGGAGTGTTTTAAGTCCAGGTCAAAAAATGTTTTGTGACATACAGCCTGATTATGCTATAGGAGGCTACTAGAACTCAGTGAGTTTATAACAGTTTCCAGCTCATTGGGAAGAATATTTACATGGTGTTAGTATACCTGGCTCCAAGTAGAAACATGAGTTGAGCAAACACTGTTTTAAACCCACACATTTGTCAGTAGCCACACTATTCTAACATTGTGCTGTTCTGGCGTGATGTAAATAAAATTTCCAAGTAACAAACTTTTCACCCTATGGACTATTCTGTCAGGCAACAAAGTCACATAGTGGAATATTAAGCTTTGGAGTGCCTCATAAAACTATTCATGCTCACATGAACCAAATAGTTTTGCCAGCTTGCAGCTATTCTCATTGAGGTATTGGCTGGTGATTCTTTATATGGATACAATAGCCTTTTCCACTCAGATAAGCAACTTTTTAAACTGACAACAAAACATCATTTTTTTTTTTTTCTCATGAGAAGTTCAAGTTGGGTGACTCACAGTTCACACATCCCCATGTGTACGCATGAATGTACAAACTCGCATTGAGAAAAGCCTATTAACTTGTATTTATTTTTCATTCTCTGACATTGATCTCCTCTAGGTTTTGAAATATTCCAGAGTATTTCATAAATATATCCCGTAGACACAAAATGTGTGATGTGTTTATAATACAGCCACTATGGCTAGAAATACATAGCAGTAGGTTTATAAAGTTAGTGACTGTATTTAAGCAAAAATCTGGCTATAATTCAATATATCAGTATACAAACAACTTGTGGAATGACTGAATCCCAAAGCAAAATTGCTAAGGAAGAGAAGTCTCTCAAACAAAGGAAGTGAGTTATGCACATTTATATTTTCAGTAATTGAAGAAACCACCATTGAATTGAAGCTAACATGAAGAGCAACAATTTGTTTCCTGGAGAAGAAAGACAGCTGAGTTAAGTAACATGATTGTCCCTTTATATACCGAATACTTTCATGGTGGTACATATGACTCAGCAGTACTATTAACTCTCAGGGTCCTAATCTTCCATTAAGACAAACAAAAAACAAACAAACAAACAAACAAACAAGCATGCTCTTGTAATTCCTTCTTCTGGACTCCGTTTAGTGTATTCTTGAATTAAAATTATTCCTTTGTGCTTATAAAACTAGTTATTTGCTGATCCTAAACCCCCACCATTATTTATCCTGCCTGTTTTTTGCTGGAGACATGGGTAGGAAGTTTTGAGGAGTCTTTTAGCAGATTTCATATCACCCGCCATGTTTCACAGCTGTTTTATTTTTTTTTTAAACTACTTTATTTTACAAAACAAAGATAAATGTACAAATTTTAAACTTTTTTGCTTAAAATTATACATTTTTGTCAGTACTTTTTTTCAAACATTAAAATAATTTTACATAAAACCATGTGAATATATTTTTTAGTCAGTACTTGATTTTTTTCAAGGGCTTGACAGTATGCATTGAAAACCTAATAGTTACAATAAGCGTAAAGTACATGCAAAACAAAACGCAACATGGAAATAGTCAAAGTCTTCTTGTTTTGTAAATATATGTGTATTTTTTCTGTTTTCTTTATTTCTTGGACATCATATAGTCTGTGAGTTGTTTCTGGGAAAGTGCAAGCCTCTGGGGTTAGCATCCCACTATCAGTGACTGCATATTATGTCTGTTCTTTTGTGACTGGGTTATCTCACTCAGGATGATATTCTCTAGATGCAGCCATTTTCTTAAGAATTTGGTTAAGTCATTGTTTCTGGTGGATAAGTAGTATTCCATTGTGTATATGTACCACAATTTTTGTATCCATTCATCTTCTGAAGGACATCTGGGTTCCTTCCAGCTTCTGGCTATTATAAATAGAGCCGCTATGAACATTGTGGTGCATATATCTTTGTTGTGTATTAAAGTGTCTCTGGGGTATATGCCCAGCAGTGGAATAGCTGGGTCTTCAGGTAGTACTATATCCAATTTTCTGAGGTATTGCCAGACAGATTTCCAGAGTGGTTGTATTAGCTTGCAACCCCACCAACAGTGGAGAAGTGTTCCTCTTTCTCCGCAGCCTTGCCAGCATCTGCTGTCATCTGAGTTTTGGATCTTGGCCAATCTGACTGGTGTGAGGTGGAATCTCAGGGTTGTTTTGATTTGCATTTCTCTGATGGCTAAGGATGTGGAGCACTTCCTCAGATGTTTCTCAGCCATTCGGTGTTCCTCAACTGAAAATGTTTTGTTTAGCTCTGTACCCCATTTTTAATAGGGTTATTTGATTTGCTTAATTAAAAATTACATTTAGTATAAATTTTTCTGGGTAAGATGCTTTACAATTATGATGTTAGAAATTTCCTATGTTAGGAAACATATCTATAATTCCAGATCTTCTGAAGAGGTTGAGGCCACAGGTTTGATACAAGCTGGGGGCTAGTTAGGGCTCAATAATGAGGCTGTCTAAATAAAACAAAATAACAGAGAATGAATAAAAATATCAGCTCTGGCTACAAGCCAGCGATTATGGTATGAATCTGTAATCCCAGAAATCAGAAATTAAGTTGCATATTAGAAGGGAAACAAACTGCAATATATTCATCTATCCCTTAATACATTGTGCATTGTTGAGTTATACCAAAGGAAAAGACACTTTGTGGGCCACTCCTATCCAGTATTGTGTCAGCCACTGGATGGAGTCATGCAGTATTATTGCATCTTCAGAGAGATCAGGTCAGAGCAAGCGATTTTCACAAGCTGAGGTCTGTTCATAACTTGGCAGTACCTATAATATTTGGACACTTCTGATTTGTATCTCTTAATAGAGCCAAAGAAACTTAGCTCCTTTTTGACATAAGACAACATGTGGATTTGTAGTGCCATTCTCCATAAGTTTGTGCCAGTTCTTTTAGTAACTTGGTAAATCTCATGTATGGGAAGGAGACAGGCCAGAGTTGCTTTCATAACTCAGTCAGTAGATTTCTCTGTGTGGCTTGCTTATTTCATGATTTGAGTCCTCATTTTGTCATCTCCATGGTGAGTTTACTATATTCTCACAAGACTAACAAAAGTGAACAATTGTTTTGTGTCCAAGGAAATGAATCATATGGGCTTTGGTTTCCAGTACTTCAGATGGGATTCCTAAATGGCTGGAATTCTTCCTCATGCTTTATTGATGGAGAATGGTTTGCTGTGATTAGTTTACCTGAAATCCAGTTTCAAATCAAGAAAGCATCACTCAATGCTTCTATGTATTGGATTTCAAAACTCTTTTATACAACTCATGTAATTAGTTGGCATAGTGATAATAGTTTGTGTATACTTCGTATCAGCAATGATGTCTTTAGGCATGATCAGATATGAAAGAGCTAAGTATGTCAATCATATAAAGTACAAACATAAAAGAATGAGGAGTAAGTATGATTAAAATGCATCATATGCCTTCGGAAATGTCACAATGAAACACATTGTATATAATTAATATGTAAAAATAAAATACAACAAATTTATAGGTAAAAGGTTAGAGGTTATGCCAAATAAAGGAGTGTATTCATAAAACAAGCATTTTTAACTATAGTACCATTTATATTTTGAGATATATCATTATTGTTAGATTAAATTAGACTGAAACAAACACATTCAAAATAAAGGTCTCAGTGACAGGCTGCTTCAAGACACCTCTCTGGTGTCGTCATCTAGTTTTAACATGGACACAAATTCTTTCCTAAACATGGTTTACCTTTTCACATTAATACAAATTGGATAATGCCTGCATTAAAATATGGCATTAACTGTGGTAAAATGTTCACACAGATACTTGATAGCCAACATGCCAGTCACAGACTTTAAAGTTTAAACCTAGTCTCTGCTACAGATGTGCGGTTTATACTTGCTATTTATCCATTACTACCTTCTTAAGCTCCAATGCAGAATTAAGTAAATGTGTGAGTCATTTAGAACAGTGGCTGCATGTTGGAAGTCATGTATAGAAGATAGCTATCATTAAAGAAGAACTACTAATAAATTAAAGCTGTGGTCATTGAAAATGACACATTTGAGAGAATTAGAAACCAAAAAAAGCATTTTTTATGTTAGTAAATAATTTTAAACTAAAAGCTGACCAAAACACAATGAAAATCTAGAAATTATGCAAATATAAATAGCATTTACTTTAGTTTGTAAAATAGATAAGGCACAACAGGACCCTGTGCTTTTTCCTGCTTGTCTGTAAGTGAATCTGAGGAACAAGCTAGAATTCTCCAGGGAAAACGGTAAGGTGATACATTACAAGACCCAGGGGAATTGGAACACAAATTTTTGTTTCCTATGAATATTTTACAAGAAACTTGATGATTCTTCTCCAGATCTGTTATATATAAGAAACTGAAGTCTGTGTGTGTGTGTGTGTGTGTGTGTGTGTGTGTTTTCTTTTAAATTCCAGCCAAAACTTAATTTAGGAAAACATTAAGGCAAACAAAGTATTTGAGTAACACTCTTAAATAAGTTTTTAAAAACTCAAGCAGGAACAGTTATTAACACAATATTTATAATACATATTTACTTTGTATACAATTTGTTCACAATTATGAATTAAAAAATAAAGCACATAGCTATTTTACACACTAAGATAATCATACTGAAAAATTAATAACTATGGAACTGTATATTTATTTTGCTTTAAAGTCCTAGTACCAAAGTAAAATTATATAAAATAATTAATGATACATAAAAATAACAGGGTAAATATTACTTTTAATTACAAACAACCTGAAGGTATAGCTATTGAAGTCAACATTTACTTTGCTTGACTGTTGCTGATAGTGTAGAATCCTCTGTAACTGGTTTTTTAAACACAGCTCTACTACAGAAGGGAATCATCTTTGGGAGACCCAGCTGCACCTAAGTCAACTAGTAATACCGTATGTGAAAGAATTTTGTCAATTATTTACATTCAGGTATGCTTTTTGGACAAATACCAGAAATAAAAGTCTGTCAGCATTATTAGCATTAACTAAGTATGTTTGATTTTGAAAAGTTAGTTTTATGTGAGCCTAGCCTTTCCTTAATAACTGAACCATTCCTGCAAGATATGAGCATAATTTCTAGCCAGACCCTCTCCTCTCCTCTCTCTCTATACACACACACAGACACAAACACACACGCACACACACACATACACACACACACACACACACACACACACATATATATGTGGTATATGTGGATATATACATATACATATATATGGATATTAATATATGAATATATATGCCTATATAGGCCACACTATAGGGCAAGCCCTATACCCCAGGTATAGTTAACAACACAAAAATAATCCAATGAAATTTTTGTGCTTTTTTTGTTTCATTTTGCTTTTCTTTGTCAGGGTTTATTATTCTATTTTTATTATTTTTATTTTTAATCCTTATTTTAGTCTTATTGGTCTTTTGCTAGTATATTTTGATGTTACTTTATGATGTGATTATTTGTTTTGTGATTTTTGTTTTGTTTTGATTTTGTTGCTTGTTCTTTTAGTTTGTGTGTGTGTGTGTGTGTGTGTGTGTGTGTGTGTGTAAGAGAGAGAGAGAGAGAGAGAGAGAGAGAGAGAGAGAGAAGACAGAGAGATAGAGAGACAGAGAGAGACAGAGAGACAGAGAGAGACTGAGATAAAATAGAGAAACAGAAACAGAGACACACACAGAGGGAGACAAAAACAAAGACAGAGTAAAACAAGGTGGGGAGAGAGATAGACAGATCTGAGAAGAGTTATGTAAGGGAAAATATTATCAAAATATATTATAAAAGATGGTTTAACAAAATAAAATCCAAAGCTAATGGTAGAGTTCTGTACAAATTTTGTATATTCACAAGTCTTAGGTTTGACTCAAGCACTTACATTTAAGGATCTGTTTAAAATTTGTCCAATTATATTTAAAGTATTCCAGAATTTGAAAAGTAAATTTAAAAAATTGAAAAATGTAAAACCAACAAGTTCAATTTGATAGGCATTTTATACTTTCTTGTTAACTATGATGTGATTGTGTGTGTTGTGTACGTGTATATACTTCTTTTGATATAAAGTTTTACTATTTTGCATGTTGGTCTTGGTTTTGTTTTGTACCCTATACTTGTCTTGAGGTCTCTCTCTTCCTGCCTCAGTATCTTCAGTGCTGGTATTGCAGGCTTATTCAACCCACACGCAATTTATGCAAATGTTATCCTTCCTGTCAATACTACTATCTTCTTCCACAGCAAATACCAATAGAAGGAAAAACTACAATGGAATTTGATTTAAAATAATCTTAAATGTAAAATTCCAATAAAAATTATTGAACACTACTTTTTATCATAGATTACTCCAGAAGCAAGTGGGTGAGAATAATAAAGTGATAAAACTTGAAGGAGAAAAATAAATTTTTCTCCAATTTGACATGAATGTATATTCATAAATACATATGTATATGTGTGTATATATACAAATAATTATATGTACGTGTGTATATGTGTATGCATGTTCATGTATACACATGTTATTCTATAAGAAGATTAAAGATATTAAATCTCACAGATTAATTTTATTATTCCATTTGTAGGCAAAGGTATTTAAGGATAATGATGTCACTTTTGAGTTGAGTAAAATATCATTTAGATAAAATATTAATGCTATAATCTGTATGACAGCCAGAAATGTATATTTTATCATGAACCTTTTATATATACATATATATTAGCTAACTATGTTATATAGTTTGAAATATACACAGTAATAGCAATCAGCATTATATCACACTGTGACTCAAAGGAGGTGTAAATTATAAAAAACTTATTGAGAATAACACCTGAGCTGTTACAGTCATAGAATGTGCAATTTTATGCTGGAATATAATTATTTATAAGTAACATATGGATATGTGTGAAACTTTTCGTAATGTTTACTTTACATGTGAATCTATCCTCTGAATGTCTTCAAACTGTATGGTCTTCTGTGCCTGTTAAGTAATTAGAAATTCATATTCTCCATCAACATAACACACAAGTGACTGTTGCAAAAAGAAATTTTAAGATATGTAAAGTATCTATATATGATATATACCAGTCATTCTATTTTTATATACAAATTGCCAATAAAATTAAATGTAAAGTCTCCCTGTGAGACTTAATTAACCAATATGTTTCCATCACTTTTATTAGATTTTTACCTGTGTTTGAGCCACATGTTTTTTCTTATCTACTGTTTAGTGAAGTAAGTATGAAACTGATTTTGGAAAAGTGATGATTTTATTTTCTAGCTCTTTCTACTACTGTGGGTATGTTTTGAAAAGTGATCACTTAAAAATTATTCACTTAACCAATTTGCCATTGAAAAACAAGCATTAACTTTTCTCTAAGACAACTAGAGTTTTTTGCCAATCATATCTCATAGATATGGCATAGTGTTTTCACTTTACTCCTAAAGAGCTGAGCCAGAAAACTAAAGCTTAAATTGCCTGAATCTGTCTCTAAGTTGTGAGTTTTGCTTCAAAGTAAATGAAACTAAAACTTTAAGACTATTTTTGTGGGGTATATATGAGCATATGTGTGTCTTTAGAACCTAAACCTTGAAATATGCTGTTTTATTTTATATTAGAAAACATTGATCTCATATTTGTTTAGTTAAGTTGATTCTATTTATTTTTAATCAGATTCATTAAACAAATTGGATTTTTTGTCTAGATACATAAAATAAATTATATTTTCTGGTTATCAATTATAGTACCAAAGTTCTAATAACCAAGATTTCAATGATTTTTGGGCAATATTGGAATCACTTAAACATAGTTTGATATGCATTATGTTTGATTGTGTGCAAGTAAAGTGTTCATCTTTTTTCTAGTAAAACTTGGCATTTGTTCAACATAAGGAATTCCAAACCAGCAGGTAAGGGCAGGACAAGTGACCCTGAGAAGCGGTAAGAGGCAAACCACTCGTTCCTAGCGCTCTACTAATATCCTGTGACAACCCGTCATTGCAAATATTTCACAAGTTAAACACTAGAACACTGACATGCTCTTAAAATGATGAGTAACCATCTAGGTGTGAAAGAACGTGTAAGCACACAGGAAATAAGAGTGTAGCAGCTGCCTTAGGAAACAGCCCAGTGACTAAAGAGTTACCTATAGTGATACAAAACCTAATGATATTCTCACTTACTAGAAGATGTTTTGCTCTGTTGACCAGATCATCAATTTTTAAAAAATTGGTGGACACACAGTGGTAGTTTTGATGCCAATGTGAAGAACAGTGCTAGAAATTTCTGTAAGTGAGAAAGGTGATTTTTAAACCCTTATACAACAGATAGAATGCAATTGCCTTAAGATGTTGCAGTGTTTAGCAATTGCTCACATGTAAAGCACTTCGTGCCCTGTTTTTCATAGGTATCTCAAAAATAAACCACCTTTTCTTGGTAGAATCAGCAAGTTTTTAAGGGAAAGGAAATTTTAAAGACCAGTTTGTTCTACCTAGCATCCTAACTCTAGCTCTGTCAGATACATTAATGCATACATCCTCTAATGCATGTTTATTTATTGCTGCAGTTTGGTTCTTCTGGATTATTTTCATCATGTAGCTATTAAGTACAACTATGAAAACCAACTGTTGAACATACTTGGAGTAGCTGTTTCTTTCCTAAAGAACCAAAGTTGTTTTCAGCTGGTAGAACAGGTTGAGGTCTGCCCGCATTGGCTGTGCTTTCCGCTTTCCGCACAAGGCACATCATTTGAGAAAGGGGAATTGTGGTGAAGAATTTCCAGTAAGATCAAACTTAATAACTGAGATTATTAAAAAAAACTTTTTATGTTTTTGATGATATAACAAACGTCAACTCATGCTTATAAAGCAAGTTGAACAAACCCTAGGATCCTTTCTGATGTTAATTGATAGTATTTAATGTACTTTGAAAATTAAGCTCCATTAATTAAATAGTTTCTTTGTGGTAGGGCCTACCTTCTGCTTTCCTGGAAAATATGAATATAAATCATTTGAACCTATTTTGAGTTTTTCTGTTGTTTGTTTGCCTTATTTTGTTTTTATAGCCTAAAATAAAAATATGACACAGTTTTAGCTCTTAAAAAAGTAAACCACCTTTTGTACATCAAATAGTATACTGTCATACCAGAAAATATAAACCATAAATTCAACTACCTATAGCTACAACTATTTATTTTTAAAATAAACAATAAGATTATGTTGTTTCAAATATTTATATGTTGAACTTATTTAACAAACACAAAGTGTATATTAAGGTGATTTAATCTCCAATCTCTTAATTTGTTGAGGGCTATGGCTAAAATAAATAAATAAATAAATAAATAAAATTAATAAATAAACATTCTCAAGGCATATTTCGATAAATATGTGCTTTAATATCTGTGTCAAATATTGAAATTCCTGACCTCTTACAAGTATCTTACAACACTGTGCACGAGTTAGTAAAACTTTCCTCCTTCCTAACCGTTTACTACACTAGTTTGACTCACAGGTTGCTATCATTGATGCTCTACCTTGACGGTTTTAAAACATCTTGGCATTTACAACAATATGTATATTATACACACATTATACACATATTACATATTCACATCAAAGATTGTACATATTGACAATCAATGTTGTGAACTGATTATATTATATCACATTTTATTATTCTGTGGTATTATTTTAAACCACAATGTAAGTTTAAACTTTTCATGATGTTGAAAAGGTATTCAAGAGATAAAATAGTATTTATTTCTCTGAGGCCACAAAATATGGCAGGTCCACAACTGAAACGCATCTCCATAAAAGAAATTTGTATTAAAATGTTTTAAAGATAATTTTGGAAACATGCAGAATAGACATGAGGGGAAAAAAGAAGTCTTTCTCTTTTTTTGAAATACAACCAGTTGCCATAAAAAGTAGTTCTTTGCTGTGTCTTTTGAGAAAACCAAAACCAAAACATAATGAAATAAAAACCTCACACCATACAAATGAGTTTCTTTGTCTGGCAGAGTTAAGATTAAGATGTTCCATTTTGCAGCTGTATCATCAGTCCTGGATTTAGAGAAAAAGCCAGTAGACTAAGATCCAGGTCCTTCATTGTTGTCATTAAAGTTTTACATAAAACTGTCTCCACATTCCATAAAAATGCTGTGGTGCTTCAGGACAAATGCAGACCCGAGACAATAGTTTATTTTGGCTGGAATTAAAGTTCCAGAGCGCAAGAGTTACTGCCAGAAATAGGAACCAACTCTGAGAGAAATGCCACTGAAGTAGGATGTAAGGAAAGCATTGCAGCAGCAATCCTCTGGTGCTTTGGGATTGGAATCAAGGCTTCTTTGTTAAGAACCTTGCAACATAATTAATCACCCAGAGGAAGTAAAGAGCCTTGAGGTTGGATTCTAGTTACCCAGGGAATTCATTCTTCCTCTGGCACCCACTTGCCAATACAGCTATAAAACAGGAGCAGGAATGTTTCACTCTATGAATGATTAATCAAAACTGATTTACATGAAATTAAGTTTTCCACTAGCTAAGATATCCTCTATCTGGTTTCCAGAGGCCCTCTGACAACTCTCTGAAAACTACGCAACTTTCTCCTCCCTGGATTTCTTGACTTTTCCCTTCAAAATAGGAAGTTTCCATAGGCTGTGCTTATTCTAAAATTTCCCACAATTTTCAAATCTTATACAGATCATAATTTTCAAGATTCATAGATGTATGAACTGCACTCAAAAAATGTCTGTTGAGTAGTTATAAAGCAAGGTATTATGATAATCCTAAGGAAACAGAAATATAGCACTCACTAATTATGTTTCTAAAAGTAGTGTTCCTGGGCAAAGGAAATAGACAAAAATAAATACAATAATGGCTTTTGAAAATTAAATAAAGTGATTAGTAGCTGAAGAAACAGACATGGATAATCAAAGCAGTAAAAAAATGTTCACACAAATCAAGGATTAATAAAAGAGGTCATGATAACTGAAGCTCATGTAATTAAATACGCAGAGTGCTGTCCTAGCATGAACTAGGCTCTGGGTTTGAACCCCAGCAGCAAAGCATGTATGTATTTGGAATCCCAGCATCTTGGGAACTGGAGGTAAAAGTATCAGTGGATCAAAGTTAGCCTCAGCTAGGTAGTCAATTCAAGAAAAGTATGGTTTACATATGACACCCTGTCTCAAAACAAACAAAACAAAACAAACAAGACAAAAACAAAGGCTCACACCCTTATCCAGGTTCTAGCCTGATATATGTAGTGCTTGTCTCTTTTGAGGGGAAGTACTCATTGCAATATAAACCAATACATAAAACCAAAGCTGATAAAAATGACAACTTGTAGAACTGAATCACAAATGTTAAAGCTAAGTCCCGGGTATCAAGTTGGAAGAAGAGGCAAAAAACTATTGTAAGACCCAGAGGATCAGGCAGTTAGCTGCAAGAATGTGTTTCCTGGAAATGTCAGAGAAGCTGCACATATTACATGCATGGCTGCTGAAACAAGAATTGGGTGAGGGTAGGCTCCTCAGTTACCCTTCGTCTTAGCCAAGGAACTACAAAAAACTAGGGAACCCTGAGAGAAGGAAAAATAACATTACCCGAGGAAGAGGCCACTTGGCTATAAAATACCGAATAATAAGCCTTGAAAACATACATACAAATAACACTATAAATGTCATAATCGTGTAACATTTCATCTTCTCTTCTTTTTCTTTTCTTTTATTGGATATGTTCTTTTTTGTATTTTAAACGTTATCCCCTCTCCAAGCTTCCCCACCTGAAACCCCCAATCTCATCCCCCTCTTCCTGCTGTTATTAGGGTGCTCCCCCACCTATCTACCTACTCCCACTCATCTTCCTGCCCTGGAATTCCCCTACACTGAATCTTTGGGACTTCACAGAAAGAAGAGCCTCTCCTCTCATTGATGTCTCAAAAAGCCATCCTCTGCTACTTATGCAACTGAAACTATTGGTTGCTCCAGGCATATTCTTTGATTGGTAGTTTAGTCCCTGGGAGCTCTAGGGGTCTGGTTGGTTGATATTGTTGTTCTTCCTATGGGATTGAAAACCCTTCCAGCTTCTTCAGTCCATTGTCTAACTCCTCCATTGGGGTCCACATAGGCAGTCCAATATTTATCTGTGAGCATCCTCATCTGTATTTGTCAGGATCTCACAGAACCTCTCTGTAGGCAGCTACAACAGGCTCCTGTCAGCATGCACCTCTGGCCATCACAATAGTGTCTGGATTTGGTGACTGTCTATGGGATGGATCCTCAGGTGGGTCAGGCTCTGGATGATCTGTCCTTCAGTCTCTGCTCCACACATTTTCTCTGTATTTCCTCCTGTGAAAATTTTGGTCCCCTTATAAGAAGAACTGAAGCTTCCACACTTTTGACTTTCTTCTTCTTGAGCTTCACGAGGTCTATAAATTATATCTTGGATATTCTAAGCTTTTTGGGCAAATATCTACTTATCAGTGAATGCATGTAATGTGTGTTCTTTTGTGGTTGTGGAACCTCATTCAGTAGAATAGTTTGGATGATATTTTTAATAGCATTTATGCCTTGAATATAAGAATATAACGTTTGTTTGTATATTGGCATCTCATCAGCATTAATTTTTCAGCCATCAATTACACCAAGTAATGGGTTACATATGGCATGTTGTGTATGTTAATGATGTAATTCATCATCTTTTATCTCTATTATCATATCCTGTAATGTACAAATCTCTTTTCTTCTTTTTCTACCTTCAAGTACCTCTTCAGTTTTCATGTACTAACTCTATTGTTTCCTTTTTTCTCTTTACAATTATTATTGATATATATATAATGCAAATAAATACATAAATAAAACTGGAAAAAATAAGTAACACTATATAGACTAAGCAATATTACATAATAAATATACATATAAATTTATATGAAAATATACAAATAAAAATATACATTAAAGAAAAGAAACTGTCAATTTGAGAATTAGTAAGGAGGAGATACCTAGGAGTAGTTAGAGGTGGGAAATAGGAAATTATTATACTATTATATTATGATCTCAAATAAATTAAATGGAACAAAAACTGAAAGCAAGTAAGCAGAAAATTTCATGAAAAAAATATATTTGTGATGGTTCTCAAAGAATGGTAGTAGGGAGAACTCCCTAAAAGATGGAAGAATTTTCTAGGTGACAGTAAATTAAAAGCACAAGTTAATCTTATGGACTGACTCACAAGTACAGGACAGTAGTCCTGAGTATGAAGTACACGCAAGAATGATAAAGAATGTCATTCTATGATGAACCATAAAAATCATGTGATAGCTTCAATGAGCTTAGGTTATTTGTAGATGCTCTATCATCACAGAATAGAATTGAGTGCAGTTAAAAGTTTAGAGACTGACCTGGAGAACTAGGACCATTGAGAATAGGTTAGAGTTCTGGTCTACCATTATGTTCATAAGAGCACACAGCAGGGCTCTGGCAGAGTTTGATATTCCTGACAAAGAAGACAGAACTCTCCTCTACTCATCATAAGTCAGAGCCTAAACACTGAGCTAGATCTGCACATGTTAAATATTGGCCAATTCATTACTCAAAGTTGGTCGTTAGATAGGTTCAAAACTTCAACACAAAGGTTATTTAAGTGCATCTAGGCAGGATGACCCCATTTCTGCTCTTCTTATTCCCCACTGAAAATGACAACTTGTAAGCTTTTCAATCTCTTACTATTTGATTGGTGATACAGAACCTATTAATGGCAATGTTACATGCAACTTTTCTTTGAAATAGTAAGAAAATGGAATCCCAATTCCCCATTTTTTTGCTAGGATTATTACAGTATTTTCTTAATCCAATTCACTTTTATCTTGTTTAATTGACCCTTGGATTTTCTTCTATATTTAAAATATTCTGTGAGTTATCATGAATGCAACTGATAATGCCTTATCACTCAATCCCACAAATTTTGGATATAATCACATCTCCTGTAAAGTAATTATCAATAATATAATATGTACTGAATGCTTCATCTGTGCTGTATTCCTCAAAGAGAATCATCTAGTATTGAGTTTCATGTAATATCATTAATATTACTATGATTGAATGACATGTCAGAACTCTACTCTTGGTGGAGATATGCAGACCTTAACCTTTCTTCCCCTTTCTTATTTAGCGATGGCTGTGAGGTAACCATGACTCCTCAGTCGTACTTCCATCTTGGTATTCTGACCTCACAAATACCAGAGGCAACCAAGCAAAGCTATCCTCAATTGAAACCTCCAAAGTTCTGAGCTGAAACAAGTCTTTCTGCTTTTTAAGTTAAATTTTTATACATTTCATTGCACAAATAAAAATCTGAACAAACACCTTATGAACTTATAACCATGCAGTTTATAAATGAAGTATGATAGTCTTTTCTTCACCAGTGCCTCAAATATTTCTGAAAATTTCTCTTGGCTAAAGCAAGATATAGAAGGAAGGAATCTACAGTGGTAACTACATTAGTTCATACAAGGAATGAACAACAATACTTTTGAAATAATAATGTGACTGTGAAAAAGATTTATTTGGTGACAAAAGGAATATTTCTACTAAACTTGAGAAAAATTATAACATCCTTGCAGGCTTCACTGGTTATAAACCACCACTGATTATAATATAAATAAATACACAGTAGGTATTCATGAAGGACACAGCAGGGACAATCCTTTTTATGACTACATAATAATAAAGGTTATCTAATGTAACTGGCAAAGGTTATCTACATTGAAGGGTTAGAGTACAAGCAGTTCTGACATCAAAGCAACAAATTGGATCAATACTAAGATAGATATAGATAAGAAATTAGAGTGCTTTTCATCTGCTATTCCAAAAAAAAAAATGTATCTGATGGTACATTTATTCACAAAAGAATCCATGGGTTTAAGGCATATACCTTAAAACCAGCATAGAGATGGGGAGGCAGGGGTTATAAATCAAGTAGGGAAAATATTGAGAAATTGTCAAAGAGAAAAAAAAGTAAAAGAATGAAGGAAAGAGAGAAAAAAGGAAGGAAGGAAGGTAGGTAGATAAGTAGAAAGAAAGTAAAGAAAATTCTACACAATATCAAAGACCACACCCATGTCTAAGCTCATAAATGAAACATGGTCCATTTAATATACTTTTTTTAATCACTGAGAATTTTATATATTATATTTTGATCATATTTACCTGTTTCAAAATATTTTAAGATTCATCTCAATTTTATATACTCTAATTTTGTGACTTAGCTTTTTGTGTGTTTCATTTAAAAACTATCCAGTCATTGCAATTAATGTTGGCGCTGCACACTGAGGTGTGGCTATCCAGTGGAGTGTTACACCCTCTAAAGACAACACCCTAATAAAAGCTAAGTTTCCTCTACTGAAAACTGTCAATAATTGGCACATCTCACTAATGGGTAAAACTTCATAACAACCTCTTCATCCATGCTAAAGTTTTGAGATTTCATCTGTCTTGAGCTACCATTTGTCCTATGCACGCCTAGTCATATTGGTGTAAGTTAATACATACTACCATATTATATCCAGAAAACATGGTTTTCTTGTAGCCACCCACCTCTGACTCCTACAATATCTCTGTACCCTTTTCTATAATGATCCATGAGCACTGAGAGGAGGGATTGTGCTATGTAGTTCCCATTGGTCTGAGCATTCTCTATTCCTTGATGGGGTCATGGATCTTTTTTGTTACTCAACATCTATTACAAAAGAATCTTCCCTAATGAATTGTAATATATGTGCTAGTCTATGTGTAAAATGATAAGTTATTAGATATTAATTTAACACTATGCCCCTTGAGAAGAGTGACAGTAGCAGATTCTCTCCTGAGTCCTATGACATGTCAAGACACAGGTTTGTAGCCTTCATAAGAGTTTCAGGCATGGGTTGCATTATATGTATCAGGCCATAGATGCAATCAGAAAATTATTGGTTACCACTATAGCATTTGTGCCACTATGATAGCTGTGATTTTATTTTGCCTGGCCGGTGATCATTGTACCATGCTAAAATATACATTGTCACTCCCAGATATGTTATATTGGGCTAAAAATGATGAAGCTTATTTAAGTTTTCTGAAATATTTAATAATATATTTGAAAGTATTTATGAATGTCGTGACTTTTAGAGATCCACATTCTTCTTAATTTAATTCTGCAAGACTCACTCGTATGTTTTTATGTTCCATCATTGGTTGTAGAATATTCAAGTCTCTAAGGTATGATGTAATACTTGAAGGAAAAATTTACTCTTTAAAAGAAACTTCCAAGTGAACTTGCTGTGACTTATAGGACATTCTTAGAATACTAGTTTAGAACTATGTCACAGAGTATAAAGCTATTCTTTATTTGTTCATATATTCTGAGTGTTCTTGCAACACAATCTGAAATATTTTAAACTGAGGTATTTAGAAGGATGGTCTAGAAACTGCAATGTGTTTTTTGTAAACTCAAGTAATTTAAACAACCTTATTTTGTTCTCAGCCAGATACATAAGCACCTCCTCACAAGTAAAATAGTACTTATCTACTCTTTGTAGGAGAACCACACACTCTCTCTCTCTCTCTCTCTCTCTCTCTCTCTCTCTCTCTCTCTCTCTCACACACACACACACACACACACACACACACACACACACACACAAACACACACACACACATATCTGTCATCCCATCTACAGATAATAAAAATAATTTGTCTCTAGTAATATCAAGTTCCTCATTAGGGTAAGAGCAACATAAAACTTTTGTCTACTACACTAACATCTCATCATAAATATGTACACCCTGACTTGTAAAGTCCTAAGTACTTGATGGATGATTATTACTACCATGGATTGAATGACACATGTAGCAGGTGAGTTTCTAAACTGAAGTAACAGAAGTATTACCCAGCTGTAAATACAATATAAAACAAACAGATTTGGACAAGTAAATATGTAGATACTGTTACCATAGTTGTCTCTATTTTTGCTTATTAAATTCACCATAATTTACACCTAAATTACTTCACATAGTACTCTCATGAATTCAATTTTTTAGCATTAGGATAATAACAGTTTGGAAATGTTTATACTAAGTTCTTTACATTCTTCTTGATTGATCAATATATCCACACAACTACAATTTAATTTGATCAAATAAGTCTATTTATATTCTGAATCTTTAGCTTGAGAATCTACACCCTCACTCATATATTTATCTTAGACTATATATACATATATACATATATATATATATACATATATGTATATACATATCAACACATATACATATATATGTATATATTTAAAATTTGTGTTTCAGTTATGCATCTCCTTCTTCACAAGAGCCTTCATATTCTTAGCATGCATTACTTTTATGTTTATAACCCCCTTATAATTGAGGTTGCTTGTATAGCATTGATAAAGTGATATTTCCTGTAGCACTGGCATTACATTCATGATTATATCACACAAAAAGGATACTACCTGCTCCAGAAACCATCAGCTGCCAATAGCAATAGAGGGTGGAGCCTCATAAGTTTTAGTGGCTGGTACTCCTCACATTTACTCTAATTTAATACATATACTCTAAGACACACACACAGCTAAAAAAAAAAAAAAAAAAAAAAAAAAAAAAAAAAAAAAAGCAAGTTTAAAGTTTCATATAATGAAGTACAGTGACCAAACTGCTATAACACCATATGTTATATGTTATATACATACCCAATAAGTAGTTTATAAGTCATTGAATATTTGAAGCAATAAATGTTGAACCAACTGTCCGAAAATATTATTATATGTCACTGAGAAACTGTCAAGCTTAAATTTGTTTTCTGTTTATGACCAAACAAACACATACAATTGCATCTGGTTACAAAGAATGCCTCTACTGTATAGTGATGATAAGATAAGCTTTGTAGCCACACATATGCCATTTGCTGGGATAATCTAATATCACAAGAGGCAAGTTTATACGAAGTTTGATATCACTGATGCCGTTCTATGCACTTGAGATAATTGGAAAGATCTCCAAGTGATGAATAGTCTAGCTGGTGTAAAGAAATGTCAGTTCTGTCATCAGCATATATTTATAGTTATCTAGCAAAAAATTCATTATTATTATGATAGAAAGCGTAAATTTAAAAAGGACAAATTAATATTAATAATAATCATTAGGTTTCTTAATTTTTGAAACTATGTGAACCATTTTATTTTTACCATGACAACCATCAGTCCAGGAAATAGAATGAAAAGTGTGTGCTATACTTCCCTTCACACTATCCACTAGAGAAGGCTAGTTATAGTATTTTGATGTTGATTAGACAATTTTAGATGGCAAAATCAAAACTACTACTTCTATTTGCCATCTGGTTCATAATTTAAAAAGGCAAATCAATTGATGATCAATCATTGTGTAAAGAATTATAAACATAGTCTTTTTCATATCTTTATAAAAGCAGTCTATAATAACATAAAATGTAATACTCTATAAATATGAATATGAATTTTAGTGGATTTCACAAACACTATCTTCTAAGCTAAAAGTAATTGAGTACAGAAAATAAGTAGACACTTAAAGCAATTTTTGGAATCTAGAAAAATAGCTCAGCAGTTAAGAATAAGTACCACTCTTCTGATAAACTGTACATTATTCTTAGCTCCCTCTAAATTGTTTTATATGGTGGTTCATAACTATAACTTCTGCTGTAGAGGTATCAACACACAAACACACATGCATATACACATACACACACACTTACATATACACATTCACACATACATATGTACAAATACAAACACAGAAACATATGGGCACACAGGAACATTGGCACACATACACAACGCATACACACATTCACACATATACAAACACATGCACACACACAAACACATATACTCTAAGACACACAAACAACTAAAAATAACAGAAACAAATTTAAAATTTCATATAATGAACTTCATGGACCAAACTGCTATAGCAGCATATGTTATTATCATGGGTTTTGTTCTCAAATGAGATCATAGATACTAGCAGACCAGAACCTTGAGTGATACTAAATTTAAAATACAGGAATAAAGACAGAGCGTCTGGAAAATTAGGTACATTCTGTAATTTCCAAGCAATGTAATTTTTCAAGACTGAGAAATGCATTAATCCCCTATAGAAATCATCAAAATTTCAGTTTCCATAGTGTTATAACTCAGAGTTTTGATGTTTTTGGCTTACAACAATGGAGCAGGTCTCCATTCTTTCAAAAATTTTCCATATCCTCTTTCATACCCACACTGTGCGGTGACTGAGAGTACTCTGGGTGATTTATTTGTATTTCTTCCAGAGATTTATACAGAATGAAATCACTGCAAAAGATTTACAATTGAATGCTTTGCAAGTAAAAATTTTAAAGCACAGATCCTTTAAACCAGTTAAGACTTCTTTAATAAAAAGTAATAACTCAGCAAATAATGCATATCACATGTTCTATCTGCTAAATATAAGGTATTTTAAATATCATAATAACAGATGCCCCAGAATTCAAAGGCCTGGGACCATCTTACAAGATAATGAAGAAATATAAAGATAATTGGGGCACATAAACACCTTACACACTAAGACAGTGCTCATTCTCACACATCTGTTAGCATCTAATCTAACCCACAGATAGAAATCATCTTTCTATTGTCTAAAAACAAAGAAAATTACTGATCTCTTATAGACACACATTACAGGACACACATTACTCACTAACTCTGACACCTGTATAATTATAAATTCATTGATGAAGAAGATTTAGTACTTGAAAATACAAATTCATCTTACAGTGATATCTGCTAATGTAATTTAAGATGAGTAATTTTAATGGCATTACACTAAATTATTTATCTATCTTACTTTTTTGGTGCTGAGGAAGTAAATAAGAGTTTTGTTCATGCTAAGAAAGTGCTCTAACAATAATTTGTATATTCTCTATCTATTGATCGATCATTTATCTATGTAGTAACTATAGTGTATTTGTGTGTGTTTGTGAATATGCAAATGTTTTGTGTGCATCTAAAGCAAAGAATCTCATTTTTCAGGTGTTATTAACTATTTATTAATTTCTCCATTTATTTTTGATAGGATTTCCCACTAACTTGAACTAAGAAAGAAGTCTAGGTTGGCTTGCCAATAAATCTTAAAACTTTTCTATTTCAGCCTCCATTAGAAGTGGTCCCAGCATATGGTCAGGGTTTTCTGTTTGTTACTGTGTTTTGTTTTGATTTGGTTTGGTTTGGTGTGATTTGGTTTGTTTTTTTCTTGTGTGTGTGTGTGTGTGTGTGTGTGTGTGTGTGTGTGTATGTGTGTGTGTGTTTGGGTATATTTGTCTGTGTGTGTGTGTCTGTGGTATATGTGTCTGTGTCTGTGTGTGTGTGAGTGAAAGAGAGAGACAGAGAGACAGAGAGAAAGTTTTTAGAGAATAAAACTCATGTTCTCATGGTAATCACCTTATTATATCAAATTATAGTTCCAGTCTATGTCTGAAAGAAAACAATTAGTAGGCAAATTAGTAGAAGTCTGAAACAAATGCACAGCACTAGCCACCCAAATAGAAATACTACCATGAAGTAAGTGGAAGTCATCCCAGAAATTAAGTGTTAGGAACAAGCTTCCTTTTGGTCCCTAAGCTGTGGAAATAAGATGGCTAAGTCCTTGGTTCTTCCAATATATCCGGTTTGAATATGTTTATTAAATATTAAGATAAAAACATTCTAGTGCAAATGAAATGTTTGTTTGTCAAGTCAGTTTGTTTTGTTTTTTTGCTGTTATAATAGAACAAATAGAATCCACAGTTGATTTTCTTAATCAACTAATAATAAATGTATTAACAATTATTATTAAAAATTATGTTAACAATTTATGTTAATAATTATAAAAGAAAAATTAAAAATATTTTCTCTGTTATTGAATAGTGTATGTTCCTTTGAGAGTTTCAGACACGCATATATTGTATGTCACTGCCAGTCCCTCTCCCCAGCTACTCCCATCTTCTGCCTATATATTTCCAATGGTGTCAAGTTCAGAAGTTGTTGCTTGTTATGTTTGTTTTTGTTTGATTTTTTTAAAAAACCAATGAGTCTACTTAGTTTTGCCAGTATGTGTACGGAGGTAGGTCCATCTATTAGAACATGTGATGCTTTCAAAAGCCACATCTTTGAAGACAATTCTTTTTAAAAGTAATTTGGAGAGCTATTGGGATCGATCACTGGACAAAAAAAATCACTTGCCATTAAAAAGTCTAGAGGCCAGAATTTATTCCCTGAATCCAACAGTGGAGAATCTATGGCTCAAGGTTATCTTCTGCCTTCCATATATATCCCATGACACATGTGTGCTCACACAAAGGAACCAACACACAGCAGCAATGATAAATATTAACAATAAACACAATATGAAAACACACTTTTTATTTTTCTCTTAATGTTCATTTTCTTTGTATCTTATTCACATTCCTGTCTTCTTTGCTCAGAAGACAGTTGTTTATTTTGTCTTGATTTAAATCTAGGCTTGCAAACCGCTAGATAAAGTCCACAGGCCTTTAATTTACAGGAATTCTTTTATTTTGATTAAAATAAATAATCATAGGATATACATGGGGTGTTCTGAGAACATGCATACAAGCAAGAAGCCCAATCTGAATCAGTGCTTGCTGCTAATTATTCAGTAATACCTGGTTTTCTTATGAAAGTTCTTTTATGAAGATCATCTGGACCAAAGAAGAGTGTGAAGGATGAGGCCATCAAATCCCACCTCCTAAAAACACAAAACTGTAACTTGTGGTACTACAAAGGCAAATTCATCCCATAGCCAGTTTAACTAGAGCCTGCAAATACCATCCTGCCCAGCTCTGAGTCCTTGTTTCCCAAAGTCAAGCTTTCTTCTGAGAGCCTTTCCCTAAGTGTTTTCTTCTTGGCTTATGCACATGCTTTTGGTAAGTCAAGGCTTGTGGGGTATTTTTAATAACTGCCCTTATGCAGCTTTCTGGACTTTGTATTAGGTGTGGAGACCCCACTACTCCTGCTCTTCTTGAATCTCATATCCACTTATGAAAAATGTTCTTTTGAGGGATGAAGCAAAAGTGACTTTATTTTTCCTGAAAGTCTCCTGTTTCAAAGGACTCAAAAGTGATTTGTTTATTTCGGAGGAAACGGAGACCATTTGGTGATGACAGATTTATTGGTTAAGTGGACATCACACAAAAGCAGTTTCCTTACAGCTCAAACTTCCTTCTAACCGCACACTAAATGTTCAAGATAATGTGTACTTTGGCAAATCAAACCCATGCTATTCAGTATATTCACATTTCTGAATGTGCATGTTTTTTTATATACCTGAAGAAAAGAAAATGAATTATCCCATATTAGGAAAAAAATATATTAAAACATATTTTGAAATATATTTTGGAAGTAATATAAAGATAATAGAACAAACCATGATGAGTCACAATGATTTAAGTATGATATCTGATATTTCAAAAACCCACTGGAAACTCCCCATATTCCAGCCCATGAGATGTTTTCATAAACAACAGTTTTATATATTCGTCATCAGTCAATGGTTTGTTCATGACACTTTAAGACTAGAAATGAATTCTAGAAAGGTCTGAATTACTTTTATCTGATCACTTTTTACTGAAAAGAACAATTCCACACACACACACACAAAAAAAGGACATTACGGTCTCATCTGTGAAAACACATTCCTTCCAGGATTAATTTAAAGTAAAGGAAACAGCTTACCATGTTTTCACATCAGTAGACTAGCAATTGAGTAATAACAAGAATGGACTAGAGTCTGATGCCTATACACTAGCACAGTCCTTATATTTGAAGGAATCCATGTTAATCATCTGCAAAAGTAAAGGTACAGCTATATGTTATCTTCATAAATCCAAGAAGGTAACTTCAGAATGAGTTATACAAGAAGGAAGAATAGGAAGGGTCCTTATTGGAAGCACCTTTTTATGCTGATTTTTAAGTTGACACTCTAATCCTCAATTTTCTCATCCTTAAGACAACATGCATGGTTTTGCTGGGTTACAAATTCCTTCCAATTCTCTTATTCTAAGGTGCTGAAGATCAAATCACAGGCCTTACACATAGAAGGCACGTTCTCTACCACTGAGCACCATCCTATTTTAGAATAATATTTTGAATTAAAGAGTAGTATGTTTTCATAATGACTAACACGAAATCCTTGGTGCATAGTACAAAAGAAATTTCTAAATAGAAAAAATTATAACATTAATAAAAATTTGCTGGAAAAAGATTTTGTGCATGACTATAGGATACTTAATCATACCCTACATTTGATATTATTTAATAATTCCTTTTATTTGTTCCTTTATAGGCCAAGCCTTGAGAATTTTCATACATATATTACTAAAATGCAAGACAAGGATGAGATCAGTTGACACAGTTATCAGTCATCATTTTACTGAAACCTCTTCACATTATCTGAAGATTTTAAAGCCATTGTGGGTCATTTATCACATCAGTTCAGTCCTTTGTTTCTGTCCTAGTTTACACTGAGGATATAAAGTGTTTATTCATCTTGTTGTAGTCTCAGCATTGAGCTTCAGTAGATAGATAGATAGATAGATAGATAGATAGATAGATAGATAGATAGATAGATAGATAGATAGGTAGGTAGGTAGGTAGGTAGGTAGGTAGGTAGGTAGATAGATAGATAGATAGGTAGGTAGGTAGGTAGGTAGGTAGGTAGGTAGGTAGGTAGGTAGATAGATAGATAGATAGATAGATAGATAGATAGATAGATAGATAGATAGATAGATAGATAGAGAGGGATGGGTTGGTGGATGAATGGAAGGATGGATGGAGACAGAGATAGAAAGATAGAGAGATGATAGATAGACAGACAGACAGCCTGACAGACAGACACAGACAGACAGACAGACAGACAGACAAACAGACAGACAGACAGATAGATAGATAGATAGATAAAAAACAGCTGTTGCAGAGGTGTGGGGTGATGTGGATGGACTAAGACAAGCTGTTATATAATCTTAATTGCCTTTCCTCAAAATAACCTTCCCTTAAATGAATTAAAAGCATTAATTAAAAACAGCCAGATTTGATCAACAATTACTAGTATGGTTAAAAGTTGACTTAAAATAAAATGTTTCTTTTATAAAATATAAAAGAAGAAAGTTCAAGATATCTAAAGAAATAGAGAAAAGTGTGAGGAGGTACTTACATGTGTCCAGAGAATAAGACAACTATTTTCTGATGACACACTTTAATAACATTCTACATGTGACTGCAAGGATGAGTGGATCATCTCTAGGTCAGCATTTCTCCTAAATATAGTTAAATTATTTATGAAACCACTTCATCCCATCTTGTTTAAGTAATATATTTAAATTTCCTAATAATCTTGTTTGTCTTTCTAATCGGGAATTTTCAAGTTAAGTGACTCAGTGCAGAAATTACCCAATATTACCTACTATTACCTATTATTCTGAGGGCCGGCATTAGGTTATGTCACTCAACAATGCACTGTAATGTCTTTGATAAAGGTGTTTTATCGCTGTGCTTCCAAGATTATTTATTTTACCTATAGTATCTTACATTTTCTTAATTATATCTTTGGAGAAAGCAATAAAGTTGGGAATGATATCAATGTCTCAATCCAAAGTAGATTATCACATCCACACATATACTTGCTGAGGTCTACCAATGAGTAAAGTCTCAGTGAAAAAAAAATGAACTCATAAATTTTAAACACTGTAAACCAGTAAAATGTTTCCCCTGTCCTCTACTCTGCCAATAAAATTTTATTACAAATTATTTTTGGTCTGGACTCACTCTGTTCCAAAAAAACCTTTATAAAAATGATATCTGCCTTGACAGTTATTTGTGTTTGGTTCTTTCCTCTCCCTCCCTCCCTCTCTCTCTGCTTTCTGTTTGTGTATGTGTGTTTGTGTGTGTGTGTGTATTCACATGTGTATCTTGCATTCTGTGTTCCTTAGAATATCCTTGCTAATTTCAGTCATTAACTTCTACTTTTTGTACTTGGATAAATTCCTTTAAGTCATAAATGTTGCAAATATTAGTCCTCAATTATTCTCTATTAAAAAAATTACTCACTGATGAACAGCCTGCTACCCACAGGAACAGAGCTCTGCAGTTGAGGCAGTTTATTGAGTAATGTGTGGCCACAGCCCAGAAGCCCAGATGCCTCAGACTATAGATGTGAAACTCCCATACTTCTCTTTCCCCTGCATTAGCTGCTTCTGTATGCCAAGATGTACAAGCTATTCTTAATTTCTACACTAAAAAGAAAAGAAAACTCTCTTTTCATTACTTCTGCTTTTCTTTAGCTACCTGACTTACAATTTTGGGATTCAGACCAAATGTTACAAAAGATAGGACCTTCTCAGACACTTTGTAGGTTAATAATGCTATGACATTAATTGCCACTGTCTGATTTTATTAACTTTTCATACTTTCTCCCTGGAAAAATCTAGCTTAGTTCCTGGCACACTCCCCACCCTTTCCCAGAAAAATGTTCTCCTCCCCATCTCTCTAGAGACCTAAAAGAATCTCCCTAGCTGACCTTACATTTTTAATATGCTTTATTGTGTGCTTCTCTAATTCCAAAATTTTTATTATTATAGTTAGAAGCATTGTTGCTTATTTTATTTAATTTTCCTTATATAACTATAACTTAAAAGCTTAATATCTCCACCTATGTGTTTTTGATAACTGCCTACGTCCAAGATTATATATATATGTATGTATATATATATATATATAATCACAGTTTTAAGATGGCACAAATATAAATATTTTTATATAAAGCCTTTTAGGAAAGTAGTGGGTTTTTTTTATATTTTACTTTCTGATGTGGTTTGTCTTCTTGCTTTTTTGATTTCTCCCAATTTCTATTATTGTTGAGATATTCACATTCTCAATGCCTGCTCACCAGATAAATGATAGATTATTTTTTGTGTTTCTAGGTGAAGGATACGTTCTGCAGCCGTGCTGCCCCATTCATTCTTAAGCAGCCACAGGTAGTAACTGAACACTCAAATCTTTATCTATCAATTTAATTTTTATATTTTTAAGTTTTCATTTTAATGGTCACAGACATCCAGTAGCTAGTCTACTACATAGGGTACTGTTGGAGACAACTGCAGATGAACAATTACTTCTTTATATTCGGCTATATTATATTGAAAAACCATGTCCACCATTGTCTTGCATGTGTTGAAAACATAATATGCAGAACATTTCATTCAAGAAACAAAGCTATCTGCATAGGTAATCCTCCACACTACTAGCCAAACATTGAAACCACCTAGAAACTTTTTTTTTATAAGCAGCTGACCTAGACAGATGCAGATACTTAAATATCCAACCAATGGACTAAAATAGGGACCCCTGTGGTTGAATTAGGAAAAGGCTGGAAGAAGTTGTAGAGGAGGGTAACACCATGGGAAAACCTACAGTTTCAACTAACCTGGACACTGAGCCACCAACCAAGTAGCATACGGTAGTTAGTCCAAGGTCACTGATGCATATAGGCAGAGGGCTGAATAGTTGGTCTGTCCCCTGAAAGAAGATGCACCTAAACCTTGAGAAATATGAGGCCACAGGGAGTGGTGAGGCCTGGCAGGGTGGGGTAGGGTCTGGTGGGGTGCGGTGGAGTGCGCTAGGGTGGATAGGGAAATTCTTTAGGAGAGAGAGGGGGAGGAATGGAATAAGAAACTGTTGGAGGCCAGACCTAAAGGGGGATAACGACTGGACTGTAAAAGTAAACTAAAGATGATTTAAAAAATAGTAAAATATAGTCTTATTTCTTTGATGGTTTTCATGCAATGTATTTTGATCATATTTACCCTCACCCCTACCTCCCAGAACTACCCGGTCCAATGTCTCCTCCCTATAATCTCCAGTTTATGTCCCTGCTCTTTTTTAGTAGAGACTATCATGCAACAAATGCCCTGATACTATTGCTTTTTGAGATATTTCTTTTCCCTCCTTCACTGATGTTCACTGTTAAAGCCTTTGGTTTAAAGATGTGTTGAAAATATATTACACAGAGAATGAACCCCACACTAAGTTATACTTTGCATTTTGAATACTGTTCTCTATTTAAAATAGAAGTTCTTTGATGAGGGTGGGGAAGAGCGTTGCTTATCCATTGGTATAAGTTTAATATTGACAATACAGTTAGAGATTATGTTGGTTTAGAAAAGTGGCGGTAATGTGTTCTTCTTTGGGTACCATGGCCTTAATGGCCTGTTGTCTGAGATTACAGAACAAAAGAGGAGTTCATTTCTGTTGAGCATAACTTACATCCGGTCTGACAGCTTAAAGTATGCTAAGATAAAACAATAAGCTGAGAGTTATCTGAAAATAATTAATAAAGTGTGACAGAAAAAAAAAGATGGTGTGAATGAGATTCTGTATGCTCTGTGCTAATGAATACTGAAAATTAGGATTGTGGAAGCTCATTATTCTGTTCTCTCAGCTTTCCCTGCTCGGAATTCCAGTCATCAATGCAGCAAAAGCCGCGTCTACTTTGTCTTGATCGTGCTAAGTGGGAAACCAACATTTTCATGAAGTTTCCTATAATTCCGCTGTAACATCTGTATTGATAACTATGGGTCTAAATAAAATAGGGTTACAGGAACAGAATGAGAGCTCAGAGCACAAAGTCACTTACTGCCTAGCTTGATATCCTGAGATTGATCAGAGATACACATGGTTGAAAAAAATATAAATCCTTCAGGTTATTGTTTGACTTCTAGTAATGACATGCATGGATGTGTCCACGCCTTTTCTTTATTACTGTCATTTATTGTAGATGTAACCACTATTATAAATAATTCTATTTAGAATCATATTTCAAACACTAGCAATATATTTTATTTAACATATTTTCGGGCAAAACTCTTCTCCAGAAAAAAACGGGTATGTCAGATTTTAAATAAAATGTGATTTCACACAAAAATTAGTATATAGAAAGATTTGTAATATATCTTTGAGAGACATTATTCATTCTGAGTACAAAGACTTATAATTGAATGACTATACTATAACTGCAAATAATTTCAAATTAATATAGAATTCCAAGCAGAGGATGAATAGAGTTTAAATATGCCTGTATGCTACAAAAATTGAATTGATGGTCACAGAATATTTACTCCAGGAAATAACTAAATTGATAGCAGAAGTAATAAAAGTGGATACAAACAGATACAAACACGGATGGTGCTTTTGATCCATCTATGTGTTTTGCAGCACTGACAGCGCGCTAAGCCTAGGGATGATCGGAAAGACAGATGAAAGTGTTCACTAAGATCAGTACTGTGAAGTCACTTTTAAATTATGAATTAAGCTTAATTATTTGGAGATGTATCTAGATTATAAGTCATTTGATTACATTTGAGAGGCTTGATTTTGATTCCTACAATACACACACACACCGACACACACATACACATACACACTCAGAGAGAAAAAGAGAGATGTACACATACATTCGAGTGTGTGTGTGCAAATAAAAATGACATTTTCTGGTTTTTATTTTGTTTTAAATCAAGTGTTTTTAAGCAAGAACTTTCAAACAAAAAATTAAATGCACAGGGAAGCTATCCTTGTGTTTAGAATACCTGTGTGTTTTCAGAGAATGGTGAGAATTATGGTCAAAAATACACTAGAGGTCAGCATTGGTGCACTACAGAGGTTGTGAGGTCAACTGTATTCTGAAGACATGATGAATCGTCTGTTTACAGATTGTCTAGGAGATGGGTGTGAACAAGACATGGGGAGATCAAGAAAAGCATAGAATAAATACAATAGATTGTCTGTACTGGTTTTAGAAAGTCTGTTTAATTTTCAAAGTCAATAGACTTAGTAAGGAGAGAGAGGGAGAGAGAGATGGGGTAGAGATAAGAGAGGATGAGGGAGAGATAAGAGAGAATGAGCAAATACTTCAGGGAGTACATCAAAAAGCATTTGCAGAATAGGAAAACATGATTTAAAAGATTAAAATTTAAAAAGGAAATAGTTTTTTTAATCTCAAATGGTAACAAACATAGATGTACAGGGATCACACTGTTGTGATTTTATTTATGTAAATATCTATTATTTACAAAGACCCATCTGTACACTATAGAGCATAAAATATAGGATGCTCAGGTATATTGTGTGATATGTAAAAATCCCTTGCAATTCTGTCTTTACTGTGAGGAGAAACAAATATAACATCAAGCTAAGAAAGCTTACCAGTGTCCATCCTCATAAAAGAAGAATAAAAATTAACCAAGACAATCATAAAGTTTAGAGACAATTTTATTTTACACCTAAGTAAAGCTTTTTGCCAATTACAGTTTGTTAACTGATAAGCATAAGTATTTTTACTAGCGGACTAAGATCTTAAGGTTTGAAACTGCAGTTTGAGATTTTCCTTGTAAGGCCAGAAAGACAACCTACTTCACTGGCTGCAGGTTGAGAATGTATTATATAGCCTGGCCAAATCTGTCTTGTATTTCATAAACATGCCATTGAAATCATTCTGAAGATGGTGACAGTTATTTCAGTTTGTATATTCATTGAGGCCAGCAGCTCTTCTTATCTTGTTAGTAGTAAAGGAAAATAGATGTCACAAAGCAGGCTGCTTTTCACAGAATGCATA
The DNA here is from genome assembly GCF_963924665.1 of Micromys minutus. Classification (NCBI taxonomy): domain Eukaryota; kingdom Metazoa; phylum Chordata; class Mammalia; order Rodentia; family Muridae; genus Micromys; species Micromys minutus. The sequence continues at coordinate 182,931,888 of NC_137969.1, read as the reverse complement.
ACCACAAGGTAACTGACCCTTTTGTGGATGATAAAACAGTAAGTAATATTTACAGAGCTAGACATTGGAGCCTTGTGTATGTTCATTTGGCTGAGGGTTTCTAGGGGAACCAGGTACATTCCAAACCCGTGGTGACACCTAGTAAGGCAGCACCAGACTTTTGCTTTAGCTGGGTGTTCCTTGACCCATATCTCTATATTCTTCTTCATAGCCTAAATTCCATTAGGTAAGATTTGAGGCTTTTCATCCACAAGTTATGTCTGTTTGAACTTATCATTACTTCTAGCCCAAGGGCAGCAAGACTGAGACCAGAGGGTGTGAAGATTGGTGATAGGCTGTTACCTGAGCACGTGAAACCCAGCTTAGAGAACACCTCTGTTCAGAAGCTATGCTGGTCCTGCAATGAAGACTCCTAGGATTTTTCAGCTGTACTTTGTCACTTATAAAGAACAGACCTGGCTGATTCTTCCTTTGCTCTTGCTCTCCTACTTTTCCTGTCCCATACTACTCATCATCAAATGATCAGCAGATTCACTCTTAGTAGCCCCTGGCGTGTGCCATCTCCTTACTTCTCTGATGTGCTGAGTAAGGACTAAGACAAGCCCTTAATGATTTATTAACTGCTGACTAAGTCTACAAACACAGGAAACACCGTTATCGTTTCTTTATATTTCACCATGTGTTTTAAAGAGTAATTCTGATAAAGCCCCATTTCATATACATATATACATACATATACATACACACAAAACTTTGGGCGTAGATGTTGTTTATACGAAGTGGTAGTTCTGGAAATGTGGGGAACAGCAGGCTCCAGACCTGCATGGCTGAACTCTGTGTTTCCTGGCATTTCATTCTCTCTCAAACGTTTACATCTACATTCTGTTGCATTTAACACATCCAGACTCGTTTATATTTTCAATGAGGAAAAATAATCCTCTCATGTAAATACAGCTTATGGTTGTGGAGATTTTAATTGTTGAAGGCAGTAAACATACTGAGAGCTCGTTTTGCTTTTGAACAATATTAACTAAGGGACTTACAATTGATTCAAATATACTCCATCAGACAGGAGTTTCCAAGAGTTCTTACAATGTGAGGCTCACTTGTCAACTTACTGATGTTTTACCAAAATCACAGCAAAGTCTATTCATTTAGCGCCTAGAGTATTGGATGGAACAAATCAAATTTTCCTGGGAATTATTTCTTTCATGTAAAATCAATGTTTTGTGGAATATTCTTTGCATTTATTTGATAAGGGAGCCCACCCATTATACTTGTTGAAACCCATTATGAATACATCTGTTGAGCTTGCTGGTAGTGTACAGGAAGCTACCCGCACCATCATGTCGTTGTGCAGTTCTGACAGCCTACAGACCCTGCCTAAACTTTATAGCATTTGCAAGTGACTAAGACAGTGCTGCAGCAAGTCTATCTTGGCTTCATTTCTAAAAGAGCTTTAAGGCTATGTTTTCAAAGGGTAAAATCTAGGCTTGTAAAACTCAACTGGCACCTGCCAACTTAAAGCTGGGCAGTCCTGTTCTTCTCTTTCCTTCAAACCGGTGAGGTGACTTCATCTGAATGATTTTTCTAGCCCTTGGTCATGTATGATCGCTCTGATTGCTTTCCTCTTTGGAATATGATGGAAAGTTTGTGAAGTGCAAGGAGAATAATGATTTAGAGAAACAGAAAAACCAAAGACATCAAACACAGCAGAGAACTTGGCAGTTCTGGCTTTTGTGAATATCATTGATTACCAGATCCAGCCTGTGGGAGTCTCCAAACAGCTGTGCAATCAGCAAGCTTAATGTTTTATTTTACAGTAGAAACACTTAAGATATTGCAGCCTTTAATGCAGAAACTAATTCAGATTTATTATCATTAAGAAACTTCATTTTGAAGTTGTCTTGCTATTAATATGCATACTTAGCCACAAGACTCGGTATAAATCCACTACTCTAATATTTGTTTTAAGAAGGGCTACTACATTTTACCTAATTCAAGAACCTCCCCTCACTTTCTTAACCACTGAGCTTTCTATAGAATCACAATCAAACTAAAAATATATGAAAAATAAACACTACTGATCTCAATACCATACAAAAATTAAATACCTCATCCTCATAGCTTTAATCATTGCAGCCTACATGAGTTTTAATTAGCAAATGTAGAGCATTTAAAGCTATAAAAACAAATGTTTTGACATTCAAAGATATCTAAAGCAGACTGATTTCATGAAAAATGTAAAGGCAACTTTTTAATTTAAAGCATTAATTAACCAATAGCTATTTAGAACTATGAATCTTGTAAGTGTGATATATTTCTCAAAGTAAAATTTTCAATAATTTGCATATTGTCATCATTGTTTACAAATATCTTAGAATAATTTAAAGTTTAACCAAATGCTAAATTTTAAGTGGCCAAACAATAATATATATGGTAAAAATAATTTGTTATGTCTAAAATAGAGAAAGAAAAGTAATTATATTTTAGAGATCTTTTATCACTTTTTTGTCAAAATGTGTAATGATGATTTGAATTTTGCCTGGTCATTTTTCTCCAGTCACAATCAAATAATACATCCATAAAATATTTTTAGAATTCCTGCAAAAATATAATGCCAACATTGAGTACACAATTTATAAACAGTACTGTACACACTTACAAATGCATTTAAATGGAAAACAAAAGTATATAATGCATGGAAATTCACAAATAATAGAATACTCTTATAAGTTTAAATTTTTGAATTAGAAGAAAATCAATAATTAACCCATATGATAAAATACAAATGCATATTTCCACCATATAATTTTCTGTTAAGTTCATTGTACATTTGTCCAAGGGATATACATTAAAATAATCTCAACTATAAAAATAATTCCTGCGTTTTGAATAAGTGGTGACTGGATATGCTACGGGTCCCTTTTATAAGATTTGAATATTTTAGCGATAGAGAAAGTTCAGTGAGTAAAGATGCTTGTAGGGCGAGTGTGTGACCTGAGCTTAATCTCACATAAAGGCTGAAGGAGAGAACAGACTTAATAAAGTTTTCCTCTGAGTCCCACATGTGCACCGTGCCACCTGGATTGTCTTCCGAGTACCACATGCACACTGTGCCACCTGTATTGTCTTCCGAGTACCTCATGCACACCGTGCCACCTGGGTTCCCTCTACACATAATGTAACAATCAGTTACACTAATAGTGAAGCAGGTGACGAATTTTAAAGGTCCACAAACTGGGCAGGGCAGTTTCATAAAGGGCCTTATGCTTTTAGAATAACAGTGAAAGAGGAGGGACTTTTTAAGAAGACACCGAAAATTTAGATTTACGCTGTCTTCAAACAGGTATTACCAGGGTTACACACTAGAGCCAGGACATTTGGGGACGATTCTGCCACATAGAGTAAAATATACTATAACTACGGCCTCTGAGCCTCACTGATGATGTGACAGCAATGACGTGTTTTGCTCAGAGCTATGTGCTGTGACACCCTCACTTAAGAGCTACAGTTAAATGTAGTTACTCAACACAGTATCCTTAAAAACAATATCAACCAGCCAAGGCACTGAGGTGGAGATGGGGATTGGGAGAGGGAGCACCTTCATGGAAGCAATTTGAGGAGGAGGAGGAGTGAGGGTAGTGGGGGAGGGAAAGGGTATAACATTTGAAATATAAATACAAAGAAAATCTATTAAAATTGAAAAAATCAGCATAGCAACGCAGGATAAACCTCAGTGCTCTGCTGTCTTAATGTATTTTAAACAGGATCAATGCTAACCAAAAATATGTCAATGTCTGAAATACACTAAAATATGCGACAGAACATAAATAGAAAAAATAAAAAATAAGTATGACATGCATTGTAATCTCTCTTTGTCTCTGTCTCTCTCTGTCTCTCTCTGTCTCTCTCTGTCACTCTCTCTCTCACTCTCTCTCTCTCACTCACTCTCTCCGTCTGTCTTTTTCTTAAACAAGTTCGAATTATTGGAATCAGTCCATAAAACCATGTGTCGAAGGAAATTCAATTTAACTGGCCAAGCAAAAATTGGTCCTTTTGGAGTTATGATTATAATTAATGAAGAATGAGGCAACTGCCAATTTTTCTCATCTCACAGGATAATTCTCTGCAAAAAAAAATGTTATATTATAAAGGGTGTTGTTAAAAATTAGGGAATGTGAAGGAAATTGGAATTTTGAACTATAAGCAATTTGATAGAGATGCCAATTACAAATATTTGAACAAAAATGTCAAGACATTCTTACACATAATTTATTTTCTACTACATCAATATTCTACCCCTACTTTAATCAATCATAGATATTTAAAACTTTTACTGCAGTGCTCAGATTATAAATCCTAAATTTTTAATTTAAATTTATAGAAAAAATATTATCTAAATCCAATTATAATTAGATTTAAATTACAGTTGTATTTAAACGTACTTTATATGTAATATAATTTTTATTTGAAAAAGTCTCAAAGTATGCATATGCAGTTTTTCATTCATAGACTGACATCTTTCAAATGGACAAACATGACAGAAAAAAAAATGGTCCTTTTCTAAGTAATTTTCATTTGACATCTATTTGTTACACTGATTAGCCCTTGTCATGAATATCAATTATATTCTCTAGCTGTAGGGCAAAGGGGCTGTTTCCAAACATAGAAGAAAAATCTTAATTTGCCACCATTTCTCTCATTGACTCTTCTTCCCTATAAAATGGACAACAATAACCAAAAAAATAGATCCGCAGGGAAATGCAAGCATTTTCTATTTGCTTACTTTCAAGTTTGAAGACCTCGCTAGAAAAGGAATTCTTGATCTTGATGTTGAGAGTGGTTAGCTGAGGCCACGCATGTGGGTCATTGATACCTACATTTGTTTTGCTGTCATTTTTTTGTTTAAGTCAGATCACTATTTTAAAATAGTCTCAGAAAATTAGTCAAACACTCTAGAAAGTTTCCCAGTGCCATCTTGCATACTGTAATTCATAGATATTTATGTTGTTCATAATTCTCCTGGATAACTGAGCACCTAAAAATTGTGTGTTTTATCCTAAAGAAATTACAGTAAGACAGATGAATTGCAAAGTTGTTTGCTTTATTATCAGAAAACATGATTATTAAAATACGTAACAATAGGTTAGGGGAACTAACATTTTCTGAGGTTAGCTTGAAGTATAGTTTAGATACAACACTCACCATTCTTTATAGTAATACACAGAGAGTGACATAATTTGGAACTAGATGTTTTGTGTTATAATATCTGTAAATATTTGTAACTTTACAAAAATATAATATGACTCGAGCCAAAAAAATCCACATTTCAAATTATTCATTGCATTTTTTGAATGGATAACATTATAAATTTATCCCTTAAAATAAAAGCATGTGTTTATTTTCATTAATCTAAACTGTCTACAGAATATGTATACAATAATGGTATGCAGTAACGGCATAAAAGCTAGTGAGATTAAGTGAGCACATCTATTTTAACAAAACTGAGCAATTCATGCCCACTAATATATTGCTTTGTGTAATTGAAGCCAAGAAGTTCGCAGTATTTATAGACATTTTTCAGAATCACCTGGCTCGTACTGATTGTTTTAAGCACAGTTGTAACTTTAAGAGACCCTTTGAAGGAGTGACAGATGTCAGCTTTGCTAACATTGCTGGAAAGGAGAGCTGGCTCAAGGTTATAAAAATGTTGAGCACATACTATGAAAATGTCATAAATTTCTCTTAAAATTGGCCATTTTAATTGTTAATTAACTATAATGGAAGTCTAAAGTCTATAAACATTTGCTTCTCTACTAGTAAGCTTTCTGGATTTGTGTAAGTCTGCTTTCATGTGGATTTTCAGAACAGAAATTTTAAACAGGATTTTATATTGAAATTGTTGCATTATTACTATGGAAAAAGTGTAAGGTTTATACATGATTTGTTTGTTTAACACTATCTCCTGGTGATTATTAGAAATTAACCAAGATATCTCTCTCTCTCTCTCTCTCTCTCTCTCTCTCTCTCTCTCTCTCTCTCTCTCTCACACACACACACACACACACACACACACACACTGGTATTACATTCAGGTATATGGACACTTGGTTCCAACATTGCCATAGATTGAGGCACTGTCTACAATGCCAACTCTAAATACAAGTAATTACAAAATGCCTCAATAAATAATTGATACCGTGCACGATTTAATTTTCATCTAATAAAGTCCCAAATTTCAGATTGTCTAATATAATTTATTGAATGGCAATTAATTTTGAAGTGATGCAATAGCTAAACTGTGCCAAGTAAGGCTTATGTATCAATAACAAAATGGGATTATAACGATTTTCTGTTACTTTGCTGTTTCATAAGTCCAAATGTTTTCATAATGCTATGAAATGATTTGACCTTGAATTAAATTTTTGCAGCGTAAATTGAAATAGGGCAAAGAATGGCTTGAAGTTAAACATATCTATGATCCAATCAATATTAACTCAGAGCCTGAAGAAGTGGATTTTATTTTCAATAGTGTACCAAGAAAATTGATGCTTGACTTTGATAGTCTATCAATAGGAATAAACATTCATTCTATGTCAACCCCAATGACATTATCCTTCCTTTTGATTGTATTTTCCATCCTTGTAACTTTATGAAGTTGGCAAAATGTTTATTTTCTTTACTTGCTTTGCTGTTTAAGTGAGTTTCACAACACAAAAACAAGTTTTACTTAGCTGTGTACTTACTTGCCCCGATAAAGGTGATGGAAACCACTGTTAGTCAATATTAAGACCGTTTCTATTAAAATATATTTTAAAAGATAGTTTTTAGTCTCACTCTCCCTGTTTTCCCAACCAAAAATCACTTGCGCCTGAACAAAAACTTCTTCATGTGTGCAAATAATATTTAGGGCATTGGTGGCGCTAAGAAGCAGCACAGATTTCTTCTTGCGGAAAGAAAACACGGAACCAGGGCTTAAGCAGCTACCAACCTGCGGAGGCAATTCAAGTGTCTCTGCTCATAAATGCTCAGTGCATTCTAATGCCTTCTTAGAAACCTTTTCAGTATCTTGGGATTCCACATACAGTCAGCAATTACCACTAAACAGAATGACAGTACTGGAAATGTTCTTAGACATAACTAATCATGATGGAGCATTAAAAGTTCACCCTGAACATAGAAAATTACAGGTTCGACAGTAAGAAAGGAAGGAGTCACCCCACACTGAGGTCAAGAAAAGTTTCTATCATCTTTTAGTATGTTACAAAATACACAGCCCTTACTCTCCTACACTGCAGAACACCTTGTCTAAATTCTTTAAAATGCTATTTTTTTTTTCAATTCTTCATACCATTGCCTAGAATGATATGTTCTAAATCCCAAGGCACTAACACAGATGACTGAATAAAAGCAAACATTACACTAGTTAAGTGACATCTTCCAAATATCCAGATTGCCTTGTAATTACAGAGAAGGTTCAATAAAAGAAAAAATGAAATAAAGAAAGAAGGAAAGGAGAAAAGGTTGGTAGGTAGGAAGGAAGGAGAGAAGGAAAGAAAAAAGAAGGGAAGCAAGAAAGCAAAACATATTTACAATGGAAAATATAGTTAAGGGTTTTGTATTTCCTGGAAATTTTCAGCTTCGCTGGGCTTCCAGGATACACTGGCTATTGAACTCTCAGGCCCCTGAATTCTTCTGGGAGGCACCTCTTTTGTTAGGCTGCTCAAGTTACCCACACCTTCTTGTCTTCTTCCATCACTCTCAGAGCTCTGTCCATCAGCTCTCTCCACTGCATCTCTAAGCACTACTCAACTGATGAAAGCTTTTTAGTTTCTGCTCTTGAAGTTCAAAAGTTTCGTTTAGGTTGGTTGGTTGACTTGGGTTTTTTGCTTGTTTTGTTTTCTCCTAGGTTAGCACCATATGAGTGTAAGACAATTATCAGAAGACTGTTTCATCAAGTCCTTATCTATTTTTTCCACAATTTTCAGATATATTACTTATACACTTCTAGATTACTAGAAAATGTCTTTTTCGCCAAATAAATAGGTTTTATAAATATCATTTAAGTAAGGTGCTATTTAAGGAATTCTGAAAGCTAAATGTACAAAAAAATGTTTTGAGTATCTTTTCTTTTTCTTTTTGCCCATTTTATTTGCACTTTTTCTTTCTTTTTTTGGGGGGGGGTATTTTGTCAAATCCAGTTAAAGTTCAAGATATTGCTCAATAATGTGGAAACTCAGTTAAGGATAGGAAAAGTCGAGCTTTTCAGAGGTGGGAATTGGAAAGGAAAAAGTCGAGGAGAACCGCATGCAGGAGCACACGCACACATGCAAGCACGCCCAGAGGATGCAGCATCCAAAGGAGAACACCCCTCCCAACCCGTGGATGGACCGCCACGCTCCTTAACCAATTTCGCATAGTGTCCCTTGCTCTTTCTTCACCACGTCTGGAAAACTGATTTGCGATCTCGGAGGGCTTTGAATGGCTGGATGTAGATATATTAACTTCAGTGAAACACGTGCTCCTGAATTACAGGGCCGACGCTACGCTGCAAGGATCAATTCAGCCACTGGAGCGAGGAAAGGCTAGCAGCTTCTTAGTTTGTCTTTCTACAAGAAAGGTCCCGTCCAGCACCTCCCCGCACATTCCTAGCTCAGAGCGCACTCTCCCCAGGCTTGTTTTGCTGGCACTCACCTGAGCTGTCGCTTTTCCTCTTGCTGCCACTTCTCTTGTCCACTTCTGCTGGTGACAGCGCTTGACGGCCATAATCCCCTGGTGCGCACGCGGCTCCGGTAGGAGTGCTGGAGCCCAGGCTAGATGAGTTGGAACACAGGACTGGAGGGCTGCTCCCCAACTCCGGGGGCCCTCCCGAATCAGGCTGCAGGCACAGGCTGTGCCGGGCCGCGCTTGGCGGGGAGGACATCTGCGGGAGGTGCCAGTTGCTTTGCAGAGCCTGGTGCTGCTGCTGCTGGTGGTGGTGATGGTGATGATGGTGGTGGTGGTGATGCCCCCTGTGATGCTGGCTGGCAAACATGCCCTCTTCATTGGGGTATCCCGCGATTATGCAAGACGAGGAAGATGTGGAGAGTTCAGGGTAGGACATGTGGTCAGATCTTCCATGGAGGGCCAGAGAAGACTGAGAGAAGGGGTGCAAGCCTTGCGCGGTGGCGTGAGGGCTGCGCAGGCAGCCAAAGAGGGGGTGTTCCATGGCATGCAAGTTTCGGCTTCCAGGCAGAAGACTTCACGAAGGTCCCAAAGTCCACCAAGCGCTGTCACTTTTCACTAGAAATCTTAGGACTTTCCCCCCTCACTCCTAATGTAAAAGCCGCACGCGTTTCAGAAAAGCCGGCTAATCCCAGTCCTGAGCCTTAGCGGCCAGTCTCCTGCACGTATAAACACTAGGACCTGCTGGATCTTCCCTTGCAGCTGCTCAGATGTCAAATGTGGGAGAGGTGGAAGCCAAAAGAAGGTGGTCCCAGAGAACTGCTTTCGGGGGGGGGGGGGGGGAATGGCTCCGAGAGGTTATAAATAGAGTGTAATGTGAGCTGGGGGCTGGCTTAGGAGCCCAGCGCTGACCACATGCAAACTCCCTCCAAAACTCCCGTTCAGTCAGCTTGCCACCGTGCTCTCTCATTTCCAGTTCCCAATTGCTGGCAAGACAGGAAAGTCCGCCCATGCCCATCGGGTCCTGGGAGCTTCCACAACTGCTAGTGGCGCGACCAGAGCCTAGGTCGGGTCGCTGAGGGCCACCAGGATCTGTCCTATGCGTTCCTATGGCCAGACACAGAGGCACTGGGCTGACTCTGCCAAACCAGCACCCAGTGTCTCAGGCTTGGGATCTAGATTTTTCAGCCCCGGTGGGGGTTGGGGTCACCTGCAGGTGCCCCCTGAATTTGCAGAGCACAGAGAACTTTATTAGAGTTCAAGAGCTAAAGCAGTCTAGCTTTTCAAACTCCGAGGCAACTTGCAGTTTCAGAGTCCAGGGGCACCTTATGTTTTTTTTCCCTTTTAGGCGTCCGAGGATAGATTGTTAGAACCCTCCCCCCACCTCTCCTGTCAGGGAGGAGGTTGTATGTAGGACTGGGCACCGAGGATAGTGGGAGCTACTCTGCATACAGAAAGGAGAGATATACAGCGTGCCGTGCCGCTCTTTAAGCAGAGATGTATGCAGGTTCTGGCGCCTTGAACACTCCCAGTGATGTCCTCCTTCCTTCATCCCCACACCCTACCTCTTTACCACTCCAGTTTGCTCAAATTCTATTCGCTCATGGGCGGGGGGGGGGGGTCAGGAACAACTGGAAGAAACATCAAAAGAGCAAGTATAAGTTGCTCCAGCTTCATCCTTCCTAGCCTAACCCTACAGGAGGAATTCACAGTTCTCTCCTCTCCTATTAGGAAAGAAATCCTTCTTTAGCTTACAGACCACTCTTTGCATAAGTTCCATTCCTAGCCGCCTTTCTGTTTTAAACAGAGAGTAAACATTCTCTCAGAGTTGACCCTGCTGTAATGATGGTTCATTTTCCCCGGGCTTACAGCCTGCGCTCCTGGGCATGAACTAGATACCTTGCCACTGGTGAATTTGTGAGAGCTGGGGTTGGGGTTGACACAGTCATTGGCTTGGCCAGCCAGAGTCTACTGGAGGTCCTGTCTTTAAACTACAACAAGCTTTGGAGAATGAGCCGCAGGAAAGCCTGGTCCTTTCTGTGAAGTGTCTACCAGGAGGATGTCTGCAGTAGCTTACTGAGGGTGCCACTATGGTTAACTGCCATATGTTTATTGTCTGGGTGACCAGAAAAGGATGGCCAAGTCTTTGAAATTGCTAATGGGATTAATGAGTACAGCAACCTGAACTAGACATCTGGTTCAAATTAGGAAAAGGTATTGATTAATTTTGGAGGAGTGTCCCTTCCCTCTGCAGGTCCTGCTGGCATCTTGAGTCTGTTGCCCTTTATTTTAAGAGGTTCTCCAGAAAAAAAAAAAAAAAAAGATTTCTAAGTAAACTTTAGCATCCGTGTGAAAAGTCGAATTGTTTTTCACTACTTAGAGATGGGGTGGAGTGGGGGTTGATCAGGAATTCCAAGATTTGTAAGCACTGCTTTCTTTAACGGAAATTGAGCCCTATTTTGAGGGAAATTAGTTTTGCAGACTTCGTTAGGAGGAAAAAAAGGAACCTAAAACTTTTGTTCACCAGCTGCTCAACCTTTCAGTCTGAGGCTGAACTGGAGCCTGCAGCAAGCCTTTGACGGTAAGGTTCTCTGCCTGTAATTTCGGAATCTAATCCTAAAAAGGGGTGCTGAGCATTTTTGGGGTGCGTGGTTATTAAGAGCTTCGGATGCTGGCAGGATGCTTTGCTGGACTTAAAGCTTAAGACTATTTCTTCAGTCACTGCTCACCTTGGCTTTTTAAGAATTACAAAAGAGAGTGGGAAACCTATCTGTCATGTAAGATCAGGATGTATTTTTCAGTTTCTGCTTTTTTTATGATTTCAATATGCTCTGTGATATTAAAGGCAGAGCGATAAAGTATAATGATAAAGTTCCTCGATATACTCCCATAGCACATCAATGGACCCTGGGTTCTGAAAGCATTAACGTTTTATTCAAACTGGAATTTGAGCAATTCCTCTAATAAACAAAATAAAATATTTGCATAGTGTAAGATCCCTCAAGAAAAAGCAATGTAGAAAGTGTCAGATAGGACTGACAAAACATACTTCACCTGTAGACACTGGTTAACAAGAGCCATAGAGGTCTTATTCTATAAAATAAAGCAAAGCTATTAGTAACAAAGAGCTACATTTAACTGGTATGTTGCAGGTAAGAGTAACTAACAAAAATAAAGTTTGACTTCCATCGAAGCTGGCATTTGGTGCGCCTGCCCAGTGGCTGTGTTTTTTTTTTTTCTTCCCCACTTTATTCTCTACATCATACAGATGTTAACAGCATGTCCAGAAATTCTTCTAAAACCTTCCTTGTCAGTAGTTCTCTGGAAATGTGAGGCCAGTAATCTGGGAAAGAAGAGGGAAAAAAAGTTAGAAAAGGAAAGAAGAGCTTCCAAAGGCATGAATTTACAGAACATTATCAAGAAAGGGTTTTTTAACTTGGAGGCACAAAACATTAAATAACTCTCAGAACGATGAGTTCAGATTTCTAATATAAAGTATATTATAAGCAAAATGTCATGAAAAAGAAAAAGGGTGCTAAAAAGCAAAAGGGGCCAAAGCTTATTGCTTTCAAAGTTAAATATGGTTTTCAAAACTTCTTCATGTTTAAATACTACTATTTTATAACTTTCTAAAACTTCACGTTCTTAGAGCATTTGCAATGATGCAGAATTTTTATTTTTATATTCTAGATTATTCCTTTTAGGTCTTAATGTAGAAACAACAGAAAGAAAATACAGCACTTTCATCAGTGGTCGTTTTAATATTTGTATTTTACATAATCCAATGACTTCTCAGTAGTAAGGTGAATTGTAAAAACTCAAACAACCAAAGTATCTGTGTCATTTGTGCTATAATGTTTACTCTTCATAAACATGTATTTCAGTATTCCAGAAAAAAACTGTTGTGTCATCATAAATATCTAATATGAAGGCATGCATTAAAGAGTATAGGAAATAGCTCTTGTGGAGACACATAATCATACCTATTTAAACAATGATTAGAATCCTCAACGTTTAGTATGTCGATTGGTTGGTCTAACCAAATGGCATGAAAGTCAACACTAAAAGAATATTTATAAAAATAGAATCTCTTATCCAAAAAGTGTTCGAACATATTCAATTTTATTTCAAGATTCATGGTGACTTAAAAGTTGATTAAGGAATGACAAGAATTAAGTTCCAGAATTTTTTTCATCTCACTGTACATGGTACATATAATGTCTGAGGCTTTGATGAGTAAGTGGAACATGAGGATTGCCTCAGAAACTTATTTTGCATATAAATGCCATTGGTGTTGTATTCCCTCAAGAAACACAATTATTTCCTCCATCTATTCTTTGAAAATAAAGTTTTAAAAATAAAATATTCTAAGGACTTAATGGCAGCCTAAATGATTTATTATATACTCCATTTCAATTAAATAAGGAATTACCTTTCTCTGAGCATTATGAATTACAATATTTAAGTGATGTACTATACCTATGCTTTATCTAGGTTTTTAAATATTTTAATATTTTTATGTTATTCTATTTGACATTTCATAATAATAAAAATTATTGTAAATTATTACTAATCTATGATTAAAATCTATAGCTCTTCCTAAGTTCATGAGACATAAATACACACATATACATATAAGCATATATGTATATATATATAGTTATGATGTAATTGAAATATACATATGGATTTGAGACATATATTTGAAATATACTTCATATATATACAAATATTTATATTTAAAATCTAGAACATTTGATAAACTAGTGCTCTGAAAGACATCATTTTTAATCAAGTTGAACTTAAAATATTTTATTAGAAGTTCAGATCATATTTAATCAGTCTCAGCCATGATTCTAATTACGTTCAACCCCTAAGTGTTTTATGAAATATACATTTCATAATTTAAATGTCTTAAATTCTGGAGAGCATTAAAATCGGGAAGATCTCAACAGAATCCTAGACTTCAAAATGCTTCAAACTGCAATGTGGTTAAAATATATGTGTTTAAACCCTGCTTGCCTGAAAATTTTAAATTAAAATATTTGCATATATTTTATTTCTATTCCTTATTTATGCTGTTTCGTTAAAATCAAGACTTTTTAACATCTTATGATTTTAAAAATGCTTTATTTTCATATCTAAATGTAGGTGCATAGAGCAATCAGTGTAAAAGAGCTCAGAATAAAGTGCTCTACACTATACCATATGCAATTATCATTAAACTAATAACTATTTTATTTCTCTGAACCAGTTAAGAGAATTGAACATTTTATTCGTCCTATGTAATAAAGGCAATGCTGTATACTTTTAAATGTACTGAGTTGAGAATGAGTTCGTAAATCTCAGAAAACAAAAATTCTATTGAAACCCAAGACTGGAATTCCAGGTGAAACTGTCTTCTGTCTGAGATTTCTGTCTTTCAGAGTCTGGCATGACTAATGCGATGTTGGCATCAGTATATGTTATTCTTCTGTGTTTTTGTTTTTATACTTCATCAAGTTGTAGAATATTCTTAAGTTACTCTTCCACTTAGAGCTTGGTTTATGAATCAAATCACTGAAGCCTGCGCTTCAGCCATATTAATATAGTTCCAATCAGGCATTTAATGCTCACTCTAAGTTTATATAAAGAGGCTCAATACGTCTCGTGAACTGGATTTCATAGATGTCATTACTTTTATTTATAGGCACTCTACAGCTGATAAGTCCATGGATTCAAAGTCATTCTCATCAAATACTTTTTTGTTAAACATTTCATTTGTTTTTAAAGGATGATATTTCTCTTTGTTAGGATAACAGTATTTGAAAGGAAATAAGCCGGATTTCAATAGTCATCATGGTTTGAGTAAGTTACCTGCAGCTTAGATCACTGCCAAAACCCAAGTTGACCTCATCAGACACAGGTGCTCAATAAGGTAGGTACCCAGGAAAAAGGATTTCTCTGAAAAAATGCTTAACAGACATTTTTCAGTACAACTATTAGAAACCAAAGGCTTGTGTGTGTGACATGATACTGCATGTATAATAAATAAACTTTCCTGAGAACTCAGACTACAGAAGAACCCACTGGTGTTCTTGAGAGAGGTTCTTGCCCTATAATCTTTAAGGGAGACAATGATGCCTAAATTACAGAACACCATGTTAATTAAGCTTTGTAATTATTAGTTTTCAATAATATAAATCACTAAAGACTAAAACTTGGGTGTAACTGAATAAACCCATAATCTTAGTAATACATAATGCATAATATACTGTAGTAACATTTACCATTCACACTAATAGGGGCCTTCATGAATGTCAGTAATCTAACAGTTCCCTCCTGATACACAGCATATGTAGTGTTCTGCCCCAATTTTTGAGGATATATTTTTAAAGATGGCCAAATATAATGACTGCATTAAAACTGCTGTTTTGTATCTGTGTTTATATATGTATGTGTGTCTGTGTGTGTGTTTGTGTGTTTGTGTGTGTTTGTGTATCAAATTAAACAAGCATAATTATAATTCAACACTATAGCAGCTGTACTGATCCAAAACCTGTAAGGCCTGCTTCTTTCTGCTCCTGAGATGCTTTAGCTCTTCAAGTTTTCTTGTGAGTCAGCTCTTCCATTCTGTCTGAAGAAATTACAAATGTTATTTGATCTGAGTCAAAAGCTGAGTCCTTTTGGAAATTAGGATCACAGTCACTCAAATATGTTTCCCCATTGCTGCTATATATTTTCCCTCAACTTGCTTATTCATACACTTTACTTGCAGATTATTATCCTCTCTCTCCTCTTCTTCCAATCCCAGCATGCTACTACACTCCTCTCCACTCTCCCCTTTCCTTCTCCTCTAGGAAGGAAAAGACCCCCCCCCACAGTTTCCAAACTGCTTTTCTACATCACTTCATAGCAGGACTAGGCCATCCTCTCCCACTGAAGCCAGATAGGTCAACCCATATAAAGAAAAAGGATCCAAAGAGAGAAAACAGAACCAGTCAGCCACTGCTCCAATTGGGGACCCACTCCAAGACATCAACTACATATATATAAGGGACCTCAGTCTAGCAAATGAATGCTTCTTCTTTGGTTGTTCAGTCTCTGTGAAGCCCTATGCCCACAGTTTACTTGATTCTGTAGGTCTTATGGTGCCTTTGACCCTTCCAGTTCCCTCAATCCTTTCCACTCTTGCGCTAGAATTCGTAAGTTCTGCCTAATGTTTTGCAGTAGGTCTCTACCTCTGTTTCAGCTGCTGAATGAATCTGCTCAGAAAACAGTTATACTAGGCTCCCATTTGCAAATGTAGCACAGTATCATTAATAGTATCAAGGGTTGGCACTATTCCAATCTGTGGGTATCAACTTGGTTCAGCCACTTGATAGCATCAATCTCCATACCATCTCTATCTCTGCATATCCTGAAGACAGAACACATTTTGATTAGAAGGTTTTGTGGATAGGTTGTCATCCATTTCCCTCTACTGGAAATCCCATTCTAGCTACAGGATGTGGCCACATCAGCTTCTTGTGCAACCATGTTGGAAATCAATTGGATGGTTTCTCAGAAAGTTGGCAATAGTTCTACCACAAGCCCCAGCTATACTACTCCTGAAAAATTAACCAAGAGATGTCCCACTATACCACAAGGAGAGTTGTTCTACTATGTCTATAGCAAGTTTAGTCATAATAGCCAGAAACTACAAATAACCCAGATTTCCTTCAATTAAAGAATGGGTAAAGACAATATACAATGGAATACTATTCAGCTATTAAAATCAAGGCCATCATAAAATTTGCAGACAAATGAATCAAACTAGAAAATAACATCCTGAGTGAGGTAACTCAGACCCAAAAGGACATACATGTTAGCACTCACTTATAAGTAGACATTTAGCCATTAGACATTAGGCCATAAAGACATAAAACACTCTTTAGGTAGTGGTCCAGTCTCTGGGAGCCCATGCCCTGTGAGTCTAAGAAACCCGTGTTAAAGTCCTAAAACCCGAAGAAGCTAAGTAACAAGGAGGACACAAGGGAGGATGCTTAAATCTAACTCAGAAGGCGAAATAAAATAGACATCTGGGATGGGGTAGATGGATAAAGGGAACTGGGTTGAACAGGGTATGAGTACAGGAACAGTGTGGATAGCAGGTATGAGGGGCAGGAGGGGTGAGAGTTTAAGGAGATAAAGGAAATCAGTTAAGGAGGGCATTTCTGACACAAGCCAGAAACCTGGGACAGAAGAGGAGTCTACAGGGGAGAACCTAGCTGTGCCGCCTAACCATATACTTTAGGTTCTGTGTTTGTTGTTAGCTATCATCTTCTACGTTTTGCAACATCAGTAAATGCTGGCCAATACAGCCATAAGTGTGCTGTATATATAACCTTTTAAGACAATAGCAATTGCTAGATCATTTTTATTTTCATCTAGCATAGGTGACTGATATAATAAGTAAGGATTAAAATAATACAATGTGCTAATAATCTCGCTGACAAAAAGTTTGCCAAATACTGATCTCAGGTGACAGAAAGCCATTTTAATCTCTCTTTCTACATAGAGCTTTCGATAATTTAACAAATCTGTACTTCTCTTTTTCCCTTAAAAAATACAAGAAAGTAGTAATCTCAATCGAATCTCTTTCATATTCACCAGTGCTGTCTTCTTTCCATCACCAACATTATTAATTCATTTCAGGGATTCATTGTCCTTTCTTGAAATACTTGGGAGTCACATGAAGCTTTCTTTCTTAGATTTTTTCTTTCATCTTGAGGAATAAAACTGAGACTTGTTTGGATCATAGCTCTAACACTCTTGAATTTTATAGCAACATTTATTTCTTTATATATATATATATATATATATATATATATATATATATATATATATATATATATATATATATATTTACTTTACTTTACATATTGGAGTACACTGTAGCTGTCTTCAGACACACCAGAAGATGCATCCAATCCCATTACAGATGGTTGTGAGCCACCATGTGGTTGCTGGGAACTGAACTTTGGACCTGACTCAAAGTAGTCAGTGCTCTTAACCGCTGAGCCATCTCTCCAGCCCCCGCAACATTTATTTCAACATGAATATTATTATTAAGGAAGCTAAATGTTGTAAATGTGCACATTACAATATACAATAAAATTTCAGCAAATGCTGAATAAATTTAGCTTTCACCTTGAGCTTCACTGTCAAATACAGGCTCATATGGGGACTGAGCACTTGGAATTTAGCACTGTAAATGAAGTCTTGCTGTAAGATAAATTGCCCTTTTGACTATGCCCTTTGCCTTACAGAAGCTTTCCAGTTTATTTATTAATAGTTGATCTTACTGCATGAGCTGTTGCTGGTCTGTTCAGGAAGTGGTTTTCTGTGCCTATGTCTTGAAGGCTGTTCCCCAATTCCTTTCACTCTATTTTATAGCATTTTGTTTTATGTTAAAAACTTGGTTCTATTTGGACTTGAGTTTCGTGCACGATGATAGATCTAAATTTATTTGCATTCTTCTTCATATAAAACTTTACTTAGACCAGCAACACTTGCTGAAGATACCCCCACATTGTATTGTTCTGGCTTATTTCTCAAAACAAAAACAAAAACAAAACAAAACAAAAAAAAAAAACAAACAAAAAAAAAACCCAAAAAAAACACACAAGTGACCATAGCTATGTGGGTTTACTTTCATGTCTTCAATTCAATGAAATTGATCAACCTGTCTATTTTTATGCCAACACTATGTGAATTTTATTACTATTGCTCTGTAGTCCAGCTTGAAAACAGGGGTAGTGATACCCCTATCAAGTACATCCATAAATTCTATCCAGAAATTTTGTTTTCATTTTATGAAACTATTTTAAATATTCTGGGGCTTTTATGTTTATTGTGCTTGTGCTTTATTTTTCCATTTGAAGCCGAGTATTGTTCTTAAAAGTACTTTTAAAAATTGTGTTGGAATTTTGGTGATAATTACATTGAATCTGTAGACTACTTTTGGTCAGATGGCAATTTTTACTGTGTTAATTCTACAGAACCAGGAGCATGGGCAATCTTTCCATCTTTTTATTTCTTCTTTAATTTCTTTTTTCAGAGACTTGAAATTCTTAACATATTAGTCTTTCACTTGCTTGGTTAAAGCTACACAAAGATATTTTAGATTATTTCTGAATGCTATGAAGGGTGTTGTTTACCTAATGTTTTCCTCGGCCTGTTTATCATTTGTATATAAGAGGGATACTATAGTTAATTTTGTATCCAGCTGCATAGCTGAACCTATTTCCCAGCTGTAGAAGGTTCCTGGTAGAATTTTTGTGGTAGCTTATATATACTATCATATCATTTTCAGGTAGTTGAAACTTGACACCAAATAACCTCATGAAAATGAGGTCCAGATCTAAACAGAAAATTCTCAACAAACGCATCTCTAATGGCTAAGGAGAACTAAATGAAATGCGCAACATCTTTTGTCACAGGGAAATTCAAAGCAGAATAAGCCTGAGAGGCAATTTTACGTCAGTCAGAAAGGATAAGATCAAAACCTCAAGTGACAGCTCATGCTGGTAAGGATGTGGTTTAAGAGGAATGTTGGTGCATTGCTTGTGGGAGTTCAAAATTGTAAAACCACTGGAAAACCATCTGGAAATCAATTTGGTAGTTTCTCAGAAAATTGGGATTAATTCTAACATAAGCTCCAGCTACTATCATTCCTATATACTCAAAAGATATTTCACCATGCCACGAGGACACTTGCTCAACTATGTGAATAGTAGCTTCATGAGTAATAGCCAGAAACAGGAAACAACCTAGTTGACCTTCAATTGAAGAATGGATAAAGAAATTGTGGTATATCTACATGGTGGAATATTACTCAGCTATTAAAAAATATGACATAATGAAATGTTCGAGAAAAATGGGTGGAATGGGAAAAAATCACCCTAAGTGATGTAACCCAGACCTAGAGAGAGAAATATAATATATACTCACTCATAAGTGGATATTAACTATAAATTACAGGGTAGCCATGCTACAATCCACAAGGAGGCTCCAAGGGAAGAACACTTGAATCTCACTGAGAAGTAGAAATCAAATAGACATTAGGGGTGTGTGGATGGAGAAGACTGAGTAGGGAAGGGGGGGTAATGGGAACTAGAGAAATTAAGTGGTCAAAGGAAAGGGAGAAAGTACTTGAAAAGGCAGCTGGATTAGGCATGGGCAACTTTGGGATGAGCTAGGACAATGAAAACTTCCAGGAATTTATATGGGTGACCTAGCTAATACTCTTAGCAATGGAGAATATGGAGCCTGAATAGATCATCTTCTGTAATCAGGCAAGAGTTCTAATGCATGAATCAGGACACCAAACCAGCCATAAAATCTTCAGACTCAAATGGTCTTGTCTACAAAAAGTGCAAGGGTAAACATGTAGCAGAAATTGAAGGAATGACCAATGAATGACTGGCCAAGCCTGAAGTCCATGCCATGGTGTCCTCACACCATTAATGATATTCTGCTATACTTGCAGAAAGGTGCCTAGCAGAATTGTAATCAGAGCATCTATACCAAGAAACTGATGGAAACAGATGCAGAAACCCACAGCCAAACATTAGATTGGACTTGGGGAGTCTTATGGAAGGGTACTAAGAAGGTTTGATAGAGCCATAGGGGTCAAAGACACCACAATAGAACCTACAGTATCAATTAACCTGGGCCCATAGGAATCCATAGTGATTGCACTGCTGACCAGAAAGCACACATGGGACAGACTGAGGCCCTCTGCACTCATGTAACAGTTGTGGAGTTTAGTCTTCTAAAAGGAATTT
The DNA here is from genome assembly GCF_963924665.1 of Micromys minutus. Lineage (NCBI taxonomy): Eukaryota > Metazoa > Chordata > Mammalia > Rodentia > Muridae > Micromys > Micromys minutus. Next base: position 182,911,411 of record NC_137969.1, on the reverse strand, counting down.
TAATGGTGGGAGTAGGGGCTATCTTTGACTTTGCTGCTTGTCTTTGGATTCCTTTTCTCTGACTGAGCTATATAGTATACCCTCAATAAAAGATGATGCACCTAATATTACTGCAACTTCATATGTCAAGGTGGGTTGATAGTCCTGAAAAATTTCTCTTTTTCTAAGGAGAAAGAGAGTGAGGAGAAGAAAAGAGTAAAAGTGGAGGTAGATGTGGAAGGTAAGAGGGAGAAAAAGAGAAAAATAAAGAAGAGCAACCTGTGACACCAAAGTGATAAAGTTAGCTATTAAAAGAAGATTAAGTGCATCCCAAACTTCAAAAATATGTACAATTAATAATAATTTACACTAATGTCATTGGAAAATAGATATATACTATTAATTTAAACTAATGAGAATATATCATTGAAAGTAAATTCCTTTCGTTTTACTTTCTTTGTGTAACTACTTCTGTGTTTCATATGGTCTGTGTAGTTGACTTCATATTTTCCTCATTGCTGAGCTAGAGAATGTGAGTATTCGCTTAATTTTTTACCTCACTTATTCCTTTCTTTGCAAATAGGTACCAAATTACATATAGATCTGTCAAAATGATGTAAGACTTGAAATTGCTCTGTAAGTTGATCCTCTTTGACCCCATGATTTGGAGCTTCACAGTATGGCACCACACCTGGAAACCTGCCGTGCAAGATCTCAAACAGGCACAGGAAATTCCTGGAAAAGCAATGCATCCTTGTTGAAGACATCCAGTTATCCCCCGGTGCAACAGAAGCATCACTGTTAATTATCTGTTGATATGCTTGAAAGAGTTTGTTTGGCAGTGGTCTTGTGGAGGAAAGCAAACCAGGTGTATTTTTAGAATGCTGTAGATAATGCTGTCATAGTCAGTTAACTTCCACATCTTATTGCAATAACAAATGTTTCCATTTTCATTCTTTCAAATTCTTGTTCAAGATGGTTGACTTTCTAGACAGCTATTGATGCTGTGAATTGTGGGTTAGACATCTCAGCAAGACTCTGCAATATGCTGCAGGAGGGAGCGAAATAGAGAGGTTAAGGGTCACATACTTGGACTTATACATTTTAATCTAAAGGTGATGGGTATCATTTCTGTTCACCAGACTGCTACCAAAAACTTGTGCTAACCTACAAATGGCCTGGAAAATATTGTAGAGTACACAATGCCCTAGTGAACCACAACTATCTCCTTAAGGTAGGTCTTGATTTCTCAATTCAACTTTTAATTTACAAATCTTACACAGTTAAAATATATTTTAAGCCTTTTTTCATTTTATAATTATATTTTATAGTACAGATGCCTATGCACAGGAGTCAATTCATACATTCAACAGAGCATTTGCATCTATAGGCTTCATGTTTGGGCTAGATATTAGTACCCTTGTAGCTTCCGGTCATATCAATAACATTTGGATATCACTACAGCTACCGTGACAATTTAATGTGCTCTAGCTTCAAGTTTTTGAATTTCTTTGGGTTTGGGTGACAATTTTAAACCTGGTTTTCTGCTCTAAATTTAAGGCTCATTTCTAAATTCCATTGGAATCAAAAGAGTTGAGTCCATAGATGAGGACATTTGGGTTCATTAGGGATTTTTTTCTACAAGCATCTATAGTTGATTTATAACATCAATTGCTATTTATGGAAATTAGAGTGATTCCTGTGTAAGTTGATTCTTATCTTTATGAGTAACATATATTTTGTAACTGTTTATTTGATGTATTATATTAGTACCTATTATTATAATGAAAGTGCTTGTGATCATCATTACTATTAATCCACAGGTACAAATTTTTGTTCAAAAGAAGCTATATTCTTTTTAAAAGTAGACCATGTAAAAATTTATGCATATTACATTATATTTTTCATATTTATTCATATTTATTCATATTTTATTCTCCTTAACATTAACATCTTAAGAAAGTCCTATCCAACACACACAGCTATAAATACTTCAGTGTGAAAAATATGTGTAAATGGAAATATTATTTCAATGTTTTTAATAAAATATTCAGATACTAATTTTCCATGTATATGGATGTCTATTCTTCTGTGTCTCTGTGTGAACTTATATTGGCAAATGTGTAAGTATGTGTGTGCATTTGTGTGTGTGTGTTGGTGTGTGTGTGTGTGTGTGTGTGTGTGTGTGTGTGTGTATGTATGTTTGTGTGAACCAGAAGAAAATTCCTAGTGTCTTCCTCACTTGCTCTCTAGCTTAGTTTGTGACCAGGGTCTCTCTCTCCTAACTGGAATTCAATCAAGCAATCTGGTTGGCCAGTGAACCTAAGAATCCACTTGTCTCTAGCTCAACATCACTGGGATTACAAATACATACTATTGCACTGGAGTTTTATTAGGAATTGTATGTTAGAGATTGAACTCAGGTTTTCATGCTTGTATTGCAATCTCCTGCAAACAGCCATATCCAAGTTCCACGCTGCATTTTTCTCATTTGAATTTTATACTTCTTTCAATATAAGATGATAGCAAAAATAAAAATGTAAAATTTAAGAATTTGAGATGGCTGGCAAATTCTAAATTCATTAGTGTTCATATTGGAATATACCATATGCTCCAGGAAATATGAAATTATAAAAAAATAACCTATAAGCCATTGTTTTTTATGGTAAGTCAGTATAGTATTTGGATATGTTTGGCCCATGGGAAGTGCTACTATTAGATGTGGCTTTGTTGAAGGAAGTGTGTCACTGGGTAGGTAGGCTTAGGTGACTCCTAGTGATAACACTCTGTCCAGTACAGTAGAATTGGTTTATCTCTGGGCTGCAATTGGATCAAGATGAAGAACTCTCAGCTACTTCTATAGCACCATGTCTGCCTGGATATTGTCTTACTTCCTGTCATGATGATAATGAACAAAACCCCTGAGAACGTAAGCCATCCCCAATTAAATGCTTGGTAATAGAAACCCTAAATGAAAAAGAACGAACTGAGTTATTGCTATGATAGGCATGACCATGTTTTTTGTCTAGAGAAATGTGAATTTTGGAACTTTGTATTTGGAAAACAACAGAATGTTTTAAGTGTAGCTTAATAGAAGATCCTAGTAGGAGTATGTAAATCATTGTTCCTGTAGGTGATTTGAAATATGGAGTATATGCTCTAGAGGTTTTAGAAAAGAAGACTTATAATATGTCATATAAAGATTCTCAGGATATTTTGGTAAGGGATGTGGCTGCCTTTTGCCTTTGTCTGAAGAGTCTGTCTGAACCTGTGATGAATAGATTCAAATTAATTACACTGGCAAAATAAGTCTCACAAAATCTCAGCATGTACTGGGTATGGTTTTCTCTCATGAAGAATGTTCTGATGAAGTATAGCAAGCTTATAGAGAAAAAATACAAAATATTTGGGTCAAAGGGGAAAGGGACACCAGGAAGCAGAATGAAACTTAATCTTATGTTCAAGAAGATAAACTAAACAGGACAAGATTTCACCAAGCAGTCATACTGTTTATACCTGTGAAGTTGGTGGTTAGTTATATGTAGGCCTTTTGATTTTGATATTATTGGAAATTACACTCAAGTTATTGGATGAATCTCAGAAGAGACTTTGAAAATTAGACTTTTAACACTATTGAGACTTTTGTGGAATATGGGACTTTTAAAGTTGGACAAAATGTTTTTTGCATTATCCTATGGCTAGGTATGGCCCTCATAGACTTATGTTTTTGAACTAGGCTATGAGAGCCAGGGAATAAAGTGAGGTGGTTTGAATATGCTTAGCCCATGATAAATGCTACTCTTAGGAAATGCTAATACTTTGTTAAGGAACTATGTAATTATGTAGGCAGGCTCTGAGGACTCCTCCCAGTCCTCAGGTTGTGCCCAATGCAGAAAAGTCAATCTCCAGCCTGCAGATGGATCAAAAGCAGAAATCTCAGCTCTTTCTACAGTTAGCTGTCTGACTGAATGTTGCCATGCTTTCTGCCATGATGATAATGGACTGAACCTCTGAAACAGAAACTTACCACCAAATAAATGCTGTCTCTGATAAGAGTTGTTTGGGTCATGGTGTCTCTTCACAGCAATAAAAACCATAGCTAAGACAGTGGTTAAAAAAAAAAGTCATAAAACAGTTGAGTATTTTTGATTTTGAGTTTTGATGGATCTAAAGATTTTTGGTTTCAATTGAACAATCTTATTTTTTTAAAAAAAAGAGATAAAGGTACAGATTTTAAAAGCATTTTGCATAAAAGTATATGAATGCATTTTTGTCAGTACTTGATTTTTAAAAGGTTTGATAGTATGCATTAAAATCTTACTAGTTACAATGAGCATAAAGTACATGTAAAAAAGATGTAACCTAGAAATAGTCAAAGTTTCCTTGGTTTGTAATGTTAAATATAATGATTTTTTAATTTTTTTAGCCTTTGTTTTTCTTGAACTTCATGTAATCTGTGAGTTGTTTCTGGAGTGTTCAGAGCTTTCTGGGGGTTAGTATCCAATTATCAGTGACAACATATTATGTCTGTTCTTTTGTGACTGGTTTACCACACTCAGGATGTCATTCTCTAGATGTATCTATTTTCTTGAGAATTTCAAAAAGTCATTGTTTCTGATAGCTGAGTAGTATTCCATTGTCTAGATATACCACAATTTTTGTATCCATTCATCTACAGAAGGATATCTGGGTTCTTTCCAGCTTCTGGATATTATAAATAGGGCTGTTATGAACATTGTGGTACATGTGTTTTTGTTGTATGTTGGAGCTGTTCTGGGGTATATGCCCAGTAGTAGAATAACTGAGTCTTCAGGTAGTACTATCTCCAATTTTCTGAGGAACCACCAGACTGATTTCCAGAGTGATTGTACAAGTTTACAACCCCACCAACCGTGGAGAAGTGTTCCTCTTTCTCATTATCCTTGCCAGCATCTGCTATCATCTGAATGTTTGATCTGGTTTTTTTTCTTTGAGTTTGTTTATATGGTGGATTATGTTGATGGATTTCTGTATATGAAACCATCCCTGCATCCCAGGAATGAAGCCTACTTGATCATGGTGAATGATCGGTTTGATGGGTTCTTGGACACCATTTTGAAGGATTTTGTTGAGTATTTTTGCATCAAACTTCGTAAGTAAGATTGTTCTGAAGTTCTCTTTCTTTGTATGGTCTTTGAGTGGTTTAGGAACTAGGGTTGTTGTGGCCTCAAAAACTGTTTTAGGTAGTGTCCCATATTACTATATTTTGTGGAATAGTTTGGAGAGTATTGGTATTAGGTCGTCAATAATTTTCAGATAGAATTCTGCACTAAACCCATCTGGACCTGGGTTTTTTCTTGGGGTTGGGGGCTTCTGATGACTGCTTCTATTTCTTTAAGTGTTTTGGGATTATTTAGATGGTTTATCTGGTCCTGGTTTAACTTAATATCTGGTAATTGTCTAGGAATTCATCCATTTCCTCCAGATTTTCCAGCTTTTTTAAGTATAGGCTTTTGTGGTAGGATATGATGATTTCTTGAATTTCCTCACTTTCAGTTGTAATGTCTCCACTTTCCTTTCTGATTTTGTTAATTTGGATGCCCTGTCTTTGCCCTCTTGTTAGTCTGGCTAAGGGTTTACCAATGTTGTTAATTTTCTCAAAAAACCAGCTCTTGGTTTTGTTAATTTTTTGAATGGTTCTTTTGGTTGCCTTTTAGTCAGTTTCTGCTCTGAGTTTGATTACTTCTAACCATCTACTCCTCTTGGGTATATCTGCTTCCTTTTGTTCTAGAGCTTTCAGCTGTGCTGTCAAGTTGCTAGTGTATGCTCTCTCCAGTTTCTTTTTGGAAGCACTCAGCACTATGAGTTTTCCTCTCAGTATTGCTTTCATTGAATCGCATATGTTTGAGTATGTTATGTTTTTGTTTTCATTAAATTCTAGAAAATCCTTAATTTCTTTCTTTATTTCTTCTTGACCATGCTCTCATTTATTAAAGCATTGTTTAGTTTTCATGTGTATTGGCTTTTTGTTGTCTTTGTTGTTATTAAAGACCATCCTTAGACCATGGTGGTCTGATAGGTTGCATTATAGTATTTCAATCTCCTTATATCTATTGAGGCTTGTTTTGTGGCTGATTATATGGTCAATTTAAAGAAGGTGCTGTGAGGTGCTGAGAAGGTGTATTCTTTTGTTTTAGGATGATATATTCTGTAGATGTCTATTAATTCCATTTGTATCATAACCTCTGCTAGTTTCACTGGATCATTGTTTAGTTTCTGTTTCCATGATCTCTCTATTGATTAGAATGGGATGTTGAGGTCTCCCGCTATTATTGTGTGAAGTGCAATTTATTTTTTGAGCTTTAGTATGGATTCTTTTATGAATATAGGTGCTCTTGTATTTGGAGCAATATGTTAAGGATTGAGAGTTCCTCCTGACAATTTTTCCCTGTAATGAGTTAAAAGTGTCCTTCCTTATCTTTTTTGATACCTTTTTTTGAAAATCTACTTTATTCGATATTAGAATGACTACTCCAGCTTCTTTCTTGGGGCCAAAAAACTTGCTTGGAAGTTTTTTCCCAACATTGTACTCTGAGATAGTGTCTGTCTTATTCTCTTAGATGAGTTTCCTGTATGCAGCAAAATATTGGATTCTGTTTACCCAGTCTGATAGCCTGTGTCTCTTTATTGGGGAATTGGGTCTATTTATTTTAACAAATATCACAGAATAGTGGCTGATATTTCCTGCTATTTTTGCTTTCAGAGGTAGAATTATGCCTTTGTTTCTTTCTTCTATTGGTTTTCTTGCTTAGGTATTTTCTTGTTTTTACTAGCATGTAGTTTTTCACCTTGTATTGGGTTTTCCACATATAATTCGTTGTAGTTCTGGGTTTGTGTTCAGGAATTCTTTAAATTTTGTTTTGTCTTAGAATATTTACTCTCTCCATCTGTGGTGATTGAGAGTTTTCCTGGGTATCGCAACTTGGGCTGACACCTGTGCTCTCTTAGGGTCTGCATGATGTCTGTCCAGGACCTTCTAGCTTTCATAGTCTCTGTTGAGCAGTCAGGTGTGATTCTGATTGGTCTTCCTTTATATGTTACATGACCTTTTTCCCTTACTGCTTTTAGTATTCTTTTTCTGCTTTGGGGACTTGTTGTTTTGACTATTATGTGTCGGTAAGACTTTCTTTTCTGATCCACTCTATTTGGAGTTCTGTAGGCTTCTTTTATGTTCATGGTCATCTCATTCTTAAGGGTAGGGATGTTTTCTTCTACAATTATGTTGAAGATATTTACTGTGCCTCTTAGTTGATATTTTTCACCCTCTTCTCTCATTGTGTCCTGGATCTCCTGGAAATTTTGGGTTATGAGCTTTTTGATTTTTACATCTTCTCTGACTGTTTTGTCTATGTTTTCAATGTTGTCCTCAGCCCCTGAGATTCTCTCTTCCATCTCTTGTAGTCTGTTGGAGATGCTTGCATCTGTGACTCCTGATTTCTTTTGTAGGTTTTCCACCTCCATGGTTGTCTCTTATACTGTTTTCTTTATTTTTTCCATTTCCATTGTAAATTCCTTCTTCAATTCCTTCATCTCTTTGGTTCTGTTTTCCTCTAGTTCTTTGATTTCTTGGAGTGTTTTTCGTGTTTCCTCTTTAAAAGCTTCTATTTCTTTAAGCTTTTACTCCTGTTCTTGTTTAAGTGGGTTAATCATGCTCTTCTCAAAGATCTCCATCATCACCTTGGAATATGATTTCAGGTCTAAGTCTTCTTTATCTGGAGTGTTTGACATTCTTCTGTTTGCTGTGATGGGAGAGGTGGGTTCTAGTATTGCCAAGTTGTCTTGTTTTCCACTGGGCAAGTTCTTTCACTTTCCTCTTGCCATCTTGTTGTCTGTGCTTATATGTGGTCTTGCTGTCAGTGATTGGTTCCCTTCTCTCCCAAGTACCTGGCCTGTGTCCCCTGATCTCTGCTGTTTTTAGTGGCAAATGTCTTGAAAGTTTGGTCCCCATGCAAGGGTCTTCCAGGTGGACCTGAGTCTCTTCGGCAGAGTTCCTGCTCCCCTGGAACAACTGGAGGGCTGTACCTACCGCATGCTAGGCCTATCCCTCTCTGTGTCCTGGTTACTTGCAGCTCAGTCTCGTCAGTCCTGTGTCCCTGGATCTCTGCTATTCCTGTTGAAAATGGCCTGAGTGTTTGGTATGCACGCTATGGGTTTCCGGGCAGATACTAAGTCCCTATTTTGGGTTCCTGTTCCCCTGAACCAATTGGTGGGGTGTGCTTTCTGCTTGCTAGGCCCAGACCTCTCTGCACCCAGACTACTTGCAGCACAGTCTTACAAGGCCTGCATCCCTGCATCTCTGCTGCTCCTGGTGGCAAATGGCCTGTGCATTTGGTCCGCACACAAGGGCATTCTGGGTGGAAACCAAGTCCCCAAGGCAGAGTCCCTGCTCCCCTGAACCTAGGGGGGCTGCTCTTTCCTTGTGCCAGGCCTAGCCATATCTGCGCCCAGGCTACTCTCAGCACAGTCTCACCAGGCCTGCGTCTCTGAGTCTCTGCTGTTCCTGGTGGCCCTAAAGGTTTTTTAAACAGATGAGCACTATTTTAAACAACATATATTTGTTAAAGTAATATCTGGGGAACAAACTCTGCCCTGAATCTAGTACCATGTAAATACCCCAAGTACAAGCAATTAGGGGAAAAAAATCAAGTAAAACACAATTAAAAAATAATATCACAGAGTTGAAGAATTAACAGCCTTTGAAATAACTTGCTATATTCACATAGTGAATACACACACACACACACACACACACACACACACACACACTCACAAAATGGAATTGATTCCTGAATCTAGAATGGTTTCTTAGTGATTTATATATTTGTGATCAAATGACACATTTATAAAATATAATATGGGATGCCTTTAAAACCTGTGATGTCCAAATATTAATTACTAGAAAATTTTTTTCACAGAATCTTCTTATATGACTTAATCCTGTAATGTATGTGTGAAAAGCAGACCTGTCATAATGAATGCACACAAGGAATCTGAAACTTCTTGCTGTATAAATTTGCTTCTCCCTCAATGCTCTGTATAGCTCCTACAAAGAAACAAGTGAATCTCAGACTGCAATCCAAAAACTACTCACCCCTCTGACCTATGCAAGCAACTCAGTGAAATCTCTCCTCAAAGAGCAAATATCTTTGGTTTTGTTGCTGTTGCTGCTCTATTATTTACTTTGATAGGTGCAGATTTTGGAAAACTTTTGAGCGATATGATTTTCTCTTATCTCAACATATTTAATTGTCCATTTCCTCAGATTTTCTTTTTTATATGTAAGTTGATTCTTTTAAAAATCTATTAAATTTAAATTACTTTTATTGAATAAATGTTTTATCCTTCACCCTTGTATTGTTAAGGAAAAAGAATAAGGAAAAAATGAAATAAAGGTTTCATTTAGATGTGCTCAAGAAAATGCTACTCAATTAAATCTTAAAAAGAAATGTTTTTAACCTTATTATTATGTTTAATCTATACACACCTAGAAATCTCTGACTGTTTCCATGTTACATTCTGTCCTACATGTACTTCATACTTTTGGTAACTAGTGGGATTTCAATGCATGCTACCAAACCTCTAAAAAATTTGACAAAATTCTTTTAAATTCTGCATGTTTATCCCTCTAATTTAAATAAACTTGCAAGAAAAAAAAAAGACACCTAAAGCACACGTAAAGTTTCACATGGTTGAGACTTAGCAAAAATAAACGTGCGTAAATATAGAGGTATTTCTCTCAATCAAAATTAAATCAATTGTTTTTTATGTTAAAAAAAAGGAAAGAAATAAATCCTAGAAAAGAAAAGTTCCTAATACTATAAATTTAAAAATGTCATTTAACACTTTATTATCAAAAAAGAAATAAGTGTGAAGACTCTTTGCCTATACAAAAAGCCTATTTAACCAGTGAAATGTAAAACTGGTTGTGTCTCAGTTTCAATTAAAAATAAAAAGTTAAGGATGATTGAATATCTAACTTAAAAGGCAACAAACATTCAAATATGATTGTGATACTGATAAGAAGGACTTGAAAAGATATTATAGTTTATCTTTTTAATTAAAAATAAATTATTTAAGCAGAAAATTCACAATTTATTAATGCTAAGTTTAATTTAGCAATGAAAGGTGCATTAATATAGTTAGAAAATAATCAAGTATATAAAAATTTTTATCTCTAGACTTCTATTAAAATATAGCATAAAATAAACATAGATTAGGTCTGAACTAAATTCTTTAGCTATCTCTAGTTTACAATTAACCTGCAGCAACTCAAATGTCAAAGATTCCATTGTCTGCCCGTGCAGTCAAGTGTAGCATATGGACTACATTACAGTCAAGACCTAGAGGTTGCATGTGCTGCTTCATGGTGTCTGGAGTATAAACAAAGGTGTTGTCTTGGACAAATTTAGTCCTTCATGTTTTAGATTATGGTAAATTTGAAACCACTTCTCCCATATGTGAAAATGGAAATTGGGTAAGCAACCTCCCCCACGATTTGGCAAAGGTAGGGCCTAACCTTTAGTGTGTGTGGGGGGGGGGTGGCCAAAGCAGTAGAAGCTGTTGTTGTATAAAATTATGACAAGGAGAAATTCAGTCTCACATGACACCCTCCATTGTCTAAGAGGTATGGGCGCTTAAAGTACAAATTAAAAGAGTTCTGAAATTGAGATGATTTAATAAAATCTCAGACAAAACTCAGTTCTACCTTTTTTTAAATCAAATTTTTTATATGTGGAAAATGCAGTAAATTAAAATAACAATACAAAAACAAGAACATGCAACTTGATGATGCATAACAAAAGAAACATTTTTTGAAACATTGAAAATGTCAGAGAATATGTTTAGCATTCACATAGAAAAGAACCACTTTTCTCTCCTCCCCATCCCTCTGTCCTTCTCTGTCTCTGTCTCTCTCTCTCTCCGTCTGTGTGTGTGTTTGTGTGTGTAAAACTATGCTCCTCTTTTTTTCTCTCCCTTTCCCTTTTCTCCTATACTGTTTTCCTCCTTCTCCTCTTTCTCACTATCAAAGTTTACTGATATTTTTGACATTAATGTTCCCCTGACACACTGAGAACTTAAGCAGTGGAACAATAGAAGCATATAGATATGTACAATGAAAGCAACTTTTATGTACACATATGCTATATACTTGTAACTGCTATAGACACATTTGGAACAAGTGGAAGCTTGGACTCATTGGAAGGTTCTTAAGTGATACAGACACGTGTTTGGAGAGGATTGTGAGACACCAAGTTCATGGTACTTGCTGTTTAAAGATGTAATCTCTTTCTCTCCCAGTGCTGCTTCCATGATGGGAGAAAACCACAAAAGCACTACCAAAGCTCAGCTAATGTCAGTGTCATTAGAAAATGATCATGAAGACCCTGATCTTCCACAATGTGATCGACACAAACCAAGTTTGTCTATAGTCAGTCTGTCCACCTCTCTCATCACACTAATATAAAATGGACTCATGCTTTCTGGGCATAAAGACATCTGGCCTTCATCTTCTTGAATTTACTTTGTTTTCAAAGAAAGATTATTATTTACAAAGAACAGTTCAGAGGCTAATGAGAGAGTTCAACAATGGGAACAGACAAGGTTCTCAAAGAGTCCTTTCGATCAACATCCAATGTGCATCACGATTTCTATTTTTTTTTTACTTTTGTTTTTTATAGTTTGTTTACATTTCAAATGTTATCCCCTTTCCAGGTTTTCCCTCCCCCTGATTCTATGAGGGTGCTCCCCCACCCATCTACACACTCCTGCCTCCCAGTCCTGGGGTTTAGGCTTTTGTAAAGTGCCTGTGTTTGGCTGTATGTCCCTGTTCATATGGGAGTAAGAAGCTGATGTCACCTGTCTTCCTCAAGACTCTGCACTTGCTTTGTTCTAGGTCAGGCAAGGACTCTCACTGGATGTACCATTCAACTGTGTAAACCGGCTAAGGACTTAGCTCCAGGGATTCAGTTGCCTTCTTTTCCTCAGCTCCAGGGTTATAAAAGCATGCTGACTTTTACCTGGGTCCTAGGGACCCAAAAAGATCCACATCTTGTGTAGTAGACACCTTGCTAGCTTCATTGTCCAAACTGTTTTTAAAATAATTGAACTTCATATTGAAAAGTTAACTTTTAGAAAATTTGAAAATTTTATCTTTTAGAAAATAATATCAAAGATGCCATTAACCATGTTTTATTGTGTATATTATCTTTCACTGAATATACTTTAAACGTAATAATAAAAATAAAAATAAATGTTTATCACAATTTTTGTTACACCAAAATGCTGGTACTGGAATAAAAGGACATAAATAAGAATGACATTGTTAGAATTGACCTCTAGAAAACCATTAGTAAAATTATTGCTTTTTTCCCCTATGTGTTTGTGCTGTACTAGCCTTAAACAATTAATTTTAGGGGGAGAAATGCTTCCCCCTCAAAAAAATCTTCTGCCAAATATTCTTCTGGACAGGTGACCCAGACAACTCAGTTATATTGGACTTCTCATAAATGTGAGTCAACAAAGAAGTAAGTTATGTATAGTTTTTCTGTGATTAATTCAAATTATTAGAAGGGAACTCAGTCTACCATTCTACAAAGCAAAAGTAGAGAAAATTATGTCCAAAATACAGGAGATGTCTTAGAAATGTTCTTGATATTTCCATGCCTTTTTGACCAGGGTCATCAGAAAATTAAGATGGATATATTATTTGTGGATGGAGGGCTAGGGGACATAAAATAAATCCATGATGATTTGAAGCATATAGGAGAGACATGGATTATACGAAGTAGATGATTGATGAAAACTATACTTGTCAAATATAAAACTAAGCATTGCAATTGTGGCTGAGAAACATTTTCTCCTTATTTTTTTATAATTATGTTATGTTACAAATACTTTTTCTTCTTTCCTTCTATTTTAATTAAACATGGATGTTTAATTGTTATTAATTTTATAATAAGTATTTAATTTGCTAACTAGTAGAATAACATTACTCAAGGAAATTGTTTTCTCTTAATAATAATAATTTATGTATTTTGATATTTTTATTTGTTCGTTTGTTTGCTTGTTTGTTGAAACAGAATTTACTATGTAGTCGAAGTTGGCCTTGAATATCTTCTTTCCCTATTTCCACCCCGATGAATATAAAAATTATAGGTGTCTGTTACCACAATCAATGTATATTTTCAACTAATTCAATACAGTTGTATCACTAAACAATTTTGGAACTAAAATGATTTAACAAGAAGTGTATGACAAAACTTGTGGTAGAGGAAGTTCATGTAATGGTGTATTTTATTTGTGGACTTAACTTGGCTGTGGGATCTACTGAGGACTGGTAAAACACTGTTTAAATGTGCTTGTTGGGGTTTTTATGGAAGAGATTAAAATTTGAATGAGTAGACTGAGAAAAATTGATTGCTTGCATCAACATGTTAGCATTTGCAATTTTCAGACTTCATAGGAAGTGGTGTTTATCACAAATATCTATAATTACTCTTAAAAAATATTGTATTTATTCATCTTATATGCCAGTATCGGCCTCTAAATGTCAGTTTGGCAGCTTCTTCTCCTATTCACCCTCTCTTCTCCTTTGAAAAGGAGGGGCATTCCTAGGTATTCTCCTTACCACCACACCCCACACTCACCCCCACTACCACCCCAAGGGTTCAGTTATTTGACCCTGTTGGTCTTCCTGTGGAGTCCTTATTCTCTTTGGGATCCTCAATCCTTCCCCCAACTCTTCCCCAAGACTCCTTGAACTCCATCTAATGTTTGCATATGGGTTTCTGTATCTTTTTTGGTCAGCTTTTGCATGGAGCCTCTCAAAGGATAGTTATGCTAGAATCCTGTCTCTAAGCACAATAGAATATATTATCAATAGTATCAGAGATTATTCCAAAACTCCCATGGACTAAAACACCAACCATTGTGTACTTAATAGTTACAATGAGCATAAAGTACATGTAAAACAAAGTGTAACAAGGAAATAATCAACGTTTTCTTGGTGTGTAAAGATTAAACATAAAGTCATTGTTTCTAATACTGAGTAATACTTCATTGTGTAAATATACCACAATTTCTGTATCCATTCATCTAATGAATGACATGTAGGTTTTTTCCAGCTACTGGCTATTATAAATAAGGCTGCTATGAACATGGTGGAACACGTGTCCTTATTGTATGTTGGAACATTTTGGGGGTATATGCCCAGAAGTTGAAAAACTTGGTAGTACTATGTCCAATTTTCTGAGGAACCACCAGACTGATTTCCAGAGTGGTTGTATCAGCTTACAACCCCACCAACAGTGAAGGAGTGTTCCGCATCCTTGCCAGCATCTGATGTCATCTGAGTTATTCATCTTAGCCACTTTGATTGGTGTGAGGTGGAATCTCAAGTTTGTATTGACTTGCATTTCCCTGATGACTTGCAAACAAGCTTTGGGTTCCTCTGGTTTCCAACTACTCTATTGGACCTCTATGTCTGTGCTACCACGGGAATGACTTTACTTGATCTCTGGGGCTTATCACTCATAGTTCCCCAGCAATTTTCTCCTCTGTGATCCACCAACACACACACACACACACACACACACACACATGCATGCATGCATGCACACATGCACACACATACACACCAAAGAATCCCAAAGCTTGTTTGCTGCCCAATTTAGTAACTTGTTGAGCTGGAGTGTCAAAAATAAGTTGGAGTATCATAAAAGATAGATATCTGACACCAAGCTTTTACATCTACATCAGCATAGATATGCCTGTTGATATGTGAGCACACATACACACACAGACACACAGGGACACATGCACTCACACTTACACACACTGCAACATATTTTAAAATAAATGTTTGTCTCTATGTGTTAAACTCAAGATGATCTATGTTTACTTCCATAAGATTAAAGTATGCAGATTTCCATATTTGCCACCATGTGGTCACACTAAGTCCTGTCTAAACCAAGTGACAGAGGATTATTATTGCTTATAGTTACACTGGTTTCATTTCCCCATCAGATATCATAAATCTATTTAATATATACACTTTAAATAAAAATTTTCAAGAAATTTAAATTGATATGTTAGTTTTAACTATTATAAATTATCTCTGTTAAAGTTGATAATCATCAAATAATATATATATATGTATATACAATAAAACCTGTTGAATTTGAAATAGAGAAGCTAAAAAATGTTCAGTAAAGTAATAATTTAAAATTGTGGTCAGATTTATCTTCTGAGCAAAGGGATGGCTTATTAGGTAGGCAAGAGGTGCATACAGGAAGGGGGTAGTTTACAATAGGAGGGGTTAGGAAGGAAGAGAGGGAGGAATCTAGGAAGAGGGACAAACAAGAGGTTAGGAAGGAAGGAAGCTGGCGTGCAGAGAGATTACTAAAGGAACTGTAACTAAAATAACTTCAGTGGCCTCTAGAGAATTTTCAGAGTGATAGTTGTTTAGAGACATGTTTATGTCATCTATTAGTTATGTTTTAATTTATTGTTTATATAATGTATGAATTGTTAAATGATCATGTTTTAAAATTAAGTAGTAATTGTGTATGGTCACAGTATACTTCACAACTAAAAGAGTTTATTGTATTGAATAAACATGGGAACACTAAGACATACTTTTTGTCTGGAGGAAAAGATGATGACTATTAAATAAAACACATTGCATTGGAAGTGATGGCTGCATGCTGAAAAACATCTTTTTGTTAAAGTGTCCACTAGAAGTGAGGATAAAAGCTTAGTTGTCATATAATAATTTGGATTGTCGTTATGGATGAACTTTTCAAGCTGTATAAGGAGCAATGATATGAAATCTTCATCATTTAGATGGCCTCCCTCATTTAGGAGAGAAGGAATTTTAAAATGTAAAGAAAAGGAGAGAAACCACAACAAAGCTGCTCAGCCAAATGATACTAGAGGAATGACAGCCAGATAAACACTTTCAGGTCTTAGTACATAGAGATCCTAGAAATGGTATCAAATGTTTTCCATTAATATAGCAAAATGTGAAGAGTTTATAGTTCAGCAAAGACAGGAGAGTTATATAATAAAGAAGTAGCAAGAGACACGGAGAAGAAGGTGCAAAATGGGTCACTAGAGCAAGACAAAGCACAGCTGTCTTAGGGATGATCAAATCAGATGAATTATTTCTGTTGTTATTTATTCTAAGAATATGTCAATTCAGAATGTAAATTGAATGAATGTAAGAAAATTATCCTGAAGTGCTATCACTTAGGAATTTATAGATTCAATACTGTTCAAGATATGATTAAAAAGTTTCAGTGTTGTATGTATTGTATGAAAGATCAGACAGAAGATTAAGCACCTTACAGCATAGAGATTCTATCCACTCTGCATGGGGATGGTACTGTGAACCTTTCAATACTAATTACTTTGGTATTAAAGAACTGGAGGACTTTATATCATTCTCTCAGGTATATTTCTATTTTTGTCCTGAATATTTTATGGATGCTTGAATCTGAAGTACACTATTTCCTCTATATATATGGAATAGAAAATATAATAAATAAAATCAATGATAAAATGTTAGCAGATTTAATAATATATAACAGTATGATTAAAACTTTTGCACTAAGCATGTGGCCAATAAGAACTTAGAAATAATAATTAACTACAAATACTGTCTCATTCTTCATAACATGTTTAGCTAGCAGATTTTAAGCATGTATCCTAGAAAGTGTTCGATGTCTCATAGGCTTTACATAAGATCCCCCTTCACAAATATTTCCTTTTTATCTTTTCAAAATGTTCTATAGGTTATTTTATGTATTTACATTGCAAATGTTATCCCCTTTACTCCCTCCCCTTCCACTCCCATTGTTTCTATGAAAATTTTTCTACCCCCTCATCAACTTCCTAGTTTTTTTTTTAGACTGGGAAAATGAGCCTTCACAGGACCAAGGTCTTTTCGTTCTATTGATGCCAGACAATGCCATCCTCTGCTACAAATGCAGCTAGAGCCATGGGTCCTTCATGTGTACTCATTGCTTGATGAACACACAAGAAACAATTCACAGACCATATGAAGCTCAAGAAGAAGAAAGAGCAAAATGTGGATGATTCAGTCGTTCTTAGAAAGGAGAACAAAACACTTACAGGAGAAAATACAGGAAAAACAAGTGGAGCAGGGGCTGAAGACAAGGTCATTCAGAGACTGCCCCACCAGGGGATTCATCCCATGTACAGCCACCAAACCCAATCACTATTGCCGATGCCAAGTGCTTGCAGACAGGAGCCTGATATGAATGTTGCCTAGAGGCTCTGCCAGAGTCTTAGTAGTACAAATTATGAGGCTTGCAGCTAATCATCAGACTGAGTACAGTGACCCCAGTGGAGGAGTTAGAGAAAGGACTGAAGGAGCCGGAAGGGTTTCCAACCCCATAGGAAGAACAATATCAGCCAAACAGAATTTCCGCCCCACTAGGGCTTCCAGGGACTAAATCAATCATTGAGTTTCACACATATTTCTAGTTTGAAGAGTTAATGACAATTCATGAAGAGTTAGACATGTAGCTTTCAAGAAAAACATCCAATGATTAAAGCTCTACAGGTGCTCTTAGAAACTGCGGAGTAAAGTAAGTGTAAACTGAGAAATTCAGCATCAGTTTCTTCCTCCCACCACCGAAAACAGCCTCAAAATTGTTATGTCTAAGATGTGGAAGCTACTTAAACACTCTTTTAAAGATTGTGTAAAAATAAAGAAATAAATTATTCAATCAAGCGTATATATGGCTTTAAAAAATTCCGGAATGTCTTCATATTTCTAGATGAATGAGATGAGAGCTGAGGTAAATGTTGAGTGAAAGACTTAGGCATATGTTTAAGACCCTGCGTGTCGGATGTTAAAGGGATAGGGGTTCTCTGCTATTGTTGAGATTCTTCATGGAAAAGTCATCAGATTTGCAGTTTAGACTCTGGACACTGAGGTGGATGATCCATTTCTATAAAACGGCCCCTATGTACAGAGCTGAATCTCAACTAAAAATCATCACAAAGCAAGAAGTTTAGGAGAACAAGGGTCTATTTATACCTTCCAAAGTCTAGAGTCTAAAAATTTGAAATGTATCACTTTCCTTCTGATAACATTGGAGCAGATGTGTGTGTGTGTGTGTGTGTGTGTGTGTGTGTGTGTGTGTGTGTGTGTGCGCGCGCACACATGCTCCCACGAGCACATGTATTGCTCTTATCTTCTGGGAGCTGCTATCTATCTATCTAATCTATCCTGCTCCTCACTTTCTTGTCCTGCTGCCCTGTCAGCACTTGGCATTTCTCATGATGCCAATCTTTCATCCTGTTAGAAGACCATTCAGCCTGGATTTACAGCCCACTGCAAAATGACCTCACCTGCAATCAGCATGTTGACAAATAAAGTCACAGTCTATTCTTTAGGAAGTACCATAGTCATCACTATATGATAAATAAACATATTTCATAAAAAGACAGAAGGTACAGAATGGCTTTTCTTATTAATGTATAAGTTCTGTAGCAATTTGTAGGCATACTTTAAAAATGATGTATTACATAAGACAGTTGAATGGGCTATTCAAATCGTTCAGTTTATATATCACAGGTAAGCAAAGCACTGTCTTCCTCATTAGGATTGAAAAGAACGTGACTTTAGATTTAGACATGTTTTGTAGTCAGGAGATACAAATGGTTTTATACATATTACATGAACCCTCAGACAGGTTTATTTGACCTAGTGGAACATTTCTTTGTAGAACATGGAAACAAAGTTGATCTTAGACTTCATATGTATAATTATATCTGGAAGTCTTTCCACTGAAAGATAATAAACATTCAATCTCTGAAAAAGAGTTGTACCCTAACTGAGCTCCATAGATCTCTGAAGGCTTTCATGGTGGTGCTGGGTGTTATTTATCAGATGGGAATATATCTACCCTCATTAGATGACACAGCTTCTGTCTCTAATTTTACCCTCTGAACTTTTCTTTTGTATTTTCTAAATTCGACAATACTGACTAAAGCACCTATATTTCTCAAGAATTAAGTACACTTATAATATCTACATAAAGATCTAGTGTTCCTAACAAAGTACCTTCATATGAAGAAATGCATAACTGCTAATTTCCTAGGAAGATTTTAATTAATGCTTGGTCTTAATTTCCATAGCTCTTACATGTAAGAATTTTATAATAATCCAATAATTTGAATCATAATTTGCAGCTTCTTGATACAAAATATTATTGATTATACACTTTTTAAAAAATCATTTATCTTAATTAGTGATAACTAAATTATAATTTCATTTTAATGTATTCTTCTCTCATACAATACAGTCCTCACCAATCCTCATCAAAGCTTCCTCTTACTCCACTATTCCCTTACCCCTACCTCCCTTCTCCCACAGATCCATTCCTCCTCTGTTTCTGGTCAGAAAAGAGCAGACTTCCCAGGATCTCAAGCAAATGGCACATAACAGCATAGCAAGTTATCATAAGACTAGTCACAAACCCTTGTAACAATGCAGCAATGTAACAATGTTAAACAAGGCAACCCAATAAGGGGAAAAGGGTGCCAAGACCTGGCAAAAGAGTCAGAAACAATCCATGGTTTTTTGGTTGTGAGCCGAGTCTTTTAATCTGAGCCATTTCTTCAACACAATTTTCTATTTTCCATTAAGAACGACTTACAATGTTTATAATCAATACTGTGAAATCATTATGGTTTTGTCAGGTTGTTTTAGTCTGCTTGCCATATTTCCACAGAGTCGTCAGGATGCATAAACAGAAAATTCAAGAGAAAATGACTCAAGGGTGAGTGAGTGCTTAGATAGGCAACTCTAGTAAGCACAATTGAAATAGTCCCATGAATATGGGGAGTTATTTCATGTTTCAGAGCTCTGTATCTTCATGTGTAAGGTACCCATATTCTGTAAAAAAATAGAGAGTGAGAAGAGGCTGAAATGCATCAGATCTGACTAATGCAATAGAGAGCAGCTGAGAGAGGGTTGATGCTCAGTATGTTAGTATTCAGTATCACCAAGGACCCTTGAACTGAGGTTTAAATTGAGTTTTATTTGCATACATACATTTAACAAGTCACTGTAGTATTTAAATTGTCTTGTACTATGATTAAATTTGATGAATTGAACAAGTATGCTCTACATGCATTTTTATAAATTTTAATACTGCCTTATTAACAGTCCCTGAACATATGAAAATAGTATCATTAAATAGATATATTTTAAATTGGCCAGTAGGCATGTAACTACAGGTAAATCAAATTTAGTTGGAAATTTAGAGTTGAACTTTCAACTAATGATACTATTTTAGATGTATAATCTTGTACTGAATTTTCAAACATATCATTCAGAAATGTTCACATATATTTATATAAAACTGATGAAAATACCAATTTCAATATTTATATGCTGCTAAAATAAATCAATATATAATTGACGTGGTATGAATAGTGAAAGGTATAGAATATGAAGCTGTGGAAGCTAACAATGAGAGAAAAGTCAGTATTTCACTCATTCATTGGTGAATCCACACCATTAAGTGACGGTAATTAAAATATCCTTGAGAGAATAATAGATACCAAGTAAAACTCACAAAATAATTGGTGGTATAAAATATAACAACTTGATATTATATAATATGCTATACTTTCTTGTATCCAGAATAATTTGAAAATATGAGTATGTTTGTACCTGATAGATTAAGTTCACTAATTTGACTTAGATTCCTAAAAAAAATAACCTGTGTGTCACATACTTTCTGGACATAGGTGAATTTTTGTAAGAAACCATTTATTCTAGATTCTTCCCTTTTCTTTTAGTTATAAATCCAACAACTTCTTGAGATGTGCCAAAGCTAACTTCTGAACATACATTGGCCATTTTGGTTCTTTTCCTTAATCATCCTCACAACCTAAATAACACTGACAGTTGTTAATGCATTCACACCTGATGGTGGGAAAGTTACTTGTATGAAAATCATTCATCTTATTTTGTTTTTCTTGACATGATTATACATATTTAATTGGTATGAGGTAATGTTTTAATACAGGTAGACATAAAGTAATGATCAAACTAAGATAATTACCGTTTTCATGGATGTCAACACTTTTTATCTCTTTGTGAAAAGGACATACCCAATCTTCTCCCTTTAGTATTTTAATGTATGTAACATGTGGCTGTCCCTCTGATGTACTGTGAGATAAATAAAATCATTCCTACGAACCTACAACATGCTGCCCATTCAAAAACCTCTCATGTCAACAAGGAACATGTGAAGTGTATGTTTGTCTATGTATATGTATTCAAAATTAGTTTTAACTGTAAACTTGACACAAACGTAGAATCATGTAGAAAGAGCGAACTAAAGCTGAAGAATTGCTCAAGGATTTGAGGCATTTTCTCCAACACTAATTGATGTAGTAGGACAGCTCAGCCCACTGTGATCAGTATCCTCCCTAAGCAGGTATGACTGAACTGTACAGAAAAGTTAGCCCTTTAACCGAGAAAGAACAAGGCAGAAACATGGTTTGTACTTCAAGCTTCAGCCATGAGTAGCATGCCTTAGCTGAAATAATTAATGAGCATACACTGCTATACAAATATACCCTCCCTTCTCCAAGTTAATTTGGTCACGATGATTATCACAACAAGAGATGGCAAACTAGACCCGCCCACACACACACATGAGTATGCAATAAAACACTATTCTGTAATAAAAATATTAAAATTCTAATTATTCACAACAATGTGAAACAACGTTGAGAATGCTATTGTGCTAAGACAGCCACAGAACAACACATCAATAATTTCACTGATGTGTGGAGTCAGCAAAAGGTTCATGTCAGAAGTTGAGAAAGTTGAGATAAAAACATCCATTTTATAAGGAGAGTTCAGGAGGACGTTAAAAAATAAAATTCTGTGATGATATAAAGAAAAATAATACGAAGGGAAATTTTAGTGATATGAAGGAGAAAAAGAATGTGGGGGATGAATAAATAGCACTAAGGATGTTTGATAAAGCCACATAGAAATCAACCGATTTGTAAGTTATCTATCATATGTACATCACATACACAGAAGATAGCTATCAGGTAGATAGGTAGATAGATAGATAGGTAGATAGATAGATAGATAGATAGAGATAGATAGATAATAAATAGATATTGATATGTATAATTTCACAGAGTTTAATTGGAGTTATCAAACACAGGTGATGATGCTTCTCCCATTAAGTCACAGATTATCAAATAAAAAGTTCTGTTCCAGGTATAGATTACCTCTCCTTGAATTGGTCAGGACCACAGATCAATTCAGCCTGATGACATTGTTTGTGGTTGACTACAAAGCAGCACATTATGTTCACAGAACAAACAAAACAAAAATCAAGTTCAAACTGGCAAAGAAGCTTCTTCGGTGCTGGCTAGCTTCATAGGTCCAGAGAATGCTATGCATGTTGCTGAGGAAGACAACCAGCAATCTATCCAACTGTGAAGCCTGTGACCAGTGCTGACCAGCATTGTAAGATATACTCACGTATACAAAAATGGCATGAATGTTATGGAGATAGTCAACTACTTTCTGAGTTACCTTCCTCTCTATGGAAGAATATTCATGCCACATACTATACATTTTATCAGGAACTCATGACTGTGACATCACAGGCCATAGGGCTAAACTCACTACTATTAATTTGCCAAATTGACATATATTAGATTCCAAATTTGTATCTTCTACTCAAAATTAGTGTGGCTCTCAGACCTCATCATATAAGTTTATTTGTGCAATAAAACGTAAGTGATGCAGAAATTTTAAAATGTGGTGAGTGCCTTTGAAGTACTCAGTAACAAACAGGGATGGATGTGGAAAAGTTCAGGAGGGGGTGCTAGGAGGGACTAGGAAGTAAATTTGATTAGGATGTTTTGCTCCAAAAGCTTCACTTGTTATATTATATATAATCTTCTAGGAATAGTTGGCATGGAAGCAGTGGAGAGTGATGAGAGTCCCTGTTGCTCTCTACCGGTGACAGTTTCTACACATGTTCACTCTGTACCTGATTGATTTTTTATTTTGTTCTGCAGTTGTTTTGTTTCTCTAGTAATTGCTGTGTTCTCTAAGATAAGATTTTCTGCTTTGGTTGCCCAAGTGACTAAGAGTATGTGACACTAACTTAATGCTCAAAGTGATTGATGAAAAGAAATATGTGAGTCCAAACTATATTTTAATACAACAGTGTTGATAAAGTGTTGTATGCATGCATAAGCTGCTGTTTACAAAAGCAAAAAAATGCAGTGCTGGCTTTTAGCAGAATCAATATTCAATCTGGTGCTCAAAAATTAGTCATTAATATCAAAAGACTCCTCTATAGTTTCTAACATTAGATTCAGTATTACCAGTCATTTTAAAGTAATAACTGATTACACTAGATAATTAGATACATATTATTTTGATGGATACTGATTTGCAAGTTGATGTTCATAGGTATGTAAAATACAACTGTAAAATTTCCTCTGTTAAAATGGTTCATATTTTCCCATTTTTACCTGAAGTACCAACAACATCCAACCAGTTGCACATTGGTTTAATATTCAAGGAGAGAAAATTAAAAGCAGCCTAAGTGCTGAAACTCCCTTTGAACCACAAGTTCAAGTTTTAATGGTTTTACAGCCTTCTCAGGCTGTCAATGGAAAAATGTGGCTTGACATTGAACACATACCAAGTCAGTAGCATAACTATTTCATAATGTCTGATTGGTCCTTGAAAAATAATTTAAAATTCAATCCATGTGATGGAAACACTACTTAGAAAAAGACCATTCATACTCAACTGCTACAAGAAAATCAGTGGCAATAGTTTTCAGTTCTTCCTACAGCACAAGGGCGTTTACAGACTTAAAGTGTAATAGTTTCTAGAATATTACATATTGAGCATCATTAATATTAATTTTACTATCATAAAATTCACCATTAGGAGAAAAACCATAACATTATTTTTCAAATCTTTATGAGTTGTATTTTTAATGTGTTAAAGGAAGATTTTCAGGTTTATTTATAGGAACTCTTTGGGAATATCCATTCATAATTCCATTAGGTCATTCATTCATTAATTTAACATCAATGGGTTATATTGTGTCTCCTGGTGAAGGGAAGTTGCCTAGTCATCTAGCCAACTGCCATTTATAGTGGTAAATGATTTTGAATTTTCTTTAAAAGCACATGACTGGTTACTTATGGTTCCAGAACTTCAGGTCACTGAATATAGAATTGCTGTGTTTTCCACATATACGCTCACATCAATTCATCTCCCAACCCTCACCTGAGAATTTGCAGTAGAAAGGGATCAACCCAGGGGTCTACAGTTGCCATAAGCGCAAAGATTCATGGCTCAGATTTTAAACCCTAAAGGGAATGTATAAACTGAACACCGATGACCAGGCTAAGGGACCAATGCAGAAGAAATTCTGAGAAAAAAAATTTTAGTGGCTAGAGTTGGTAGATGACAGAGAGAAAACACTCTCCCCTGGATAAAGCAGGGCAGCTAGCTGCACATACAAACGCACAGCAGGTGCAATAGCATGGACAAACATGTGCAAGCCTAACACAGACCAAATCTCAGAATGGAGACTCAAATTTTAGGTGCTATCTAGAAAGATTCCTAGGTCTTAACCTGTGGTAAGTTAACTATGTTATCAGGAAGATTGCATATACATCTGTGAGTGTTAAGTATAAATTGTTCTTGAAGGTTAGGGGAGGCCCTTGGTCCTGTGAAGCCTTGATGTCCCAGCATAGGGAAATACTAGGGTGGTGAGGCAGGAGAGATGGATGGTGGGGGAGCAAAGCATGAAGCAGGGGGAGTGGGGAAACAAGATAGGGGGTTTTCAGAGGGGAAACTAGGAAGGGGGATAACATTTGAAATGCAGATAAATAATAATGCCAATAAAAATATTTAAAGTGAGAGAGAAAAAAACATGAAGTTGGATGAATAGAGAAGTGTGCTGGATCTGAAAGATCTAAACCTTTAATCCTTCCACAAAATTCTCAAAACTAATAACTGAAAAGATAAAATATCCTCACTGCAAGTACACACGTGGGTTCTCCGTAATTTCTGAAATTACCTAGAAGTATAAATTCATCAAATTTCTTTTGCTAAAGTCAGCATAGAATTTAGAAAGAGATATGAATACAAATATGGAAAAAGATAAATGGATGTTTAAAACATTAAAATTTAAATTTGTCACATAAAACCGTTTTCAAGTTAGAATGTTTGATTATTGCTTGCTTATGTGCGCATACACACATATACATAGTGTTTTGTGATGATACATGTTATATATTTGTGTCACTCTTGGAAGAATGTGTAATTAAACATACTAAGGTTGGATCTCTTTTCTGAGGCTTATGAAGACTAGTCTACTGTCTCTACTTGGAACCCAGTTCCCATGAGCTCCCCTTGCTCACTACATTCCACTTTAGTACAGCTGCCCCGGCATCCTCTTTTTATTCTTTCTTATTTATATTTATACTTCTCTCTGCATACTTTTAATTTTTTTAATGTTTTCATAAAATATCTATGTACCTGATGACAGAAGAAAGAGCCTTTTAGGTCAATAAACAAGCAAGAGAGAGAGAGAGAGAGAGAGAGAGAGAGAGAGAGAGAGAGAGAGAGAGGGAGGGAGGGAGGGAGGGAGGGAGGGAAGGAGGGAGGGAGGGAGGGAGGGAGGGAAGGAATAAACTTTAATAGGGATTGTACTGGCTGGTTTTGTGTCAACTTGACACAAGTTGGCGTTATCACAAAGAAAGGATTTTCATTTGGGGAAATGCCTCCATGAAATCCAGCTGTAAGGCATTTTCTCAACTGGTGATAAAGGGGGAGGGCCCAGCTCATTGTGGGTGATGCCATCCCTGGGCTGTTAGACCTGGGTTCTATAAGAAAGCAGGCTGAGCAAACCAGAGGAAGCAATCCAGTTAGTAATATTCTTTCATGGCCTCTGCATCAGCTCCTTCTTCCTGACCAGCTTGAGTTCCAGTCCTGACTTCCTCTGGTGATGAAGAGCAATATGGAAGTGTAAGCTGAATAAACCATTTCCTCCCCAACTTGCTTCTTGGTCATGATAGTTTGTGCAGGAATAGAAACTCTGACTAAGACAGGAATTAAGTTTTTCTTTTCAGGCTAGTGATATAGAAAGTCTCTTCCTCATTGGAAATGATAGCATAGGGGAGATTCTGCCCATCTCCTATTTCTTTGTATAACATTCTATCACCTTCATGCAAGTCTCTGGTAATTGTTAAAGTACCCCCCCACACACACACACACACATGATCATGAGTACACATCCACACAGAGGCACACAGAGAGACAAATTGAAACAAACAAACACACACACACACACACACACACACACACACACACACACATACACACAATGCAAACCCAGCTCACATCATTCAATTTTATCTTTTTATTTTTTGCTTTTACTGTTAGTCATACTTTTTGTTTCATTATACCTTGGGGAGAACTGTCTCACTTGAATCTTCATAGAAATCTGTAATATTCACATTCTTTTTACTATATTTCCATTTTGACTAAGAGCAGGAAGATTAATGGCAAAGAAAGGAAGTCAGGAGGGTTATCCTTCATATTCTTTTCATGCAATGAAATACAGGATAAATATCATTTTTGAGAACAAGGTGGAATGTCATCATTCAATCACCTGCAGCAAAGGGGGATAGAGAAAATTAGAGAGAAGTACCATTGAAAAATGTCCTCCTAATAACTTCGCATTATTTAACACCCATTATACATCTTTCCTGTTTCCTTCACACCTCTTGCCCATATATATATAAAGGTAAGAGGTCCCAATAAATACAGACTACATAATGAAGAAAAATCTTGAGTAGTATACTAAACCTAAATTATGGGCATAAATTTATATTTTACCTTTTCTACTATCACAGTGGTTTATAAAATCATAAATTTTAGGTCTTTCATAGATTTACTTTAAATTAAAATCAACATTTTTTATTTAGTTTTTATTACGTACAGTGAATTCTAAGTACTCAAACTAGCGATGTGTTATACTCAGTGTGGACACTGTCTTAGCTGAAATATGTTGTAATATTCAAAGCTAATCCATAGTTAGTACCTTCAGTAATGCTGTTCTTTGCGTTTTAGCATGCAAATCAATGTTAAAATTACACATTTTGGATAGTTTTTGTGAAATATTCAACTATACGCATTCAGGAGAATATAAGCATGTTAAAGTAATAAGTGTGATTTTTGAGGTGTAATCCACTGAAGAAAATATTTTGCTGAATATCATATTTGTACAATATTTAGGGATATAAAGCAGTAGGGGATGCTCCTGTAATTAACATTCACCTTTTGATGGGGGAGTAAATCAAGTAACACATTTCAAGAAGTGTTTTATTATTGTTATTGTTTTGACTTATCAAGAAATGACCTTCAGCATGTAGATGTGGAAACTCCCTGTGTTTCCAGTGGTCACATGTTATGGATTTGTGTTGAGTTAACTAAAAAAATGGCTGACGTCCTACTCTCCCTCTGAGGAAACATCTTGAAAGATATATTTTTTTGCTTTGTTCCTTCCCTTCTCCCCTCTTATATTTTAAGATTCTACTTTCTTAGAAATCAGTAAATTATTTACTAATATTTCATGTTGAAGAAGAAGACAATTACAATTTCCTTTTCCTTCTGCCTTTCTGATCTTTTTTATTTCTTTCTCATTTAATCCTTTTCTTTTTTTACTTTCTTTATTTCATTTAGGTTCAACTTTTTTTTTTTTTTTTTTTTGCACTGCAATGTGATGCCATGGCAGAAGACTACAATGAGGACAGGAAAGGTCTGAGGTACCTAAAGAACTGTGGCTTCCCAGACCTGGATAGTTCATTTTTTGCAAAAACTCAAGCATTAATGGGAGATAAAATGAAAATAATGCATAAAGAAAGAAACTGAGCAGAATGCCTAGGTGTTGGTGAAGTGATAATGTATCAAGAAGATCAGAAACCAATATCTATTCAGTGTTCAAATCCAAAATGCTTTAATAAATTTAATTACCTTTCTGATAATTATCAGGAAAAGTAGTTCTAGTTATGGTTAACAGTAATCCTGAAAAAACTACAAAATATAGATAGGTCAGAGAACCCATGAACCATATCCTGACAGCACCACCTACCAGTTGTAGCTCAAACTGCAATGGGAAATAATCTAAACCAACCCTCTGTAAACACCTAAATGGTTTCTGAATACACAAAATATATAGTTACATCCAGCACTCAAAATATTTTACTTGAACGATCATTTTCTTAATTTGTTGTAATCTCATAATGAATGACTTGTAAGTTTCCAGTGAATATTTAACACACTCCATAAAACCTACATATGAATCTTATGGAGTAATAAAATAGAAACTTCTGAACTATTATATAATCGTTCAAGTTACATCAAGGAATATTCCTGCAGCCAAACGTAAGTGACAATAGCTTGTCCATGACTCAATAGCTCCCTTTTATGAAATAAAGGCTATCATGAGTTCTTATGGCTCCTGCCTTCTACGGTAGCAGGAAGTCCAGCAATGTGTATTTTTATGATTCATCCTAGAAATGAATTGGACATGGCATGGTGTTCAAAAGCATGATAAAATATCTTTTAATTTTCTCTCATGTAACTCGAGTAAAACAAAATATCTTATCTCTAATAATTATGGCATTATTACAAATATTCTCTGCAGTTATTTGACTTAAAGACAAATGTGTGGAAAGAATTTTGAGCCAGTGTTTTGCCTGCATGTATGTGTATACACTGTGGGCATGTATTGGTCCATAGAGGTTCATAGAAGCCATCGGAATCCCTCAAACTAAAGTTAAAAATGGCTATGACCTACTATGTGGATTCTGGAAACTGAAACTATGTCCTTTGCAAGAAGAACAAGGGTTAGTTTTTTTTTTCAATTTTATTGGATATTCGATGTATTTACATTTCTATTGTTATACCCTTTTCCCATTCCCCTCCCTCCTCCCCCTCAACTTGCTTCCATGAAGGTGCTCCCTCTCCCAATCACCCTCTCTACCTCAGTGCCTTGTCTTGTTGATGATGTTCTTCTTACCATGAGGTTGCAAACCTTTCAGCTTTTTCAGTCATTTCTCTCTAGCTCTTTCATTGTTGTCCCCATGTTTAGACTGATGTTTAGCTACAAGCATCTTTTTCTGTATCTATATGACTCTGGAAGAGCTTCTAAGGAGACATTCATATCAAGATCCTGCCAGGAAACACATATTGGAGAAAGAGGACAACTCCTCCGCTGTTGGTGGGATTGTAAACTGGTACAACCACTCTGTAAAACAGTCTTGTGGTTCCTGAGAAAATTGGACATAGTGCAACCTGAGGACCCAGCTATAAAACTACTGGACATATACTCCAAAGTAGCTCCAACATTTAAAGAGGACACATGCTCAACAATGTTCATAGCAGCCTTATTCATAATAACCAGAACCAGGAAAGAATTCAGATGTCCCTCAACAGAGGAATGGATACAGAAATTGTGGTACATATACACAATGGAGTACTAGTCAGCTATTAAAAACTGGTTCATGAAATTCCTAGGCAAATGGATGGAATTTGAAGCTATCATCCTGAGTGATGTAACCCAGTCACAAAAGAAAAACTGTTTGTACTTCACCACTGGGCAATCCTTCCAGTCCCTGGAAAAGAATTTTAATTTTTTTTTTCTTGAAACAGCACTTTAGTGAGAAGGCAGTGATGTCACTCAAGCACAGGATGTCAAACTGTCAAAACTAACACTTGACAGGCTGCATTCTCACTCACCCTTCATCCCTCATTTTCATCCTCTACTCTTCTGACAGAAATAGAAAATTATATCCATATTTTGGGATAAATGTTCTTTAAGGACTCAAAATAAGTCATTTCTACTTCCAGTTGTAAAAGTGAGAGGGGCTATGCACCCTGGATGACCTGCATAACTGTGAGATGACTGACAAGCACGTTTCCCACATATAACACACATGATGCCCAATGCTACTAGATGGCTGAACATTTAGGTCTCTGAAAGGGTTAAAAAAAATGTTCTTCAAAGTGAAAACAGTTATAAAGGAGTTGTAAAGAAGTGTGACTGAATGACTGAATGACTGAATGATATGTGTGTGTGTGTGTGTGTGTGTGTGTGAGTGTGTACATATATATCGACTACAGACTACAAATGAAATGTTGAAAGAAAGATGTTTAAGACCATACGGCTTTAGTTGTTCAACTTCCTCTTTAAGGGCTTTATGAAAATTTTATAAGGTCACAAATAATGTTCCCCTTTATTCTTATTTTAGGAAAAGAGATTATTTTTGTACATGTCCAGACCTCAGTAATACAAGACCTTACCTCTTTTGGGAAGGAAACTTTTTATATCCTTCATAAATACATTCAATCTGGTATACAAATGTAAGCAATTAAGAGTATTAGGTTGAGTGAAGATCTGTCTGCGTTCATCTCATCAAAATATGACCGGAAGTTCATTTAAACCATCTAGCATAACAGTGTTCTGAATTTTGTTTTGTTTTAGGACTGAAGACTCATTAATTAGCTGGTCTTGGCAGGTCCAGATGATTGCTGCCTAATTTTGAAGTGTGTAGTTGATATACGTTTTTCTCTGAAAAGCTCAGGAGTACATTGAGGGCAGAGAATTAAAAAGCCATAGAACTGTTTAGAAATCTACAAGTATCTTCAAACATAGTCCAGAGTTATCAGTCCCATTCCTTATGAGTTAGGTCTTAGCATTAATATGCTTAATTTGTAGTTAAATAAAATAAAATCATATGTAGCTGGTATTTAAAGAGAGATGATGAGAATGCTTTAAATCTTAATTGTGTGTCTAATTTTTTGGAAGTAGAATTTGATTTCACTATGAAAATAGCATTTAATGCATACTAAAGAACAATTTAAAGTATAATTACCTCAGTTTTTAAGTTAGCATTTTCACTTACGCTTTATACTAGATTTCCATTTTTAGATACTTCCTGGAGGGTTTTCAGTTCAAATCTTCAGAGTTCCTTGCTGACTGCTGCTGTGTTGTTAAGCACACACCACATCCCTAGCTTTCACTCAGCATCCATCCTTTGCATGGTTGCTACCCTCAGTGTCATACTACCCACATATAAAAGCATGAACTGACCCACAACTCTGATTCCCTTCCCACATCTCCATTTCCAACCTGAATTTGATTGTCACTGTATCAATCACACCTCTTAGAAAACCTCTTCAGTTAGTCTTTCTCCTTTCTATATCCCCAGTACCTATTCTCTGATGCCCACCATATCTTCATTCATTTTAAAATACATACTGAAATGGCCTTCTTAGAGTAAAGTTTGGATCATGTAGTTGAGGATTTTAATGGCAAATGTGTGTAATCCTCACACTGAAGGAAATATGTAACAGTTGCAATTATAAGAGCAATGGCCATACATGAATGAGAAAGCAAACACAGAATCTGAGATTTTGGAACAAAGATTTAGAGAGATAGGTAGGGAGGACACTTGTCTAAAGAGGTTTTTTGCTGAAAAAGTATTAAAACACTCCAAATCATAATAATCACTGAAAACAAAACTTCATGGATAGAAGATGTGATTGTAAAGGATAATTGGTTGGTTGTTCGATCAGAAATACAATCTTGTATATAGACTATTGTTAAGAACATGCCTTAATTATATTGGGCTATATATAGTCATCTTAACTTCCATTAGTTGTTATTCTCTGTATGAGACCTAACACTAAATAACTCATTTTAATAGAATACAGACTCTGCTTTCACTGCCTGAAACGATACAAATTCAACAAGTAACATCCGTGGCCTATTGCTCAGATTTCCTCCACTCTTCTGTTACCTGCTTATCTTATATTTTCACAGAGGTGTTAGAAATTTGCCTTGTACTATTAGTCTGAAACTTCATGCGACAGTTACAACATCAGGAAATGGTATGGTGGTTTGAGTGAGAATGTTCCCTAAAATTCATATACTTGAAATTCTTCATTCTCAGTTGAAGGAATGCTTTTGAAAGATTTCAGAGAGGATATATCGATGTTCTAGGATCATGGTCACTCATATTTGTCTCTAGAGTAATCCATCTTTTTGTAATTTTAGAGCTGTTTCTTTTGGTAGTATTTTTCAATGTTTTCTTTTCTACTGTTTGTTGATCATAGTGTCCGGCAAGTTTTGGTATTAGCAATATTAAATTATGACTAAAGTTTTGCTAAATGAAATGACTCACTATGAATAATATGCTGTGGTTTTTTGCTCAAATTTTAACAGAACGAGTTGTCTAGAATGCCACAGTTTGAATATGGTGTTCCCTTTTCTTGAAATTGAGAGAGAATCTTTGAGAACTGTTCCCATGAAGTATCAATGCCACATTCTTACCCTTTCTTTTCTTCTTCATGTTTTTTAGTTATGACTTTCTATAAGTTCTTTTTCCCTTTATTACTTTTCTGTTTTGGTTTTCTTTGGAGAAGCACACTAAGATGGCTAGAATATGCATCCTAAATTTCTAACATTTGTTTCCTCAATGATTCATCAATACTTCTTGAATTAGGGTATTACAATAACAAGGTAACTGAAAACTTTGTGGAGATACCAGCAACATTTTTTTTGAGTTTGAGACAGCTCTGAGACAAGGATAGACTGAGTAATGTGTGAGTAGACCAAGAAACTTTTATTCTTGAAGGTTTTAGGTTAAATGTTGGACATTGTAACTTGTCTTTGAATTTTGCAAGAGGTTCTGTTAATTCTCAGGTCAGATGCTGCTGAATTCTCAAATGTATAACAAGCAAAATTATCTGAAAAGTCTGCCATTTTCCCCTTGTATCATCTTAAAGGAGTAACTGCTCAAAACACCTATAAGAACTAACAGTGAAAGAAAGCATCTTTACGTTCATTTATCTGTCAATCGCTGATTTTGATCTAAGAAATTATGTTCTAAATTCCCATTTAGATCTAAATTCCTTTTCTTCCCAACTGTGAACTCAGAGAAAGAATAAAATATGTTGATTTCAAAACAAGAAAATATTTACTCAGATTCCTTTTTAATTCTTGAGATTTTTTTTCTAGTAAATTTTCATTCACAAAATTTAACTCTTCCTTAGATTAATGTGCAATTTGCCAAGATTCTAGATGGCTGTTCAGTGCTCAATGAACAGTGAAATGGCTAGCTCTAACACAGCAGGGCATTAGAAAAATAAACAATGAGCTACATTTGGCATGGCAACAGAGAAGCTAATCACACTCCGGACTCTCAAGATGAGTTATTGTCGTTTATTTGGGGATTGATGATTCTCATGAGACACTAATTCAGGTTTTGGTGGAAGTTCAGAGAAAGGAGATATTGGAATTCCTCCAGTTGATTCACCAGGCTTTTCTATTTACTTGTCAAAGTTGTTAAATTAGCACTGAAATCTGCTATGTCGTAACTGGTCTAAAAGGTTCTGCATCTAAGGCCATTGCTGATTGGACAATCCTTTCACTTAAAGCTATTTGCTTAACTGGTTGTAGAACTGGCGATTGTTTACTTTTCCTACATCTCATAGTTACAGTGTCAGACATATTTAGAACATTTTGAAAATTGATATCATTTAGTCATGTAATGTGGGGTTTGCTTAGCAAGTTCAGCAATAAGTTGAAAATCATGTGTAGAATTATCTAATTATCACACATGGAATGTTTTACAGAGGGAAACCCCTTGCTGCCCTCTAGCACTTGGGGGTATTTGTCACAGTCCTGTGAATCAGTAGTTAAGGTTTTCTTTTCCTCATTGGATGCATTGATTGTATTTTTCCTGGTAAGTGTAGGTTTACTAAAACAATGCTGTTCTTTTTCTATTGAAAATAAATTACTTTCTCATACAATATATGCTAATTAGTTTCCCCTTCCCCCACTCCTTCTAGTTCCATTTTCTTTCTGCCTCTCAATAGGAAAGATCAGGCTTCTAAGTGGTAACAACCAAACATGATAAAACAAAAAACCATCATATTGAAGTTGACAAGGCAAGCCAACAGAAAGAAATGATACTAAGAACAAGAATCAGAAACACATTCACTACTGCACTCAGGGGTCCCATTAAAAACGCTAAACTAAAATCTATAATATACGCACAGAAAATCTGGTGTATACCTGTATAGGCCCTGTGCATGCTGCTTCAGGCATTCCTATGAGCTTGCTCAGTTGATTCAGAGAATTTTGTTCTTCTGGTATCTTTCATCACCTCTGGCTTTTACACTCTTTCTATCTCCTGTTCTACCCCATTCCCTGAGTTCTTAGGGAAAAGATTTGATAGAGTCATCTCTCTTGGCATAATGTCTGGCTGTAGGTTTCTGCATCCATTTCCATCTGCTGCAATAGGAAGCTAGCTTATCAGAGGATGACTAGATAAGGTACTCACTGACCTATGAGAATAGTAGAATAACATCAGGAGTCATTCTTACATTTATTTTGCATATATATTATTATTATTTTTTTACAGTCCAGTCTTTATCTACCCTCTTCCCAGTCCACCCTCTGACTATTCCTCATCCTTGTCCACATGTCCAAGAGGATGTCCTAACCCACCAAGCACTACCCAACCAGACCTCCCCACTCCCTGGAACCTAAAATCCTCTCAGGGGTTGGGTGCATCTTCTCTTACTGTGGCCAGACCTGGCAGTCCTCTGCTGTATATGTGTCAGGGACTTCATATCAGCTGGTCTATGTTACCTTGTTGGTAGCTCAGTGTCTGAGAGATATCAGGGTCCAGGTGATTTGAGACTGTTGGACTTCCTATAAAGTCACCCTGTTTTTCAGCTTCTTCCAGCTTTTCCCTAACTCAACCACAGGGGTCAGCAGCTTCTGTCCATTGGTTGGGTATAGGTATCTATATCAGACTCATTCAGCTGCTCCTTGGGCCTCTCAGAGAACAGTCTTGCAGAGCTCCTGTTTGTAGCACACCATACCCTTAGTAATACATTTGGGACAGTCACTGGATCTCCTTCCCCTCAATCTCTTCTCCATTTTTGATCCTACAGTTCTTTCAGACAGGAACAATTCTGGGTCAGTTTTTGACTGTGGAATCGCAACCCCATTCATTTCATCTAAAGTCCCTCCCTTTGAGTCTTGAGAATCTCTCATATCCCAGGTCTCTGGTACATTCTAGAGGGTCCTCTCACCTCCCATGCTTGTCTATTGATGTTTTTTCTGCTGTCCCTGAGGACTTCAGTCTTGTACTCCCCAATATCTGATTATGTTGTTCTTTCTCCCTCTCTGTCCCCTTTCCAACCTAACTTTCTCCCTGCTGTGTACAGCCCTCCCATGATCGCTTTCTTCTCCCTCCCAGGTAGAACTGAGGCATCTTCACTTGGTTCCTTCAGCTTGTTAACCTTCTTGAATTTTGTGTATTGTATTCTTTACTCTTTTGGCCTGTATCATGCATGTACTTTTAGGTCTGAGTTGCCTCACTCAGGATGATATTTGCTAGTTACATCCATTCGCCTACAAAACTTGATTTGTCATCTTTCTTAATAGCTGAGTAATAGTCTGTTGTATAAATAAACCACGCAATGTATCCTCCTATTGTGGGACCCTGCATAGTTTTCAGCTTCTGGCTATCATGAATAATGCTGATATGAACATAGTAGAACATGTGCTCCTTCGGCATGTTGGGGAATCTTGGGTCTAGGCCCAAAAATGATATTGCCATGTCTTCGGGTAGATCTATTTGGAATTTCCTGAGAAACCTTCAGATTGATTTCCTGTTGGGGGATATATAGTCTCTGAATCTTGGTCAGCCAAGGAGTATCTGGCATGGGGTTCTTCTCATAGAATCAACCTTAAGTTAAACCACACATTTGTTTTAAATTTGTTTTTAAAAAATACACAGTTTGGTGTCACCATGGTCCTAGAATATCTTGGAAGCAGGACAGACTTTAAGTGAAAGGTTTTGTGACTGGGTTGGTGTTTATCTTTTGGTGGCCTGCATAGGATACCCTCTGTGCAAAAGACACGGGAATATAGAGGTGAAGGTTCCATGTATGCACCAGATGGACTTCTCCTGTTCACCGATTTGTCAGATGTTGTCCTCTGCAATGGGGCCCTGTTCTCTGTTGCAGAGAACAACTTGTTGTCTTAGCAACAGCCTGGGTTGTTTGGGAATTTTTATGAAGGATTGAATGCACCTTAATCCTAAACTGGAAGACTCACCTGGCTACAAGAGATGGCCAGTTGAGGCACCACATGCCCTATTAGGAGTCCTCAATAGGATTGTCTAAATAAAGTTTTGGAAGGTACCACTACACTATGTTCATATGTCATCCCTCTAATTCACACTAATCTCAGCTGATTCTCCCTGAATTTCCTTCCATTACTCTCTCTGCCTGCTTCTACCTGTAAACTCTATTCTATGTTGTTTTTATCACTCTAGTCCATTCATTCCCTTATACTTAACCTCTTTGCGTCTACAGATTGAAGCTTGGTTATTTTTTACTTACTGGTTAATATCCACATGTAAGCAAATACATATTATATTTATCTTTCTAGGTCTTTCTTACCTCACTCAGAATTACGTTTTATAGTTTCATCTTTACTCTGTGAATTTCAAGATGCCAATTTTTTATTATCTGAGTAATATTCTATTGTCTAAATGTACCAGCCTTTCTTTATCTATTCTTTTGTTCAGTGACATCTAGGTTGTATCTGGTGTCTGGCTATTGTGCATAAAGCAGTAATCGATGTGGTTGAGCAATAGCTTGTGGTAGGATAGAGAGTCCTTTGAGTATATGTCCAAGAGTGGTACATCTTGATTTTGAGATCAATCAATGCCCAACCTTCTGAGAAAATGCCATACTGATTTTCATAGTGACTGTATGAGTTTTCACCGTTACCAGCAATGAAGGAATATTCCTCTTGCACTGCATTATTATTGGCACAAGTGGACACTTATGTTATTAATTTTACCCATTATAACAGATGAAATCTCAAAGTAGCTTCAATTTACATATTCCTCATGGCAAAGGGTGTTAAACATTCCTTTAAGTGTTTCTGAGCCATTTGAGTTTCCTCTATTGAGAATTCTGTTTAAATATATGTCCTATTTAATTTTTTCCTTATACTTTTTACATCTTACTCACTGTTTCTATGTCAGTCACCCCCCCACACACACTCTTTTTACTTTCTCCGTTTCCTTCTCCTCTGAGTAAGTAGGAGTCCCCTGCTTATGCCCCAATCTTGACACTTAAAGTCTCTGCAAGGCTAGTTGTTTCCTCTCACACAATGCAGCCGTGCTAGAAGAAATATTCCACATATGGGCAACATTTTAAATTGGATTATTAACCTTGCATTTTATATAATTTAAATATTAGTCCTCTACAGGATGTGGAGTTGAAAAAAAATTATTTTGCAATTTTGTATGGTGCTACTATGTCTAAATTATATGTGTCCATTGCATTATAGAAATTTTTCAATATCATGAGGTCTCATTTACTATTTGTTAATCTTAGTTCTGTTCTGATTGTGTTTGTTCAAGAAGTCTTTGCTAATGTGTTCCACGCTATTCCTCACTTTCTCATCTATCATATCTGGTGTATCTGGTTTTATATAGAGTCTGTCGACTCCCTTGTACTTTAGTTGTGTGCAGGGTAATATGGATGGATCAATTTCATTCTTCTGCGTGGAGACATCTGGTTTGACAAACACCACTTGAAGATGCAATCTTCTTTCCAGTGTGTATTTCTGGTTTCTTTATAAAAACAAACAAACAAGCAAACAAAGTGTTCGTAGGTATGTGTGTGTGTGTGTGTGTGTGTGTGTGTGTGTGTGTGTGAGTGTGTGTGTGTGTGTGTGTGTTCATGTTCCTATGCATGTGTGTGTGGTCTGGGTCTTTAGTTTGATTCCATTGATCATTTGTCCATTTAAATGGCAATACAATTCAGTTTCTATTTATATATCTTTAGTACAATCTAAAATCAGAGATGGTAAGACCTCTAACAGTTCTTTTATTGTTCAGAATTGCATTAGCTATCTTGTGTTTGTTTGTTTGTTAACTCATTTTCCATATGAAGTTGTAAACTATTTCTTTAAGGTCTATAAAGAATTGTTTTGGAATGGAGATTTCAGTGAACCTGTAGATTGCTTTTAGTAAGATGACTATTTTTACTATGTTAAACCTTTTGACCCATAAGTGTGAGACATCTTTCCATCTTCTGAGATCATTTTCAGTTTCCTTTAAAAAGAAAATATTTTCATCATATAAGTGCTTGATTTGCTTGACTATTCCAAGATACTTTATTATTTGAGAATACTGTGAAAGTTGTAATTTTAACAATCCCTCATTTGTTTATTATTTGTATATACAAAGGCTACTGATTTTGTGAGTTAATTTTGTATCCACCCACTTCAAAGAAAATGTTAGTCAGCATCAGCTAAAACAATGCCATTATTAAAATGGAAGATTGACAAATTTCTCCAAAATAGGAATATTTAATTGATCAACATTTTAAATATTTTCCAAAATTAATTCCAAGAAAATGCATAATTTTTTTATTGATAATATTTCAAGAAAGATTTTTTTCTAAAGGAACAGTTTTAAAAATTAAACAGGCTTGTGGGGTAGATAAAAAAAAAAAAAACACTAAAGAAAAATTGATTCTAAATAAAATAATGCTCAAAAAAGGTCAAATGATTCACTATTTCATTCAGAGTATTATTCCTTTTTATAATTTTATATTGAAAAAGTTATGATAGGAACAGAATTATTTTGTTTATTTTTAAAAAATGCATTTTTCCACTAGTAAGAAATTTAAAGCTCAGAATATCAAGTATTGATATTTATGGGTGTGCTAGCTAATTTTCATCAGCTCAGCACGAACTCTGGTCATCTGGAAAGGGGAAACATCTTTTGTTTGAATTACTTCCATCAAATTTTACTGTGGCCCAGTTTGTAAGGGCATGTTCTTAATTACTGACTAATGTGGGAGGACTCAGCCCTCTGTGGACGGGATCCCTTCTCAGCATATGGTCCTTGGTTGTATAAGGAAGCAAAATGAACAATGCATGGAAAGCAAATCACTAAGCCACAGCTGTCCTCTGCGACTTCTGCGTCTAAGATGCTCTGTTCTGGCTCATGCCCTGACTTCTCTTAATGTTGAACTGCAATGTGGAAGTGTAAACTGGATAAACCTTCATTGCCTTAGTTTCATTGCTCATGCTCTTTACCATAGCAAAAGAATTCAAACTAGGATGTTAGGAAGAAAAATAAAGACAAGGATTTTGAATACTTGTTGGCCGGTCTTTGTGCTCAAACAACAGAAATAATAGCTCCCCCTTTTTCTGGCAGATAACAGTGAATTCTCAGAGCAACATTATTTTCTCAGAAATTTCCTTTTTGCCTACCTTATGGTAAAGAAAACCTAGACTACAAATGAGTGACTCCATGGTCTAAACTTACACATACAGTGTGGTAGATTCAAATTGCAAAATCAACAATGTCTAGTTTTACAACCTCTTATCTTATTCACTCCCCTTTATTATACCCTGAGAAAACTTTCTTCTTGTTGTAGTAGTGAAGAAGTGAAAATTCATCCAGCCCAGTGCAATGTCAACCTCCCGAAAAGGGAGAGTCTGAGACTGGCTGGGTGAGAGATGACATATTATCACAGCTGTTCTTCCCAGGATGAGTTAGGGTTTGGGAACCAGCATTTAATTGCTGAAAGGTTTTCTTCCACCTCCAAGAAAAGCTGATCTTAAAAAAGGAAGATAAAACAAAAGATGACACCTGTCACAGAAAGGAAATTAAGACAAGATTATGGATTATATTATCAAATTAACGGGAAATTTTTAAAAATAAAGAGCAGTAATTCTACATTTTGCCTTTGCTGGACTACACTATGATGATGTCACCAGCAGCAAGACAAACACAGAAAAACATCTATTTGGAAGATGGACAGAGGAAAATGAATGGATTTACTGGCAGTACGGTGTTAAGGTGAGCAGAAATGTGAGACAGTTTATCATATTCAGGGGTACTGTCTTCTTGTTCTGTTCTCAGTAACTCTAAGGACCACTTCAGCATCTCAGCATCAGTGACATCATCTCTCATTTTATTCTAGATTTTGTCTTCCTCTGTAGGAGTTCATCTTCTCGTCCGGGATTGCTGTAAGAATAGCAACCTTGTGTACTGTTTTACGCACTGATAGATATATAAATTACTTCTTCAGGAGGATCAGAGGTGATTGAGAATTGTGTTCAGGGCTTGAAATTCTGTTAGTAATGCTCTAGAACTTATTTTATCTTTACTTGAGTTCGGTTTTATTGACCGATACACAATTCTCATGTTGTTATATTCTGCATATTTTAATGTGTCTGTCTAATTGCTACCCATAAGTAACCTTAACTGAAAAAGAAATACCATCCTGATTGTATACTGAATTTCCAGAGATCCATCATTTCAAATAGAGCTAAGGATAAAAGGGCCATAATCCAAATACGTCGAATTTCTGTATATTCAGAAAGACTTACTTATGTTGACTATATCAGATACATTGTATATAAATTCATAGACCATGATTTAGTATACTCCAATAGTTTCTTTTCTGTTTGTGCTTTTATAAATTTAAAATAATAATAAAGGAAAATAACCAATAATCATGAAGATTTTGCCAATTTAATACTTTAGAGTCATAATACCTGACTTTATGAGTTTTATCTTAAAATTAATAATTATATTTTTCATATTTAAAATATAACTACAGGCACAAACACATGCATCCTCATGCATTTCTTATATTTTTTAGTTTATTAACTTTCTGCTATGAATGAGTCTAGTTTTTCACCCTTTTACTAATTTATCAAATATAAAATATAAGTTAGAACTTTGTATTAATAATAATATTACTATTAAAATATTCTATAACAATTTCTATTTCTCTTCCATTATTTACTAGCATTGTAACTATAATTATTTGAAGGTTTCACAGGTTATATTGAAGTATGTGACTGTGATGTGTTTGTGTGTATGTTCGTGTATGTGTTTGTGTGTTTGTATCTCTGTGTGTCTGTGTATGTGTATGGCCATTGGCATCCATGGTTGTATGCATGCATGTGTGTTTGTGTGTGTACATGTCCATGTGTTTGTGACTGTATATTTGTTACAGTGTGTTCGTATATGTGTATCTCTGTGTGAATATATGTGTTTTATGTATGTTTTCAAAAATTTGTACTGCAGTGACTCAGATTCTTGCAGGTGGTATTACTGTGAAAAAAGAGGAAATTTTAAATTATATACATATCCCCAGATTACTTATTTAATTTATGCCTATTGACAGCAAGTACATATGAGACTTTTTATATTATCTCCTTGTCAGCACAAATATTTTCAAAACTATACTCTAATTAAATATCTAAGTAAAAAGTAGTAGATAATACTTTATTAAATAATAAAATTGAATATTTTTAGGATTTGGGGGTTTTTATAATTTTGCATTAACTTTGCTTTTTTTATTGTGTTTATATTTTTTAAGTAAGTCTTTTATGTACCTCTAATAAATTCCCAAATTTACCTCAATATGTACAAGAGCCATTTTGAAATTGCTCTGTATATTTTCCTAACTAATTAAAATTTTCCTCTATTCAGTATTTAAATTGTATATTTTAAATGGCTTCAGTTGGA
The DNA here is from genome assembly GCF_963924665.1 of Micromys minutus. Classification (NCBI taxonomy): domain Eukaryota; kingdom Metazoa; phylum Chordata; class Mammalia; order Rodentia; family Muridae; genus Micromys; species Micromys minutus. The sequence goes on along the minus strand of NC_137969.1, from coordinate 182,869,672 downwards.
ATGTTCAAACTTACATTAAAGCAGCATGTATCAAGACATTAAATATACTGAATGTATGTTAACCTTGTACTGTCTGTTCCTAATCATTTCAGCATGTGCAAGGCAAGTCTTCAATACTTCCCAGACATAAGTGAAGCATTTGTAATGAATAAAAGAAAAGAGACTGTGCTTGCCAGAGTCCTGTGTTTTACATTTGTCTTTAAGTTCTATTTTTAACATATACAATCAGGCATATTTTAGAGGGACATGCATACATAAGTATACTATGTTATATTCCAACCCAACACTATTTTCAACCTCACAATGATTTCAATATAATAGAGATTGTCATGTGAGACTAGGACTTAATGTATAACCAGTAATCAGAGTTCAGTGAATATTTTTCAAGCGATGAGGCTTGAAGAATTTTTTTTCCAAAGGAACCAGAGTATAGAACCTTGCCCTTGAAATGAGATGTTCAAGTAGCAAATCTTCTAATATGATGGAATAATTAATCTTCTAATAATCAAGCATGCTGGTTGGCTTAAACAGAAAAATTTCACTTATTTTATTTTATTCTTTCCCCTTCAGTCCAATATGTCAACAATATCAATAGGTACAATTGGATATTCTCAAATATATTTTAGTAGATAATTTTATCTTTTCTGTTGCTCCCCTATCCTCCATTCCTTCCTGTTTGGGCTTCACCAGTGAGTGAAGTTTAACAGGTTCAAGACTTTTTCACCATCCCAGGATGCATTATATCATGAGAAAGATGTTTCTTATACAGCTTCGACATTTACTTGCTATTTTTAACCAAAAAAATAGACAGTGCACATTTCCATTGTTTGCTGGGTACATGCTTGCAAAATGTTCGTTCAGTGAGTATATCTAAGCAGAAGAATGTAAGCAGAAACGCATATGTACTATATGGTTATAATACTTTAAGTAGTCTGTTGCTGAAAAGAGCCATAAAGTTTCTCATGAAACTCACGTATATTAATTTTAAAACAAGATGCAAGGATAGTGACAATCTATGAAATAGTTATCAGAGTCTCTAGTGTTAATTAGTCTCAGAATAGCCATGTTCTATCTATGTGATCTTGGGCAATTTATTTGACCTCTTTCAATCGTATTAATTATGTCGTCAGTGGTTATTTCCTCCTGTCATCTGGAAGATGTAATGGTAAAGACATTCGACTAGAAATAAAACTGGGGCTGTGGTTTCGGCTCTCTACTCTACTACATTCATACTCTAGGCCCAGGTTTACTTATCTGGGATAAAGGGATTGGCTGAAGCAATTTGTAAAGCTTTGGCCATGTTTGAGGACACAAAGTATCTTTGTCTTCAAACTGTATTTCATATTCATGAGGAAACAACCTCAACATTCCTCTTTCCTATTTATTTCTTTGTGTCAGACAAGGTCTCCTGCATCTCAGGCTGGCCTCCAACTCACTAAGTATCAAAGAGTGACCTTAAATTCCTGATAGGATTGCCACTGTCATTCAACTGATTAGAACCAAGTCAATGGATGGACTTGTGTAGGAATATCTACAATGTAGGTGTACATTGGTGGGGATGTGGTTGTGCAGCACTGTGCCAGAGATTCTGGGTTTTTTGTTCATTTTTTTTGTTTGTTTTAATTGTAGAGTTTGGCACCAAGGATAAATGCAAAGCAATGTCAACGGTTTTAAAGTTACAAAAAGAATTTATTTGCCAGAAGAACCTTCTCACTTTGGATTTCAAACAATGATAGGAGTGTTTTAGGAAACATGGTCTTCATTGCAATTTATTTCCCAGAGGCTATGAAGAAAAGACCTCTCCCTAAACTTGCATATTTGAAAAAGGAGGAGCTGGGTTCTCATCTGTAGAAAACATCTGTAGGAATCTATGATTCTTTGCCAGAAGCCTCTGGAAGCTTTTCTTAATAATAACACTGTGTAACAAAAAGATGTTTTGTACCTCAGTAATGCCTTTGTTTAGACCTCTGTTCTAATTCATTTATAAACAGATCTAACAAACTCAGGCTGTGTCTAGACTTCCAAACAAAGGTACCCAAATGACAAGGAAACCATGATGAAATTTATAGAACTGGAAATTCAGTACTCAGCATATCAATTTATTCTATGGATGCATTTTTTAAGACTGGCAGGCACACATATACTTGATGTTAGCAGATGCAATTTAAAGCATTCTCTAATAATAGTTTAATATTTGTGAATGTCTTCGCTGTAATTAGTGCTGATATCTCATGTAAATGTACATTACTTTGAGTCAAAACTTAGAATTCTCAGAGGTAAGAAACATCTGCATCCAGAGGCCAGCCAGCAGCCTTTTTCTAGCTTGATGAAGCACACCTGTTCTCAGTTTACTGTAGGCTTTATCAGAAACATTTTATTTCCCTTTATCTCCAACTATTAAGATGACTTCCATCAATTAATCAATAAGAATTACATTAGTTCAAACTTTTAAGCAAGTAAAAAATCACTTGATGAATGTATTCATGTTGTATATTTTCATGTACAATATTGCTTCCTCTTCCTTCCTTTTCTCCCCCCCTCTCTCTCTCCCTCTCTTTCTTCCCCTTTTGTTCTTTTTCTTTTCTACTTTCTTTACATTTTGCCTTCTCCTCTATCTGCCTTTCTTAACTCCATCCACCTCCACCTTCTTTATTTCTTCTTCATCCTTCTTCTCTTTCTCCTTCCCTCTCCTCTTCCTCTTTTCCTTCTTCTTGTTTTTAAGATTATCTTTACACCTAGTTCAGATTGGCCTCATGCTGATGATTTCCTGGATCTTTTAGTTGTTTAATAGTTGGGACATAAAGTTTGAGTTAAATTTTCTAAGAAACTTCTGTAAGTTCTCTTCTTTAGTTGTATGACTTTTGCATTCCTATGGTAATATGTGAGAACTCTAACTATTATTTCTGTCACTAATACACTACACCATTCCTATTGAGGTTAAAAAGTGTCTTATTGCAGCTTTATTTGAAATTCCACAATAATTCCTGAATGTCCTTTCATGTATTTAAGTGCTATAGTTTCATAACTACAGCTAGCAAATAGACAACACAAATTAGACTTATCACCCTTCTCCTCCTCCTTTGTTGTTGCTGCTACTGTTGTTCTTCTTTTTCATTTTGTTGTTGTTGTTGTTGTCGTCATCGTCGAAGTCGTCCTCCTCCTTCTCCTCCTCCTCCTTCTCCTCCTCCTCCTCCTCCTCCTCCTCCTTCTCCTTCTTCATTTTGTGGGGAAGGTCATAATGTGGGGAGGCTGCCCTGGTAGGAGTAGGAAGTGAATGTGATCAGGGTGAATGATGAGAAATCAACAAAAATCATTTAAAAATTATTTTGGGGAAAAAGATATAAGGCATAACCTTAACAATATTTAACTATTGTAATAGGATATAAAAATGAGAAATAGCAATATCAAACAGCCAGACCCTCCAGAGTTTACAGGGTTGAAACCACCAACCAAAGAGTACACATGAAGAAAAAAGAGGATAACATTTGAAATGAAATTACATAAAATATACAATTTAGCAATAATATAAGGAATTGGAAAATATCAAAAATAGTAAAATCATAATATTATCAATTTTATCAATAATCTTCTTGGATATATACAGATGAATCACTCAGAAATTACTCAGGAAAATACCAAGATTTACCCATCAAATAAAATGTAAAAACTAAAGCCTAGAGAGAGAGAGAAATTGTGGAAAACCCATTCTTTTCTTCCCAGAGCTATCATGTGATTCCCAGCACCCATGTTGTGTGGCTAAGAGCTACAGAAAATTTACATGCAAAGAATTCAATGCCCTCTGAAGTGCCCCCTGGCATCTACACTTATGTATACACACTCACAAAAAGACACACAGCCATATACATAATTTGACATAGTTTAAAAACAAATATTCCGTGTGCACTCCGCAGGGAAATGCAAATCAAAACAACCCTGAGATTCCACCTCACACCAGTCAGATTGGCCAAGATCCAAAACTCAGATGACAGCAGATGCTGGCGAGGCTGCGGAGAAAGAGGAACCCTTCTCCACTGTTGGTGGGGTTGCAAGCTAATACAACCACTCTGGAAATCTGTCTGGCGATACCTCAGAAAATTGGATATAGTACTACCTGAAGACCCAGCTATTCCACTGCTGGGCATATACCCTAGAGACACTTTAATACACAACAAAGCTATATGCACCACAATGTTCATAGCGGCTCTATTTACAATAGCCAGAAGCTGGAAGGAACCCAGATGTCCTTCAGAAGATGAATGGATACAAAAATTGTGGTACATATACACAATGGAATACTACTCAGCCACCAGAAACAATGACTTAACCAAATTCTTAAGAAAATGGCTGCATCTAGAGAATATCATCCTGAGTGAGATAACCCAGTCAGAAAAGAACAGACATAATATGCAGTCACTGATAGTGGGATGCTAACCCCAGAGGATTGCACTCCCCCAGAAACAACTCACAGACTGTATGAAGTCCAAGAAATAAAGAAAACAAAACAAAACAAAAAAATATTTACAAAACAAGAAAACTTTAACTATTTCTATGTTACATTTTGTTTTACATGTACTTTAGCTCATTGTAACTATTAAGTTTTCAAGGCATACTATCAAACCTTGAAAAAAATCAAGTACTGACTAAAAATATATTCATATAATTTTATGTAAAAATTATGTTAAAATCTGAAAAAAAGTACTGACAAAAATGTATAATTTTAAGCAAAAACTGTTTAAAATCTGTACATTTATCTATGTTTTTTAAAATAAAGTTGTTTAAAAAAACAAATATTATAAATAAGACAGCATTGGGTTATAATAATTTAGTAACAGTGTACAGCTAGGAATCCACCCTTTGAAGTATCTTTTAACCTATGCAAAACTTTCCCGTTAGGATAAGTGTTTTCCATGATGCTAATACCTTTATTTTCTTTTGTACGACATTCAAGAAAGTCTTTTTTCATTCTCACTTTGGGAATTCATGAGACTATTAACTGTGTAATTATAAAAACCTCTTATTTTATTTATTGTCAACAATTTATCTCCATTTTCTCTTGTTTTCCTATGTTCAGGTGTAAGGCCTAAATTAAAAAATGGCCATCCCTGGAATCATCCAAAAGTTACATTATGTAGCCTGAACATGTTGTTTTTATGTATTTAAGAGTGTATATTTATATATACTAAATATTTGCAAGTAAAATATGCAAAAGCTAGTTGAGAGAAAAAGAGCCATGAATTTATTTATTTTTTTTAATGTCAAGAGAAGGTACATAGGAAGATTTTGGAGGAAAAGAGGAAAAATTGGTAATGATGTAATTATTAAACAAAAAGTAGAAGAAATAGTTAAAATATGTCAAAAACATCTGTAATTGCCAATAATTTTTTCACCCCAACTTAAATGATGCACAGCCTAAGTATTACATCTTCTACCACACCAACTGTAACCACCCTCATATCAACTCTCCACAAAGCCTTTAAATTATAGCACACACTTTCTTTATCTGCCCCTTTGGGATTAATTTAAAATTCATGTTAACTGTCTCATGACATTTATATGCTGAGCCTAACACAGAGAATCCAAAATATTCAGTGTACCTCTCATCCATCTGCCTATCATCTGTAAATAGTAAGAAACAAAAATGAAAACATGTTTTTCAAGCTCCATGGAGGAGGAGAGGTAAAGGGAGCAAATAGTACAGATTATATAAACTCTGTGCAAACATACAATACTATATGGTAAATTTGTCTTTCTTCCTAGGACAATAATTCTCCACTTTTCATTGCATGAATGATGAATTTACTTCTTTTGCCTACTCTTGTGGCAACCCTAAATCTTTCCTTCATCTCCAGAATTGTGAAAATCTATGTGTTCCTTGTAGCAATATCACACCTTTGTAACATTTAAGTATATTATTTGTTACCTCTTTCTGATGTACATTTTTAGGTGAAAGAAATTATATTCTCCTATCTCTTTCTTCTCTCCTTCTCCCTTGCTTTCTTTCTACTCTCTGCTCTCTGTCTCTCTATCTTTCTCTGTCTTTTTCTGTCTTCTCTGTCACATTGCACTTAGCATCAGTTCCTTTTTCTGCCTCTTCCCTCTGGAGGAATGGAGAGGAGTAGTTCAAGCTATAATCAACGGAGAAGTACATTTTTTGAAAATATTTTTAAACTTTTTTTATCTTCAAACTTCTTGCTGTAAAGATTTTTTTTTTAAACTCAAGCTTGAAAAACATGTTTTCATTTTTGTTTCCTACTATTTCCTTTGCTCGTCTTATAAAGGCAGTTTATTACCTCAGTGTGGAATGTGGAAGCTATTGTTTTCTTTTTGGAATTTGGGGACTCTGCCAACACTGAAAAGAAAGCTTCCCATTTTTAACATCCTGTTGTACATGAGTGTATACTGCCAAGGATGGGATGTAATTGAACTTGACTGTCAAAAATGTGGTTCTCAGAACATAGGATTGAAGAAGTAATCACTCTCAAAAATCTTGAACGAATGACAGGATATAATTAGGGTGTTTAATTTCTATTAACATTTATTTCAGTCTTGAGATACCTCATAACAGAATATGGGCAGTGTAACATAACAATTAGTAACTCTAAAAATGTCAAAATATTGGCAAAGCATTTATTAATATAAAGTTTCAAAATAATAAGGTAAAATTAGATACCTTTACAAGATTCTAATACTTTTTATTGTCTTGAAATTATTAGCTTTCTTTTTTCCCTTTTTAAAAATTGGAAATTCTCTGTATTTATATTTCAGCTGTTATCCTCTTTCCGCCAATCCTGTCCCCCTCCCTCTCCCATCGCCTCCTTGAATTTGCTCCCTCTCCCAACATCCCATTCCCACCTCAGCACCTTGACATTCCCCTACACTGGGAAAATGAGCCTTTGTTGGGCCAAAGTTCTCTCCTCTCATTGATGCCAGAGAATGATATCCTCTGTTGTATATGCACCTGAAGACATGGGTCTTTCCATGTGAACTCATTGGTTTGTGTTTTAGTTCCTGGAAGCTTTGGTGGGTTTGGTTAATTGATAATTTTGTTCTTCCCATAAAGTTGCAAACCCTTTCAGCTTCTTCAGTCCTTTCTCTAGCTCTTTCATTGGAGTCGCAATGTTCAGTCTGATGGTTAGCTGCAAGCATCCTCCTCTGTATCAATCAATATAGCTCTGGCAGAGCTTCTGATGATGCCTCAATCCTTAGAAAGGAGAACAAATCACTCATGGGAGAGAATAATGGAACAAATAGAGAAGCAGGGATTGGAGAAAAGATCTTTCAAAGACTGCCTCACCTAAGGAACCACCCCATATGCAGCTACCAAACCCAAGCATTACATTCGATGCCAAATAGTGCTTACTGGTCAGAATCTGATATGGGTGCCTCCTCAGAAATTATTAGTTTTCTAGTGAGCATTTATTACTGAAAGCACATAATGCAGTCAAATGACAAAGGCTTTAAATTATGTAGTAAAATGGGGTAGAATAAATACAAATATCCTAGGAAATAAAAATATAAAATGCAAGGGACTTAACTTTATTCATATATTACACTAAAAGAATACACTGAGACAGAATATTTTAGAGTTTTTGAAAGACTTTTTTTGCTTTAGCTTTAAATAGATATGATAAACAACTTATCAGTCAGAGAATCATATAGTTAAAATTCATTTTTTAGACAAGGGTTTGAGTTATTCAATCAGTGAATAACACTTTTTGCATAGTCAGAGTCATGAAGAAAGTATTTCAGCTGATCATTTGTGAATTAAAGACTGGAACTTCTGAGCTTTTCTATAAATTGCCTGTCCTATATCAGTAAAGAGATCATCTATAAGTTTAGGAAAGTCAAAAGAAATAGTTGTTAGTGAGTGCTACGGTCTCCATATAGAAAAGCATATCTCTTTACATGTAGAAACTTTTGAAGACCCAAGAATGGGGGAATTAAAAAAAAAAAAAGCAAATGGCTGTGGATTTGCTTGATCACTGGCTTTCTGGAAAACACAGTTCTAAGGTAAAGTATAATACCACCATGTTTATCTCTAAGAAGGTAATGTTAGAAAGATCCTGCAGACAACAAACCCAGACACTATTGCTGATGCCAAGTAGTGCTTGCTGACAGAAGCCTAATGTAGCTATATTCTGAGAGGCTCTGTCAGAGCCTGAACAATACTGATGTGGATGCTTGAAGACAATCATCAGACAGAGCATAGGGATCCCAATGGAGGAGTTAAGGGAAGGACTGAAGGGACTGAAAGGGTTTGAAACCCCATAAGAACAACAATATCAACCAGTCAGATCCCTGAGAGCTCCCAGAGACTAAACCACCAACCAAACAGTACACATGAAAGACCCATGTCTCCAGTTCTTTATGACCTTATCTGGCATCAATGGGAGGAAGGGCCCTTGGTTCTGTGAAGGCTCAGTACCCTACACCTTAGGGAAATGCCAGAGCGGTGAGACAGGGATGAAGAATAACATTTGGAATGTAAATAAATGAAATAGCTAATAAAAATAGAAAGATTAACTAGTGAATTTTCTTCCACTGCTTTTTGAAATTAATGGTGTGATTATGTTAAAGTCCTTTATTTTCAAGTAAAATAATCTTAGCTTCTAATGTGGTTTGTTAAAACATTTTTTAAAAATCAATCATATCATCATTTTAACAGAAAAAAAAATGAAGAATTGCAATAAAAATCAACCTCACCACTACAACCATAGAACTGAGGTCATGGTTGTCTAAACTATGGCCTTGAAAGCAAATGGTGTGGGGACATAGAATGTCAAAATTACAAGAAATACAAAAGACTCAAGACTAATCTGTAGCCTTACTTAAAAACTTATCCATGAGCTATCTTCAGAGATTAAAATTTGTGGGTTCCAGCCTTTAAAGGCTTTCATATTGTTACTAGAAATTCCACCCTGGCTCTTGACAATGACCACTGCAGAAAGAGAAAACTGTGTGTGTATGTGTGTGTGTGTGTGTGTGTGTGTGTGTGTGTGTGTGTACTTACACATATATAAATGCATCTATAAGTACATATGAGAAATGAATTTGTTTACAGCATTAACCAAAATAAGGGAGAGAGAACTTATCACACCATCTCTATCCTGCCCATGGTAAGATTATAACTGACACAAAAGATGAGGCATAGGTAAGAGAACATTCAGACATAGGCTTCTTGTTACTGGAATATTGCTTCTTTCCTGGCATCGTGCTCTCGGTGTAGTTTCTCTATCCATGTTCCCAGTGGACTCTTGATTCCAGATCTCACATCCTTGGGTGCCTGCAACAGTGCCTTCAGAAGGTTCCAGAGCCCTGCACTCTGGAGCCTGCCATGTTCTCAGAATGAAAGTCACAGGAAATCCTGCCATGCTTTTGCCAGGTGGAGAGGAAAAGCAAAGCTTTTAAACATGCAGGAACTGCAGTGTTTCCTAACAAAGGTCTATCCTCAAGGGAACCTGTTCCACCACTGTGCAAATTCCTTGAGTTTTTCTCAGAAACCATAGGATCTTAGAGATGGAAAATCCTCAGCCACAGCTTCCTCCCAACTTTTCGTGTGACCAGAGAAAGGACCAAAAAAGCACTCACAAAGCTCACAGACAGGGGAATAACTTACTAACATATGAATCCTAGGATCCTAGGGTCATGAAGAAAATTTACTCAGATCAGAAATGTATTTCATATATTACAGGAATAGAGCAAAAATGTGAATCTGTCTCTGTCTCTCTGTCTCTCTGTCTCTCCTTCTCTCTCTCTCTCTCTCTCTCTCTCTCTCTCTCTCTCTCTCTCTCTCTGTGTGTGTGTGTGTGTGTGTGTGTATGCATGTGTTTACGTGCAAGAATTCTACAAACTACACATGGGCTGGAGGTCTAATGTCCAAATGTAAATAAATAACTGAAAAAAACTGGATATCAGGAAATTAAATACCAAAATTTAAAAAGGGGGAGAGATCTAAACAGAAAATTCTCAAAAAAGAGAATTCAGAGGCTCAAGAAACATGTATACAAATGTCCAGCAACATTAGCTATTAGGGGTATCAAAACCACTTTGAAATTTCCCTTCACTCTTGATAATAGATAAAATCAATAAAAGAATTGACAGCTTGAGCTAATGAAGATGTGAATTGTGGGAACATTAATGAAGATGTGGATTCTGGCAGCATTAATGAAGATGTGGATTCTGGGAACATTCATCCATTGCTGCTGGCAATGTCAACTTGTACAACTACAGTGGAAATTATTACAATTGCTTCTGGGGAAGATGGAAATTGACATTCCTAAAGATATGCACACCTTGCTATAACTCTTTGACATATTCCCCAAAGATGCTGCCTACCACAGAGACACTTGCTCAAAAATGTTCATTGCTGCTATATTCATAAAAGTCAAATTTGGGAAAAATCTAATTTTTCCTTAACAGAAAAGTAGATAAATAAAATAGTGTACATTTAAACAATAGAACATTACTTAGCTCTTCAGACATTGAAATCGTGAAATTCACAGGTACGTAATGAAACTAGGAGGGGGAAAGACATCCTGAGTGAAGTAACTGAGCCCCCCCACAAAAATTAAAATGGCATACATCCTAGATAGTTTTATGTAAAGTTGACACAAGTTAAATTCATCTGTGTTGCTAGAAGTATAAATAACCAATACCTCCATAAGATTGTTCTGTAGTCAAGTCTATGTAGCATTTTCTCACTTCCTGACTGGTAGCAAAGTTATCTTTTTATCCATTATGGTTGGTACCACCCCTGGGTTGTGGTTTTGGGTTCTATAATAAAGCATGATTAGCAAGCCATTAGGAGCAAGCACCCCTCAGTGAATTCTCTATCTACTCCCACCTCCAGTTCCCGCCCTGTTTGAATTGCTGTTCTGACTTTCTTCAAAAATGGAGTGATATGGAAGTACAAACCAAATAAATCATTTTCTTTCCAAGTTGCTTTGGTCATTGTGCTTCACCACACCAATAGAAGCTGTAACCAAGAAAATTTGATACCAGTAGTAAGGTGTGGCTTTACCTGGCCTGATCATGTAGGGTTGTTGTTGTTGTTGTTTTTCTTTGTTTAGCTTTTGTTTGGTTGTTTATTGAGGATTGTGAAAAAAACTTTGGAACTTTGGCCTAGAAAAGCCAAAGTGCTGAGATTTCAGTGGGCTGTTTTTTAATGTTTGGAAGATAAAACTGTTGAGAACAGTGCAGACGAGAGAGACCTTATCTGTGAAATACCAGAGAAAGTTTAAAGACTCTATCCAAGCAATTTGTTATTCTGAATTAAGGTTCTGTGGTACTGTTTAGCTGGGAAATGAGAACTACTAAAAGGAAGCCTTTGCTTCTTTGGGTACTTGATGCAGGTCAGCTGGTGATCAATTAACAGTGATTAAAAAGTGGTGAAGGAAAGTCTTCTGGGAGTTGTTTCCTGAGAATCAGCACACAGGAGGTCTATTTCAGTAGTGGCCAAAGTTGTACCTTGGGCTGGCCTGTAATCTTGGCCATGTTAAAGTCACCCAGGTGCTAGTTTTGCAAGCAAAAGAACATCTGAAATTGTGTGGCAGGGTTGGAATCCTTGAAAAAAGTCCAGGAAAAGCTATTGGTAAAAATGCAGCCTGCCTATAGGGGAAGACTCCATCTTGTTGAACATACCAGTACAATGGGAAGACCACCAAGAACAACAAAGCAGTGGAATGAAGCAAGCTGAAATGCAAACAATAAGCTTTATGAGCTGCAAAGTGTGGAGTCAAAGAAAAGTGACCAAAGCCTCTTGGAGGACCCCAGACGATTGAGAATAGAACCCAGACATTGGACACTACATTATTTATACTGTTGGAAGTTTGGTTTGATTTTGATCTGGTTGTGACTGTGTTATGCTTCTTGTATCTTGAAGTTAGAAATTATTTATTTTAATTTTAAGATCTTATAAAAGTCCACAATTGAGAGTTTCAAATGATTAGGAGATTTGGGATTCCTAAAGAGATAGGATATTTTTACAAAAACATTGAAGCTTAAGTTTTCAGAAGTTCAATCCTTTATATCATGACAGGGTGCATGGAGTCTGCAGGCTGACTTGGTGTTGAAGAAGGTGCTGAAAGTTTTACGTCTTGATCCAAAAAGGCAGAAGGAATCTGTTTACTGCAGGAATCCAGGACAAGGCTGATTCCACACTGGGTGGAGCATGAGAATAGGAAAAATCAAAGCTCATCTAAGCAGAGATGCACATCTACCAACAAGGCCACATTGATTCTGATATGACTATACATCTTAATAATGCCACTCCCTATGGCCAGGCATTACAGTATCTATGGGGACCTAAATCTATTCAAACTGTCATATGGCTTAATAATGATATGTCTGTATGTCAATTTTACAAGGGGTGGATTGTGCCAAATAGTTTTATGTCAACTGGACATGAGCTAGTTTGAGAGGAGAAAACTATGATGTAAAAATGCATCCATAATTTCAGACTATAGGCAATCTTGTAGGGAATTTTCTTATTTAGGAATTGATAGTAGATGCCCTATCACACTGTGATTATTGGCATCTCTGGGCTTGTGGTTTTTTGTTCTATCAGAAAGCATTATTAGGGCAGTAAGCAGCACCCCTCATGGCTTCTGCATCAACTGCTACCTCCAGCTTTCTGCCCTCTTTGAATATCTGTCTTGAATTCTTTCCTTGATATGAAACTGTAGGACAAAAAAATAATAATAAAGAAAAAAGAGAAGAAAAGAGAAACACTCCCCTCCAAGATACAAAACTGGTTCCTTTCCAAGTTGCTTTAGCCATGGTGTCTCATCACATCAATAGTAACCTTAAACAAAGCAGTATGTGTTCTGCTATATATATTACATATACAGTAGATACTAACTCTTAAGTCAAAATTATAAACCAATAATCCATAGAGTCACACAGCTTTAGTGAAGAGCAAGGTACTAGTGTGAGGCAGATACATCTTCTGAAGAAATAAAAAGAGAGTAAATGATTATAAATGAATTGGGGAACATGAGTGAAAAGATAATTTGTGGAAGGAAAAAAGGGACTATGGAAAAAATATGTGGCAGAGACAGATAAATTTGAGGGCTATTTGAATGGTGGTATGGAAACTTCCCTAATATGAACTTATACAAAGGTGAGAAAAATGAAATGCCAAATAATGGGAAGACATGGCCTCAACTGGATGTCTTTCACCAGATAGAGCTTCCAGTACTAGAATAGAATTATATTTAATTGAGTTGTTCGACAAGGACTTCGAGGGGAATCCTCAAACAACCCAGTGTTTGCCAAAACTATATATGCTATAAACAAACAGAGCAAAAGCCCTGTTTCAGAAGACAACACCTAAACAATTCCTTGAACATAAAAAAGTTGTTCCTTCAGAGAGCCTTCATCTCTAGATTCTAGTCCTAGCCTCTTTGGTGTAATAACATACTATATATGCCTCCAAAGAGAGATGTAGGCACCCTGATAGCCACAAACATTTTTATTGACAATGTTGTGCTGACTGCAGGGTTTATTAGTGCAAAGGTGGCACACAGTTTATCAGCACAACGAGTCTATATCTGGTTTGTCTGAATACCCATTACTCAATGGAAATCCATCTGACATTGCTTGATGACCAAGAACCTGAGGTCATATATCCCAAGAACCTAGGGTAAAATTACACAATACTTGTCTAAAAGAAGAAAAAATGCAGTGATAAATTACTCTTAATAACATACTATAATACACATAGATAATTATCTGGCCCAAACATCATGAGAGAAGATTCTTACTGAAATAAATGTGAGAAGCTCTGTGCACTGTGAACACCATGGACACTATGCAGAGACTGCAAGATCATGGAACATTCAGTCCTAAATAGGATGTCTTTATAAAAACCCCTCCCACCATGTTTCAAAGAGCCCTACAGCAGAAAAAGCATAAAGAGGGTAAAAACCAGAGGGAATAAAGCAAACCAAGAAACAACGAAGGTATTCTCAATCAACAGAATCAATACGCATATGACCTCATGGAGAATATGGCAACATGGACCAGATAACATCTGAGCCAGAGAAGAGGTGGACAAAAAGCTCTGTATTTAACCCAGAGTCTATCACTAATTAATAAACACAAATGAAAACTTCTCTTCCTGCAATAGGTATACAAACAACTTGGAAGGCAAGGTCCCATGCCCAAATGAGCAATACAAAACAAACTCAGTGTCAACATTTGTCTCATGATAATGAAAGCCCTGGATTTTCCTTTTTTAAAAAAAAATTACACACACACACCATGCACACAAAGCAAATATGCAAGTTATCAATGGAGTCCTATCAAGACTCATCACTGTTATAAATACTTTGGAAAACATGGTCGCATCATTGAATCCATGTTATGATCTCATCATTTATAGCGCAATATGGCTGAAAAGCCAAAAAATAACAATTTTTAGCTGTTACTATTCAGAATATCTCCAACAGTTTTTTAAACCAAACTTTAAGTGAAATATTATTATAGCATGGTAAAAAAAATCAATGCCTACTATGGTGAAATTAAACTATATAATAAGCACATTATATAAGATCAATACTATTAGCCATGCTTAATTTAGTTATGTGTATCATAGAAATAAAAAATGAACTTTGTTCCATAATGATATTAAAGAAGCCCAATAACCCTATTCTTGGAATAAATAATAATATAATATTCTCTGTTTAAAGACACTGGCAAAGATTCTTGCAAAGGCTTCATATGACACTCTGAGGTATGTATTTTTCATAAGTAGTTGCATGACTAACATTGTTTTCAAAACCAGCAGCATGTGTTTAACATTATATGTTGAGGAAATTCCAAGTTTATATTAAATGTTTAAAGTAAACAAATGCTTAGAAACAGAGAACAGTCTTATAAACTGTCACTACCCAAATGTCACCTGTCAAAATCTATATATTTTAGGCATCATTCATTTTTATCTTTCATTTTCACACTGGAGATTGAAATGAGCCTATTTTCTTGCAACAAATCTGGAAAAATATCTTAATTGCTTTCTAAATGCTAATACCACTGATGAGTGATATTTCTGTTCATGAGCATAGGGGCTCCATACTTCTCCATTGAGGACACCCCATGATCAGTTGTTGCCTTCGTTCTTTAATAATATACTTTTAGTTTACTATTTGAAATGTCATAGTGGTATGTAATTTATGTGTGTCATACTCATCCTCCTCCAGCCCTTCTCAGATTCCCTGTCACTTTTACAACTTTATGTCTTTCTTGATTTTTAGAGCTTTTCTATTATTTTTGAGAATTTCATGCATTTACACAATTCAACATGACCACACACACACACACACACACAGAGAGAGAGAGAGAGAGAGAGAGAGAGAGAGAGAGAGAGAGAGAGAGAGAGAGAGAGAGAGAGAGTTCTCTTTCCAGCTCTCCCATATCCTCCAAAGCATGATATCCTCCCAATTTCTCTGCCTCAGTCTCCAAGTCCCCTCACCCCTTTCTCTGGTAACTTTCTAAAGCTAATTAATGCTTATCTATGTGAGTATGGGACCATTATTCTAGATAATGGAAATCTTGCCAATGGTCACATTCTCATAAAATAATGATCTCCACCCTGCCCCTAAGGCTTCTATCAATTTGCAAAAGGTTGCTTGGGGATCAGCTACCTCATCTATGCCTGGCTTTAGGCTGACTGGATATTTACAAGCCTTATATATGTAACCACAGCTGTTGAGAGTTCGTAATGGGTACCACCATTAAATATAAACACTCTGAATGCAACTTGACAGCATGATCCTTAAGCAGAATAATAATTGCAGATTCTACTGTAGGCTCTAAGATTTCCCAACCATAAACTATGACCAGGGTTACAGTACCAGTCCTGATTGTTTTATTTTTCCAACTCAAATCAGAAAGTGGTTCGCTATTCTTAACAGTCATTCTGGCACTTGTAAAGACAACTAATTTGGCAGGTCATATTACACCATGTAGATCCATTGCTAAGTGTGACCACTGGTAAATTTTTCTCCCCAAGCTATATGCCAGTACTAGGAAAGCTACTTAATTAAGATGAAGTTACTTGATCAGTTTGAGACTAATTTCTCTGTTCTGCTGGCAAAGTGTCTTTCACAGCAGCATCTTCAAATAAAGTTGTGGAGGGCCCAGGGCAATAACTGACATTGCTTTGGGTTCTGCCTTATCAATAACTCAAAAAGAGGTTCTCATGCTGGTGCAGAATATATTAAAATGGAATAGCTTATTTCTTTATCGCCCACCTTCCTGGTGTCACTCTAGTTTGGAGCCATGCATACAGATTCAGTCTCTTGTTCATTTAGACGCCCCCTCCATAGGATTCTCTTCCAAAGCAGTTCACTCTGCCTGCCCTACTGTCAGTGTATAGGTGGTGGTTTCCATCCTGGGTGGTAGTTACTGCCAAGGTGTCTTTTTTCCAACACTGACCATCACAAACATCACTTCAAAGCCTGGTAACTTTTCAAATATGTTTATATAATAGAGTCTCAATTCACTGACCCTCTACACAATAAGACTGCATCCAATAGACAAAGATACAAACTGTCTTTCCATGTGAGATAAAGACCTATAGAATCTACCTTTTCTCTGCCTACCTCCACTGTCTAATCATGTATCAACTTAACATAAATCGACACCATGCCTTTTAATTTAACAACCAATATCTTCTTGGAGAAACACTGTCTACTCATGCAGGGTAATTTCACTCAAACTCATTAATACTTTAATGTACATGCATATAGATGCATTTAGAGCCATTTGCCTTGTGAGGGCCTGAGTTTCTGAACTTTATGACATATCATGTTTTTATCTTCTGTTCATTTAAGTGCAGATTTCTCTACTAAATTTTCACAGCAGAGTAATATTCATTTTTTATATATGAACCACATTTTAAAATCTCTTCATCCATTAATGGAAAGCAAGGTTGATGTCATTTTACTTGTTAAGAGACTCACAATACAAGTGAATGAGCCTCTCTGGTTAGATTTAAATCTATTTGGATTTTTCCCACAACTGCTAAATAGCTAGTCCATGGGAGTTTGCTTTCTACTTTTCTGAGAAACCCCCAATACTGATGTGCAAGCAACTGTATTAGTTTCTACTTCACCATGTTTAAGAGATTTGTTTACACCACATCCATGCTACAATGTTTGGTCATTCATGTTTCTGATGACTCTTATCGTGTCTAGGATTGGTTAGAATCTTATAGTCTTAATCCGTATCTCTCCACTGGTACTCTAACACAGTTTGTACCATTTGCATTTCTTCTGAGAATTTTTTCTTCAGTTCCTTAGACCATTTTTAAAATTTGATCATTTATTTTCTTAGGGGTTCAGTGTTAAGCTACTTGGTGTATTGTTGATGCTAATAATCTGTAGGCTATGTGTCTAGAAAATATTATTTTCCTATTGTGTGGGTTGCCTTATTTGTTTATTTATTTATTCATTTCTTTGTTAGCATGATAGGCCTTCTTTTTTCACTCGTTTTGCTGTACAGAGCTTTTTGAAATTCTCTAATATCATTTATTAAGTGTTAGTATTGCCTCTTAATAAGTGGATACTAGCAGCAAAAATCTCTGAATAACCAAGGAACCATTCACAGACCTTATAAAGCTCAAAAGCAAGGAAGGCCAGAATGTGGATGCCTCATTCTTTCTCAGAAAAAAACAAAACACTCACAGGAGAAAATACAGGGGCAAATAGACGAGCAGGGATTAAAGAAAAAAAATCATTCAGAGACAGCCTCATCTGGGGATCCAACCTATATGAAGCCACCAAACCCAAGCACCATTGCTGATGCCAAGAAGTGCTTACTAACAGGAGACAGATGTGGATGGCTCCTCAGAGGCTTTGCCAGAGTCATACAGATAGTTGAGGATGCTGGCAGTTAACCATCGGCCTGAACATGGGGTCTTCAATGAAGGATCTAGAGAAAGGACTGAAGGAGCTAAAAGGGTTTGCAACCTCAGAGAAAGAACAACATTATCAACCAACCAAACCCTCTAGAAATCCCAGGGACTAAATCATTAACCATATAGTCATGACCAATCATGAAAACAGGCATGATTTTATGTAAGTTTACACATACAGTAGTTAGCCATTGGCATGCTCTGATAAAAATAAATTTTTAATTTAAAAATTTAAATATTGAAAAACAAATAATTAAAAATTTAAAAAGACAGCAAATATCTGAATAGGTTAAATTGTATGAGGTGATAAATAAAAACCTCAGGAAAGTAGCATGTGGAATTGAAAAAACATTTCTGGAGTTAGGGACGTAAACTTTGGTAAGTCTTTTCATAAATAAAAGCAAGAAAGCATCAAATCAACTTGTCAGGATTGTGGAAATAAATCTAATTTCTGAATTTTTTTCTACAAAATTGACAAATTAATGAAAACAGTATATGTAATAATGTTTTGAAAACTCTAATTCTTTCTACTACTTTGTCTTCAGTTATCATTTCAAATAAGAATATGTCATTCACCTGGACTAGTATGAGTATAAAAATAATATTAACAACAGAAGTTAGAGAGAAGTAGAAATACATGCTTTGGGAGTAAATTGGTCCTACTACTTCTTCATATGGTTAATGTAAAATATCATTAAACCTCAGGATTTGGATTCCTGAGAACGAAAATATTCTGAGAACATGTTTCTTCTTAAAGACATATGCTCAGAGGTATATCACTCACATTATTCCAAAACTAAAAGTCTGTCTGTCAACTTTATAGACAACATGGAACATATTTCATCCATACAGTGTAATATTCCCAGGATCAAGAAGTATTCACATGAGCTATGTCATAAAGTAATCTTGAAGTGTTATGCTCCATGAAAAAGACTAGACCAAAAGAAAAAAATGCCAGGTATTGATGAATTTTATATCAATTGATGTCAAAACTGGAAAAAGTTGTGAGGAAGAAAATTAAGTCAATTACACCAGAGATGGAAAGAGATGTTCATTATATAGGGGAGCAATGATTCTTTTAGAAGGATAAGACTCATTTCTAAGATCTGATTAATATCGACTTTTATACCACTCAGTAAAGATATTAATAATCACTACAGTGTAGATATTAAATGGGAAAATTCATGTCATATGTACAAATTAGCCAAATGGAATTAATGTAAACAAACCAAAAGACTATTGTAAGTTAACTATTATTGACAGAAATGAAGAACTCATTGCTTACTGGATTTCACTTCAATGGATTCCTGGCTGGTACAAAGGCAGTTCATCTGACAGTACTTTTCCATGTTATACATGGGAATAGAAGGAGATATACTCTGAGTGCTATTTTTAAGTACATTACAAAAATTATTTTCTACCAGACATGATAATATAAACATTTAACTCCATTGCTCAAGGGTAGAAGAAGCAGGCAGATCTGCGTGAGTAGTGACACAGGACAAGATTTTAAAAATTCCCTGAGAAAAACACATATCAGAAGAAAAAACTGACTTCTGTAGAGACAGCTCCTACAGTTTACATAACACCATAGCAAGTGCATTTAGGACTATGATCTGTCCAGAAAGATTAAATGGCAAAGAAGCATTTTCTAATAAGGTAGGTTAAAAAAATACTGTCAGAAAGAATTAAGGATAAGATGTTGAAAAAAATTATTATCTACAGAAGAAAATTAGTGAAAAAATGAAGCAGAATATTCAGCATGGATATTAATTAAATTTGATGATTTTTTAAAAATTTTAGAGACATTTAAATAAATAATAACACCTATATAATCGTAAAAAGATTAATCTCTTGAGTTAAAGAGGACTGTTCTTAGTTCATATATTGAAAATACAGAGAGATTAAGGAGGCTAATTTTTGACTTACTAATGTACACAATCACACTAGATCATACATAATACACATGACAATTTATTCTAATATCTTATGAAAAATGGTTTATCCTATAAAAGTTCCTCAACAAAATGAATGTCATCAATTTTTGATGATTCGGGAACCCACAAAGAAAATAATCCCCTACCTGAGACACTTAAAAAAGGTAAGTAGAATTTTTGTTATTCTTTAAGCCAAATCACTGTACTTTACCTCACAACATGGGCACTGTGGAATCTCATATCATCCCAAGGTATGAATAGTGCAATAAAATATTTTGAAAGTCACAAATAATTTATCAGGTTATAGGGCTATAATTGTTATGGGTTTTTGTGCTTATTAGCATGATGAACCTCTTAATGTACCTAATTTATCACTTAAAATTTATTATAGATCTGAAGGTACAGAAGCAAGAACAGTTTATAGAGTTTCATGCTGTTTCTGGCTTCTGGCATTCATTAGACTCTTCAAACATAGACCCCAGAGATAATGTCTTGAGTGCTGAAATTCTCTCATTTAGGGAGAAACTTAATTTTCTAGGCAGTCCAATATTTTTTAACTATAGAATTATGAAAATTAGTCACCCATCAGCAATCTCATTAGACTACATAAACAGACATTTCAAACCTGTGGCACTCAAACCAGAATAAGTCATAATGAAGTTCGGATTGAAGCAGAATACTTACAAATGACATTTTAAATTTTATTATATGTGTGTTAATATTGGCAGAAATACCATATTTGGTTTTGTTTTTAGGTATTTGTTTTGATTTGATTTAGTTTGGTTTGGAAAGGTTTTTTGTTGGTTGTTTAGCTGGTTGGTTTTGGCATTTTTTATTGCATATTGTTTTACTTACATTTCAAATATTATCTCCTTTTCTGGTTTCCCCTATGGAATGTTCCTATCCCATCCCCTTACCTCTTTAAGAGTGTTCCTCCACCCACAAACTCCATCCCATCTCCCTGCTCTGGCATTCCTTTACTCTGGGGTATTGAACCTTCACAGGGCCAAAGGGCTGTTCTTTCATTGAAGCATAGTAAGGCCAACCCCCGCTACATATGCTGCTAGATCCATCGGTCCCTCCATGTAGACTCTTTGGTTTGTGGTTTAGTCTCTGGGAGCTCTGGGGAATCTGGTTGGTTGATATTGTTGTTCTTCCTGTGAGATTGAAAACCCCTTCATCACCTTCAGTCCTTTTTTAAAACTTCTTCATTGAGGACCCCATTCATAGTACAATGGTTGTTTGAGAACATCCAACTCTATTTCTCAAGCAGTCTCTGGATGCCCTTTCCTTCATTCTCTGCTCCAAACTTTGTCTCTGTATTTCCTCCTGTAAATATTTAGTCACGGCTTATGAGAATGACTAAAGCATCCAGACTTTGGTCTTCCAACATTTTGATATTAATATGGTCTGTGAATTGTATCTTGAGCATAATGAGATTTTGGGATAATATTCACTTATCAGTGAATGCATACTCTGTGTGTTCCTTTTTTTTGGGGGGGGGGTTACTTCACTTGGGATCATAGTTCCTAGTTCCATGCATTTGCCTAAAAATTCATAAAGATATTGTTTTAATAGTTGAGTTGTACTCCATTGTGTAAATGTATCACATTTTCTGTATGCATTCCTCTATTGAAGGACATCTGGGTTATCTGGGACATCAGCTTCTGCCTATTATATATTAGGTTGTTATGAACATAGTAGAGCATGTGTCCTTTTTATATATTGGAGCATCTTTCGGGTATATGCCCAGGGGTAAAACATCTGGGTCCCCACAAAGTACTATTTCCAATTTTTTGAGGAATCTCCAGACTGAATTCCAGACTGGTTGTATCTGCTCACAATCCCACCAACAATAGAAGAGTGCTCCTCTTTCTTCACATACTTTCTCACCAGCATCTGCTCTTACCTGAGTTTTTTATCTTAGCTATTCTGAGTGGTGTGAGGTGGAAACTGAAGTTTGTTTTGAATTGTATTTTTCTGATGACTAAGGATGTTAAACATTTCTTTAGGTGCTTCTCAGCCATGTGATATTCTTTAGTTGAGAATTCTTTGTTTATCTCTTGCTCCCCTTTTTAATTGAGTTATTTGATTCTCTGAAGTCTAACTTTTTGAGCTCTTTGTATATATTGGCTATTAGCCCTCTATCAGATGCAGAACTAGTAAAAGTCATTGGTTGCAACCAAAGATCAACTTATTGCAAAACAGCAATCTGTTGGTTGCTGTTTTGTCCTATTGCCAATGTCCTTTGCCTTATTGAAGTTTTGCAATTTCATGAGGTCCTAATTGTTGATTCTTGATCTTACAGCATAATTCATTTTTCTTCTGTTCAAGAAAATTTTCTCTGTGCCTACGTTTGAGTCTCTGCCTCACTTTCTCTACTATGGCTTTCAGTGTATCAGATTTTATGTGGAGGTCCTTGATCTACTTGGATTTGTGCTCTGTACAAGGTGTTAAAAATGGATTGATTTGCATGTTTCTCTGTGCTGACTGTTAGTTGAACCAGTACCATTTGTTGAAAATACTTTTCTCTACTGGATGGTTTTAGCTCCATTTTCAAATATCAAGTGACCATGGGTATGTGGGTTCATTTCTGGGTCGTCAGTGCTATTCCACTGACCTACCTGCCTTCCTCTGTACCAATACAACACAGGTTTTATCACAATTACTCTGTAAAATAACTTGATGTTGGGATCTGATTCCCACAACAGATCATTTATTGTTGAGAATAGTTTGTGATCTCCTGGATTTTTTTGTGATTCTAAATCAATTTAAGAATTGCTCTCTCTAACTCTATGAAGAATTGAGTTGGAATTTTGATGGGAACTGCATTGAATCAGTAGATTGTTTTTGGCAAGATGGCCACTTTTACTATATTAATCCTGCCAATCTATGAGCATGGAAAATATTTTCATCTTCTGAGATCTTCTTTGATATTTTGCTTCAGACACTGTAAGTTCTTTTAATACAGATATTTTACTTCCACTGTTAGATTCACACCAAGTAATTTTATTTTGTTTGTAAATATTGTGAAGGGTATCATTTCCCTTATTTCTTCCTCAGCCTGTTTATCCTATGAGTAGAAGGCTACTGTTTTCTTTAAAGTCATGTTATATCCAGCCACTTTGTTGAAGTTGTTTACCAGGTTTATAAGTTCCTGGTTAGAATTTTTGAGGTCACTTCAGTACACTATTATATCATCTACAAATAGTGATATTTTGACCTCTTCCTTTGCAATTTGTATTCCTTTCACTGCTTTTTCTTGTCTAATTGCTCTAGCTAGGACTTCCAGTACTGTCCTGAATAGGTAAGAAGAAAGTGGGCAGCCATGTCTAGTCCCTGATTTTAGTAAGATTTCTTCAATTTTCTCTCCATTTAGTTTGATGTTGCCTTCTTGTTTGCTGTATATTGCTTTTACTATGTTTAGGTATAGGCCTTGAATTCCTGATGTTTCCAAAGCTTTTAACAGGAATGAGTTGGGTAGTGTTCCTTCTATTTATTTTATGGAATAGTTTGAGGAATATCATCACTTCGTCTTCTATGAAGGTCGGATAGAATTCTGCACTAAATTTATCTAGTCCTAGGCTTTTTTGGGAAAAGTGGGGGGAGAACTTTTGATGACGGCTTCTATTTCTTTAGGGGTTATGGGAATCTTTAAATAATTTATCTGATCCTGATTTAACTTTAGTACCTGGTATCTGTCTAGAAAGAAGCCCATCTCCTCCATATTTTCCAGCTTTGTTGAGTATTAGCTTTTGTAGTAAGATCTGATTTTTTAAATTTTCTTAGTTTTTGTTGCTAGGTATCTCTTTTCATTTTTGATTTTGTTAATTTGAAGCTATCATGAGATGATGAGAGGAAGGTATATTCTATTGTTTTAGGATGAATTATCCTATATATATATATATTTGTCAAATCCATTGGTACATTACTTCTGTTAGTTTCACTGTGTCTCTGTCCAGGTTCCATTTCCATGATATGTCCATTGAAGAGAACAGAGTTTTGAAATCTCTCACTATTATTGTGTGTGGTGCAATGTATTCTTTGATCTTTAGTAAAATTTCTTTTATGAATGTGAGTGCCCTGCATTTAAAACATAGATGTTCCGAATTGAGAGTTCATCATGATACTTTTTTCCTTTGATGAGTATGAAGTAGCCTACCTTATCTTTTTTGATGACTTTTGGCTGAAAGTCAACTTTATTCGATATTAGAATGGCTACTCCAGCTGTTTTTTGGGACCTCTTGCTTGGGAAATTGTTTTCCAACCTGTAACTCCAAGATAGTGTCTCTCTTAGTCACTGAGGTATGTCTCCTGTATGCAGCAAAATGCTGGGTCCTGTTTAAGTATCCAGTCTGTTAGTATAAGTCTTACAATTGGGGAATTGAGTCCACTGATGTTCAGAGATATTAAGAAATAGTGATTGTTGTTTTAGGTTATTTTTGTTGTTTTAGGTGGAATTATGTTTTTGTGGGTATCTCCTTTTGGGGTTGTTGCAAGAAGACTATTTTCTTGCTTTTGTAGGGTGTAGTTTCTCTTCTTGTGTTAAAGATTTTCATCTATTATTTTTTGTAGGACTAGATTTGTGGAAAGTTATTGTGTAAATTTATTTTTGTCATGAAATACCAAGGACACAACATCTGTCCAAATACCTATAGAAACTTGGTTCCCGGGACCCAGTGATAGAGGAACCCCCATCATGCCAGTGGCCCAGGTCCATTCTGGTCTGAATTTCTGCTCTTAGCAGACTTTGTGTGTTAGTTCAGCACCCAATAGTACAATACCAAGAGGAAGCCTGTCACCCAGTTGGTTTAACACACCGAGGATCACAGGAATATAGGATCACAGAATCACAGTGTACTAATAGTATCAAAGAAAAAGCTGGACTCTTGGGAGATTGGAAACAACCCAGGAGCATTGGAGTTCTGACACACTCAAGGACATCAGGAGTTTTAGAACACTGGGATTTCAGAATCTCAGAGGCAGCTTGACTTCTAGGATCTCTGACACATTTAGGATCCCATGATCCCAGAATCCCAGAATCCCAGTATCACAGAGAAACCTGAACTCTAAAAAAAAAAAAAAAAAAAGAAAGAAAAAAAAAACAGGAAGACAGAGACAGCTAGGACAGGTAGCAATATACATAACCAGATGGCATAAGAAAAGCATAGAAACATAAAAAACGGGAGCCTGGCCCATCTGCCACCCAGAACGGCGGCTCGTAGAGGCTGAGCAACTGGTGGGTGGGAGACCTGGGCTGCCAGGGAGCAGAGAGATCTCTGTGGAGTGCACACGGAAAGTGCACCCCCTGCCTTGCCCTGCCCTGTCCTGTCTAATCCAGCAACCCAGAATAGAACTCTGAGGCATAGAACAGGGCTGGACCCATCTACCACCTGGACCAGTGGAGATCCAGGGACACAGACCAGATACAAGGGAAAGGCAAGAACATATTACTGAAAACAAAATGGCAAGAAGAAAGCGAAGGAGTATATCCCAAGAAAACCAAGACAACCTGGCAACACCAGAACCCAGCTCTCACATAACAGAAAACATCGGAATTCCAAACACTCCAGAAAAGGAGGACACAGACCTGAAATCATACCTCAAGATGCTGATAGAGATACTTAAACAAGAAAGGGAGGAAAAGCAAAAAGATTCAGAAGCTTTTAAAGAGGAAACAAGAAAAACACTCAAAGAACTCAAAGAACTAGAGGAAAACAGAATCAAAGAGATGAAGGAATGCAAGAGGAAATTTAAAACGGAAATTGACACAATAAAGAAAACACAAAAAGAGATAACCCTAGAGTCAGAACACCTAAAAAAGAAATCAGGAATCACAGAAGCAAGCATTTCCAATAGATTACAAGAGATGGAAGAGAGAATCTTGGAGGCAGAAGACAACATTGAAAACATAGCCAAAACAGCCAGAGAAGATGCAAAAAACAAAAAGCTCCTAACCCAAAATGTCCAGGAAATCCAGGACACAATGAGAAGACCAAACCTAAGGATAACAGGGATAGAAGAGGGAGAAGAGTATCAACTAAGAGGCACAGTAAATATCTTCAACAAAATCGTAGAAGAAAACTTCCCTAACCTCAAGAATGAGATGACCACGGGCATAAAAGAAGCCTTAAGAATTCCAAATAGGTTGGACCAGAAAAGAAATAAATCCCGACACATAATAGTAAAAACATCAAGTGCCCAAAGCAAAGAAAGAATACTAAAAGCAGTAAGGGAAAAAGGTAACATATAAAGGCAGGCCAATCAGACTCACACCCGATTTCTCAACAGAGACTATGAAAGCTAGAAGAGCTGGACAGACATTATGCACACCCTAAGAGAACACAAATTCCAGCCCAGGCTGCTATACCCAGCAAAACTATCAATAACCATCGATGGAGAGATGAAGATATTTCAAGACAAATCAAAATTTACACAATATCTGACCACAAACCCAGCACTACAACGAAATATAAGTGGAAAACCCAATACAATGAGGGAAAATACAGCCTAGTAAAAACAAGAAAACTCCTAAACAAGAAAACTAAAAGAAGAAAAATACACAGACACAACTCAACCCACAAAAGCAATAATGGCAGGAAACAGAAACAACTATTCCTTGATAACTATTAACATAAATAGACTCAATTCCCCAATAAAGAGACATAGGCTATCAGACTGGATACATAAACAAAATCCAGCATTTTGCTGCATACAAGAAACTCATCTCAGAGACAAAGACAGACACTATCTCAGAGTTAAAGGGTGGGAAAAAAACTTCCAAGCAAACAGCTCCAAGAAGCAAGCTGTAGTGGCTATTCTAATATCGAATAAAGTAAATTTCCAACCAAAAGTTATGAAAAAAGATATGGAAGGACACTTTTTACTCATTACCGGGGAAATCTGTCAGGAGAAACTCTCAATCCTTAACATATATGCTCCAAATAAAAAAGCACTCACATTCATTAAAGAAATCCTCCTAAAGCTCAAAAAATATATTTCACCTTACACAATAATAGTAGGAGACTTTAATACCACACTCTCACCAATGGACAGATCATGGAAACAGAAACTGAACAAGGACACTGCAAAACTAGCAGAGACTTTGAACCATCTAGAATTAATAAATATATACATAACATATTATCCTAAAGTAAAAGAATACACCTTCTTCTCAGGACCCCATGGCACCTTCTCGAAAATTGACCACATAATTGGACACAGAGCGAGCCTCAATCGATATAAGAAGATTGAAATACTCCCATGCATCCTCTCAGATCACCATGGTCTACGACTGGTCTTTAACAACAACAAAGAAAACAAAAAGCCCACATACACATGGAAACTAAACAACGCTCTGTTAAACGATAGCAGGGTCAAAGAAGTAATAAAAAAAGGAAGTAAGGATTTTCTAGAATTCAACGAAAACAAAAACACAACATACCCAAACCTATGGGACAAAATGAAAGCAGTACTGATAGGAAAACTCATAGCCCTAAGTGCTTCCAAAAAGAAACTAGAGAGAGCTTACATCAGCAACCTGACAGCACAGCTAAAAGCCCTAGAACAGAAGGAAGCAGATATACCCAAAAAGAGTATACCGCAAGAAATAATCAAGATTATGGTAGAAAAAGACCAAATAGAATCAAAAAGAACCATTGAAAAAATCAACAAAACCAAGAGTTGGTTCTTTGAGAAAAACAACAAGATTGATAAAACCCTAGCCAGACTAACTAGAGGGCAAAGAGAGAGTATACAAATTAACAACATCAGAAAGGAAAGTGGGGACATAACAACTGAAACTGAGGAAATTCAAGAAATCATCAGATCCTACTACAAAAACTTATACTCCAAAAATTGGAAAATCTGGAGGAAATGGACGAATTTTTATAGAGATACAAGATCCCAAAGTTAAACCAGGACCAAGTAAACCATCTAAATAACCCTATAACACCTAAAGAAACAGAAGGAGTCATCAAAAGGCTCCCAACCAAAAAAAGCCCAGGTCCAGACAGGTTCAGTGCAGAATTTTATCAGACTTTTATTGAGGATATAACACCAAAACTCGCCAAACTATTCCAAAAGATAGAATCAGATGTAATACTACCTAACTCATTTTTTGAGGCTACAATTACCCACGTACCTAAACCACACAAAGACCCTACAAGAAAATAGAACTTCAGACCAATCTCACTTATGAACATTGATCAAAAAATACTCAACATAATCCTTGCAAACCGAATCCAAGAACACATTAAAATGATCGTTCACCATGACCAAGTAGGCTTCATCTTTGGGATGCAGGGATGGTTTAATATAAGGAAATCCATCAATGTAATCCACCATATAAACAAACTCAAAGATCAAAATCACATGGTCATCTCACTAGATGCTGAGAAAGCATTTGACAAAATCTAACAGTCCTTCATATTAAAAGTCCTGGAAAGAACAGGAATCCAAGGCCCATATTTAAACATAAAAAAAGCAATATACAGCAAACCAACAGCCAACATCAAACTTAATGGCGAGAAACTTGAAGCAATCCCACTAAAATCAGCGACTCGACAAGGAAGCCCACTCTCCCCCTACCTATTCAACATAGTAATGGAAGTCCTGGCTGGAGCAATTAGACAGCAAAAGGAGATCAAGGGGATACAAATCGGAAAGGAAGAGATAAAAACATCACTCTTTGCCAATGACATGATAGTGTACTTGAGTGACCCCAAAAATTCCACCAGAGAACTTCTACAGCTGATAAACAAGTTCAGCAAAGTGGCTGGATACAAAATTATCTCGAACAAATCAGTAGCCTTCCTATACTCAAAGGACAAACGTGGGGAAAGAAATTAGGGAAAAGGTACCCTTCACAATCGTCACAAAAACTATGAAATACCTTGGTGTGACTTTAAATAAGCAAGTGAAGGAGCTGTACGACAAGAACTTCAAACCTCTAAAGAAAGAAATTGAGGAGTATCTCAGAAAATGGAAAGATCTCCCATGCTCATGGATTGGAAAGATCAACATCTTAAAACTGGCCATACTACCATTAGCAATCTACAGATTCAATGCAATCCCCATCAAAATTCCAACCCAGTTCTTCATGGAACTGGATAGATCAATATGCAATTTCATATGGAATAACAAAAGATCTAGAATAGCTAAATCTATCCTGAACAACAACACAAAAAACATCTGCGGAAATCACTATCCCTGACCTCAAGCTAATTTACAAGGCAATTGTGCTGAAAACTGCATGGTACTGGTACAGAAATAGGCATGTGGATCAATGGAATAGAATAGAAGATCCAGAAATGAGCCCTCATGTATATGGTCACTTGATTTTTGACAAAGGAGCAGTAAACATTCAGTGGAAAAAGACAGCCTATTCAACAAATGGTGCTGGTCCAACTGGCACGCAGCATCTAAAAGAGTGAAAATAGACCCTTTCTTATCTCTTTGTACAAAGCTCAAGTGTAAGTGAATCAAAGATCTCCACATTAAACCAGATACACTGAAACTATTAGATGAGAAAGTAGGGAAAACCTTAGAACACATAGGCACAGGAGAAAATTTCCTGAACAAAACACCAATGGCTCAAGCTCTAAGGTCAAAGATTAACAAATGGGACTTAATGAGATTGCAAAGTTTCTGTAAGGCTAAGGACATTGTCAAGAAAACAAAATGGCAGCCAACAGAATGGGAAAAGATCTTTACCAACACCACATCAGATAGAGGCCTAATATCCAAGGTATACAAGGAACTCAAAAAGCTAGACACCAGAGAATCAAATAACCCTATTAAAACATGGGGTACAGAGCTAAAAAAACGTTCTCAGTTGAGGAACACCGAATGGCTGCAAAACATCTGAGGAAGTGCTCGACATCCTTATCCGTCAGGGAAATGCAAATTAAAACAACCCTGAGATTCCACCTCACACCAGTCCGATTGGCCAAGATCCAAAAATCAGATGATAGTAGATTCTGGCGAGGCTGCGGAGAAAGAGGAGCACTTCTCCACTGTTGGTGGGATTGCAAACTAATACAACCACTCTGGAAATCTGTTTGGCGATACCTCAGAAAATTGGATATAGTACTACCTGAAGACCCAGCTATTCCACTTCTGGGCATATACCCCAGAGACACTTTAATACACAACAAAGATATATGTACCACAATGTTCATAGCGGCTCTATTTATAATAGCCAGAAGCTGGAAAGAACCCAGATGTCCTTCAGAAGATGAATGGATACAAGAATTGTGGTACATTTACACAATGGAATACTACTCAGCCACCAGAAACAATGACTTAACCAAATTCTTAAGAAAATGCCTGCATCTAGAGAATATCATCCTGAGTAAGATAACCCAGTCACAAAAGAACAGACATAATATGCAGTCACTGATATTGGGATGCTAACCCCAGAGGCTTGCACTCCCCGAGAAACAACTCACAGACTGTATGAAGTCCAAGAAATAAAGAAAACAAAAAATATATATATTTACAAAACAAGAAGACTTTGACTATTTCCATGTTGCGTTTTGTTTTGCATGTACTTTATGC
This sequence comes from Micromys minutus, assembly GCF_963924665.1. Taxonomy (NCBI): domain Eukaryota; kingdom Metazoa; phylum Chordata; class Mammalia; order Rodentia; family Muridae; genus Micromys; species Micromys minutus. Next base: position 182,839,258 of record NC_137969.1, on the reverse strand, counting down.
TCATGTTAACTATTAGGTTTTCAATGCATACTGCCAAGCCCTTGAAAAAATCAAGTACTGACTAAAAAATGTATTCACATAGTTTTATGTAAAATTATTTTAATATCTGAAAAAACAGTACTGACAAAAATGTATAATTTTAAGCAAAAAATGTTTAAAATCTGTACATTTTTCTTTGTTTTGTAAAATAACGTCGTTTAAAAAAAAGGAATAAAAAAAAAGAAACATAAACAACAGAAACCAAGGCCTCTTGGCATCATCAGAACCTAGTTCTCCCACTCCAGCTAGTCCTGCATATCCTATCACACCTAACAAGCAAGATTTGAACTTCAAATTCTATCTCATGATGATGATAGATCACATGAGGAAGGACATGAATAACTCCATTAAAGAAACGCAGGGGAACACTACCAAACAGGAGAAGGAATTGAACAAAACCATCCAGGATCCATAATTGGAGATAGAAATAATAAAGAAATCACAAAGGATAACAACCCTGAAAATAGAAAACAAGAAAATAGACAAGGAATCAAAGATGCAAGCATCACCAACAGAGTACCAGAAAGAAAAGAAAGAATCTCAGGGGCAGAAGATACCCTAGAAAATTTTGATACAACAGTGAAAGAAAATGTAAATGCAAAAGGCTCCTGACCAAAACATCCAGGGAATTTAGGATATACCAAGAATACCAAACCTAAGAATACCATGTATAGAAGAGAGTAAAGTAAAGAGAGTAAAAGAATAGTAAATATCTTCAATAAAATTATAGAAGAAAACTTCTCTAATCTAAATAAAGAGATGAACAATGGCTGTAAACATACATGAAGCCTATAGACCTCCAAATACACTGGACCAGAAAAGAAATTCTTCCCCTCACATAATAGTCAAAACACCAAATACACAAAACAAAGAAAAAATATTAAAGCAGTAAGGGGAAAAGGTCAAGTAGCACATAGAGGCATACCTCAAAGAATATCACCAGACTTTTCAACAGAGACTATGAAAGTTACGAGATCCTGGACAGATGTCATTCAGACCCTAAGGGAACACAAATGTCTGAAAAGGCTACTATACTCAGAAAAACTTTCAATTACAATAGATGGTTTGGCATTTTTGAGACAAAGTCTCACTGACTAATGCACTCTGGCCTGGAACTTTATTTTTAAATCAGGTTGGATTCAAACTCACAGAAGTCCATTACCTTCTGTTTCCCATGTGTTGGGACTAATAATATGCACTATCAGGCTTGATTATATTTTTTAAAAAATAATTTTCAAAAAAAAACATGGGGATAATACTTAATGCCTAAAATTCTAGGAGCAGAAAGTAGTATAAGAATCTAAAAAGTAGAACTTAATAATTCCTTGGGAGAAACCACTACTGTATACATGATTTCTGACATGAGCAGTTCCAAGTTCTTTACATCCTGGTTCCCTTAATAGAATAGGTCTAAATGTCGCTTTTATTTCCTCGGATAAAGTGAAGAGATGAGAGCCATACACAATCTGTGCGAATACAAGACTTGGGTTGAGCCTAACGTGTTTCTTTCTTTGTTCTAATTATCCCAAGGTCTTGGTCTGATTGCTTCTAGCCTACATACAATATAATTTTCCAAGCTGATTAATTCAATTTGGCTTCTCTCAGCTTTGGCTAAATTGCTCTGCTGGGCTTATACCAACTTTGCCAGTATGTTGTAATCTTTTGACTCCTTCTCATTCTCTGGCTTCTGTCTTCACCCCTATCTAGCATCTTCTCTATGTAACATTTTATATAAAACAGTCCCAGTAAAATTGCCATACATGCTATGGCTTAGGAGACATGCCACAAACTACTAACCTCAATATTAATTGGACAGGAGTGGTTTATTGAACACATACTTTAATATGGGTCAGACAAGGGACATAGTTCAGAATTGGGTCTGAAACTGTTACAATGGACATCTTTTTGTAACAGTTTATAAAGGAATCAAACAAACAAAAGTCCCAAAACAACAAAACACAAAAGCCACAATGAGCTCATGTGCATGAGCAGAAAATTCTGTTAGTGGTCAGCTCTGACTCAAGGTATTGTAGATATACAGTTCATATTGGTCTGTGATTGGATGGGTCCCGCGTAAAGTATTGTGGAGTTTCTATAGATTAAAAAATGTCAGAATATTCAGAACATGCAGATGAATATAGTCAGCATATTTGCAAAACAAGAGCACAATTATATTTTAAAATTCTATTAGTTTCAAGCTTTCTTCAAATTTCAGCCTTCATTGTTTTTTAATTTAACTGCTTTATTTAAAAAAAAGATAAATGTACAGATTTTAAGCATTTTTGCATAAAAGTATATGAATAAATTTTTGTCATTACTTGGTTTTTTTAAAGGTTTGATAGTGTGCATTAAGATCTTACCAGTTACAATGAGCTTAAAGTACATGTAAAAAGATGAGTAACTGGTTATTTCACACATGTTTGATGAGTTAGTTGATACTTTTGTAAGTAATTATGATTATTATTTAATGAATGATTAGTATATGATGCATATTATGGGAATCAATTTAGGAATTTAATCTCAATCAGTCCTGTAACAATTGAATAATGAAGCATTAGGCTCATTAGCATAGGAAGACTCTGAAGAATAAAACTTTTCTTTATTTGTATTTGACTGTGTATGTTGGTGTGTGTTTAGGTATGTGCACCACTGTGTGGGCACAAGTGAGTATCACTGGAATGTTTCTTTCTTTCCACAGATCTTTCATTCCACCAAATAGGTTTCAGGATCAAATTCAGGTCATCAGTTTTGGTGACAGGTCTCTTTACATAATAAATATAATATGGTAGAATTTAATATGTTATCAGTTACTAGGTGGCATACTTAAATATAGACCTAGCTTTAGAACTAAGTTAAAAAAAAAAAAAACGATTGCAAACTTACAAAATTTTTTTGTGGAGTGACAGAGGAATTTAAAACTTACTCTGCATAGCATGAAAATTGTCAGTTCTCAGTGATACAGAAAATGCTTTCATCAATCTGGCCTCAATCCCCTTCTGTGACTTCTCACCTTAGCCCTGAAATGGGGCAGTCACTGACAATATGATCACTCACTTTCTGTGCTAGGAGGTCAGACAGCCAATTAGCTATATTTGAACGACACAGGAACTGATTATGTTTGTTAAAAATTGACAAAGATAATTGGCTTTTATTTAATGTTTCAAACAAAAAATAAACCGTATTATTTTTAAAACATACTGTGGGATAGGCTGAATTCTCTAAAGATGTACAGAAAAATCAGTCCAAACCCAAATGACTAGAGTGTAATGCTTAACAAAAAACAATTGCTGAAAATTTGTCATTACAGAAATATTCTAAAGTGTGTGATTGCTTAGTTGAAGCAGATGGAGTTAATCATGCCATACTGGAGACTTCTCTTTTCACCTCCCCTTGAAATAATTAGCCATGAGACTGTAAGTACATTTTTCATGTCAAATGGATAATGGCTTCAAAGAAATCTGAGGTCAGAACTGCAAGAGAGTACAACGAGAAAACTGACTCAATGCACGAAAGACAAAATATCAACATTTCTTATATAACCGTTAGAAATGTGTCAGCACCCATGAGGTCAGTTTCAGATGGAAACAACAGAAGTAAAATAGGTAGTTCACTATATGTGCAGAATGAAGTTGATGCTGTCGAGCACCTCAAAGAGTTACAGATAATGGAAGTAACTGTGGAGTTTGCTTAACTCTAAGTTAAAACATTGAATGAAAGCGCAATAAAATCACTGGAAAACTAATGCTAAGTGCCACACCTGGGAAAGAAAAATAAATCCCGATTGCGATTCTGAGCAGATCAAACTTTTATGCTTTGATTCTATATTCCACACTTTGTCTCATGATGACAAGGTTAAGTCTGTCAGAGGGCATTTATGTTAATAGCATGTCTAGAGCCTCTCAGAACAAAAACTAGGTATTCAGTCAGGTAGATAGTCAGTTAGTTAGTTGATAGGCTGGTACATTAGTTGGTTGGTTGGTTAGTTGATTGGTTGGTTGGTTGGTTGTTTTTGCAGACAAAATATCATTGTATTATGAAGGCTGTCTTTAGACTTTAAAGCCTGTTCTTTCTTCCTCAATTGCTGAGGTGATGCCCATGAGCCTCTATGCCAAGGCTACCAGGAAATATCTTGTTCTCTTATCAACTCTTACCAGTTTATTTAACGATAACATCCTTTTTAGGACTTGCACTCTAACCAAACTCAATTTTCAGTAAAGAAAACTCAAGGAATTCACAAGATTGGTTTTCATTTATTAACATATTCTTGTTACCCAAGCTGAGAATGGCCACATGTCCTAATTAACCATGCTAAAATTGATTACTGTCAAATACATGTAAAATACTGCCACTCAGAAACAAAAACATAAATAATATTTATAACTTTATAATCAGTCTATTTCACATATATTGACTTATTTAATTGTAATCTTTGAGTAGTGCTTGTTAGCTCTATATTTTATTAATAGAGAAGCCAAATGCAGAGAGCTTAAGTGATTTCACAAATTCTGACAACTATCAAGTGATATAGCAGAGATTGAGACTTGCTTCACCTTTGGGGACTATGCACTAGTTCCCAATGGCATACTGAACTAGAACAGCTATAATGAATGACAGCTCTATTGAAACCTTTTGATTATGATCCATGCTGTACCCTCCCTAGCAGTTTCCCCCCAGAGGGTTCTGTGGGCTGTGCCAGACTGTTCCAAGAAGCAGCTCTTGTATTCCTTTCTATAGTAACAAGAATCAGCATGTATAAGAAGGTCATATGTTAAATGTACCCTCTTAGAGTCCAATTTCCTCTCTTTCATAGCATAAAGCAAGTTGCTGGAGAGGTAGAAGATGACATCTGTAAATTCAACAGTACAATAACCTACATATCATACAATAAAAATGCTTAGAGAGGTTGTACCCCTATCCTTCCTATATAAAGTAAGAAAGATAGAAAATAATGCTTTTGTTTTCAACCTATAAAATGCCTCAATCCATGTTAGCAAGAATACTGATGTTTATATTATTCAGAGAAATATTAGTCATTCATAACTAAGAGAGAGAAAAAGTTTCCATCAATATTCTCCAAATCTTTTTGTTTTTTTCTATTTCTGTTGTCTTTTATAAAGGCCTGTTTTGATTTTGATCATCATAATCCTCTCTGAAAGTACCAAATATCATCCAAAGATCATCTTCATGCTCTGAAAACTTCCAGATTCAGAATGGTCCCAATAGCTGTTGAGCAATGATAGAAGGAGTGGCAAAGCAGAAAAGTAGATCTAGGCCCGGTGCATTTAGGGCCTCTCCAGCTTGTGTTATAGTGCTGAGTCACAAGCCACAAACTACTGGCAGAAACTGGACCCACATTCTAGGTATGCAATATGCCATGCCCTTCCTTGTCATAATTTTTAAAGGAGAGCCAATCACATTCTGCCATTGAACTTAAGTCTTACAACTTGCAGGCTTATACTTCAGCCTCTTACAGCATTGTTTGGTCCTGATTTGTCTCTCTGCTCTCAGCGTTCATTTATATTCTCACTTTGATTACTGAAGGACTATAGTGATGCTCTCCAGGAACTTGCTTCCTGTTTCCAGTGTTTAAACCTGTGGCTTTATCATAAGCAACTCTGACCCTTCATTACCCTCCTAACTCATACTGCCATGTCCTTGGTGCAAATTTCTTTGACCTCAGAATTTTTGTATTTTTCAGTAATAATGGAGATCTCAACTCTTATTTACAGCCAACCATTGCTCATTATTTGATGCCCACATGAAAGCATAATATCACATAAATACCAACTGATAAGACTATTCACCTCTTTATATGTTTGTTTGCTCATTTGTGTTTTTGTTTCTTTTGGGGGTTTGTTTTTGGGGTGCTGTTGTTGTTGTGGAAACATGGTCTCAATATCTAGTACTGGATATCCTGGACCTAACTGCATAAACAAGGATGGCTTCAATCTCAGAAACTTGCCTTCCCCTGCTCTCAAGTTTGGGATTACAGGTGTGGTCCACCCTATCAAGTCCTACAGTTATCCTTTTTATATCTTCCTTCAATTATTATATAGTAAATCATACTATCTGCCAGTAAGATAACAATAAATATCTTGTCCTGGGGGCTGGAGAGATGGATCAGCCGTTAAAGGCTAGACACACAACCAAAAATATAAAATATCTGGTGCTGAAAATATACTGAAGAAAGACAGTTTGCAAAAGGTAAGAAGGAAACTGAGGGTAAACTTGGACTGATTCAAAAGTACTGAAGAAAATAAAGGATTAGTCTAAGTCTTGGTTTCTAAATGTGAACAGAGTTAATTCATTTTGATGGGTATCTTAGATGAGCAGTGATGACTTTTAAGTCAATAGTCAATGTCTGATAATGGTAATTATAATTTATTTATCAGTCAGAAATTAATGTCAACATAATAACTTTAATAATAATAATAAACATAGTATGGTGATTGAGATAAAAAGCAAACATTTTTGTTTTCCAAACTCAACAACAATTCTTGCTAAATTTTGAGAATGGGTAGGCTAGTTAATTCTGGTATTTTTCTTTGTTTTAAATGTAGACTGATACTTTGAGTATCAGCATATTATTCTCTGAAGACAAGGAAGAACACTGTCTATAGTATGAGAGGAAAGATCTAGAAATTTTAAGACAAACCACAATCATAGAAAACTGTTTGTATTTTCAATTAGCAAATGATTATAGTAAGATAGACTGGTGGCTCAGTTAAAAATGCTTAGTATTTTTCTAGAGAAACTGAAATGAGTTACCACCACCAACCTCAGGAGCTCACAACATCCGGAGCATCCAATACATTCTTTTGATGGCCATGTGCATACATAACAAGACAGCAACATATACATACAATAAATAAATTTAAAATGTATAGCTTTGTAGCATCTTATTTTTATTTTTACTACATCTTTTATTAACACCTTTAGCATTTGTGAGCAAGAATTATAAGAAGTGGAGTTTGAACAAAGTGTTAACTTAAATTTATGCAGATTTATGTTTTGTTTAAATCAAATTTTATAGGATATTTTTAGTTCATATTACAAATGTTATCTCATTTCCTAATTTCCCCTCCAGAAACACTCTATTCCATTTCCCCTTCACCTGCTTCTATGAGGGTGCTTACCCACCTAACTCCTCACTCCTTCTCACCCTGACATTCCCATATACTTGGGGGATCAGGCCTTCACCAAGGACCCAGGACTTCTCCCCTCATTGATGCCACACAAAGACATTGTCTGCTACATATGCAGCTGGAGCCATGGGTTATTCCATTTGTACTCTTTTTATTGTGGTTTAGTTCCTGGGAGCTCTGAGGGATCTGGTTGGTTGATTTTTGTTCTTATGGAGTTGCAAACTCCTTCAGCTCCTTCAGTTTTTTAACTCCGCCCTTGGGGACCCCATTCTCAGTTCAAGGGTTGGCTGTGAGCTTCCATTTCTGTGTATGTCAGGCTCTGGCAGAGCCTCTCAGGAGACAGATATATCAGGCTCCTGTCAGCATGTGCTTCTTGGCATCATCATTATTGTCTGGGTGTGGAAGTTGTACATGGGATGAATCCCCAGGTGGGGCAGTTTCTGGATGATCTTTCCTTCAGTTTCGGCTCGACACTTTGTCTCCACATTTCTTCCTGTGAGTACTTTGTCCCCATTCTAAGAAGGATTGAAGCACCCGTACTTGGGTCTTTCTTCTTCTTGAGTTCCATGTGGTCTGTGAATTTTACCTTGGGTAATCAGAGCTTTTGGTGTAATATGCACTTATCAGTAAATATATACCATGTGTCAGGGTTTGTTGTTGTTGTTTGTTCATTTGTTTTTTGTGATTGGGTTACCTCACTCAGGATCATACTTTCTAATTCTATCCATTAGCCTAAGAATCTTATAATGTCTGTGTTTTCAATAGCTTAGTAGCACTCCATTGTGTAAATGTACCACATTTTCTGTATCCATACATCAGTTGAAGGACATCTGAGTTCTTTTCAGCTTCTGGCTATTACAAATAAGGCTACTATGAACATGGTGAAACATGTGTCCTTGGTATATGTTGGAGTATCTTTTGAGTATATGCCCAGGAGTGGTATAGTTGTGTCCTCAGGAAGTACTATGCCTAATTTTTCTGAAAAACCTTCAGACTGAATTCCAGAGTGGTTTCATCAGCTTACAATACTACCAACAATGGAGGAGTGTTCCTCGTTCTCTGTATCTTTGAAAGCCTCTTCTGTCACTGAATTTTTTAACTTAGCCATTCTGACTGGTGTGAGGTGGAATATCTCAGGGTTGTTTTTCATTGCCTTTCCTGATGACTAAGGATTTTGAACATTTCTTTAGGTGCTTTTTAGCCATTCAATATTTCTCAGTTGAGAATTCTTTGTTTAGCTCTGTCACCCATTTTTAATGGGGTTATTTGATTCTCTGAAGTCTGACTTTTTGAGTTCTTTGCATTTATTGGGTATTATCCCTCTATCAGATGTAGGTCTGGTAATGATGTTTTTCCAATATGTTGGTTGCCATTTTGTTCTAATGACAGTTCTTTATGAAGTTAGAAAGAAAAATTTACAAACCCATTTGAAATAGCAAAAAAAAAAAAAAAAAAAAAAAAAAAAAAAACCCAGGATGGATGACACAAACTCTTCTCAACAACAAATGAGGAACAGTAGAAATCCAGGACACAGACCAGGTGAGAGTGCACTGTGAGTAACCAGACCACAGAGAGGGCTAGGCAGAGCACACAGAAAACCTGCCTCTGAGACTGACAGTTGGGCCACACCTCTGGCAGAGGGACTCGGGATCTGCCCAGTAAGGCCAGTCTCACAGACTAAATACACAGGCCCACAGTAAGGCCATATACCACAGAGATGCTCCAATATACAATAAAAATACATGCACCACAATGTTCATAGCAGTCCTATTTATAATAGCCAGAAGCTGGAAAGAATTCAGATGTTCTTAAGTAGATGAATGAATACAAAAATTGTATATTTACACAATGGAGTACTACTCAACTATTAGAAACAATGACTTTATAACATTCCTAGGAAAATATATGCATTTAAAGAATATCATCCTAAGTGTGGTAACCCAGTTACAAAAGAACAGTCATATTATGCAGTCACTGATAGTTGGATACTAGCTCCCAAAAAGCTCTGAATTCCCCAGAAACAACTCACAAGCCATATGAAGCTCTGAAAAAAAAAGTCCAAAAAGTTAAGGCCTCAGTCTTTCTAAGAAAAAAGTATAAGTCGATAATACCCTCTCAGAGTGTGGTACACCTGAACCTTAAATCATTAATAATTTAAGAGCTAAGAATATAGCCCTGTGGAAATTTTTGGTATTCAAAAATCATTATTTTTATTCTATACACACTAAGAAATCTCTGACTGCTTCCATGTTATATTCTGTTATACATGTACTTTATGCTTATGGTAACTAGCAAGATTTCAATACATACTATCAACCTCTAAAAGAATTAAGTACTGACAAAAATATATTCATATAGTTTTATGCCAAAATGATTTTAAAAATTCTGCACGTGTATCTTTTTTTAAAATAAAGTTGTAAGAAAAAAATAAAGCTAAGTAATAAAAAACAAAAACAAAACCAAAAAAACAATAAATGAACTTCCGGGGTAATCACCATCCCTGACCTCAAGATTTATTACAAGGCAATAGTAATAAAAACTGCATGGTATTGGTACAGAGACATGCACATAGATTCCTGGAACAGAAATGAAGACCCAGAAGTGAACCTAAACACCTATGGTCACTTGATCTTTGAGAAAAGAGCTAAAACAACCCAGTGGAATAAAAGACAGCATTTTCAACAAATGGTGCTGATTCACCTGGTAGTCATCATGTAGAAAAATGCAAATCGATACATTCTTATCTCTTTGTACAAATCTCAAGTCCAAAGTGGTTAAGGACCTCCATATAAAACCAGATACACTGAAACTAATAGAAGAGAAAGTGGGGAAGAACCTTGAACACAGGAGCATAGGGGGAATTTTTTGGAAGAGATACCAGTGACTTAGGCTCTAAGATCAAGAAGCAACAAATGAAACTTCATAAAATTGCAAAGCTTCTGCAAGGCAAAGAACACATTTAAAAGAAAATCAGCTCCTCCAAGATTATTGTTTCTTCAAATAATAAAATTCTAGCATTTGCACATTAAATGAGTCAAAGTTTCCATAAGCACGAACAATTGCTTGATTGTGACTTTGATACCTAATTACCTTTTTCATGTTATTGAAAATAGATTCTTCTCTCATACAATATATCGCAAACAGAGTATTTTGTTCCTCTACTCCTCCAAGCTTCTCCTCAAATTACCTCCCCTTCTCACTCACTAGCCCTCTGCTTCCTCCAAGAAAATAGCAGGCCTCCAATAAATAGACAGCTGGACAAGACAGAATAAGATAAAATAATATACTGGAAAACAAACAAAACAAAAAACTCTTAATATTGTATCCAGACAAAGGAACCTATTAAGAGGAAAAGAATCAGAGGTACACCTGCTCTCATTTTTAGGAGTTTACACAAAAACACCAAGCTAACAGCCATCACAAATACACAGAGGGCATAGTGCAGAGCCACAAAGGCCTCCACACTAGCTGCTTCATTATCTGCTTATGTGAACCCTGCTTAGTTGATAGAGCAGGTCTCATTCCCCTGGTCTCCCCTTATCCCCTGTGACTTCTATAGTTTTTTTTATTCCTTTCCTTCAGTGGATTCCACAAGCTTCAAGAAGAGGAACAAGATGGAGACCTCCTATGTAGACTTTCTTTCTTCATAATGTCTGGCCAGGATTCTCTGTCCCTGCTTTCATCATCTGACAGAGAAAGCATCTCTGATGACCACTGGACAAGGCATGAATTTATGTGGAGCAGAATATCATTGGGAATCATATCATTTTAGCTATCCAGGTTGTGTAGGGCATAGGCTCCCTATCATGGTACGGGAATCACACATTGGTTAGTCATTGCCACAAGTTCTGTGCCACCATCGCCCTACACTTCTTGCAGGTAGGACAGATTATAATGGAAGTAGATACTTTTGTGGTTGGGCTTTTATTTGGGTTTTCTTTATCATAGGCTTCAGAGTACCTTCTCATGCTGAACAGATTGGAATATAGAGGTAAAAGCTCCATACAGGCAGTAGCCTAATCTCTCCATGTTTAATAAGCTGTGTGACATAGTCCTCAGTCCTGGGTCCCCTCTGCCACTGTTCAGAAAGAACCTTTTGTCCTAGCATGAGCTTGGGTTATTTAGATATCTCCATAGGTCCCCCTTGGCCAAAAGCTCAACCACATGCAACCCAGTTCTACCACTCTGATGAGTTGGTGGCTACAAAAATGGTCAGTTCAGACTTCATACCATCTATAACTAAGAGTCATCACAAGGGTCATTTCATAAATTTCAGGAAATTTTCACTGCACTAGATTTCCACACAGTCCTCCATGTGTTCCCTAATACCTGTTGTCTCCCCTGTACTCACCCCTCCCCCATCTGATCTATACTGCCCCTGTCTTCACCAGGTGTAAGCCCACCATCAATTTTATTTACCCTTTCAAGGGAGGTCCTTACTACTCTGAAGCCCTCCTCTTTACCTAAACTGTCTGTGTCAGTTGATTGCAGCTTGATTATCATTTACTTAATGTTAATGTCTACTTAAAAGTGAAAACATGCTATATTTATCTTTCTGGGTTACCTCACTCAGGATGATCATTTATAAGACAGTCTATAAAAGAATGTTCAAGAAATGATACAGTCAGTTTCCAAGGCAGCTAAAAAAATTGTTTTGGGGATTCTTATATTTTCATTGTTGAGTGTTCATATCTTTGTCACTGTGCACTAAACTTAGATATTGCAAAAGTACAGAAAGGAAAAAAAAATTTAGCACCTATTAGATCAATGACTTTAACATATTTATGTTTCTGATAACTTAATTAATGATAAGTATTTATGTATATTATCATTTTGGCCAATTAATTTGAGTGAAGTGCCCAACAGGTAGTTTTTAACCATTGTGTTTTAAATAAATTTAAAACGGGTCAATAAAGTTTTCTATCACACAAAATATTTTTTTCAAAAGATAAAACATATCCACATATTTACAAAAAAAGAGTGTGGCAGAATTTTTAAAACATTTTGTTTATTTCACATGGATGTTCTATACTGCTCAAAAATACTGTGAAAATACTTTGTCTTTTGTCTTACTGATTGATCTGACCAAGCAAGGTAATAAAATGAGGAACTATTTGAGCCAAACATTCATTGGAAATAATACAGTTAAACTTTGACTTAAAATATTCAGAGTTCCAACATTTCAAGTTTTTATAAAAATTTTCTCACTGACATGAGTTATTCTTCCTACCCTTTCCAGTCAGTAATTTGCATTCCTACCTGAAGAGGCTTTTTCCATTCACACCACATAAAGATGTCCATCAACCTTGTCCTGCACTTATGATTCATTCATCTTACCAAATTTTGTTGGAAGTGAGTTAGAATGTGAAGGATATTACAAATTGAAATGAATTGGTATGTCAACCAGTCTGACTTCCTACAAGGAGAATTTCTTATTAGCATTTATTTTGTTCATTTTATCTGACATCATTAGAATAGTACCACTGTCCATTAATCAGAGTGAGAGCATTTTCTCTTTAACATTTAAAACTGCATTCAATTTTATGTATTCTTAATATAGAGTTTGGGGGGGACGATTAACAGAAATATTTTCGCCACATAGTTCTCCCCAGCTAAGACCAAGTCTTCCTTTTTAAGCTCTACAACAATGACTGTCAGTATGGACAGAGTCATGGTTGTTAGTTAAAGGGGATTTTTCTCATCAGGGTAGTAAAAGGAGTCATTATCTATTATTTTCTGGAGAATACAAGAAAGAAAGCTATTCAAAAATGTGTGTACCATTCCTGCCTAAAAAGAGCCAGCTACGTGAACCTCATTATTATCTTTCTCCCTTGAATTGCCTTCTCTAGGATTCTCAAATCTGTCACCCATTTTTTTCAGCAAATGCACAAAGAGCTGGCAATATGTGGAAGGCATTATTCTTAGTATGAGGATTCAATCTGTAATTCTACAAATTCAGTCATTAAGAAACTAGAAACAAATTTAGCAATGGTTTATGCACTATATAAAAAGGAGATTTAAGCAGACATATACATGGTATCACAAAGGCATGAAAGCACACTACCCGTGGGATTTCAGAATAGTTTCAGAGAGAGCGCTCATGGACATTGTATTATGCAGGGTAAAAGAAGTTAATAAAAGTAATCAGCCAAGTTTGAAGAACACATTAATATTATATAAAAAAATCTGTCAAGGAACTAGGGCAGTTTGCTTTATAAACAGGTCTAAGTCCTATGATGTATAGCCTGAGTTCTTTAACATTGATTCAGTAAAATCTACATTGAATGAAGAGTGGGTTGAAATGAAGAACAACATTTTACTTTTTAAATATTAAAAATATTATATATTCATAAATGTATTTGGATAAAAATTCACCACCCACTTCCTTTCCTCAAAGTGCTCCCATGAAACTGATACCACTATTCTTTCCCAACTTTCTGTACTATTATAAAAATACCATTGAGTTCACTTAGTGCTATCAATACATGTATGGGTGTAGGAGCATTCATTGAGCACGGGCAGCCTATCAGGTGTGGCAAGCCTCAAGAAAACTGACTCTATCCTATTAGCCATTGATTATCAGTTGCTCCTCATTTAGAGGTAAGACTTTTTAATCCATCTCTGGATCCATGTTGAACCTTTGGTGGCTCCATCTTGTGCGGGTCTCATAAACATGGTTGCAGCCTCTTTGAGTTCATGCATGCAGTAGTCTTTTCCTATCCAGAAAATACTACTTAATGGTAATCCTTCACAAATGTGATTCTTAACAATTCCTACTCTATGATGATCCATTTGCCTTGGGTAAGAAAAATTGACCAATCTACTGACACTCATTGTAGGTTGAATAGTTGTCAGCCTATTTATTAATTGTTATCAACTACAAAAGAAAGGTTATTTATTGAGTGTTGAGAGATGCATTAATCTGTGAGTATGAACAGAAACATGTAGGAGAGTTTAGCAAAATAATAATAGTAGGTAACGGTTTCTTCAATGGGGTCCAAATCATCCCCAGTCATGTGATCTTGGACCAGTTCACAGTGCCAAACATGAATTCCATCTTTGTAAAAGTCTATTTATTAGTGGCAAAATGCAGAAAACTTTTTCAAATTATTTGTATGGATTACCATATTCTTTTTGCTTAAAAATGTTTACTTTATCTCAGTCAAGTAAATAAATATTTTAAAAGGTTTGCAAAGAGCAATTGTTATTCATAAGTTTATTTTAAAGCAACTCTTATACAAGTATGGTGATATATGTTAGGATTTATTGAAGATAAAATAAGTTTTGTCACTAAAGTGATAGATATGCTTGGTAAATTTTATATAAAGGATTACATCTTTGCTGGATATTTAATACAACAAGACAAAGAACATCTCATCATTTTTAGGTTAAATCTACATTTTGATGATATAAGTAATCTCCAGATATAAGTAACCTACAGGACTTTCCCTGTTTTCCCCTTTCTATACTAGCCAAAATCCTACAATCCAGAAACTATGGCAGTGGTGTTAATGAACAGCTACAAAGCTAATGCAGAGGACAAAATTGGTTTGGACACCTCCAATCAACCATTCCCTTGAAAACTGCCATCCTATAGAATTGTGGGAACTCCCAAGGATGACCCCAGTTTATTGCATTTATGTCTCACTCCTAAAATACTTTCACAAGTCTTCTATCTACCCTGAATCTTGTTCTGAGTTTTTGTGCTGATATAAATCCTTATGATTAAATTGTGACCACAAAGATAATCTAGGGTAACATCTATATTTGAGGATCTTTCACTTACCTGCATCTGGAAAGGAGACCCCTCCTTCTCAGCACAGAGATGACAGAGTTTCTTAGGACTAATCAGTGGCATATTCTTACTGAACACATTTATACAGTAGATTTAGATATTAAAGAGCAAACATTGGATAAAAAAAACCCTCTAAGAATCTCAAAATGAAAAATGGGTAGGGTGACTTCATCATCTGCACATATTCCTTGGAATTAAAAAAACTGTGTCCAGATCAAGGGCACTAGTATTTTTCCCTTTATTTACTCCTGTACTGGAAGTGAGGACAAATGTGGAACTATAAAATACCATCAAATAAGGCTTGGACCCAGTATTATAAACTCTAAGAGAGACACACAGAGATACATAATAATCAAGCAGTCATAAGAGGGACTATGAAATCCACATGAAGAAAATGAATTATCACACAAGGAAATGCCAATATGATTAATAGTTCATTTTTATTGGAAACCATAGAGACTGAAAAGCAGTGCAGTGACATTTTCTAAGTAACAACAGAAAAATACAATTAGGCAAAAAATGTCTATCTAACAAAAGAATCCTTCAAAAACAAAGGAGAAACTAAAGCGCAAAACTAAGAAATGTTATTATTCTCACGCCACCATGACAGAAAGAAAACTCCACAGATTAAAAGGAAGAAACCTTATGCATGCTCCTCCTTGTAAATCTTCTATATGATAGGAAAGTCAGGTGAACACATTAGTAATTATACAACGTCCTCACAAAGGTATTATGTCTGGAAAATGTAAACTTAGGACAATCATAGTGTACAGAGTGGAGGTAGGGCTGTATGAGAAGTGAGCTTTTATATTATGCTGATTAACCTAAACAAGATTATGAACAAGGTTACGTTTCATCCATAGAAAAATCTCACAGGGAGGCAGTAAAACATTATACTAAAACTAACTAAAACAAATCAGTCATAGCAAAATGAAAAAAACAACAACAGTAAAAAGATAAGAAACTTTGGAAACATACATAAAAACAAATTTGAAATGAAAGTATGAATCCTAACTCACAGACAGCTATATTGAACAGAGAGTATTAACCTGACGACACTAAACAGAGAGGAAATTCAACAATGTTATAGAAAACTGGACTGCACAAAAAGCTGAAATTCCAGCCCAACCACAGCCTAGTTCATAAAGTTCCCTATTACATATGAGTTTGTCTCTAGCACAAAAACATATTTAGAGTTTTTTTTTAAAAAATAGCTATACATTTAAATCACATGTAAGAATAAATGTGCACCACTGAGAACTTTGTCTTTTGAAATTCATAAAAGTGCGGCTGTGAACACACTCAAACCACCTACAGATTAGAAAGGAAATCCCAACATGAAATACTTTGAGATGGATAAATATAGTATTACAGTGCCATTGTAAAGATTATGAAAAGGAGCAATTATGGGTAAATTAACAGCTGTAAAAATCCTACATTAAAAAGAAACTGATGTAAAAATAATATCTTACATTTCTAGTAATGAAATTTTTAAGAAATCAGATTCATTCTATGTCTATAGAAGTATAAAAGTAAAACTATTAAAGTGTAAATAAATGCTGTAGGAGAGAAAAATCAACAAATCTTGAAATTATTTTTTAAAATAGTAAACTATATTGACAAATGCTTAACTGGATTAGTGAGAACAACGAAGACACAAATTATTAATTATGGATACATTCAAAACTGTCAAAGTTATAATAAAAATGTCTACATTTTAACATCCATCAAAAACATGAGTAACAAAAATCCCTAATAACATAAGAGATTCCTAGTACTCAGGAGACAGACAAAGGAGGGTGGAAGTAAGATTGAGGTTTCTAAGGTTCACACAATAAGTTCTTGACCAGACATGACCACATGGTGTGGCTTTCTTACAAAGCAGAACAAAGAAAGACATGCTAAACCAATATAACAAACAGAATCCAGAACAATAAACGCAGTTATGCAAGACGATGTGCGCATGGGTCACTTACATCCAGCACAGAGTAGAGCATTTCAAGACCTGGATAACATCAAGTGGGAAAGAAAAATATAAAATGTTTATATTCTACTTTCAGAGGTTACGGCCATGCAGATTTAAATTTTTTTTAAAAAATCACATATTCTTTCAGTCACTTCAGAAATTAATGAGAACTTTAAAAAAGATTTTCATACACAGTAGCAATATTTACATGACCACTATGAGTAGAATCCCAAAAATTAAAGTTAAAATAATTATACTGACCTATATACATATAAACATTACTGAAAATAATTAACAGACCTCCGGGTGTAATAAACTAAATCTTCAAAGTTCCTGCAAGGATTCCTAAGTAACTGAAAATAAATGTGCATGGATGTGATGTTGCTACTCTGCCATACTTTCTACATTCATCTACCAAGTCAACCAAACCCAGTAATCTTACAACTGTTGAAAGCCACATTGTGATAGGATAAGAAAATCTCTGTCTCTTTGTCTGTCACTCATTCTCCTCAAACAATATCACTGCTGTGCTACAGAGCAAAGCACACAGTGAGCCTCCCAGGGACTCATTTCATTTCTCATTTACCCTTTTCCAAAGCACACAGTGAGCCTGAAAGGGATTCTTTATTTTAATTTACCCTTTTCCAAAGTGATTTCTTTTTAGGACCATCATGGTGAGTTCATTGTTTCTGTGAAATATGACACTGATAAATTTTAGACATAATTTTTTTTTAGATAATTATTCTTCTAGATAATCCCTGGTGTTTGCTGTCCCAGAGAAGAATTCAAACAAGGACTACCTCATATCAGAACCTTTAGGTTGATTAAAATAAACCCAAATATAATTAATCAGCATATGACATAGCTTACGTGAATACTCAGGAACTATTGATGTTTGGATAGTAAATTAGTGTAATATTAAAACAAATCAATACTCTTTAAATAACCTCATTACAAGAATCAATGTGGGATATGTCTCCATCTCAAGAGAAAAAAAATGAGGTGCAATAAATATTTTCATTCTGTTAACTGTATTTTCTTAATTGTCCAAGCAAAATTAGGGCTTCTGCTTCCAGCTGCGTAGTTCCTGTAAGTAATTTAAAAAAAAATAAAAATGAAATGGCTATTTTGGTTCACAGTGGCCATGTAAACCTGGGATACACTCTGTAAGTCAGAGATTATCAGCACCGCACTGGAATTAGGTCATGAAGGATTAGTGACTGATTCCCTACAGCTAATGGTGTAATGTTTCTTGAACTCATAAAAGGCATTTACTGTGAAGCCAGATCTTCAGAGACTTTCTGATCCACAGAGTTTTCCATGGTAACAGAGATGATCTTATAATTCACTAGGCTAAAGTCAGACTCTGGCCAAGCACGTGCTTGAGAAAGAGAGCAGATGCTCACAGCATGCAGAACAAATTCCAGTCCAAAGCAACGGCATTACAAGTGCCTAAAATTACAGTCTTTATCTCTAAGGCAGGTGTTTCAGAACTGGAGTGGTCCCAATTTTTTTTCTTCTTGGCTATTGTTTTCCTTCCACAAGAAGTTGAAAAGGATGTTAAAGATAAAGCAGGTGCTAAGATAAGATTCCTCACTAAGAATGACTCATAACAGCCAATTGGACATTTTATATCTGTAAACATCAGCAGGGTGGTGGCCAGTGTTGGCTATGTAAACTCCCTGCAATTCAAGAGAAACACATACTTTTTTTTTAAACAAAAGGTTGAAGTGGGGGAGAAAGTAGCCATAACTGTTTGCATGTCATATATCTCTTACAAGATCACAAGAAAGTCAATAGCCAATGTTCCTATTATAGGAAAGCTTGTATTCTTGCATATATAAAATGTTATTGGATAGTAATATAGGTCTTTTTTACTTTAAATTAAATGGGTCAGATACTAGCACCCAACCAATAGATGGAAGTTAGGAATCCCTGTGGTTAAATTGGGGAAAGGTAGAGGAAGCTAAGGAGTAGGGCAGCCCCATGGGAAGATCAGCAGTCTCAACTAACCTGAACCCCGAGATCTTTCAAACACTGAGACACCAACCAGGCAGCATACACAAGTTCATTTGAGGCCCCGACACATATTCAGCAGAGGACTGCCTGGTATGGCCTCAGTGAGAGAAGATGCACCTAACCCTCACTCTCAAGAGAAACTTGAGACCCCACAGAGTTGAGAGCCCTTGGCAGGGTGAGGATGGGAATGGGGACATCCTCTTAGAGATAGGAAGGAGGAGGTATGGTATGAGGAGTGATGGGGGTGGGGGGAAACTGGGAAGGAGATGAAGTCTGGACTGTAAAAAAATTAAAGAATAAAATAACTAAAAAGTAAAAAAAAAAAAGTGTTCATTTCAACAGTTCTTATATCAGTATGCACTTACTTCCACCTGACTGCTGTACACAGTTGTCTTTCAAGAGATGCCTTTGTTGTAAAAGTGGCTATTTTCTACTGACTGTAAAAGTAATATATACTTATTATAAAGTATTCAGAAAATAAGAAAATAAAATCATCTCTATACATAAAAAATATAGAGGCACCAGATTTGCCTTTTCTCCAGGAATGTCAAAGAATAAATCAAACAATAAAATCCATAATATGTTCATTTAAACAAATAAATGTGTCAGAATGAACTAGTAAAGCAGACTACATACATTTAAATCAATGAATCATTAGTACAAGGGATCAGGAATAGAGTTCAAGATCACCAGCACCAGGGACTTCCAGTACTTAAATGGAGTTTGGGATATTAATACGAGCGGCCCCTTCACTATTCTTCTCTGCTGAGAATCATGGTAAGGAACCACAGCCCTTGTTAACCTGTGAACATTTTCACTCTCTTAGGTCATTGACACTGGCTCAGGGGTCCAATTTTCCTTTCATTCATTAAGCACTTTGGGAAGTGGAGTTCCTAACCCTTTCCAGTCTAAATGTGGAACAATCACATTCCCTTACAATCAGCTGCCAGTGTGCTGGGACCTTCATGCCTCACTGTGCTCTCGCAGTGACGCAAGTTTTTAACAATTGAAGGATATTAACTCAAAAACTTGTTTTCTAATTGGAGGAGCTCAAGGGATTTCACTAAATGAACTTGTATAAACTGGAAGCTAGTACATGTGCCTTTCTAATTATTATGTTCAAATTGGGGGAGAAGGCAGAGCTAATCTCAGCTTGCACATGTCAGAAATTATTTCAGCTATGAAGGTAACTGGGAGTAACAGACTCAGAAGATGTAAATTCACTGAAGACCTGTCATTTATCACAAGATTCCAACTATCAAAAAGTGTTATTTAATTGTCTAAAAAAGTGTGTTTTTGCTAACCCATGGTACTAGTAGTTCCCTTCATTAGAGCAACTAAGAACAAGTAAGAGATCTGCCTAATTGAATGTTAAAACTTTGTTAGACCTGTTTCATTTTCCTCTTATTAATAACATTTGACTCTTAGGTCAAAATCCTCTCAATGTATAGCAAGTATGAGCCAAGTTTTGTCTTCTTATTTACTAAGAAAGACATTTACAAACATAGATAGTGCTAAGATCATAAGGGAGAAGGTTTTTATAGTTTAGCACATCCTATTCAAGAGACAAAAGGAGTGAGGACTAGCAGGCTTTTTCTAGGAGTAGTCAGTCTTGTTTGAAAGCAGGGTAGATAAAGAAACCTTCATGCTAAAGCTTACCATTATCCATTTCCTCATGGCGTGAGGTTGTATATGTCAGACATTCTGTCTAGCTATGTGGACTAGTTGTCCAAACCAATAAACAATGACATCAAATTAGCCCATACAAGCCCAAGGATCCATTTTACCCTTCGAACTCAAGCTCTAGGATTGCGTAGTGAAGATTCTGCTCCTCCTTTTGGATCCTGATCTGATCAGCCAATCAGAGTCATCATGTTGTTTTCTGTGACCTCAAGCTCTAATCGCACACATCCTCTGATGTGGTATCAGAATAGCTATCTAAGGAATCCAACAGCAAATTCTGGATAGGCTTGTGTGTGCATGGGTTTCCCTGCCAGATATCCACAGAGGGAGGTGAATCTACTGAAAGTGCAGGGCACCAATGCAATGCCAAAAGGATCTTTAATAATCAGAGGAAGACAATGCCACAAAAAGAACATTTCCAAACATTTAACCTAAATAAATGGAGATAAATCAACTTCATGAACAAAAATTCAAAATGATCTTTGAGGAAACCTCCAGTATTCAATAAAATGCGACATATACATAGGCAAATGAAGTCAGGAAATAAAATCTGAATAAAACTGAAAGTTAAGCAAAGTAATTAAAAGGGCATCAAAAATTTGGGAACCTAAGAAAAGAGTGAATGGGAGACTTGAAAAGTCAATAGAAATTTTCTGATCCATTTTAATTTACATAGTTTAATTTTGAGTAATGATGTGTTGGGTTTCTTCCTAAAATCTTATTGAGTACATTCTGTTTATTGTGTTTCTAATAATTTTTATATTTTTCTGTCTATTATCATATTATTTTCCCCCATTATTCTAAACTTATTTTAGGTTTAGCCTTCTGTCACACAAATGATAATGAAATGTTTTGTTTCTTATATTGATCTTTACTTATATAATAGCTTGAGTAAGTTTAGTACTAACAGAGGCAGGTTTTGATAGAAGCTTTTCTACTAAATGTTGAAGTATTGAAGGTCCCCAATGTATGCAGTGCTCAGACATGGAGAAAATGACTGGATCATTGACGTTTTGCCTTCATCAATGGAATAATTCATTGATCAACCTGGAATCTGAGGAGATTCTTTTTTTCTAGTTACTCATGGTGATTTTATTAAGCTTCCAATAAATTCAGGAGCAGATGCTTGCTGCAGTGTGGAATAGTGAAATTAGCAATACCATGCACAGGAAGAATTGACAGCACCATGATATATATATATTGAAAAGAATAGTTGTTGTCTTGAAAGTAAGATCTTGGTCCACAAACATGAAAAAAAGGCACCATTCTCAGATCACAGCCAAAGCAACACAATCCCACAAAGCAGTGTAGCTGAGCTGAGCAGATTCTTAGAAGGTAAGGAACCGTGAAAGATGAGACATTTTTGGAGGCAGTAACTCTTCTCTGATATCTCTAGATGATGCCTTGACCTGGCCCCTTTCTGCCAGTGGCTCTTTGTTTTCCACTACACTGAGAAGAAACTTTTCTTTCCTATATCCTTTCTGCCTAAATTCTGTGTCTTATCACCACCAAAGAAACAATGGGGCCAAGTGCCCTGAATCCTAAAGTTTTGTTCTTGGGTTTTTTTTTTTTTTTTTATGTGTTCCTCAGTATTGAGAAATGTAACAAACAAACAAACTTATCTCCCTCAAAGTGTAGCTGGGCATAGTATTACATGCCTAATAATCCAATGCTCCAGCAGAAAGCTGGTCATGAGTTCAAAGCCAATATGGGCTAAGTAGTGAGTATCAGGCTGTCTCTAATACTGTCTCTAAAAATGTAAAAAAATAAACAAGTGAAGTAAAACATACAACTCTACTTCCTTGGTACACATTGCTTCTTTTATTCAATTTTGTTATCAAAATAATGCCTAAAAAAAATCTGTGTTCTTGTACACGGTGCATTTGTCTTTCCAGAAACGTGTCTGTCAGTCTTACAAGACTTCTGCATTTTACCATATTTCAATTCATAGCTATTTCTTCATTCATTATTTGTGTAGGAATTTATATTCAAGACACCAGTTGTCATTGGGGATTTTTAAAACTTAACTTATTATTAGAATTTCTTCTATATTTAGTGACCCATTGTCTTCCATTCACGATATTTGAGAACACCTGTTCATGTTTTATGAGGACTGCTCTTAACTGCAGGAGTTTGAGATGGGATTGTTGAGGAATGAGCATGCCTGGATGAGATGTAACTATAATGTGTTTTCTAGATACTATGATGTCATCTCTTTTTGAGGAGTGACTATCAACCCAGGATATCACCAAAGTACATTTGCTTCCTCTTATCGAGCTAAAGAAAAAAAAATAGGGTAGAGTGCAGCCAACAGCTCTTCCGCTGATGTTTATGATTAAGTATCTCAACAGATTCGTGTGTTATCAGTCAGGTGCCATATGTGTCCTATGTGTCACCTAATGCTGCAGTCACTCTTATTGTTAACTGCTTTTTATTCTGCAAAAAAAAAGGTATTTTAATTTGAAATCGACTGGAACAGTTATTAGGTTATAAATGATCCCTTGCCAATCATGGCATTTATAGACTTCTGTATGTCAATCCTGACAGGCACTGAAGGCACCTGATTTCATTTACAAATCTATTGAGATTAAATATTTATTCTTTTTTTTCATTGAATGTAACAATTCAAATGTATATTGCGAGCTTGGCTTGTTATATCCACTCTCTTTGTTGATCTTACCAACTATATCTTGTCATGTATACACCATAACTTGACATTAGAGTTTTAATTTTTTAAGGGATATATAAGACTTACTCTACCATGAAAATAAAGCTATTCTTAAGCCTCATATGTTGGTTCAGGACTGTGATCTGATCGTAGTGAGATGGAGATGGGGCAGGAAGATAAACCTGGGCAAACCTGGCTACAGAGTAAAACCTTGTCTTCAGAGAACAATAAGCAACTTTACTGCAATAAATCATTCTGACATTGCCTCTTCTGCCTCCTCATTTTCATTGTCATTGTCCTCCTCCTCATCCTGGTCCTCCTCCTCGTCCTGGTCCTCCTCCTCCACTTCCTCCTTTGCCTCCTGCTCCTTTTTGTTCTCTATTCCTCTTTCCTAAGAATATCCTGTGAGCTCATTGTTTCTAAGGAATATATTGGTTTTGCAGTAATGGCTTTGTTCTTTTGGATTTCTCTGAAACACTAAAATTGGAAAAAAAAAAAAAAAACAATAATGAAAGTGTGAGAAAAAAGGAAAATGCTCTACTGTTTCCCAGAACTTCTTGCTCTTCAATGGCATGTCAAAATGTTACTTGAAGACATGGGCTTCATAGTAGACATTTATGCTATAGACATTTTGATGGTAACCATAGCGTTTTCAGAAACTTCAGGGAGGCCCCATAGGAACTTAAAGGACTCCTTCAGGAATTGAGACATATTTCTTCCAGCTCCTCTCATCTCCCGCCACAGATATAAGGCCTTTAGCACTTCTTTATTTTGCCTTTTGACATTGCAAAGTTAATTGCTGAACTAAATTTCCACTTTTCACAATCTGTTATTCTACTGTTTTTTACCCACTAACTATTCCATCTGGAACTGTGTCTAGTCACTTGCCAAAATTCTCCTTCTTCAAGATGTCCTGCCCTACCTCTGAGTTTTAATTTCCACCCACTCTCCTGGAGCAAAGAGCTTAACCTCTTCCATGCAGCTGTCAAACCCAAGTTCTCCCTCGAGAGAAAAGAGCTGCAGAATTCTTGTTCCTTAACCAGAAATTCTGTAACATAAAAATGAATTTCAATGTCTCTCTGTCAAGAGAAAAAAAAATCCCACTTTCTAGTGGAAACATTTAATCTTTTAGTCGTATCACCATTCCATCAAATGCATTATCACAAATACATAGTATTATTTTGTCTTAAGCATTTTATAGTCATTAGTATGCATCATTCATATAATATTCTCAAAAGCCAGCTCACTATGATAATGAGAAAGCACTATAGCATTTTGATCCAGAGTTATTTCTAAATTAACTCTTGTGAAATTCTGAGGCATACACACATACTTATGTCATTATACTGGTTCATGCTACTGTTAAATGAAATACCTGACACAAACTCTCCACAATTCAGGAGAGGTTTTTCAAGCTTAAGTTTGTTGGCTTAAATTTCACAACAAGGAAAAGACATAAATGCTGATAAAGTTTATACTATGAAAAATTATTTGTAATAAAACTTACTATTGGGCTAGATACATTGGACACATGAATGTATTGTTAATATTTACTTTATAATTTGCCAGTTTTTAAAAGTTAGTATTTGAAAGCAAACAGTAAAATCCCTCCAAAATGAATGTGCATAGGTATTTACTATAGAACATCTTCACATGAGCCCATTAGCTCCATGGTGAGCTCCCACTGTATCTAGTAACACTTCCTGCAGTAAAGTGTCTTCTTATAAGATGAAGACATTAATTTAGACACAGAAGGTTTTGTATGAATGATAGATGGCTAGCATTTGCAATTTTAAAATCAAAGGACAGTAATTTTATTATCTTGTAACCTCTTTATCAATATTTACTGACATTTTGAGTGTTCTCTGGTCATTCTACTAAGTTATGTTTGAACTTTTACTGGAGTATTTTACTTCAATTTTAGCATTGTACAGTTTCATACCTTTTATAGTTCTTTGGTTTCATTTATAATTCTTATAATTTTTAATTTTATTTTTCTTGCATTGGCTTGTTGGCTACATGTTTATTAATTACTCTTATAGTTTTCTGTTTCCTTATTATAAAGGTATTTATAATTTATACATATGCAATCACCCAGAAATATTAACATCTTGCTCATTTTTTCTTAGTTTGACTCTTACATTTTTTTCAATGTTTTTGGAGGGTACTTTATATATACAATATTTTATATTGCACACTGTAATATCAGCAGTGACAGACAATATTCACTTGAATTTAGTCTTACATTAAAAAATTGCATTCCCAGTTCCATTACTTATTCCTTTTATCTGATTATAAAGCTATTTTCTTGGTAGTACATTTTTGTTTTGAAACCTTATCCGTCCTACACTGAGAACTTTCCTTCCAGACTTCTAGGTTACCACACTACTTTCAGTGCTCTGAAAGCTCATGTCATGAGCTGAGAATATTTTGTCAGTGAACAGGAGGTTCTACTTTTGCAGAAGACCTATGATTAATTCTCATTACCCATCTCACGTACCTCAAAACAGCATCTAACTGCACTTCTAGGGGGTCTTCTGCCCTCTTTTGGCTTCTCCAAGCAATGCATTTTTCTGTACTAATTCATACACAGAAACACACAATTTAAACAGAAATAAAAATAAGAATAAAGTCATCAAAAATGCATCTTGTTGGCTTTTTTTAACTATAAAATTACTGTTGCATTCATCAGAGGAATATGCAATATTTCTGATTGTTAGTAAAATAGTCACTGAAGTTTTAGATTTTCCTTTTATGTCTAGAGCACATTGCTTATGTGGAGTATTTTGCAGCCACTGGTTTGTACCACGTTTCCACATACTCTTCTCCATAGGTCCCTGAACCTTCCTGGGCAGAAGGAGAGTAGATGAAGACACCCCATTTAGGACTGAGTGCCCCAAATTCTTTTACCCTCAGCACAATTTTCAATTGTGAGACTCTGTGCTATCTCCTGTCTACCATGGGAAGATGTTTCTCAGGAAAGGCTGAACAGCGTGCCATTTTATTTTTATGTTCCTTTAGTAGAATAATCTTTATAAGAAATATTTGTTCATTAATTGCTAGATATTAAATAAACTGTTATTTGAGTAACACCTTTTATGATGTGGATTCTTTTTCTCTTTAGTAAAATGTGCTGTATAAATTCTTCTCAAAAGCTTTTTAGATATTATCTGAAGCAACACACTCCAATGTGTGTTCCTCATTGGGTGTATTTCATCCTACTGTCCATCTGGCTTGTCCTGTAACCTCTCTGGGCAAATTTCACATTTCTGATTAAAATTAAAAGTGACTTCTCTAATTAACATTCCTGTGAGCAGATTCCTAAGCACAAAGTTGGTATCCAATAATCACTGGTTTTAACTGAAGCATGTGTTTAAAATGAAATTGAAAGAACAGATTATCTTTGAAGTTTAAAAAAGGTGGGGAGATACATGGACTAAATTGTTCTTAAGATGGTTTCAAGATAATGCTTCGTCTCTTTACTTTTTACCACAAAAAAAATGTATAGCATCTAATAAAACACATCCTTTATTTTATGTATTTCAAAATACAGATTACTTATAGATTACATATTTACTAATTTTAGAGAGCAATTTTGGTTTGTAATAGAAAATCAAAGCCTCTGGTAACATAATGAGACCTGCTGCACCATAAAAACTGCATTAGCATCCTCTGTTATTTGAAAACAATTGATCTTGCAGTTGGGTTTTATGATTAAAGTTTCCAGGCCCTTCGGGAAGGAAGATAACTGAGAGAAGGCATAAAACAAGAAAGCCTCCTGTTAAGGGACTCTGGGGTGCCCTAGTCAATTAGACTTTCTTAAGAGAATGTCTGGCTTGTTAAACTGGTACACACATCTGTAACATAACTTTGTCTAGTTCCTGTCTCAGCACTTTGAGCCAAGTTCCAACCAATACCATTTATGTGTTGGGGCATCATTTCTTACAGTCTAGACATGTGATGCCCATTTATGTCTTGTTTTCGTCAGCTTCCCTCCAGAGAAGACGGGTGGGTTAGTTTTCTCATTGAGCTCCCCCTAGTATTATATAGTCCTCACTTAAACAAAGTTCTTACTCGTGTGATGTAGTGAGTAGGTAGAAATCTGAATTCGATTTTCATCCCTAGTTCCCAACAAATGCACTGGACAAATATACTAAAAAGTCACATTTTATTCAAACCAGTAAACCCAAGGCCTCCTTTTCTTTTGAATTTGCCCTCATTTGAGTTCTCAAAAGATGATCAGAAAACAATAAAATTCTTTGATGATGGAAATACCCTTTATGTGGGACCAAATTCTACCCTGCCACTGGGCGTGGCCACTGGGTAGGTAAAACTTGGGGAGATTGACTGTTTATTCTGAACAGCCACTGTTGGTGTTTGTCTTCAGAGAAGCTCCAAGACACTGTTCCAGGGGTGGGAAGACCAAGTCGAAGATGTAGAGGCCAAAACTATGGTTCCCTGACTTCCAACCCTCTGGTCACTGCTGGAGAACCAGCACAGAGAAGTCAGGAACAAAGTGTTAGGAGTCCAAGTCCCTGACAAGGCTGGGACCAGATGCTCCCAAACTCCTGTGCATCTAGGCATTGCTGAATTAAAGGGAAATGGGAGCAGAGTCAGAGTCCTGTGGGCTGGGGACTGCAACTAGCCCAGGGCTGGCATGCTGGTGGTGGGGGTGGCAGAGTCTGGGAGAAAAGGAATGAGAACTGCAGCTTAGCTAATTAGTGAAGGTAGCTGCAGTTGCCAAGAAGTGCAGAGAGGGATTCTCCAGGAGAATTAAGCTGCTACTCTATAGGCTAAGTAAGGCTTTCTACCTGCTTCTCATGTTCTAAATAAAAGAGACAGTCTTTGATTTTAAACTGTTTGTTGACTGTTCATCAAGGAAAATGGATGCATACCCACCTCTCAGGGTGGACCAGAGATTAAGTACATTTTGGAAGGAGAAATATTTAGGAAGGAAAGCTTATTGGTGAAACCCTCAGGGCCTCTAGGTACCTCATTACCTGGAGAACTATGTTCTAGGAGTGTGGCACATGTTCCAGCCCAGTGCCGTGTCTCACACATGCTCTATCTTACCAAGTTTTCTGGCATAGTATACTGTCCAACACCTTTAACGTATTACATATATAATTTTAAAACTATTTTTATGGAGTTCTATTGCAATCATTACACTGGAGCTATCTTTTCACTAGTATTAATATAGGAACTATTTTGACAGCACATAAACTGATGCAAATGTTTATGGCTAATTATTTTTAGTGCAGTATTTTTTCTAACTAATATCATAAGGAATAAAAGAACCTATTTTGTTTCAATCAATGAATACAAAGCAATTATGTAAAACTTGTACAATCATGAATTTATTTTATTTAAGTATAGCATTGCTTTCTGTTAAAAACTGTGTTAAAATAAAAGTATTTCAATACTAATAACATTTACAATATGTCTTAATAGGTTACCTGTTTATTTTATGAATAAAATATTAAAAATAATTCAAAAATATAATTCACTATGTGAAAAAATATTTGATTTGCTATAAATATTGAGTATATATTCATTTCCTATTTTTACACTTTTCTCTTATTGTTATTGAGATAATTACATTTCCCTTCCCTTTCTTTCCTCCAAATCCTTTTATAATGTTGAATTTTATTTTTACTTTTACTTTTCTATCTTTATTTTATTTTATTACTTTTAGATTTTTAAAAATTTAACATATCCTCTTTCCTCTCTTGATACATATCCCAACTTCTCCCCCTTTTTGTTTCTCAACAAAGCAAACAGGCTTCTAAGGAAGAATAAGCAATATAATAAAAAAACGTAATAAGATAAAAGAAGACCAAAGCATAAAATATTATGGTAAAACAAAGAGCAGAAAGGAAAGAGCCCAAGAAAAGCCCCAAAACCAATTAAAGATATCAAGACCCATTTGCACACTTAGAAGTCTCATAACACAAAAGTAGAAGCCATAATATATTTTCAGAGAGAGAGAGAGAGAGAGAGAGTCACAGAGACAGAGACACAGAGAGACAGAGAAACAAAGAGACAGAAAGAGAACACCTCATGAATTTGCTCAGAGGTCATGCTAATCTCTATACTATTCCAGTGTTAACATATGTACTGGCAAAGTGAGAGACTCCTGGTCTATTTTGAATTTCCATGAAAGTTTCTCTGTAGTTAGGCCTATACACCGTGGAATATTCTATTTGAAGAAACCCTTCTTGAAGTCTACCTCCTATGGAGCTGAAACTGTCCTGCTTGGAAGATCTATAGAAACAGCAATTATACTGTCAGACGCCTTAAGCTTGTTAAGGATTCTACTTAAGAGAGACCCTTGGCTACTTTGATTTTTACAAATTTCACTAGGTAATAATTTCCCTGCCATCAGCATTAATGAAAATTCAGGAAATGTCAGACTTCAGAGAATATAAAATCTTACAGAAGAACATTTTAGAAACGTCCAGAAAATATCCCCAGTGAGAAATCAACCTTTCTTTATATGCATGGTGGGCAATCGAGTGGCTGGTGAGCAAGGAGTGTGTGCAGAACTGGATCTGAATCTTTTCAAGAGGTGTATTTTGATCCTTCCCTGCCCCTGGACGTCAGCCAATATCATTAATTAACTAATCCCTCTCACATGTTCTGTAAGAATGCCATTCATGCTAGACGTCTTTTTTGATGCTGTGATGGAGACAGAGGATGAAAAGTGCATACAGGAAGGGACGGTAAAATTTGCCAGCTTCTCCATCCATGGGGCTGTGGGTGTCCGACCATGAGTTTGCAATGCAGGAATGATCAAATAGCCTTCCAGGGGATGCCTCATGCAAAGAGCACTTCCTTCAAACAATCTTGCCATTGCATAGATTTCATAAGCTGGCAAGAAACTTCTATTCCATTCCCTGTGCTTTAAATAATGAGCTGGGAAGATATCATGATCTCTTCCAGTTTTCAAATTGTTTTCAGAAATAAAAGCCCCAAATAAATAAACTGTGAGTGGTGGTCATGGGAGGCCCCTCTCTGGGAGCACCCTGTCTTTTTTTACTAAAAAAATCATGATCTTGTCAACTAAATATTAAAACAGAGCTTCTTAATGTCTGTTTCCTGAGTATTTTGTTTGTGATCCCAACTAGTTCTTGCTGCCTTTTGTGTCATCAGAAAGGTATCATTATCCTCTCAGTATATGCATTAAAATCACATTAACCATGTACATAGTCAGCAGGAAATTAAAAGGTACAAAACCCTTCAAAGGTGGGTTTACAAACTTGTTTTAAAACATGAATTTCTGAGAGAAGATTTAACGCAAAGAACTCATTGGCTGTGGGCTCAAATTGAAAATGAATAGAAGGGTTGGGTAAAATACATTAAGACAGATGATGGTTTTTAAAACTTAAATTGCAACTAAAACGCGTCCAAGGAAGGCAGTTCTTAAATGTCTACCCTCAAGTCCAAAGTGGGAATCTCTGGGGGTTTTCTGGAGAGAAGAAATCGAATTACAGCATTTTCCTGGCCCAAAAACCTAGTCAAGAGGAAGTGAAGAGAACCTAGCCACAGGCCAGATTTCAGGCTCCAGTGGTAGACTGCCAGAACATCCTACACACCGGACAAAGACAGTGAAGCCAAGACTACCCACATTCCCAGGCTTTTAAAGACTAGGGAACCTCAAGGGGGTACTTGATTTATGTGGAACAACTGGTTTGCCCAGATAAATTTAAGATGAAAACTTTTTCCAATACTCTCACCTGGGATTGAGGATTCTGGAAAAGGAGAATGGAAGAAGCAGATTACATTGTTCCGTGAAGAGGCCATCAGAACAATGGGAAAAGAGCCTAAACTTTGGATGACTGCAATGGACAGCAGCTATTGAGCACTTACTGTATACTGCAATGTATATTTTTCCATATAAATTTCAATATACCCTTAAAATTGTTATAAGGCAGACATAATTACTTTACTTGGCTTTAGAAATAAGAAGGTTTTATTTTAGTTAGTTAATTAAGCAATTAACATGCAGTAAATATAAATATAAATATAAATATATTGTATATATATGTGTGTGTGTATGTGTGTACATATATATATATATATATATATATATATATAGAATTGAAACCAGGTTGCCCTTACACTAATTTTTCCCATTGATATATTTTCTTTATGTTACTATATTTTTTGTTGCTTTTGTTGTTGTTATTGATTCAGGGGTTCGTGTATGCCAGACAAGTTAATTATGTATCTGAAATTGACCTTGAACATCTGATTTTGCTGCTTCATTTTTGCAGTACTGGAAATAGAGTTTATGTTTGACTTTGGATTAATAACCAAACACACTATCAACTGAGCAGCCTAAATTCTTAAACTAGGGAGAACGATGAGTTAGCTACTGTATGTAGTTAATTGTGAATTAAGAAGCAGACTTAATATGCATGTGATTTATACAATTTGTATTAATTTTCCCAATTATCTTAAGATTCCAAAGACTATACTCAGCTATAGCATAGTAAAAGCCTGGGGATGTGAGGCAAATGTAGAAACTTATGCAGGCTATAAAACCTGAAATTTCCACAATGACCCTACTTCCTTATCAACTGTCATCCACTATGAAGAAATAAAAGTAAAGATTTGAAGTTGAATGATTATAATATATTATCTGTTGTAATATATATATATATATATATATATATATATATATATATATATACATATATATATATATATAATACATATATATGTAATACATATTCACATTCTTTTTTAATCTACTCCTCAGTTCAGTGGTTAACATAAAATATACATTCAATGAGTATTTCTAAAATAATAAGACAGGTAATATTTATCTCATTTTACAAATGTGACAACCAACTCTCAGAGAAAACATCTCAAGACCACAAGACCTCATTTAGGAATCAAATTTAGTTTTTCTAACTTCAAAACTCATACATTTGGTAAAATGTCAAAAGCCACGAAATTACAAAATCATGTTGTTATAGTAATAAATAAAATGAGTTGAAAGGGGATTACTCTTTGGACAGGTCTTAAATAATGAGCAAAACCTATCACAGAACAAGAATTGATTTCATATGAGGATGTGGAAGCTTATAAAGAAATATAATCCTTGCCCCTACCTTTAAATTTGTTGACATTGAGGTATAGACTTTGAGTTTCAACTGGAGATTATACTGGGTTCTCTATCTGTAACTACTCCATATGTTTCCCTATTCTATTCCACATACTTTTACTAGTTGGGAAAATGATTTCTATATTAAGTGGTTCACAACATGAAACTGTAATATTGACATGTCACACATTGATGCATGTACAAAAATGTAGTCATATATACATATCTCTGCAAAACAGGAATTTTAACTAAGGTAACATTCAAAGTCAAGACAAAGTTTTCACGGAAATGGACATGCCTTGGAGTGAACGAACTCTTCATCTGTTCTTTGACACAGGCAGCATTTTTTCATTCCTGGATGTAGAAACATTACAACAGTAGTCGAGAAATGTATGAATAACAACTTAGAGAATTTCAGAAGGATTGATCTTCTGCACATAATTTCTTCTCTAAGCATTTCCCTACCCTGAGACAATATGGAACTCTGAGAAACTGTGCTTAAAAATTAAATACCTTAGTAAAGATTTGTTGGACTCTTGTGGTGCTGAGAAGGCAATGTGCAGCTGTCTCAAATAAAAATAAGCCTATGCATGAAAGTGGAGCTAGAGGCCATGAAATGATAACCCAGATGTCTCCCACTCCTGGTTGCCGCACTTTTGGGCAATAGCAAGTTTTTGGAAGCCTGGTTCTGCATGTAGGAGGCCACTTCCAGCAAATACACATGTGTATGAGTAACAGGATTTGTGAATTAATTTTTAAACAGTAGTTACAGTGTACCAACTGTTACTTATAAGAATTGTGTTTTTTTTAAAAAAAAAAAAAAAAAAACCAAACAACTAAAAATAAATAAATAAAACCATCTCGTATCCCATTGAAACACACTTTTGTTAAACTGGGATTTCCACAAGTATCATATACATGGAGTTCAGGGAAAAATCGAAATTTATGGTATACCAGAATTGAATGCATTTGTTAGACCTTCATTCGTAAATGTGTAGTAAGAAAATTAAATGAACTTTAAAAAAAGTTATCCTTAGAAATTATCTAATGTATTTCTATATACTGTCTAAAATTCAGTACAAGTTTGCAGACATTAGCAGATTGAATCCATTTTTTATATAAAAATACAAAGGTTATAAAAAGAATTACTATGGGACAGTTGGGCCTGGAAGCATGCACCTTTATCTTGCACAGAACAAAGGGCAAGTAGTGTCAGAGAATGGGTACTTTCTCCAAAACAAAGCCAAACAATGCAATAAGCATGAAAGTCTTAAAGAAGAACAAATACTTGAAGACAGACAGTAAATTATCTACATTTTTAATAAAACCACCTCAATCAAAAAATAATGTCATATAGTATGTGAATACATAATCTATTCTGACTGATGGAACAGAAATAGATACACATCTGGTTTACAGCAAAATGATGAACCAATATGCTTTTCAATTAGCTTGATTGTGATGAATGGGGAATTAAATGTTTCTTTAATATGCATAATATTTAATTCTCCATTGCATGGCAATGAAGCAAATAATGCAAAATGAAAAGGATGGTCTTTTTAGGAACCCTTATTAGTCAACTGACTGATAGTTGGAACACCTAGAAATTGACTCCTTGTACACAGAAGTCAGCCTTAATGAAAAGTACAACTAAGGGCAAAATGAAATGAAACTTGGCAGATGAAAATTCCCTTTCACCAGCATCACAAATGCAATATATTAGAAAGGATTGATAAGTTGACATATTAAATTTAAGAATTGTTTATTGATTTATGACACACCATGAAAAGGGTGAAATGACATGCTCAGTGTGTATTTTGGGAAAAGACACATATTTAGAGTATGTATTACATGCCTGTGAGTGAACAAGAGAAGGTTTAGACATTTTATTTTAGTAGTCACACTTCAAGATGAAGCTTAGACAAGCTATGGCTTTGAAACCTTAATAACTGTACTTAAAAGTTTCACAGATTTGCTAGTAATCAGGAAATGTAAATCAAAACCACAAAGAAACCAGTATTAGGAAGCACATGCAACATTAGAACCTCAGTGTACATGATCAGGAATATAATTTTAATTTATCATTCTCTGTCAGAAGTATGTTTTTTATTTTTATTTTTTTAACGACTTTATTTTACAAAACAAAGATAAATTTTAAAAAGATTTTAAACATTTTTTGCTTAAAATTATACATTTTTGTCAGTACTGTTTTTTCAGATATTAAAATAATTTTTACATAAAACTATGTGAATATATTTTTTAGTCAGTACTTGATTTTTTCAAGGGCTTGACAGTATGCATTGAAAACCTAATTAACATGAGCGTAAAGTACATGCAAAACAAAACACAACATGGAAATAGTCAAAGTCTTCTTGTTTTGGAAATATATATATATATTTGTTTTCTTTATTTCTTGGACTTCATACAGTCTATGAGTTGTTTCTGGGGGAGTGCAAGCCTCT
Source organism: Micromys minutus (assembly GCF_963924665.1). Classification (NCBI taxonomy): domain Eukaryota; kingdom Metazoa; phylum Chordata; class Mammalia; order Rodentia; family Muridae; genus Micromys; species Micromys minutus. Next base: position 182,804,369 of record NC_137969.1, on the reverse strand, counting down.
GGGGTTAGCATCCCAATATCAGTGACTGCATATTATGTCTGTTCTTTTGTGACTGGGTTATCTCACTCAGGATGATCTTCTCTAGATGCAGCCATTTTCTTAAGAATTTGGTTAAGTCATTGTTTCTGGTGGCTGAGTAGTATTCCATTGTGTAAATGTACCACAATTTTTGTATCCATTCATCTTCTGAAGGACATCTGGGTTCCTTCCAGCTTCTGGCTATTATAAATAGAGCCGCTATGAACATTGTGGTGCATATATCTTTGTTGTGTATTAAAGTGTCTCTGGGGTATATGCCCAGAAGTGGAATAGCTGGGTCTTCAGGTAGTACTATATCCAATTTTCTGAGGTATCGCCAGACAGATTTCCAGAGTGGTTGTATTAGTTTGCAACCCCACCAACAGTGGAGAAGTGTTCCTCTTTCTCTGCAGCCTCTCCAGCATCTGCTGTCATCTGATTTTTGGATCTTGGCCAATCTGACTGGTGTGAAGTGGAATCTCAGGGTTGTTTTGATTTGCATTTCCCGGATGGCTAAGGATGTGGAGCACTTCCTCAGATGTTTCGCAGCCATTCGGTGTTCCTCAACTGAAAATGTTTTGTTTAGCTCTGTACCCCATTTTTAATAGGGTTATTTGATTCTCTGGTGTCTAGCTTTTTGAGTTCCTTGTATACCTTGGATATTAGGCCTCTATCTGATGTGGTGTTGGTAAAGATCTTTTCCCATTCTGTTGGTTGCCGTTTTGTTTTCTTGACGATGTCCTTAGCCTTACAGAAACTTTGCAATCTCATTAAGTCCCATTTGTTAATCTTTGACCTTAGAGCTTGAGCCATTGGTGTTTTGTTCAGGAAATTTTCTCCTCCTCTTATGTGTTCTAAGGTTTTCTCTACTTTCTCATGTTTTTTATTTATTATTCTCTCATACAATAAATCCTGAGCACAGTTTGCCCTCCCTCTACTCCTACCAGGTCTCAGCCCATCTCCACTTCCCCAAGATTTACTACTTCTCTATTTTACTTCAGAAAAGAGCAGGCCACTCTGGATGTCACCTGTACGCAGCAGAACAAGTTACAATAAGACTAGGTACAAAGCTCCATCTTAAAGCTGGACAAGACAACCCAGTAGCAGGTTGAAGGTGCCAAGAGCAGGGGAAAAGTCAAAGGCACCCCCCACTCTCACTGTTAAGAGTTCCACAAAAGCTCTAAGCTTCACAATTATAGCATATACAGAGGACCTAGCTCAAATCTCTACAGGCTCTGCTGCTTGGGTCTCTGTGAGCCCCTATGAATCTTGCTTAGTTGATTCTGTAGGTTGTGTTTGTGTAGTGCCCTTGACATCCTGGCTCCTAAAGTCCTTTCTCTCCCTCTTCCACAAGATTCCTTGAGCTCTGCCTGATGTTTTCCTGCATCTGTCCTCATTAGCTGCTAGATGAAGCCTTTCTGAAGACCACTGTGCTAGGCACCAATCTGTAAGTATAGAAGAATATCATTATGAATTATTTCATTGAATTTCTCACAGACTCTCCTTTTCACTTTGGGGGTACTTGAACGGGGGCAGTCATACTCTGCTTCCTGGCCATCTAGGAAAATCAGACATGATTGTTCCTCATGCTATGGGCCTCACAATCTACTAGTCATTGGATGGCCACTCCCAGAAGTTCTCTGTCACTGTTACCCCAGCATCTCTTACAGGCAAAACAAATTATAGGTTTAAAGTTATGTGGTTTGGATGGCATCCCATTCTCACCATTGGAAACCTTTCCTGGTTATAGGATATAGGCTGGTTAAGACTCCTTACAATTCATTACTAGGCACCTTGGCTAGTGTAACCCACATAGATTCCAGGGAGTTTCCATTGCAATAGGTTTCCAATTTAGCCTCATGTGTGCTCAAACTTCTGTCTTTCACCCAGTAGTGTTCTCTTCCATCATGCCCTCTACCAACCTGATTCTTCCTGTTCCTATCGTCACCCACCCCAAGTGCACTCACAATCTATATTCTCCTGAACCTTTCCATGGAACTCATGAATGCCCTTGAGCCCTCCTTATTACTTAGGTTCTCAGGGTCTACAGAGTGTAGTATGATTATCCTTCACTTAACAACTAATGTCCACTCTAAGTTAGTACATATCGTGTTTGTTTCCTATGTGTAAGTTACCTCACACCTCACTCAGGAACATTATTTTTAGTCCCACACATTTGATAATATACCATTGTGTAAATATACCACATTTTATTTATTCATTCTTTAGCAGAAGAACATCTAGGTTATCTCTAGTTAGAGGCTGTTATAAATAAAGCATCAATGAACATAGCTGAGCAAGTGTTTTTGTAGTAGGATGGAATATTCTTTGTTTATATGATCAAGACTGATATAGGTAGGACTTGAGGTAAATCAATTCTAAGTTTTCTTGGCATCACCAGAAGTGACTATTCTTGATGGCTGCGTACGGGATGGATCTCCAGATGAGGTAGTCTTTGGATGGTCTTTTCTTCAGTCCCTGCTCCTCTATCTGTCCCTGTATTTCCTTTCATGAGTAATTTGTTCTCCCTTCTAAGAAGGACTAAAGCATCTACATTCTGGGCTTCCTTCTTTTTGAGACATTCATAAGGTCTGTAAATTGTTTCTTTAGTATTCAAAGCGTTTTGGGCGCTAGTATCCACTTATCAGTGAGTCCATACTCTATGTGTTTTTTGTGACTGAATTACCTCACTAAGGATGATAGCTTCAGTTCTATTCATTGGCCTAGAAATTTTATTAAGTTATTGTTTCTATTAGGTGGGTAGTACTCCATTATGCAAATGTACTTTATTTTCTGTATCCATTACTCTGTTGAATGATGTCTGGGTTCTTTCCATCTTCGACTATTATAAATAAGGCTGCTATGAACATGGTGGAGCATGTGTCCTTGTTTTATTTTGAAACCTCTTTTGGGAATATTCCCAGGAGTAGAATAGATGGGTATTCAGATAATACTATGTCCAATTTTCTGAAGAACTGCCAGACTAATTTCCAGAGTAGTTGTACCAGCTTGCAATCCCACCAACGATTTAAGAGTGTTCTTCTTTCTCCACATCCTTGCCAGCATCTGCTGTCCCCTGAGTTTTTGATCTTAGACATTGTGACTGGTATGAGGTGGAACCTCAGTGTTGTTTCCATTTGCATTTCTCTAATTACTAAGGATGTCAAATATTTCTTTAGGCGCTTCTTAGCCATTTTATATTCTTCGGTTGAGAATTCTTTGTTTAGTTCTGTACCCCATTTTTAATTGGATTATATGATTCTCTGGAGTCTAACTTTTTAAGTTCTTTGTATATATTGGATATTAGCCCTCTATTGGATGTAGGATTGGTAAAATTTTTTTCCCAATCTCTTGGTTGCCATTTTGTCCTATTGACAGTGTCCTTTGTCTTACAGAAACTTTGCAATTTTACAAGGTCTCATTTAGCCTGATATGGATGATATGTTCTCAGCAGAGGATCTGCCAGAACAATGCTGATACAGATGAGGATGCTTGCAGATAACCATCAGACTGAGCATGGGGAACCCAATGGAAGAGCTAGATAAAGGACTGAAGAAGCTGAAACGGTTTGTAACCCTAATGGGAAGAACAACAAGAACCAACCAAACCCTCCAGAGCTCCCGGGACTGAAACAGCAACCAATAGTACATATGGAGAGACCCATGCTCCAGATGCATATGTAGCAGAGAAAAGCATTGTCTGGCATCAATGAGAGGAGAGGTCTTTAGTCTTGTGAAGGCTCATTTCCCCAGTGTAGGGGAATGCCAAGGCGCTGAGGTAGGGGTGAGTGGTTGGGAATGGGAGCATCTTAATTGAAGCAAGGGGAGAAGGAGGAGGGATAGAAGTGGGGTTAAAGGGAATAACATTTGAAATGTAAATACAGAGAATATTCAATAAAAAGTATTAAAAAGTTCTAAATGTTCTGATAAACTTCCACATTGATTTTCATAATGACTATAGAATTCTACACTTTCACAATCAATAGAAAAGTTTTCCCTTGTATGACATCCTTGCCAATATTAGCTTTTGATCTTAGCCATTCTGACAAGTATAAGATAAAATCACAATGTAGTTTTGATTTGCATTTCTTTGATGGCCAAGGATGTTGAATGTTTCTTTAAATATTTCTCTACTATTTGATAAATGAACTAAATAATAGAAGCTACACATCACTTAATTCTTCCATCCTGAAATTTCATTCAAATTATAATCTTGTGTAATCAAGCGATAGAGAAATCTAACTCATAGAGTGAGGACATTGTATAGCATAAAACACAGCAATCCCTCATATGTTGCTAGTTAGGCAACTTTGAATTCATTTAACTCGCAAGTGTTGTATGTTTTAGTCTTATTAGTATATAATTATGTTCCCTTGGAATAATTTTGGATTGGACATTTTAAATACTATATTCAAGTTACAATTTAATTAAAATGTAAAAGTCCACTTATAATGCATGTTTTATATATTTTAATTCATATTTTATAATCTTTCTGCCACTACTGCCTCATATAAACTTAGGTAAACTCATTTTGATCTCAATTAAAACACCAGCTCATGTCTCTCTCCTATTTCTTGAATTTCACTAGCCATAGGAACACCAGATAAATAAAATTAATTCCATTTCTGCACATGCAAACCATAAGGATTGGTTAAGTTATTTCAACTTTTCCCTTTGTTGCCACCCCTTCCTCCTGTAGCCACTCTTCTCATCCTCAACTCTGATGTTCAGTTCTCCATGAAGCAAATACTTGCAGCAGCCTGCTGCTTAGGTATTGGTTAGTAATTTTTCTTATATGTTGTGATTTGCGAAGACATGCCCCTTTCTTCCTGCTAGTTGTGAAATTGCATCCTGCAGTTTCTACCTTTTATATTTTATGTGGTCTGCTTCACCCTGTTGACCCTACTAAATCTTATTTGTACCCCATGGAGTGTCCGACTTAAACTAGCCCTTTCCTGTATGACTATTTTCTAGATATTATACAAATGAAATGATAAGACACTCTATTTTGAACAACTTGATCTTTATCAGACTATTTTTCTATCCAATAAGATGTTAGCATATTAAAGAGAAATACACATTTGTATTTCAGAACACTAATTTGGCATGTCATCTCTTGATACTAAAAACATCTCCAGGAGTATATAATTCATCTACATCATCGCCAAGTATGACTCTGCTGCCCGGACTTGGGACTATATCTGCTAGTTCCTCTAGTACCTTCCACAAAGAAGAATGCTGTTGATCCCATGCATTGAATTTTCCTGACAGTTTAGGAGAAATGTTTCCTGCAGTGCTAGAAAGTAATGCCAGTAATTCCCTTTACTCTAACCATAAAATAACATCACATTACAAAAAATAAAAATAAAGGAAAATATCCTAATTCACCCTTACTTTTTCTATGACCTAGGGCACAACTGATTTTCATGTGCTCTGGGGAAAGTGATACCCTTCACTTTCCTTACCTCTTTCTCGGCCTTTAGCATCTTTGAAATGCTCTTCCCAGAGATCTTTGCAATGCCTGATTCTTAAATCTGATTATTAATTCTTCAGATATTATTCTCAAGGAAATATTGTTATTCATTGTGTTATTCCCTATAAAATTTCAAACTTAAGTCCTAGTCCCTAAGTTAAGGTGTAGATCTTTCTTTCTTTCTTTCTTTCTTTCTTTCTTTCTTTCTTTCTTTTTTCTTTCTTTCTTTCTTTCTTTCTTTCTTTCTGTATATATCTAAAAGCTAACACCTAAAGGATGTTTGTTAAACACTATGTGAATAAATAAATTAAAAGCAAAAATAGGGACACCATATGCAATGATTTAAGTGGCACTACTAATTGAAATTATAGGTCCAGAGTCAGCCAAATCTAATGTTGTGAGGAACAGACATTATATACTGACCATGACATAATAGAACACAACCTCACCAGGCAGAGTGACTCACACCTACAATTTTAAAAATTGAGATAAAGAGACAAGGAAAGAAACTGAGAGTTCCAGGCCAGCTTTGGCTACTCACTGAGTTTCAGAACAGTGTGGAGTATTTGGTAATTCCCTGCCATTTTTTTAAAGAGCAAAAATGACATGGCTTCAAATGCACTAGGTATTATTAATTAAAATAAGATGACTTTGTGTTCTCAGGCAAATTGTCTTTATAAAATGTTACAATATAAACTTTAAAATTCTTGAGTTAAATACTAAGCTGGGTAATAAACAAGGAAGAAATTTTGTTATTTATCTATGTCTACTCCTATTATTAAAAAGTAGTGCATCTGGGAACCAGATGACTTCAGATTCTCATTACAGACAATCACTCCCTAATCCGTTAATATAGGTGGAGACAGCCATCATTATTCCATTTAGCAGACTTTAATAGTTGAGGCAGTAAAATTCAGTGCATTGTCTGATGTTGCAACATTAATTTTAAAGTGTCATGTTGAATTGAAGTTTGTAGCTACATATGTGTTCTTGAATTCCTTACACAATTTCCTATATAATCTATAATCTACATTATGAATCTAAACTTCATCATCAAAAAGTGTCACTGCCAGACTGGCACTCTCGATTTCTCTTGTATCATCATTCAATTACAGAAAAACAAAGAAAAAAACAAAAAACAAAATAAAAACAAAATAATGAATACATTTTGACATTTTACAAGGAATCGCCCATTCACTTACTCCAAGAGTGTGGCTTAGACATTGCAGATTTTAAAACAACAGGAAGTCTGGGAATATATGAAAACAGGTCCAAGTTAGAATGCAGAGTCCATGCACAGAGAACGTAGACTGGGAGGTGCACAGATGCACACATAAAGAGACAGAATATCTATAATCAATACGTATTTCACCATGTATTAAAGCTCATTTCATTTTCATTCTTTTCCCTTACTTTTAAATTCTATATATTCTAAAGCACTCCATTTGTAGAAATTCAAACCCACCTCCTTCAACCAGTTACAGCCTCTCCGTTGTTAAAGGAAAAAACAATTGCTGTTAAAATTGAAAAATAGAAGCAGTTCTTTTTTCTTTCTTTCTTTCTTTTTTCTTTTTCTTTTTCTTTCTTTCTTTCTTTTCTTTTCTTTTTTTTTTACCATTGGCCCACCACAGTTTGGCTCTCTTCTTGCAGTCTCCGCTCTGGTGAGAATGGAGCCAGACCACACACTGAGGGTGAATTACACCACTTCAAATAGAAGAAACATTAATGGAAAAAGCCAAGTGGGGTTCCAAATAGGGGGCAGTAGGCAGTACAGCACCCTCCCGGCACAGCTCTCATGGGCTGAACTGGTCCAAGGCCTAAACAGTCCATTACAAGCTTGTCTTGCTCCGGTGTTGGAGGAGTAGGAAACATCCCTTCAGCACCTTGTCGCTCTGGAGCCCATTAGCTCGCATGAATCTAGATGTCTAGAGCCTCTCTGCAGAGTGCCCACTGATTCTTTAAACTGACCTCATCATTAACAAAAATAAGAACGTGAGCTTGTAAGAAAGAGAAGCTTTGAAAAGTTCATAAGATTCTCTGTCCCTCTGGTACTTGTCAATAAAAGAGAAACCTGGTACTGGTGTCTTCCTTCCACACTTCCTAATTCTTCAGGATCTAAATGGGTATTGACAAATTGTAGCAAAGCCGGAGACAGGGGTGGAAGAGGTCTGAGAAGTGAGAAGAGCTCAGAGAAAAGTTCCGGTCACTTTCTGATGAAGCTCTTCATCTTCCTTCTTCCCTGAGCAATTAGCATACAGCAGAGACCAGAAGGAAACATTGTCCTTGCAAAAGACAGGTTAAAATGTATACATGCACAGATGTAAGTGCGCACACAGGATTAAATTCCGGCGCATGCTACAAAAGAAGACAGGTTTATATTTGGATGCATACAATGCACGGATTCACTGAGGATTGTCTGAAGCAGTGTGACAAGAGTGACATATACCATGGGCAAATAAATAAATCCAAAGCTCAGGAAGTTGGTCTGAGAAAGCAGAAAGCACTTCCCCACACTATAACTCCACCAGGCCCGAAGAGGCCAAGGTCATTTGGCCAGACGTATACGTTTCCATGGCTCTTTTACAAATATTATGCAAGCTTCTGAAAATCTGAACCCAGTTTGACATTTCAGGAGTCCTTTGGGGCAGAGCACAAATAAGAACTTGGAAGAGGCTTTAAATCTAGTTGTCAGAAATAAATGACCAAGAATAGAGGACAGAACTTTAGAAAACACATTTTTTTTAAAGTGGTATGTAGAAAGGACACTATACGATGTACCTCACTTTAGAAAAGGTCCTACAAATGTTGGGTCAAGTTATCTCCATAATATTGATTCAGAAACTGAGCCTCTCAAAGCTATGTAATGTACCAAGTGTAATAAATCCAGGTCATAAATATCCTCAGATTGTCATGTGGGGCCCCAGTTCTCTATATCCACCCAGCACATTTTCCCATTCAGGGTCACCTCTTCTGGAGAACTACTATTTTGGTTGAAACGTCAGCATACTGTATAACTTGATATCCTATCTTTCATCTGTTTTAAAGAGGAACACTAACCTGATTGTAAGTACCTGAAAAACATTAGCAGAGACTCGCTTCAACACTATGACACTGTGACATTGTTTGCCTATGTCATCACATGCAGTTTTTTTCTCCTGAGTACAGTTGGTGCTGCTACCAGGACCCAGGCATAGTCCTCAGGCTGAGTGGAAACCTGCTGATCTCCAGGAAGATGGTCATAGTCAAAGGGCAGACAGTGAAGTGTGGTTACCCACTACTCGATAGAATCCTTTTGTCATCTTCCTAATGCCTTTCCTTTATACCATATAAATTAATATATACATATAGAATCAGATAAGAAAACAGATGGAAAGCTCTGTGAGGTGTATAATGTTGGCTGTGTTTGGCTGGCACGTGTAGCTTTCACTTGTCTTTCTCTAGTGACTCAGACTATTAAGTCGGGTTTTTCCAAAATATATAAAAACCATCTCATCATGAAAGCTGTAGTATATCATGGAGTGTCCCACAGAATATTCTGTATCTACACATCTTTGCAAATGTTCATTGCAATGAGGAATTGGTGTGGTTCAACATCTCTGGCTTCTGTGATACTATTAATTTTGGATCCTCACAGGAATTTCTCCCAGTTTGTTTGTTGTCCTGTGTCTTAAAGATCATGCAGTTCTAGAAGAGCAAGACAGGCACTTTCATGTATCCCAACTGTTCACCAATGATACCAATTTGGAGAGAAGCCAATACAGAACCCTACATCTGGGTGGTAGCTGAGCTGGTCAAGCACACAGGGCTTTCTCTTATATGCACCATCAGGGTGAGTTCTCCAGCACTGGTCCAGGTAGGACACCAACTGACAGGAGGTCCAGTCAGTTCTGCTGCTTGCATGTCCTTGGGGCCAGACCGCTCCAAGCTTTCAGAACTAGCTCTAGTGTGATGCCTTGTCAAGTCACAGATCCACTCTCCAAAGTGTTGCAGCTTGTGAGGTGCTAGATCAGCTTAGTTCTTTTTTTCTGTTATTTATTTATTTATTTATTTTGAATTAGACATTTTATTTATTTACATTTCAAATGTTATTCCCTTTCCCAGTTTCTCCTCTTCAAACCTCTATTCCATCCCCACTTACCCTACTGCTGTGAGGGTGCTCCCCCACCTACCCACCCACTCCTGCCTCACTGCCTTAGCATTTCTCTACACTGGGGCATCAAGCCTTTACAGAACTAAGGGCCTCCCCTTCCTTTGATGCCAGATGAGGCCCCTTCAGCTCTTTCAGTCCTTTCCCTGCCTCCTTCATTGGGGTCACTATCCTCAGTCCAATGGTTGGCTGCATTTTAATTTGTCAAGATCTGGAAGAGCCTCTCAGGACACAGTTGTATCAGGCTCCTGTCAGCAAGCACTTTTTGGCATCATCAATAGTGTCTGGGTTTGGTGTTTGCATGTGGGATGGATCCCCACATGGGGCAGTCTCTGGATGGCCTTTCCTTAAGTCTCTGCTCTTCTCTTTGTCCCAGTATTTTTTTTAGACAAGAACAATTCTGGGTTAGAATTTTGGAGATGGGTGGATGACCCCATCCCTCAATGGAGGAGTCATGCCTAACCTTTGGATACGGTATCCTTCCCCTTTATGGGAAATTTCAGTTAAAGAGATTTTCATGGGATCCTAGGAGGTTCTTGTTTTCCTGACATCTGGTACTTTCTGGTTGCTACTCCCAGTTCCCTATTCCCCATTGCTACACATCTCTGTTCAATTGCCTGACCCTCTGAATGTTTACTTGAACATTTTTGTTCCCCTCCACAGTCCCCTCTTTCCTCCAGTCTTCTTCCTTAAACTTTCCATTTCCACCTTCCCTTCCCCCACCTTATCACAGGCTCTCATATTTATTCAACATGTTAAAATGGGGAGAAGATTCTGATTAAGCCACCTGAGTATAGGATTCAGTCCTTGTCCTAGGCAGTCTTTCTTGGGGAAACAGTATTAGCATCAAAATACAAATAGCACCAGGGCAATCCACAGCAGAACCTCACAGGAGTTGAGTGGCAGAGAAGCTCTGCCTTGCTCTCACCCGTGGGGATGGATAACCTGAACCTTCTTCACAAGGACCATTACTATTGTGCTGCCCAGGAGAGGTGCAGAGCCTGTTCTCCTGAGTGGTGCAGTTGGTAACTGGCAGGGACAGCACTCCAGAGTGACACAACCCAATGACATTCTGAATAAGATTCTGGTAGCATAGGAATTAAAATTGATAATTTGCGAATGGATTATTAGAAAACTAAAAATATCCATATAACAAGGCAAAGTAAGAGGTGAAAGAAGAGGTAGCCCACTGAATGAGAGAAAACTTGGACGGGTATTCAGCTGACAGAGAATTCACATTTACAACATTAAAAAAAACCTAAACACTAAGAGTAAAAATTAAAATTGGGCCATGGAACAACAAACTATAAGAAAATTCTCAACTACCAAAAGACATTTAATGGCTAAGAAACCCTTTAAAAGTATATGCAACCTTCTTAACCATGGAGAAATAAAACTTAAAACTATTTTAACATTATATCTCACCTCAATCAAAATTGCCTTTATCAGGACTTACAAACACATGGGTAAATGAGGTAACGGGAATCTATTATATGTTGGTGGAAATGAAAACCAAGGTAGCGACTTGGAAAGCAGTTTAGATGCTTCTCAACACACTAGAAAGAGAATTGCCATATGACCCAGCTCCTTCACTCCTAGAAGTCACCTCATGAATTTTAGATCCTTTGACAAACCAACCTACACATCCCTATTCATTGCTGTCTGTCACAACTCAAAGTAGAATCACATGTTTACCAACAAATGAATATAAAAAAACATGTGGCACTTATATACAGTAGAATATTACTTAGCTGTCAAGAACTTATATCCAAGGCACAGCCTAGTGGCATAGCCTTTAACTCTATGACTAAGAGGCAGTTAGGTAGACCTCTGTGAGGCTGATGCCAGTCTGGTCTACTTAAAGAGTTCCCAGCCATCTTGAGCTATATAGTAAGACCCTGACTCAATGATGATGATGATGAAGAGGAGGAGAACGAAGATGATGATGATGATGATGAAGAAGAAGAAGAAGAAGAAGAAGAAGAAGAAGAAGAAGAAGAAAAAGAAGAAGAAGAAGAAGAAGAAGAAGAAGAAGAAGAAGAAGAAGAAGAAGAAGAAGAAGAAGAAGAAGAAGAAGAAGAAGAAGAAAAAGAAAAAGAAGATGATAGTAGTGATGGTGATGATGAAGAAGATGATGATGATGAAGATGATGGTGATGGTGATGATGATGAACATGATGATGTTGATGAAGATGATGATGAAGAAGATGATGGTGGTGGTTGTGGTGGTGATGATGATGATGATGATGATGATGATGATGATGACACTAATGATAAAATTATTTTGTCCTACAATGGACATGAGAAATTATTTTCTTTACTATATGCATTTGGTTAGGACAGTCAGGAAAGTATATAGATGACAGTTGAGTATCACAAATTATATTTTCTCTGTCTTTTAAAATGTCCATGTTCATGATTAATTTAGAATATCTTTCATTTGGATTCCAATGGCAAACACGTTGTAAGAATATGCTACTAGATATTCTCTTTCTACATGAATTTACAGTATCTTCATGTACACATATACACTCAGTCGGTGTACAGAACACAGCCTGTGGTATGTTCTGTGCATCATACAATGCAGAATAAATACTACTTTTTTTACATCTACAACTTATTTAGAAATGCAACACTGTACACGTAAACTGTATGTAGAATAAAATGCTCTTAAGGCGGAGGCAACTTGATCCTCCTCCAGAAGGCTTAAGTATCAAAGCAAATAATGTTATCTTTGGAAAGATTTTCAGCATATCTTCAATATCTTCATTATTGGAAGCTACTTGGTAAGTCCTGACTATCAGTCTGTGTAAAGGAGAATAAAATTTAACCCTAAAGAATGGGGAGGATTTATATAAGCAAATACAAAGAACTGGATAGTGTAGAGACTTTGAGTAAATTTAAAGTACATAGAAGAAAAAGGGGAGGCAAAATTAATGACGGAGTTTATTTGAAACATAGAGCAAGTTGGCGAGTTGCTGTGGAGTTGGGCATGAAAACTGAATTGGAAACAATGGTTCCATTCTTGTACATTGGGAATCATTGATACATTTTGAACAGGAGACAATAAAACTTACATTTTAAAAATAATTATCTCTTAGTAGCTTGCAGTATAGTTCAAAATAGTAAGACTACTTAAGTAGGTTGTTTTAATAATACAGATGTGAAGTTATAAAAAAAATAGCCCAGTATGAGAGCTGTGGGAATATAAAGGAGAAGACAAATACCAGAGTTTGTCTAAAGAAGGAAATCACAGACAGGGGTGAATATTTCATTTGAGAAATGGTGAAAAGCTGAGCCATTAGGTTGCACAGAGCTTTACAGACTTACAGTCTGGAACATGAAAGCTGACTCACAAAAAAAAAAAAAAAAAAAAAAAAATTGTGACCACGGAAAGATAAAACTTTGAAGATTATTAAATGTAGAAAAAGTTATTTTAACTTTTTTTAATTCTCTTACAACTTTACTTAAAAAACAGGGATACATATACAGAATTTTAAAGGCATTTTGGCATAGCACTATATGAATATTTTTGTGAGTACATATTTCTTTTAGAGGTTTGATAGCATGCATTGAAATCCCACTAGTTACCATAAGCATAAAGTACATGTAGGACAGAACGTAACATGGAAATAGTCAGTTTTCTTGGTGTGTATAGATTAAGCATATTGATCTGTAAATACCAAAAATTGCCACAAAGACTATATTCTTAGCTCTTGGATTATTAATAATTTAAGATCCAGGCGTACCACACTCTAAGAGCATGCTATATATTTATTTTTTCTTAAGAAAGACTGAGGCTTTCATTTTTGGCCATTGTTTTTCTTGGGTTTCATATGGCCTGTGAGTTATTTCTGGGGTGTTCAGAGCTTTCTGGAGTTAGTATCCAATTATCAGTGACTGCATATTATGTCTGTTCTTTTGTGACTGGGTTATCTCACTCAGGATGGTATTCTCTAGATGCAGCCATTTTCTTAAGAATTTCATAAAGTCATTGTTTCTGATAGCTCAGTAGTATTCCATTGTGTAAATATACCACAATTTTTGTATCCATTCATCTACTGAGGGACATCTGGGTTCTTTCCAGCTTCTCATTATTATAAATAGGGCTGCTATAAATATTGTGGTGCATGTGCCCTTATTGTATGTTGAATCATCTCTGGGGTATATACCCAGAAGTGAATAACTAGGTCTTCAGGTAGAACTATGTCCAATTTTCTGAGGAACCACCAAATCTTATACCATAGAATTAAAATAAAAATATGGTTTTATGAATATCCAAAAATCTAAAGTTTTAAGTCCATAAAATATGAACCATGCTCTTCAAATAGTAATATAAAAAGTTTGTCATACTCGATCATAACATAAATAGTTTGTTTTGGCTGTTTTGGCTGAAAAAGGAAGAGTATAGTGATGTTAGAAGGTTCTTTAGACCTCTCTAGATTTTCTTTCCATCAGGAAACAAAGAAACTATAACCTATTTAAATTCAAACACTCTCTTCAGATAGGAGGTTCATTTAGTTGATGTTGCTGCATCCTATTAATACCACAAAATCTACTTCCATACGGATTGACTAGTTTCTAATACCAGGAGCAGGGGCTGAAAGAGTGCTGAGGAGATATCATTGGAAATGGAGCTCAGGGTCAGTATTATGCAGGATGAAATGAATTCTTTAGACTCTATATGACTTGGAGACTCTGTGATAAGCATTAGCATCTCTCCAATCTGTTGTCTGTATCTGTATCTATCTATCTATCTATCTATCTATCTATCTATCTATCCATCATTTATCTGTCTGTATATTTGTCTGTCAATCAATCTATCTATCATCTGTCAATCTATTCATCTATCAGTTATCTGTCTGCCTATCTATCATTAAGTTATCATCAATCTGTCTGTCTGTCAGTCTCTTCATCTATCTATTCATCTATCACATATTTACCCATCCTGTCTATGAGTCTACCATCTATCTATCTATCTATCTATCTATCTATCTATCTATCTATCTATCTATCTATCTATCTATCTATCTATGTATCTATCTATCTACCTATCTATGTATCTATCTAATCTATCTACCTAACTCCCTACTTACCTACCTAACTGTCTGTCTGAGTGTCTGTCTGTTTGTCTGTCTATCACCTACCTATCATTTTATTCCCCTCTTTTTGGCCATTGTTATCTCACTCTCTGGTTCTCTTTATTTTTCCACTCAGTTTTACATCACTTCTTTATGCTTTTCTTTGACTCCAAAGGCAAGAAAAGCATATAGGATGATCATTTTGAATTTTGTCTATATGAGTAGAAATTCTTACTGATCCAATGAAAGGTTTAATTAATTTTTTTCCTTTTCAGGCTTACTTATGAAAAGTGATGCCTAAGGCAAATATTAAAGTGTTTTTTTTGAGAAATAACACTTATTGAATATATTCTGGAATTTGATCCCACAATACTCTTTTCAATGTGTATGTGTAAATAGAGAGGTATTCATATCATGCATGTAAAGGTCAGATGAAAAGTTTTCAAAATGACTTCTCTGGATGTGGTGATTTGAATCAGAATAGTCCTCATAGAATCCTGTGTTTGAATGCTTTGTTCAAGAAAGGGGCACTATTAGGAGGTGTTGCTTTGTTGAAGTAGATATTGGCATTGTTGAGGAAGCATGTTACTGTGAGGGCAAGCTTTGAGGTCTCATATGCTCAAGACATGCCAAGTGTAGTAGTCACTTTGCTACCTGTTGATCAGGATGTAGAAATTTCAGCTTCTTCAGAAGCATGTCTGACTGCATGCTGCCATGCTTCTTACCATGAAAATCATGGACTAAACCTCTGAACTATAGGCCAGCTCCAACTAATTATTTTTTTTTGCAAGAGTTACCATAGTTATGGTGTCCTTCACAGCAATAAAACACTAAGATACCAGGTTTCTGGAGGCTAGGGTCAGGTTGTTATGTGTATACAAAAGCAACCTTCTGTTACCTTCTGAACCTCTCACTGGCCTGATTCCTGGACTTTTAATCTTTTCTCTTTTAGATAAGATCAATAAACATTTATTAAAAAACATTAACAGTTTAAGATACTAGAAATAAACACTCCTGTTTGAAGTAACCAGTTGTCTTTTACATTATGATCCTACTACTCATCTAGTTATCTATCCATCCAGCCATGTTTGTTTGCTATCATAAGACACCAGCAGACAGCATGACTCTTTATCCTTAAAGCAGTGCATTTACTAAGACCTTGGTTATTTCAGAATGAGACAAAAACATATATTTGTTTTCATATTATGAAAATGGTTAACAAAATCCAGAGCAACTACAGGTGTTACTTAGCACACATCATAATAAAAAACAATAAGGAACAAAAGTTGCTATGATACAAAATTAATCTGGAAATCAGATTTATAAATAGCCATATGAAGTAAGTTTTTCATTATGTAACACTAAAACATACAAATGTTATTTTTTGACTGAGCAAGTGTTCGCAACATTTTCTAACAACGTGATTTTCTTCACAATGAACTTGTGAAGGAAATTATGTCTGAACAGTGATGGCAAAACAAATTAAAAATGTTTCTTTAGAAAATTAGATATGAAAATCTTAGCAGTTAATACAGGCTTATTATTTTTATACATTTATATCAATCTCCATTGTAAATAACCTACCTTCAGACTTATCGTAATTAATCAAAGTACAATTATATCTTATCTGATACATTTAAGGGTCATTCTAAGATTTACAATTAAATTCAGATAAACACAAAAATCCTAAGTACACACACATATACATTCTCTACATATTTAGATCCATGTACAATCCTAAAAAGGCTTCAGCCACATAACAAATATTAGGCAGAGTAGAACATTTTAAGATATTATTACAACATAGAAATTATATTTGTAATTATAATCCTAAAAGCAGAAAACATTTATAAGGATATTGCAGACATCTAAGAAATGATTGATGAGAAAGAACACACTTTATGGAAGCCTTGAGTGGAGTGGGGAACTCAGAATAAACATATTCTTCAATCTAAATCTCTCCGGAGTTTTATTTGACTAGGAGAAAGATGTGGGAAGGAGATTAATAGATCTTAAAGATTGTTAAGTTTCTAAAACAGTGTTGCAACCAACAGAGCTTGTGAACATGCGGAGAAGTCAGTGGGAAAAATAAAGTTCTTATTTTCTTAGTTATTAATGAGAAAGACAAGTGGGGCCTGCAGGACACAGCTAACATAAAAGTATGCTACTATCTATGAGAAGAATTGGGCTTGCTCAATCTCTCTGTCTCTGTTTCTCTCTCTCTCTCTCTCTCTCTCTCTCTCTCTCTCTCTCTCTCTCTCTCACACACACACACACACACACACACACACACACACACACACACATACACACACACACACACACACACACACACACACACACAGAGGCAGAGGCAAACACATCGCCCATGAAAATGATACAGCAGAGAAAGTTCATGAAAATGGGTTCACAGAAACAAAGAACCCCTGAGGCATCAACAAGAACAGCACTATGAAACTCCAAAGTCCATGAGTCATTTTCAGAACTTGTGTTTTGAGTTTGTCAGGCAAATGGATGAAACTAGAACATACCATTCAGATTCAGGTAACACGGACCTCAAAGGACATCCATAATACATACTCACTGATTAATGAGGATTGCACAAAATGTTCAGGACATATTGGATACAACCTAGAGACGTTAAGAAGTGTAACAAGTAGGTAGGTCCAAATGAGGATGTTTCAATTCCACTTAGAAGTTAGAGGGAAATAATCACAGGAGTCAGAGGAAGGGAAGGAAGTGGGTGAAAGCAGAGAAGTGGTGGGAGAAGAGGAAAAGAAGAATCGGGTATTGAGGGGCAGGATAGAAGCCCAGAGGGACAAAAGAATGAATAGCGATAAGCTGGCCAATCGAGAAGAGGTGGGGGAACGCTTTAGAAATTACTAGAGTCCCAGGAAGTGAGAGACTCTAAGGACTCAATGGAGGTAATCTCAGCCAAAATGCCCAAAACTGAATAAAGTGAACTTGAGCAGTACACATCCAATAGATAAACAGACTCTCAAGGAAAGAGAGAAAGTTACTAACCCACAGTCAAAATGTCTGACCCAGAATTGTTCCTGTCTGAAAAAACTGCAGGTACAAAAATGGAGAAAAGACATAAGGAAAGGAGGTCCAATGACCAGCCTAAATTGGAATCCATCTCATGGGGGACACCAAGGCCTGACACAGTTAACTGATGCTATAATGTGCTTACAGAAGAAAGCCTGGTATGGCTGTCCTTTGGGGAAACCCTACCAGCAGCTGCTTGAGACTCTTACACCCAAGCATTGAACTGAAGTCAAGGACCCCAATCGTTGAATTAAGAGAAGGACCGAAGTAGCTGAAGGGGAGAGCGAACCCATAGGAAGACCAGCAGTCTCAAATTACACAGACCCCAGGGAGCTTCCAGAGACTGAGCTACCAACCTAGAGCATACAGGAGCCAGTCCAAGGCCCTTGGCACCAATATAGCAGAGGTCTGTTTTGTCAGGTCTTAGGGAAAGAAGATGCACTTAATCCTTGAGAGACATGAGTCCTCAAGGAAGGGGGAGACCTGGTGGGAAGGGTGCACCCACTTGGAGGCAAAGTCGAGAAGAAATGTGATAAAGAAATTGGGGAAGAAGAAACAGAGGGGGATGCCAATGACTGAAGTGTAAAAATAAATAATAAATGAAAAGAAAGAAGGAAGGAAAAAAGGAAGGAAGGAAGGAAAGAAGGAAAGAAGGAAGGAATGAAGGAAGGAAAGAAGAAAACTGAGCAACTGCTAGTGAATTGAGCACAGAAGAAGCAATTTCTGTTTGAGAGAATTAATTGTCAGGTTAAGTAAATTCAACAGCCAATTCTAAGTTAATGATGATCAGGAAAGTGAACCATTTTTCTCAAATAGCTTTGAGAAATGTGAAGAAAACCTCAATAATAGTATCAGCAGACTCTATATTAAAATATTAAAAAAATGGTAGCTGCTTTTAACATTGGGGTTTGAAGTCTTCCATCTTGATTACTATGTGACTAACACACGTGGGAAATTTTCATTATGAGAATGATTTACCACATTGTAAGTCCAGATTTTCTTTTTCCATTTTAAATATTGTATTGAGAAAGCAGCACCTAGAAACAAATACTAGATTATTTGTAATAATTAGTAGATTTTTTGAAACTGAATTAGAGTGTTTAAAGAAAATTTAATAGTAGATTATTACAAATACTGAATTTAATAGGAAGAGAGCTACTTGGAAAAACAATTAGACATATCCAGGTATACATTTGACTTTGTCAAGAAGGAATAGCCAGGATGAAGTTCTTTAAACATAAAACTATTCAAATGGAAAAGGTTGAATTTTTATAGTAATAAAAAATGTATTGAAGAGATAGACACTAACATACCTTTATTCTAATGGTACGCCTCATGGCTTTTGCTAGGAGTTAGATAAATGATAGATCAATCACATTTACCCTTTCTCCATTAGCATACATATCCAGGAATAGATTTTAAATGAACTCCCCTGAAGCCTGCAACTCAAGCAAATGTTGAGCTCACATTCTGTAATTTCAGCATTTCCCAAAGTATGTTGACCCAATGATCTATATTTGGTTTTGATTTTTATTCCCAGATGTTGAAAACAGCTTCTTTGCTGGCAATGAGTTCTTGTAGATGCATTTTCCCTAAGCTTTAAATAGCAAGCTTGAGGGATTTGTTCTTACTCAAGACATAAAAAATTTAGATTTAAAAAAGAAGAGTCCCACTAATACCTTTAATGGATATGCCTCCAAAATTGTTTCCTTGGTTGACATTTTAACTATTGTTTATTGTCACATTCCTAAGAGATAACTCTCTTAAGTTTGTGCCCAAAGAGTTTTAGACAAAACACAGTCCTGAGGCTACATATCTTTTTTCTTGGCACATCACAAGTAACATTGCATAAGAATCTGTGAGAGACCTCAGAAAGACTTCCTGCCTGATTCCCTGCATGAGTTTTTCTGTTGTCTATGATTTTTGTGAAGACATAAAATTTTATTTGTGTCTTCTCACTTTCCTTGAAAATGTTTTATTCGTTGCAAGACAACTAAATTCTAGACAAAGTCCATAATGTGTTTTCTAACTCAAACTGGATAACAAAAGGTAGCTTGTCATAATTTTTCTATTGTTGTACTGAAAAAAAAATTACAAATGTGTCTCCCCAAGAGCAATTTCCAGTTCTGTTTAAGTTTGTCCATCAAATCATTAAACAGTCTCTGGGTTTTGTCAACAGCCTGGTAAACATCCAGCAAAAGAATCAAAATAAAACTATTTATTTAACATATTCTCCAACTGCTGATTAGGATAAATAGTTTAGATAAAAGTCCTATCTGATCCAACAATCACAAAAAGAAATCATTTAGCAGTTGCTGAAGTTAATTTAGAATCCATCAGAAATATTTCAAGCCAAAAAATTAAATAAATAAAAATGCATACTTTGGCACTTTTAAAACCCTCCAATTCATCTTGCTAAAGGCAGTATCATAATCACCAGAACAGACTGTAGAAATCAAAGTGGACATGTAGGCAGCACCTTCCAGAACTATATATAGGCTGAAACCTCAAACACACATCTTCATTTTAATTCCTTGAAAACTCTGGTATCTAGAAGGCTTTTTCAAGTATGGCCTTTCCAGACGTATTCTTCTAATCTCTTGAGAGTACAATCTTATATTTTTTTTTAAATCATCACAAAACTATCTGGTGCGTAGGATATAGGAATTAATAAAAGAATGTATATTTTACAAGTTCTTGAAAAATAAAAAATATCTATTGTAATGTCAAATAAGGGAATAATCAAATGCACCACTGAATATGTAAAATTACTGAAAATTCTATGGTCTGTTATTCAAACTTCAACAGGTTAACTGTGACTTAGTAACCATGATCACTGAATGCACATGCTTTAAAAGCCTTCATGTCCTTCCTCAGAAACTACTTTTACTCCTCGAAGGCTGAATATGAGACTCTTACTTCTTCAACAATTACTTTAAATGATAAAATCATAATCAACAGGCAAGCAGTCTCCCATCCACCCAATCCTGATTCTGGGCAGAGATTTCCTCAAAAATGAATCAAGAATCCTGAAAAATTAACTGACAAAGTTTGTTATAAAACTTGAGCCATCAATAAAAATCTTAGAATTTCATGAAAAGTTATACCTACTTCTATAAGTTTGATAATTTTCTGGTTCTTCTAAAAAGATATGTGATGTAATTGTCTAAAATATTGACATTTCATTACAAAACTCTTACATATTCTGCCTTCTTTCCCCGATGACCTGTGAAATCAGCACTCCAGACTGAGTGTGTACAATGATATATCAGTAGTGGAGAGCAAGGTAATGAGCTCATGTTCAAAAGAGACTCAAAGAACTCAGCTACAGTCTTATCCTATCAATCACAGTAGAAGATGGAAATTGAAATATGTATTCAGCTCATCTTTGTTACCTTAATACTTTTTGAAATTACGATATTGGAGACAGTTACCCTTACGTTTAGATAATTCTCTATAATTTAAGGGTCTTATATTTTATTCTAAGGACATATTGATGCTTGCTTTAAGAATTTTTATTTTATTCTATGTTTCCAACTTATGAATATTTGTCTATTAATTTACTGAGGTCTTTGAGATCATTGATAATCATTCTTTAAAAACTTAACTAAAACTTAAGTTAAAGCAATTACTAAAGATTCGCCTTTTCAAATTTACCTTTTTGAACTGGTTACTTTATTTATTTACATTTTAAATTCTGTCCCCATTCCCAGTCTTTTTTTTCAAACTCACCATCCCACTCCCTTCCTCTTTGCCTTTCTTAGAGTGCTCCACCCACATACTTCAGCCTCACTGTTCCAGCATCCTCCTTACAGTGGGGCATCTATCCTCCTTAGGACCAAGAGCCTCACTTCCCATTGATGCAAGATAAGGCAATCCTCTGGTACATATGTAGGTAGAGCCATAACTTCCTCCATGTGTATATACACTTTGGTTGGTGGTTTAGTTCCTAAAAACTCTGGATGCTCAGGTTAATTGATATTGTTGTTCCTTCTATAGGATTGCAATCCTCTTAGGCTCCATTATACCTTCCCCTAACTCTTCCATTGGGGTCACTGGGCTCAGTCTAATGGTTAGCTGCAAAGCCGCTCAGGGGCAGCTATGCCATGCTCCTGTTGAAAGCTCTTTTTGAAAACAGCATTAGTGTTGGGGTTTGGTGTCTGCAGATGAAATGGATCTTTAGGTGGGGCTGTGTTTGAGAGGCCTTTCCTTCACTCTCTGCTTTATTTTTTGTCCCATGCATTTCCTTTAGACAGCAACAATTCTGGGTTAAAAATTTAAGATGGGTGGGCGGCCCCATCCTTCAAGTAGAGGCTGTGCACAATGAAAGCAAGGTGAGGAAGACAGGTCATTGCACTAAGTGTTTACATTAAAAACATTAGAGAGATATCAGACCAGCAAATTATCAGCATACCTGAAAGCTCTAGGCAAAAGTAAATAACACACATAAGAGGAATAGATGACAAAAATAATCAGAGATCTGAAATCAATAAAATAGAAATGAAGATAACAAGACAAAAAAAATCAATGAAATAAAAATTTGTTCTTTGAGAAAATCAACAAAATAGACAAGTAAATATCCAAACTAACTAAATGACAGAGGGACAATGTCCAAACTAAGAAGACGACAAACAAATAGGGTAACAAACAAAAATGCCAAAGAATTTTTCCATAGAATTCCAAAGAATCTTAAGGACACTCTTAAAAACCTCTACTCTATTGTACTGGAAAATGTAGAAGAAATGGATAATTTTCTCAATATGTAATGCTTATCAAATTTAAATCAACATAAGATAAATAATTTTACTAGACCTATTGACCCTGGTGAGATGGAAACAGTCAGTAAAATTTCTCAACCTAAAGAAGCCCAAGGAAGATCTTATCCTTTATGTTCTTTGTTGCTTCCAAGGAAACATTGCTGAAGGCTCTCATTACCCTGCTGTCAGGTCTAAGTCAGAGCCTCTGAAGGAGCCAAAACAGCTGCAGAAGGACTGATTTTCTAAACAGCCAAGGAGAGTCTGAGAACCCATTTTGAGCAATGGAGACCACTCACCAATTGTGTGGTAATGAGAGATCCAAACTCCAAGAGATCCCGGCTCTTTGGGTTTGTCACATTTGTCACTGTGGAGGAAGTCGATACTGCCATGAATGCAAGACCACACAAGGTGGATGGAAGAGTTGTGGAATCTAAGAGAGCTGTGTCAAGAGAAGATTCTCAGAAACCATGTACCCACTTAACTGTGGGAAAGATCTTTGCCAGTGGTATTAATGAAGACACTGAAAAATGTCACCTATGAGATTATTTTGAGCAGTATGGAAAAGCTGAAGTGATAGGAACTATGACTGACAGAGGCAGTGGAAAAAAAGAAGGGCTTATATTTTGTTACCTTTGATAACCATGACTCTGTGGATAAGATTGTTATTAAGAAATACCATACTATTAATGGCCACAACTGTGAAATAAGAAAGGCTCTGTTGAAGCAAGAGATGGATAATGCTTCATACAGCCAGAGGTCAAAGTGGTTCTGAAAACTTTGGTGGTGGTTGTGGAGCAGTATTTGTGGCAATGACAGTTTTGGTTGAGAAGGGAACCTCAGTGGTAATGGTAGCTTTGGTGGCAGCCATGGTGCTGGTGGATATGGTGACAGTTGGGATGGCTATAATGGATTTGGTAGTGACGGTGGTTATGGAGAAGGTAGCCCTGGTTACTCTGGAGGAAGTTGAGGCTATGAAAGTGGTGGACAGGATTATGGAACCAGGGTAGTGGCTATGGTGGGAGTGACAGCTATGACAGCTATAACAATGGAAGAGACAGAGGCAGCTTTGCTAATGGTAGTGGAAGTGATTTTGGAGGTGGTGGAAGCTACAGTGATTTCGACAATTACAACCTTAAGTTTTTAAATTTTAGAACAATGAAGAGAGGAAACGTTAGAGGCAGGAGCTCTGATCCCTTATGGTGACTGAGGATAGTACTTAGCTAAACCAGGAAACCAAGATGGTTATGGTGGTGCCAGCAGCAGCAGCAGTAGCTATGGCAGCAGCAGGAGGTTCTCATTACAGCCAGAAAACAAAGCTTAGCAGGAGGGGAGAACCAGAGAAGCAACAAGGAAGCCCCAGGTTACAACAGAATTATGAACACAGTCAAGCCCAGTGGTGGCAGGGCCTTACTACAAAGAAAACAAGTTTTTAATCAACACTTATGTGTATGAGAAAAAACTCCAGGACTGTATTTGAAACTAACTGTATAACACGTTATTTTAGTGTAAAGTATTCCAACAAAAGGTTTTATTGTAGACCGTTTTTACCCATGCTGCTAATTGCTAAATGTAATAGTCTGATCATGACGTTGAATAAATGTTTCTGTTAAAACAAAAAGCTCAATGAGAGACAGACTTAGCAAAGAAATCTATCAGACTTTCAGTGAAAAGTTAATGCCTGTACTCTGCAAACTATCCCACAAAATAAAAGCAAAAATAGTATTGCCCAATTCATTTAATGAGACCACAGTTATCCTGATCCCAGAACAACATGTCAGACACTCAAAAAATAAAGAGAATTGTGAACAAGAATAAAAAAGTGCTCAACAAAATATTTTCAAACTAAATACAAGAATACTCAATAAGATCATTTACGAATAACAAGTAAGCTTTATCTCAGCAATGTGAGGATCATGGTTCATTATGAGAGAATAAGTAAAGTTAATCCATATAAATAAAATTATGGAAAAATAGCATGATCATCTCATTAAATGCTAAAAAGGCTTTTGACAAAACATAACCTTTCATAGTATAAGTTCTAGAGAATGGAAATATATAAACATAAATAAAAGTATTTATAGCACTCTGATAGCAAACATCAAATAAATGGAGTGAAACTCAAAGAAATTCTACTAAAATCAGGAACAAAACAGAGCTGGGCACTTTCTTCATAATACTTCATATAGCAGTTGAATCCTTAGCTAGAGCAATAAGTAAACTGAAGGAGGTCAATAGAAAATTGGAAAGTAAGAAGTCAGTTATTTGGTGATAAATGGTAGAATATATGTAACTTATGAGGAAGCTCCTATAGCTGATAAACATTTTCAACAAAGTGGTTAGATACAAGATTACCTAAAATAAAATAAAGCCATAGCCTTCCTCTACAGAAATGACAAATGGTCTGGAGAAGAAATCAGGAAACAACATCCTTCACAATATTCTCAAATCATATAGAATATTCAGTGTAATACTAACAAAGTGAGAGAAATTGAAAAGATATTAGGAGATGCAAATACCTTTCAAGACCATCAAACCAAAAGCAATCTGTAGAGTCAATGCAATCCCATTCCAACAATTCTTTACAGATCTTAAAAGGACAATTCATGTAGAAAAAGAGAAACCAGGGATAACTGAAACAATGTCAATAATATAATAATTGTTGGAGGTATTAAAATTTTGACTCATGTTGTACTGTACAATATGCCCACATGGTAAGGGCATAAAGACAGGCATGTTGATCAATATAATCACACTGAAGTCTCAAACATAAACTCATACACATATGAACATACAATTTATGACAAAGAAGCCAGAAATACACAATGGGGGAAAAAGCATATTCAAAAATTGAGGCTAGTCAAATTGAATGTCTGTATGGAAAAAAATGCAAATAGACCCTATTTATTAACCATCCCTAAACTCAAGTCCAAGTCTATGAAAAACCTTAATCTAAAACCAGATGCAAAGAAATTGAAGGAAGAGATTGTGGGAAACATACTTGAACACATTGACAAAGGAAAAAATATATCTGAACAGAACACCAATAGCATAGGCACTAAGATTAAAAATTAATAAATGGGATCTTATGAATGTAAAATGCGTCACTAAGGCAAATAACACTGTCACTTGAAAAAAGAGGAAAACTAAGTATTAGCAAAACATTTTACCCATCTTACAGATAGAACTCTAAGATAATTTCAATTTGAAGTCCTTCTAATAGTCCATTTATGGACATTTTTTTCTTACAACTTTATTTTTAAAAAGATGGATACATATACAAATTTTTAAAGGCATTTTGGCCTAACATTATATAAATATTTTTGTCAGTACTTAATTCTTTTAGAGGTTTGATAGCATGCATTAAAATCTTACTAGTTATCATAAGCATACTCAACAAGAAATCTGTTTCCATGTTACGTTCTGTCCTACATGTACTTTATGGACATTTTTAAAAAAGATCTTTTGACTACAGACCTGTCTACTCTTTACAGCACCCCTTCTTAGAGTCTAAGAAGAAATTGAGCATCAGTAGATTTGCTCCAGTTGTGGTGAGACAGCCATTAAGCAAGAATTGCCTCATTCATCTAGAGGCAATACTGTCCAGAAAAAGACACTTTATGCAGAATAGTCAACTAATGATTTTTTCCAAGCCAGAATTATCAGCCCTTCAAAACTCTGCATTACCAAGGTCTGTCAGATATGATCCCGGGCCAGAAGGCTGAAGACTGATGCTCAAATGTTTTGAGAGACAAGGGATTGTCCAAGGGATGATTTGGTTCTATAAATTGGCTTTGTTTTGGAAGCTATGTTTTTTACTTCCCATATATTAGGTAATATTAGTCATTCTGGGGTTTCTGACATGGTTGAAGACTGGTAGCCTCATAGCCAAACTCTCTGTTTGGCATTAAGAAAGAAAATATAGATCTAAAAGGGTGGTTTTCAGATTACACACAATCTAAAACCAAAATACAAGTCAGATATAAAATTATAGTCTTTTAGGATAAATGACAGAGTGCTTTATTTAATAGACAAAATTGATATACTGGGTATTAAGACTGTCTTATATTTTATAAATTGTAAAATGGTAATAGTTGTACTCATTTTCCAGTTGAGGGAAAAGAGCCTCTTAACTGGACAAAAAGAGGGAAATGTTATAGATTGCCCTACAGACTGGCTGTGATCTCTACAAGCTTTTAGCTTGGCTCACTTCACACTTGCCTATGCTGTAGTGATATTGACAAGTTCCTCAGTCACTGGCAAGTGAAAGTGTCTTATAGGCTCCCTGCTTAGAAAATTTTGATATGCTCTTGTCCATGTGCATATGTCAAAGCTGGCATCCAGGTGACATGGGTGCTGATTTGTCTCTCTCAGGTCTTCCCATCATCTTTGGGGAATAGTAAATATGAATCTGTCAACAAGAATGTTATCATTCCTTATTTATAAGAAAATTAACATTTAGTAAATTTTAAAAAGTAACTTCAAAAATAATCATCTGAGATAGGGAATCCCTTTATCTTTGGAGACATGGCAAAAGTCTAATTAAAGGTGTATAATATTATTGCAATCATTTTAGAAAAGACTTTCCTAGTAAGCAAAGAGTGAAGCAGACCTTAAACAAATGTGTTCATAAGAGGAAGGTAATAGACCAGGAGAGCTTTACTTTCCTAGCAAAGTATCCTATAGCACATCCAAACAAAAATGATTGTATTTTAATTGGTTAAATAAAATTGTACAAAATCTCATTCAATACTGTCTTTCAGATTCTTTCAATAGGCACTATAATAAAGTTTTAAACAGTTTTAAGATGATGTATTCATTCACATATGCATTTTACATCTGTTCTACTCACTACATAGAGCAGAAAATTCATAAGTAATTTGTGCTTCAAATTGACTAGGTAACCTTGAAATAAATTGGTCCCATTTTAAATATATATCACTATCATTTTATTTCAGTGATGCTATATTTGACTATTAGGTTCCCTAATCCACCTATTCATGTCAACAGTCCATTTCCTCTTGTTCACCACAATTAAGCAATTTTTCTGATCATGGTTTCTTTAAATCAAAATCTACTCACACAACACACATACACAAAAAAGTCAATTTCTTTTCATTCCTTTCTCAGAAGCAATCCATTAGTCATCTTCTTCAGTCCATTTGGACTTAAATGCCCAGGCATATTACTAAATAACAGAGCATTTAGGAAGATGCCCCCACCACAGCATCTTGTGACACAATGTGCTATTCAGAAAAGGATAAAAATTAACACTGTCAATCATTTGTGGGAGACTATTTATGGAACAGCAGCAGCAACAAGTTCAAATGCAGAGGCATATTTTTCACCTTGCATTGGTAGTGGACAACTGTTTCTTTATTTTTATATGTAACAGTTATCAGAATGCTGTTTTGAAACTAAACATATCATTTCCCTGATAACTCCTATATTAAAAATGAAAAAATGAATCTAAGCTTTGCCAAAGTAGTCTTTCCAGGATGGGAAATAAGAAGAGATACGTGTCCGTGAGCTCCTGAGCAGCGTGAATCCCAAATAACATTTCTACTCCATTGTAGGTCAGAAGGGTTTACGAGCTTCAGTTTGATTGAGTAATAATAAAACTTACCACAGTACAAATAATAATGAGCATTGAATTCTTGGTGATTACATAATCCCAGACAATTAGCCATGTGTGGTACTATGGCTCTACAGAGTTCTGTGTGGTTTGTTTCCTATTAGTTTTCTAGTTCTGTGCTGTTGAGGCACCAACACACTGGCAATTTACAAATTCTCATGAGATTCTCCACATTTTATACAAGCTCTATCTACTCTTAGACTAATAATCACTGCAATCCTCCTCTGATCATTCTTCCTTTGTGTTTGTTCTTATCCTTTAAAGTTATTTTTAAATAAGACACCTTTATTGGTTTTTTTGATAAAGAAAATAATGGAATAACAAATAAATGATCAGACCTCGAGTCTCTGAAACAAGCAATTGTGTAAGTAAATATTCTCTAATCTACTGTTCTAGTTCGTCATCTTTGCTAGGAAAGTGTTAGGCAGTATCCTATCTGATGTCAATCTCTTCATCTCTCTCACAAATAGACTTGATATGGTCATACAATTTTGTCACTTGTTAAAAATAAGTTCACTGTTTTCTAAGAAGTTAACATAACTGTGGGAGAACATTAAACATTGCAGTATATCATGAAAAAATAAGCTATTGTATGACTTGGAAATGGTCTTTCAGTTTAAGTTCACAAATCTCCATAAATTATTTGTGGTTGTTGATTTTTCCACAGCACCATCCTTCACTATACCTGTTCGCATCCCTCAGACTATGTAATTGGCATGCATGCTGGTAAGCACAAGGCCATTTTGGTGTTGTTGTTGCTGCTGTTGTTATTGTTGCTGTTCATTAGTTTATTATCAGGGCAAGACTTCTGTACTGCTGAACAGTCTAAAATTATCTTACATAACACGTTTTCTTGTGTTTTCATGTTTGTAATTGCTTGACATTTGCTGACTACATTGTCGTCCAGAGTGTCGGAAATTGTCACACCTCATTAATTTAGATAGCACCATATGAACTGGAAACTAACACACCTTTTGGTGTGGCACTTACTTTTGTTGAGTCTTAGTGAATAAAGGAACAGAGATGATGAAACAGAAATTGGTTTCATTTGAAGGCTTCATTGATTCCTAAAAAAATATTTTCTAAGTTTCTCATTAAATTTTAAGCTTAATGAATGATGTTTTAAATTAAGGTGATAAAAATAATGTCAGGAGAAAATTATTTGTGAATCCTGTTCAATGTTTTGTTTATAACAAGACAAGATAATCACTTCTTAATGGAGGGTGGGTGTCATTTAGTTATAAAGTGAACAGAGTTCTGTGGGTCAGACAATATTTAATGTTACTGGGGAGGATGTTATTCCTAATTTAGACTATGTTTACTGATATTATAGGAATAATAATCACCAACAATGATGCCTTAGGAGAGTGGAAACTCAGTAAAGGCCTTAAATATCTATATGTTAAATCTCTAGTAAATTAGAAAATAATCCAATTTACTTCATTTGCTTCTGATTGTTTAAATATGTTAATTTTATGTTGAAATGGAGAATTAAGTTTGATTAACAGTTTATCTAGATAGTCCAGACTAGCCTTAAGCTAGAGATTCTCTTGCCTTGGTCTACCAATGCATAGACTCTAAGCATGTGTCAGTGTGTCAGGCCTTGGCCTCTATTTCTATTCCTCTAGGTTGATAAGAATTGAGATCTCATGACTTGTGTGTAACCTCCCTTGTAGAGCAATTACCAGATTATACAAAAGCTGGTTGGAAAGTACAGCCTCATATTTTTCTTGACACGTGGAAAATGAACAAGAAAGAGTAGGAAAAGTAATATATTTAGTGCACATAATACCAAAATTTTGTTTGCTAAGGTTTTCCAGGAGTATTATTTGAAAGGTTTTTAGGTATTTTTCATGAACTTTTGCCTAACATTTAATGATCCCCTTTGAGACATTTTTTATCCAATTTGAGTTTTGAAATTTCAGTGCCATGTGATACAGCTGAGTTTCCAGTCAGGTGAAAGGGGATGCCTGCCTGATGTTTTAAGTGAAAAATAAAACAAAACAGAATAAAACAACAACAAAACCATTTTAATCTCTGTAATATGTTTCTATTAAACATCTTTTAAAAATACCTTGAAATTGTTACATGTGATTCATAGTTATAGTGTGCTTATGCTGAAGCAATATTCAAAATATCTAAGTTTTAAAAAGTTGGGACCTTAATCCATTATGCACATTTTGGTTAATATATTAAATTATCATCTTATTATATGCATAGCCATATTGAGAGATAAGTGTTAATGGCAAATTAAAAGAAAGGGGATTTGATATTAGTGGGTGAAATGACTGGAGTCATTCCCAAGGTATATGTGTGGCTCTTACTCCCACTTCTCTGTCAGAGCCTGATGACAATTGTGAAGACAGCTCCCAGGTTGAGACTTTTGGGAGTGGGTGGTGTGAACAGGAATGAGTATGTGAGAGTTTTCTAGGCTGGATAGATGTTTCTCCTATTTTTTGCCAAAGCCATGATGTGTGTATGAAAGATGAACTCCCTGTTCTTGGTTCTGTGACAAGCACCAGGAAGCAGTAGAAACATGTGTGAGCCAATGCTTGAAAAACCAGACCCACTCTTGGAAGAAAGCCTCGGGATTTGGAATTAATCCTGTGTATAAGAACCATCCTTCTGGAGTTTTATATCAAGTCATTTGAATATCCTGAACCTGAAGAAATGCATATTGTAAAATGTTGCTCACATAGCCTTGAGTGCTCATTTGGATCAAGTATTGTGATATTGTCCTAAAGCCAATATTAAAATCACACAGGATGTGCTGTTTGTTTCCTTAATGCAAAGGGAAGTGCCACAGCCTCCTGTTGTGAGACTATTCCTAAATCTTACCTTACTCTGATGGAATGTGTCTTTGCAAACACTGAACAGAAATGCATATGTGCACTGGATATACAAGTAGGGAGGGTGTAGCTAACCACTGACCTGTACAACATTAGAAATATAGGAGATACTGAATAAATAATAAATAAGAGTGTCCCCCTATTACAAAAATGCCAATATGCTCATTCTAAAAAATTATAATTATAAGATAAAGATGGCCTACATCCCCATGAGCATAAGACTCATGTCTGCAATCCAAATCAGCTATAGGATAGACTATGCTCACATGTGTATAACTGTTTCTTATAGGTGGGCAGAATGAACCTTCTGGGAAGGGAATCTTGTGGAGAGTGTAGCTCATGGACCAAATGACAGAGTCCTTGTGTTCAACTTCAAACTAGAGTGACATTGGTAGAGTGAGATTGCAGGGGGACCAATAAATAGATAAGACTTTCCATTTATTATATTTGCTGCAGCAGAGAGGGAGAGTGAGAACCTGTATAACAAATGGCTTCCCATATAATGTTTTTAGGATTAGTGAGAAAGTTTGATCTACTTCTCTCTCCAACATGAACACAGTTAAAAGGGTTAGGTAAGCCAAGAAGAAGACATTCAGGGAAAGATAATAAATCAAGTCCTAGACAAAGTACCACCTAATAGCATCCTTCTTTAATTCAGTCTGACCTTGCTTGTGTGAACTAGCAAATACATGGAGACTAAGAGTTTTGCTCTCTGAAACTAAGTCAAGAGTTTCAATGACAAAATCTCCCATTTCTTGACAATTTCACCTATTGCATTTTTTTTGCATTAGGACAAAGGTTAAAAGTATGTCTGAAAAGAAAAAAAAAACATTCATTATGAAGTGAAAGTAGGCTCTGATTAAAAATAATTAATGCTTGAGATAATGGTGTGGGAATCATCTTGGGAATATTACTGCTCAGATGAGCTCCTGAATGTGTCCAGAGGAACTGTCCTTTGTAACTTTCTTAACATAACATTCATTTCATTCTGTAATATATTGAATCATCATAAAACAATAAAATCATTATTTTTACCTATAACTAAAACTATACATTGATTCTTTCTAAACTTAAATAAGCATACAAAATTTCCAGGAGAATCCTTCTAAAAAGTGTATCGTAAGTTCAAAAATTTTTTCAATGTAGCCTAATGCTCTGAATTTCAAACAAGCTTAGAAACTGTTGAACCATCTTGTTGACTAAAAATATAATGATTTTACTTGACATAATTTAGTGTCATCTTCTGGTTTTGATATTTGTGATCCATCAACCTCTTATGTTTTAAATCAAAATTTGGACCTGGAGAGGTGTCTCAATGGTTAAGTACTGACAGCTCTTCAGGAGGACCAAGGTTCAATTCATTACACCCACATGGAGGTTTACAACTGTTTCTAGCTTCAGTACCAGAGTATCTACATTCCTGAGCCCTAGTCAAGAGGTCTACATATGGTTCATAGATATACATGCAAATAAGCATGTATAAACATATACAATAAATTAATTAAAATTAAAAAATTATATGTCTTCTCTAGTATTTTAACTTAAAAGAAAAAACACCACAAGGTATTCTTCAATATTTCAAGATCTACTTAGGAGATTTTGGTGACATTGTCCTGATAAAGGCTTTGTGTGTGTGTGTGTGTGTGTGTGTGTGTGTGTGTGTGTGTGTTGAAGCTCATCTGAGCTTGTTTTATTTTATTTTATTTATTTATTTATTTTTTGTATTTCATAGCTATTAGGTTGGATTTTATTTTTTATTTTTTTAAACGACTTTATTTTACAAAACAAAGATAAATGTACAGATTTTAAACATTTTTTACTTAAAATTATACTTTTTTTGTCAGTACCGTTTTTTCAGACATTAAAATAATTTTTCACATAAAACCATGTGAATATATTTTTTTTAGTCAGTACTTGATTTTTTTCAAGGGCCCGCCAGTACGCATTGAAAACCCAATAGTTACAATAAGCGTAAAGTACATGCAAAACAAAATGCAACATGGAAACAGTCAAAGTCTTCTTGTTTGTAAATATATCTATATTTTTTGTTTTCTTTATTTCTTGGACTTCATACAGTCTGTGAGTTGTTTCTGAAAAAGTGCAAGCCTCTGGGGTTAGCATCCCACTATCAGTGACTGCATATTATGTCTGTTCTTTTGTGACTGGGTTATCTCACTCAGGATGATCTTCTCTAGATGCAGCCATTTTCTTAAGAATTTGGTTAAGTCATTGTTTCTGGTGGCTGAGTAGTATTCCATTGTGTATATGTACCACAATTTTTGTATCCATTCATCTTCTGAAGGACATCTGGGTTCTTTCCAGATTTGGCTATTATAAATAGAGCCGCTATGAACATTGTGGTGCATATCTTTGTTGTGTATTAAAGGGTCTCTGGGGTATATGCCCAGAAGTGGAATAGCTGGGTCTTCAGGTAGTACTATATGCAATTTTCTGAGGTATCGCCAGACAGATTTCCAAAGTGGTTGTATTAGCTTTCAACCCCACCAAGAGTGGAGAAGTGTTCCTCTTTCTCCGCAGCCTCGCCAGCATCTGTTGTCATCTGAGTTTTGAATCTTGGCCAATCTGACTGGTGTGAGGTGGAATCTCAGGGTTGTTTTGATTTGCATTTCCCCGATGGCTAAGGATGTCGAGCACTTCCTCAGATGTTTCTCGGCCATTCGGTGTTCATCAACTGAAAACGTTTTGTTTAGCTCTGTACCCCATTTTTAATAGGGTTATTTGATTCTCTGGTGTCTAGCTTTTTGAGTTCCTTGTACACCTTGGATATTAGGCCTCTATCTGATGTGGTGTTGGTAAAGATCTTTTCCCATTCTGTTGGTTGCCGTTTTGTTTTCTTGATGATGTCTTTAGCCTTACAGAAACTTTGCAATCTCATTAAGTTAATGAGTCCCATTTGTTAATCTTTGACCTTAGAGCTTGAGCCATTGGTGTTTTGTTCAGGAAATTTTCTCCTGTACCTATGTGTTCTAAGGTTTTCCCTACTTTCTCATCTAATAGTTTCAGTGTATCTGATTTAATGTGGAGATCTTTGATCCACTTACACTTGAGCTTTGTACAAGGAGATAAGAACGGGTCTATTTTCATTCTTTTGCATGCTGAGTGCCAGTTGGACCAGCACCATTTGTTGAATAGGCTGTCCTTTTTCCATTGAATGTTTACTGCTCCTTTGTCAAAAATCAGGTGACCATATACATGAGGGCTCATTTCTGGATCTTCTATTCTATTCCATTGATCCACATGCCTATTTCTGTACCAGTACCATGCAGTTTTCAGCACAATTGCCTTGTAATATAACTTGAGGTCAGGGATAGTGATTCCCGCAGATGTTTTTTTATTGTTGAGGATGGATTTCGCTATTCTAGGTCTTTTGTTATTCCATATGAAATTGCACATTGATATTTCCAATTCCATGAAGAACTGGGTTGGAATTTCGATGGGGATTGCATTGCATCTGTAGATTGCTTTTGGTAGGATGGCCATTTTTAAGATGTTGATTTTTTCCAATCCATGAGCATGGGAGATCTTTCCATTTTCTGAGATCCTCCTCAATTTCTTTCTTTAGAGGTTTGAAGTTCTTGTCATACAGGTCCTTCACTTGCTTGGTTAGAGTCACACCAAGGTATTTCATAGTTTTTGTAACGATTGTGAATGGTACGTTTTCCCTAATTTCTTTCTCCACATGTTTGTCCTTTGAGTACAGGAAGGCTACTGATTTGTTTGATTTAATTTTGTATTCAGCCACTTTGCTGAACTTGTTTATCAGCTGTAGGAGTTCTCTGGTTGAATTTTTGGGGTCACTCAAGTACACTATCATGTCATCGGCAAAGAGTGATGTTTTTATCTCTTCCTTTCTGATTTGTATCCCCTTGATCTCCTTTTGCTGTCTAATTGCTCCAGCCAGGACTTCCAGTACTATGTTGAGTAGGTAGGGGGAGAGTGGGCAGCCTTGTCGAGTCCCTGATTTTAGTGGGATTGCTTCAAGTTTCTCGCCATTAAGGTTGATGTTGGCTGTTGGTTTGCTGTATATTGCTTTTATTATGTTTAAGTATGGGCCTTGGATTCCTGTTCTTTCCAGGACTTTTAACATGAAGGGGTGTTGGATTTTGTCGAATGCTTTCTCAGAGTCTAGTGAGATGACCATGTGATTTTGGTCTTTGAGTTTGTTTATATGGTGGATTACATTGATGGATTTCCTTATATTAAACCATCCCTGCATCCCAGGGATGAAGCCTACTTGGTCATGATGAATGATCGTTTTGATGTGTTCTTGGATTCGGTTTGCGAGGATTTTGTTGAGTATTTTTGCATCAATGTTCATAAGTGAGATTGGTCTGAAGTTCTCTTTCCTTGTAGGGTCTTTGTGTGGTTTAGGTATGAGGGTTATTGTAGTTTCAAAAAATGAGTTGGGTAATATTCCATCTGATTCTATCTTTTGGAATAGTTTGGCGAGTATTGGTGTTATATCCTCAATAAAAGTCTGATAAAATTCTGCACTGAACCTGTCTGGACCTGGGCTTTTTTTGGTTGGGAGGCTTTTGATGACTTCTTCTGTTTCTTTAGGTGTTATAGGGTTATTTCGATGGTTTACTTGGTCCTGGTTTAACTTTGGGACCTTGTATCTGTCTAGGAATTCATCTATTTCCTCCAGATTTTCCAATTTTGTGGAGTATAAGTTTTTGTAGTAGGATCTGATGATTTCTTGAATTTCCTCAGTTTCAGTTGTTATGTCCCCACTTTCCTTTCTGATTTTGTTAATTTGTATACTCTCTCTTTGCCCTCTAGTTAGTCTGGCTAGGGGTTTATCAATCTTGTTGATTTTCTCAAAGAACCAACTCTTGGTTTTGTTGATTTTTTCAATGGTTCTTTTTGTTTCTATTTGGTCTATTTCTGCCCTAATTTTGATTATTTCTTGGCGTCTACTCTTTTTGGGTATATTTGCTTCCTTTTGTTCTAGGGCTTTTAGCTGTGCTGTCAGGTTGCTGATGTGAGCTCTCTCCAGTTTTTTTGTGGAAGCACTTAGGGCTATGAGTTTTCCTCTCAATATTGATAAAGGCTTTAGGTTCAGTAACATTTTACGCTGGCATATCATTTTCTATGGAGAAGAGGTGAATTTAATTAATGTTTTCGAGTCTCACTTATCTGTCTCCTGTTTTCCAGATATTGTCTAGAGGGCTATGAAATGACAGAACAATTAATAAGGAGCCACTGACCTGTAGAATGCCTAAGGTACATATATTTGTTGGTATTAGAGATCAATAGTAAATATGTAAAGATCAACAGAGCTCAAGTTAAGTATGAAAGGAATTCCTTAGCAGTCTAGGCACTCTGTTGGTAATCAAATTTTGCTCAGATATTTGCATAAGCATGACACCTCCCTGTTTTATAATCAGAACCACTTCCATCAAACCAACTGGTCTCCAAAGGCAGCTATAAGAAGACTATAGGTGATAAAGACATTCTGCCCAGTTAAAAGTATAGATATCACATCATTTTCACAGAGATGCATCCCAGTAACACAGTGACTACAAGATGTTTTCATTGAGTTCTTGTTTCACCTGACTGACCATCAGAAAAGAGGACAAAAAGTTAAAACGAAAAAAGAAAAACCTACAAAAGATGCTCCAAACAGTAGGAATGAGGCCTGGCCTTCCCTGAGAAATCCTGGTGAGGAAGGAAACATGCCTCTGTGCTGAGCACAGGACCTTAGTACAATCAGGAGCAGCTGCTGGCTGAATTCTTCATCACTCCACCCTTGGAATCTGGCCAGAGCCAGGCTTCAAAGTACATGGAAGTGAAAGTTCATGTCAGCTTTATCAACAAACATGAGTG
This sequence comes from Micromys minutus, assembly GCF_963924665.1. Classification (NCBI taxonomy): domain Eukaryota; kingdom Metazoa; phylum Chordata; class Mammalia; order Rodentia; family Muridae; genus Micromys; species Micromys minutus. The sequence continues at coordinate 182,767,516 of NC_137969.1, read as the reverse complement.
TGGCCAAGTAAAGCCGAATTACTCTTATGTAAACAAAGTTTATCTGTTATTTCCCTTTGAAAATAACTATTGTGTTTCTGAATAAGCCAATAAAATATTGTTATTATTAGGGGTTCCTGATTTTTTTTTCATTCAAATTCTTCTTTGAGAGTCTGCTTTTGAAAAACTCTGAGATTTAAAAACATCTAGTAGAGTGGTTCTCAACCTTCCTAATGTTCCTGATGACCCTTTAATACAGTTCCTCATGTTGTGGTAACCTCAAATCCTAAAATTATTTTTCTTGCTACTTCATAACTGTAGTTTTGTTAGTGTTGTGAATTATAGTGTAAATATCTATGTTTTCTGCTGGTCTTAGATGATTTCCATGAAAGGGTCATTCATCCCCAAAAGGGGTCACAACCCAAAGGCTGAGAACCACAGTGTTTTGTCTATGAAAGAGTGCACAAAGTAAAGCGGGATATCCTTCATTGCTGAATATTCATGAACAGCAATGAAAGAATTTCTCCCTCTTTAAACTTCAGTTTCCATCTCTGTACAAGTACCTGAAAGACACTCTCTAAACCATAGTAAGGACTGAGAAAAAAAATTCATTAACATTGTTTTCTTTGTCACAAGGCATCTGTGTGATGCCCCATCAATTGGGATTAACCTGCCATGCTCTCAGTCATGTATGACAGCATTGTGACAGCAGTAGCACACTGAAAAGGAAGAGTGCCATTCACATAGAGAATTCTGTACATGTGCACGAAAGCAAAGACATGCATACTGTAAGCTTCTACCCACATATAATGCAACTCACAGTGTTAGACTTGGGATACACTGGCCAAAAATTGTGTTTTCAGGTTGCTTAGAGTCTATAAACTAGATTTTCAAACTATCTTTCATGGAGCCTAGATACTTTCTTAATGGTTAGGGCTTGTGTGTACAGGTTCAGATATCAGAGTCTACCTCAGCTTCCCACAAGAGCATCTTACTTCAAATCACTGAAACATCCTTCTTCTCTTGGAATGAGTATTACAGCTAAAATAAACACTGCTTAACGAATCATAATGTAAATATTTTTAAAACTAAATCGGTATCAGTCCTCTAACAAACAATCAAAACAAACAAACAAACAAACAAAGAAAAACTATCAATGTATAAATAACCCTCTTTTATTTTTCCTCAACTCTGTGCCTGTTTCTTTGAAGTATATATTAAGTGGCAATTTGTGTGTTAAATTTTATCTCCACATTGACTTCCAGTGGGCTCTTAGGACTCCAATTCCATTAGAAATGCACTGCCTGATTTCTTCTGTCACATGAAAAGATTTTTTTAAAATGTGTTTTGTCCATTTGGTATATATACTAATTTTTCCTTTTTCAACCATGTTACTGAGCCTTCATACTATTCATTCAATGGCTTCACATACATAGAAATCCAGTCAAGAACAAGAAGGACCACATAGAATTATTTTTGGTGGTTGTGCAAAGATCTCTACCATGTGCTTAGAAGGCTCTTTTGAAGTGCCATTATGTTTTCAGATATATTTGCTGATCTCTGCACAACAGCTTTTGTGTGTTTGCTGGCAGCATAACTTCACATTTAAAGAGAGAGCCACTTGATAAACAAATCAAATTATAGTGACACTTCATTAAGTGCAAGAATGTGAAAGAACATTTGATAAGTATGTATATAGCAGACAATCCAATATGCTTATGACCTATTAAAAGATATAGAAACCTGAAATCCTATTTTTCGGTGTATTAACGTAACAAAAAATATTTTTACACACGGACTTGTTAATCAGATTAGACAACTGTGAATTTGGACTTATTTTTCATATCATTATAGGAAACAAAACAAAACACTATTTAAATCTAGCTAATCTATAAACACTTGAGAAAAGAGGTAGATTATTTCCATTTCTAAGATAAGTCTAGAGAAACATTTTTAAGTTTTTTTAGATGTTTAGAACATTTTTTCTGTTCCTTCTGTTTACATCATATTATGATTCTACAGACCACTTTGGCTAGAATAAGTAAATTAAGATAATTATTTTATGGTAGTAAAGATATTGTTTTCTGCATTCCTAAAGATACCAAGTAAATAGTTGAATGTCTAAAAAAACAAAATATTTTTGTTTGCTAAAACATGTTTTAAAAATAAAGTGATGCTAGCCCCCTCCCCAAAAAAGAGCTTAGAATACCCAAGAAAGCATCCACAGAATGTATGAAGCTCAAAAAGAAGGAAGGCCAAAATGTGAAGGCCTCAGTCTTTCTTAGAAGAGAGAACAAAACAGGCGAGGAAATACAAGGCAAAATAGAGGAGCAGGGATTGAAGAAAAGATCTACGGACACTGCCTCACCTGGAAAACTACCCCATGTGCAGCCATCAAACACAAGCACTGTTGCTGATGCCAAGAAGTGTTTAATGGCAGGAACTAGACATGGATGTCTTCTCAGAGGCTCTCCCAGAGTCATATAGATACAGGTAAGGATGCTTGCAGTTAAACATCAGACTAACATGGGGACCCCAGGGAAAAAGCTAGAGAAAGGACTAAAAGAGCTGAAAGATTTGCACCCTCATAGGAAGAACAAAATCATCATCTGCCAAGGCACTGAGGTGGAGAGGGTGATTGGGAGAGGGCACACCTTCATGAAAAGAAGTTGAAGGGGAGGAAGGAAAGAAGTAGGGGGAAGGGTAAAACAATTGAAATGTAGAGACTATCCAATAAAAACTAAAAGAAAAAAATGAATTTTTCATGCCATTACTCAAATTGTATGAAAAGCTAGCTGGATACAAATAAGTATGCATAGGACCTAGAATATTTTGGTAGGTGACTATCAGAGGTGACAAAAGACTCCATCTCTGCATGAATAGAGTGTGAAGGACATACTGGGAAATCAGAAGAACCATGGAGAATCGGAGGATGTGGAGTCAATTATGAAGAGCAAAGTAAAGCCACTGGCAGGAATAATGGGCAATGGAAGTACAAAAGAGAATGAATATGTGCAACAAAATCACGTGTGTATAGTAAAGACATATGTGCTCTAAAAGACAACATTGCTCTCCAGGCAATGTGTAAGCAGAAGCTATGTGCTTTCTGGAGATCAAGATTATTTCAACTTCACCCTATTTCAGTCATGAAAAATGAATGTGTGACAATTGTCTTTGAGAGCAATGAAAAAAATCTTAGTTTCATATCACTGCTTTTACCTTCTCTTACATATTTCACTTGAAGAAAGAGTTAACAATGAACACTGAGAGAGCTCATGATGGAAATAATTGGAGATACCTTGATGTTCCTGTGAATCAATCGACCTTTAGCTTTTATACACTTTGTTTTTTTAGATTTTCCACAAATATGTGTCAAATTGATATAGCAATACCATCTCTGAATAGGGCCTGACAACTTTTTGAAGGGATGTGTCCAGTGTAATAAGGCATTTCCACAGGGGGAAAAATAGAGCATGACTAAGGCTGAATCACTTCCTGAGAAGCTTAATTTTTCATAAAATGAAAAACAATGTTTTCTCAAACTTAAATAAGTAAATAGCCTCATAATTTTTTGTCCTTACCAGTGTGTCTTTTAAGTTTGATTAGTTTTATTTATTTATTTATTTATTTATTTATTTATTTATTTACTTGTTTAAGACTGGCTGTGTACCTAACAATGAGCTTGACATTGTTACCCTGCTTCCTGCCTCTTTATCAATTGTTGGAGTTACAGCATGCACCATCTCTTCAGAATTCATATGCTACTGGTTTTCAAATTCAGGACTCATGCATCTAGTCAAGCATTCTACCAACTGCACTCTATCCCCTTCCTCAGAAAATTGATTTAGACACATGCCAAAAACCAGGAGGCTGCTCACAGACTTTTTCCTCTGTTACCTTAGACTGCGATATCTGAGTCTCAATGCCGTCTCAGCAGCAGAACATCTGGGGCAGGCATCTCTTGCCCCCTGCTCCCATCAATTGTGGATCCTAAGATCATTCTAGCTCCCTCTTTCTTCTTCTTGCTTGCCCCAGACTCTATTTTCACCAGGAGCCCCTGATAACAAATGCATTTCCTTCAGGGCAACAAGTAGAGGAAAGATGGACAAATACTTCTCTTATTATTGTTGAGATCCAATTTCCTTAGTGTCATCCACAGCTGTATAATAGAGTACAAGTGGTGGTAACCCGTTCCTCTGTAAGGCCTATCCCTATGAATCACAAAGACATTCTCATCCAAACTTCTTTCCTCCAACTCATCCCTGTTAAATGGCCTCCAACAAAAGCAGGCATTCCCTATGAATACACTAAATGAACAGTCCAGAAAACTAAATAACACACAGCCACCATATCCTCTGAAAATACTGAGAAGCAGAAGCCAAGGAACAAATGAAACCCCTAACAAAGACAAATCTAGTAATTATCACCTAGAACTACAGTCATCACAATCCCAGATAGCTGCATAGAAACATGATCAACAGTAATCTGAGAAATAGGTCTCTACTAAAACCTAGCTATCCTACTACAGCAGTCTCTAAATATTCCAATATAGCTGAAGCACACACTTAACTACCTTATAATGGCCTCTATAAATATTACAAAATAGAATTAGAAACAAAAAACAAAAACAAACTAATAGAAGTCTGGAAATGAGTTCACTTTAACAACAAAATTTTAACTTTTAAAACAACAAAGGCAAACTGAATGCAAAAGATGGCAGACAATATCAGACATTGAAGATGAGATAGAAGAAATTGGTACATTGATCAAAGAATATGTTAAATCTCAAAACATCCAGGAAATCTGGGACACTATTAAATAAACAAATATAATACAGAAACCTAGTAGTGCTGTCCTCTAAAAGGCCTTACCAGCAGCTGACTCTGACAGATGCAGATACTAAAAGCCAGCCATTGGATTGATCCTGAGGATACCTATGGAAGTGTTAGGGGGAAGAGCTGAAGGAATTGAAGGAGATGACAACCCCATAGGAAGACCCACAGTATCGACTAATCAGGAAGCCTGGGAGCTCCTAGAAACTAAGCTACCAACCAAGGAGCATCTATGGGCTGGTTCCTGACCCATAACACATATGTAGCAGAAGACTGCCTTGACTGGCCTCAGTGGGAGGGGATGTGCCTAATCCTGTAGAGACTTGATGCCCCACCCAGAGTAGGGAGATATAGGGTGTCATGGGATGGGGTGGGTGGTTAAGGAGGCTAACTATACTCATGAAAATGCCAGAAAGAAATAATCTCTCACCAGCAAAATAAAAAAGGAAGCATACACATTACAAACAATAATGACAAGAGGAATAAATAAGCATTAGTCAGTGATATCATTTAACATTATTGCACTCAATTCTTCCATTAAAAAATAAACAATGGGTGCGAAAACAGGATCAATCCTTATGTTTGCATCTGAGAAATATACTTTAATATCTAGGATATCCATCACAACATGGAATAGGGGTAGAAAAAAGATATTCTTAAGGTTCAAGCTTTATAAAATGTGTAGTACAATTTACTAATAAATGTCTTCACAAGGATCCCTATGAATTCTTCCATACTAAAGAATTAAAAGTTAAATGGTGAATGACACTAACACTACTGAAGCATAACTTGTAGACTTTGAAGAAAGAATTTAAAGAATATGTGATAAATAAAAACTTCAAGTCTTTAAAAAATTAAAGAAGATATCAGAAGAAGAAAATATTTCCTATGCTCATGGATCAATATAATTAATATAGTAAAATGGCCATCTTACCATGAGCAACTTACAGATTCAATAAAATCCTAATCAAAATTCCAACACAAATTTTTACAGGCTTTGAAAAGATAATCTCAACTTCATGTAGAAAATAATCATAATAGCCAATTCTGAACAATAAAAGAATTTCTTGACGTTCCACCATTTCTGATGATAAGTTGCATTACAGAAGTCTAATAGTAAAAATAACATGTAATTGGTATAAAAGTAGATTCTTTGAGCAATGGAACTGAATCAAAGACCCAGACATAAGTCCACTGATTTTTGATAGACGAGCCATAACTATGAGTATAAATACAAACTGATTTTTGATAGACGAGCCATAACTACACAATACAAAATGAAAGAAAGCATCTTCAACAAATGCTGTGTTCTAACTGGATGTCTGCATGTAGAAAATTCAGAGATCCATATTCATGACCCTACACAAACCTCAAGTCAAATATCAACAACCCCAGCATAAAACCAGATACACCGAATTTGACAGTAGCCTGGAACACATGGGAACGGGAGACATCTTCCTCAATAGAACAGACACTAAGAGCAATAATTAATTACTGGACTCTCATGAAAATGAAAAGTTTCTTGAAAGGGCAAGACAGGTTCAAAAGGACAAAGCCTACAGATTGGAAAGTAGATTTTACCTACTCCATTTCCAATAGAAGAATAATACCTGAAAAATTTAAAGAAATAAATAAAATAAGTAATCCAATTGTTTTCAAATATTTATACCAATCAAGAAATCCACTTTAAAATGTGATATTCTTGTAAGAGAAAAATATCAATATTAAGTGGTGGAGAAGCACTTAAAAATGTTCAACATTCTTAGCCATCAGGGATATACAAATAAATACTATTTTGAGATTCTGTCTTAAACCTGTCAGAATGGCTAAAATCAATAACATAAGTAACAGCTCATTCTGTGGCGGATGTGGAGCTAGGGGGACAGTCCTCCATTGATGGCAAGAATGCAGATTTGTACAGCCACTATGAAAGTCAGTTCCTAAGAAAGTTGAGGATCAGTATAACTCAAGACCCAGCTTCACCACTCTTAGTCACATACTCAAAGATCTCTTCATCCTACCACAAAGACATGTGCTTGACCATGTTCATTGTAGCTTTCTTTATAATAGCCAGGAACTGTAAAAAATCTGAATGTCTCTCAACAAAAGAATTGATAAAGAGAATGTGTTATATTTACAAAATGAGCCCCCCCCCCCCCAGAGTTAAAAACAAAAACTGACATCATGACATTTGAAAACAAATGGATGGAACAAAAAAAAAGTGGAAGTAACCCATACCCAGCAAGACAAACATGGTACATACTCACTTACAAATGGGTAGCTGATGTTAAGTAAATAACTACCAAGCTACAGTCAGCAAACACAGAGAAGTTAGGTAAAGAGCAATGGTCTGTGTGAGACCCATGCATCTCCCTTGTCAGATGAAACAGAATAGATTTTATGGGCATACTGGAAGTTGGTGGGGACAGGAGTGTATATTGTCAGGATCAATTGAGGGTGGAGGCAGAGTAAGTTCTATAGTAAGAACCCTGGAACTGGGGAAGAAGGTTTTTTTTTGGGTAAAGTGTGAAAACCTAATATAGTGGAAACCTCCTGGAAACTATGAAGGTGATTCTAATGAAGCTGTCTAATAGTGGTGGATACAAGGTTTCAAATGGTCATCCCTTTAAGTCAGGTAAGATTGTTCCTGGCAAGACTGGCATGCATTCCTTTGAGATGTTAGCCAAAGAGGTACCTTTGGAAATCTCCATACAATCCCATCTGTTTTTAAGACAAAACATTGCTCTCTGCAAAAAACAGAGTAGGGCCCCATTGCTAAGGACTACACTCAAACAATTCATTATTAAACAGAGAAGTCCAACTGGCACCTACATGTAGTCTTTACCCCTACATTCTAGATTTTTTGATGCAAAAAGTACTCTGAAGGATACAAAATCTTTGACCTATAATCTGTCCTGCCTGTAATATATTTTAGTTCAATATGACACAGACCTTATGTGATTAGTTAACCAACATCTGATTTTACCTAAGGCTCACATCATGAGAGGAAATCTATAGCAGGCACTGAATGGTTAACCTAGAAGCATACTAGATTGTAGGTTGATGTCTACATGAATGTGAGGACAGGTACAAGATAAGGCAAGGCCTGTGGTTGGGCAGTGAAAAAAGAAAGGCAGGCTAATAATTTTTGAGATGGGACAGAGAGGACGGAAAGGACCAAAATGAAAGAATAGCCACAGGTAGCTATGGATATCTTATAAGGAATAGATTATTACAGGACAATTTGTCTTATCTAGGTGGGCATTTTATATCAATTGACTCTGAGTTTATTGTGTGGATGTTTTGTTGGGTGAGAATTTACTGATATAAATCTGACTGATAAATGACAAGCCTCTAGAGTTTTGATTTTGCCTGGTTGCAGAGATTTATGACAGCTAACCATGAGATGGGAGGTTGTTGCATGGGGCTGGTGTGGCAGCAACCTGCCATGGGAGTGATATCACCACTGGGATCAGAGAATAGCCAGCATTAGCATAGCATGGTACTTTTTTTATATTTATTTAATATTTACTGCTATACTAGATGTCCCAGAAAACCGGGGTAAAAACCAAACACTGATGGCAAAAGAAAAAAAATCAATAAAGTGATTCCTCATGGTATTCTACTATACTCAGAGATCAAGGTCTTATCCAATCATCACCAGAAGGGCTTCCTCTGGCACCAGATGGAACAAATACAGAGACCCATAGCTAAACACTATATAGAAAGAGTATAAATTGGAGCTCTTCATCAAATCCATTCCTTCAGGACTTGGGGAATCCTAAGGAAGAGGAGACAGAACCATTGTAAAAACCATAAAAAAATGGAGAACATCAGGTGAATCAGGTCCTTTGAATCAACTAAGCAAGGCACATATGAGCTCACAGAGGCTAAAGCAGCAAGCCTGGAGCCCAGGGTCCTCTGAATATATATTATAGCTATTAGCTTAGCATTTTTATGGTACTCCTGACTATGGGAACAAGTTGGTCTCTGATTCTTGTGCCTACTTATAGGGCACTTTTCCTTTTGTTAGGATGCCATGTCCAACTGTATTATGCTAGTTTTTGCTTCATCTTATTTTTTTATTTTGTCATGTCTGGTTGTTATCTCTTAGAAGCCTGTTTTTTTTCTCATGAGAGACAGAAAGGGAGTAGATATAAAGGGTAGGGGAAAAGGAACTTGAAGAACTGAAGGGAGGAAAATCTATAGTCAGGATATATGAATGAGAAAATAATCTAGGAAAGAAATGAAAAGAAAGAAAGAAAATGTGATTTAAAAGCAGATTCTTCAACAGTATGCCACATCTACTGCTTCTAGAGAATTTGTCAGGAAATAGGAGGTTTGAACAAGTCACTCTGCCTTTGTCATGATTTGGGGAATGAAAACTCACTGCTGTAAGAAAGTAACATTAATGTGTAATTTGCTCTGTTAGCATGCTTATTCATCAAAAACACTTGAGTTGTCCTGGTAAAAGCTATTTTTTCTGCATAAAAAGTTCACACCTCATCTCCTCTCCAGTTGTTGCTCTAGGACATTGGATTCATCCTGAAATTGAACATAGAAGAAACAGGAATTAGCATATTCTAAGCACATAGTGCTTTGTTGTAGCTGTTGAAACATAAAAACACCATTAGGAATACACTTAAAACACTATGATTACAATTGTATGCCTTCCTTATGGCAATAAAGAGGTATTCCTTCAGTGAATTTTCCTGTGGTTACTAAATCCAAACACTCCTTTTCCTTTCAACTACTGAAGGAAAAACAAAACAAATCCTCATTCAGTAACAAAGTTAAAAATAAATATTTGGAATAAAATGTTGGTGTCTGCCCCTGAAATTAAACAACATACACATACTGTCTATTGTTCAATAAGAGACAACTGTGCATGAAATTGTGAGCAAGGGCAATACTGTTTTAAAATGTAATTGACCAAATAAAATCCATTGTTCTGAGATACTCAAAAGACAACATCTCTCCCCTTGATGTTTTTCTTAATTCTTGATATCCACATTTTCCAACTATGCAATAAGGGAAAAGATGTAGGAAAACATATTTTTCTTACCCAGCCAGCGTGAGAAAGGCAGCCTAAGATAGGTATGAAAAGAGAGAGCACATTGGTTTGTAAGACAGTGATCTTCCATATTGACTCAGGTTTTCAAATGGGATTCTGATCATTGTAATGGAACCTACACATATACAAACACACACACACACAAACACACACATACATATTGACTAACCCCTCACACATGCACATAAGTGCATGCATATGTGTGCTAACACAGCACACACACATATCTAGCCATCTCTCTGAGGAGCAAAATCCAGCCAAACCTATTAAGACTGGAAAATAGCTAATGTTCTTGCCAGTGAGTTAAAGCTGGGCTATCCCTTTTGTCGTAGCCAAATTTATGACATGGATCAAAAACTATAAAAAGCTACGTTGCATCCTGCCATTAAGGAGAATTAATATTTTCAGCGGTATGTTAACCGACATTTTTCCAGTGTCTCTTGTTAAAAGCAGATTGTTGGCTTTTCATCATGGTGTGCCAAACATTTTCATTGAAACCTTAACAAGACTTTCATCTTAGAACCATTATTTCTTAAAGCACTTGGATAGGGCCAGTGTACAAGAACGTTTCTGCTTTGCAGCAATACAATGTGCAGCAATGGCTGTCATTAGCGGATTGGGCCTTGCTGAACCATTACACATGTAGACATTTAAGACATTTCCAGTGTGACTTGAGGTTTTTTTCCCCTGAAGTACACTTCATGTTTTATCTATTAGGCTTAAGCAACATAGATCCCTTTTCCTCTTTCATGAATCTTTATAATGATATGTTCTATTCATCTGTTTAGCAAAAGCCATTATAAACCAGATCATTCAGATACATTGGATGTATGTACATGGATGATTTACACATATGTACATATCTACAAAGATACACACATACCTTCTTTGGGTATTTGTTTCTCATTAATGATGTCTAAAGAATGTTCTTTTGAGCTTGGAAAATCAGTGAATACTTTTAAACCCCTTAAGCTCCAATAGCTTAACAATAAACTGCATAACACCAGTGTCCACATTCCTCTCATTCATATATGTTTGCATATGTACAGATATGTAAATCTATATGAATATATTTAAATGTATATATTTCTATAATATTATTATCATAAAGTGAATGGAAACAAATCATATAATAAGAAAGTAAAGCACTAATATTGTTTACAAAATATGCAATGAATATACAATGTGTGTTGATTCTAGAGTATTCTATTTGGCTTGTTCAAAATATGTTAATAAATGACTTTTATAATGCTACTAATTTAGTGACAATTTGTACTATTTTGAATGGTTACCTCTTTTCGTTCTCAGATTTATATTTAGAGTGAATGAAATTTAAATACAGAGATAAAAATTCTAACATTTAGCCTGAGCTCTTATTTGTATGGATTCACCAGTCTTTCTACTGAGTATCTTATGCTGTGGATGGTCAGTTGAGAAATATGTCCTTCGGTCATACTACTGACTCAGCAGCTAGCAAGCTTACAGGCACCTAAATGTGGTTCCTAAAACAAGATGAAAATCCAGAAAGCATGAAAGAAGGCACTTGGTATTAAAAAAATTAAAAATTCTAGAAGTTTGAATGTACAACATTCAAAATGAACCCCCGACACCCATGGATTATAATCTGCAAACTGAGATGAACTACACGTACATTATTCAGTCCCTGATGTGGAGTTTAACAACAGCATTTCACTTTTATTTATAGGAAGTAAAGGTCATCTCACTTCCTCCAAATATGTTCTGTTAGTTCATCCACTTTTGACTCCAGTGAACCAATTTTCAAATCAAAAGTAGATTCAAAAAAGAAACCATCAAGATAAATCATATTAGAAAACCAGTTCCAAAGAGAAGAGATGAAAAAGAAAGGCAGTCCAATTCCAAGTGCACAGTGCTCCAGGACAGCTCTATTACAATCTGGTCTCTCTCCCAAGAGTCCAGTAATACCACTTCTTCACCCTAGCACATATAAGACATGATAGTTGAGGCTTTCTTTTAACAATTTTCTGCTTTTCTTAAAGGAAAGCATTTGTCTAAACCTCCTTTATGGAAGTTTTCGTATGTTTTTCCTGAGATATATATATATATAATGTTTGGTTTTTTTAATGAAATACATGTAACAATTAAAATTAACTCTTGTAAAATTTTCCTTTTGTTCAAATGCATAAAGGCTCTCTCTTGATATTAAATAGTCCAAAAGAAAGGTGATAGTTTGCTGAATATTATATTTCAGTACCAGCAAAATATGTTAATAAGCTCAAAACATCTAAGTATTTATGCTTATTAAAAATAATATCATGTAGAAGGGAAGATGGCTCATTCAGTAAAGTGCTCTAGAACTTGAATTCTATTCCCCAGGTCTCATGTAAAAACTATGAGCACTTGACACAGGTTATGACCCTAGTGTTGGGGAAGCAGACACAGGAATATCCTTGGAGCTGGTTAAGTGAGAAAGCTCAGATCTGGGAATGAAGTTGCAGTTAGGTTAAGTAAGATGTCAAGCATCAAGTTCTGGCTTATAAATACATTTATACACAGATTCACCACCATTGCCACCACCACCACCACCACCACCACCACCAACCACCAACTCAGGTATGCATATACAATATAAACACAGACACCCAAGTACCACAAAAAAAAAAAAAAAAAAAAATTATGAGGAAAACTTAACTTTAAAATGTGACTTTAAACAGAAAGAGGAGAACACTTTCAATGCTATATTTACTCAACCAGGATACTTTTAATGGTTTTAGAACCCAAGCCTCCTTTTGGGTATGTGAAACGGCTACATAATTTCACACAAACTGTATGATGCTTCAGTGAGCTGTCATCATTGGCTCAGAACAATACTCCAATCAGGAACACCAAGGTTAATCTAAATTTTCTCTAAAAACCATACTAGCAGAAATGGTTCTAGGGAAGTACTTTAAAATATTTTTTTCTTTCTCTCTTTTCCCTCTCTTTTTTTTTTTCTTCTCGGTTGGGGGTTTTGAGAAGCTTGGAAGGAAGAAGAGAGCTTCTTCCAGGCCTCCTGTAGTCCCCAGAGCACTGTTAGGAAAGGGGAGGGCTTCCTGCCCACACAGCCATCTGTAACATTCAGTGAACAGCAGGATCCCAGAACCGCTGCAGCCTCAAACTGGGCAAGGGCCATCTGTATATAAAGAAATCCCTTCTCCTTGAGCTCTCCCTCACTCTTTCTTTTATCTGCTGACCGGTGAGCAGTGGAATGCTCTACAGCTGGAGTAAATACCCTGACAGTCTCTGCTTGTTAGAGGATACTTCTGAGGGACACTGGTCTGACTGTCCCAAAAATACCCAGCCTGACTTTTGGAATGTGCCGGTAGCAAGCTGGGAATGTCATCATTGTGCTAATGTCATACCATGGAGCACATTCTGGGACCAGTGGACGTGTGTTTGATGTGCTCCTCAGTTACTGCTTTCTAGGCTTGAGGCAATTAGAACCAGCTTTTGAGAAGTCGTGTCACTTAAGGTGTATTTTTATAAAAGTTATTTTTCGTGCCTGTAATTTGGGGCTGCCATGTATGTTACTTCCGCCAGCCCTTGGCTCGCCCAACCTGCAACCTATGGAACACAGTGAAGAGTGATAATGGGAAAAATAACAAGGGCGTTTTTCACCCAATATCTGGAGAGAAGACATTTAAAGAAACATTAACAAATAGTTGCAGGGATCGATACTGTTAAAATGTACAACAGCCAGAATACATGGGACACTTTAAGTCTGTTTTTACATGAAGAATGCAGCACAGCTAACAAAAATAGTCTTCACGGAGGCTGTGTTCACTTCCTTTCTTGGGGTCAACTAAATGAGTAATGTCAAATCCCAAAGCACATAGGTGCAAATCATTTTTCTTAGAGAAGAAAGACATCACAGGATTCCAGTTTTCAAAGTTTCCTCTTGACTTTTCAGTAAGCTTTATGGTCTCAATGAACTTCTGATAACAATTAAAAGTACAAATGTGAAGTTTCTCTGCTATTGGATATTAAAAGGCAAAATACATCTTAAGGAAAATAAACTGTAAGTATCTACCACCAAATTAACTAAATAATGGCCATATTTCCTCATAGCTTCTATACTCAATTTGGGCACATTTTGATACCTGAAAGGAAGCATTAATAAATACCCCCATCTCATCTAAGTCTGAGATTTTATTTTATTTTTTGCTCTGAATCAATGTGAAGCTGTCAGTATAAGCTAATTTCATAAAGACATTAAACTTTGAAAATTCAATGAATAAAATGCTATTTTTCTCTAGAGCTACCCAATGCTCAGACAAATATCCTAAATTAAAACATTAAGAAGACATTTTAATAAGTACATTAAAAATTGCAAAGTAGGAACTGTAGAACATTTTTAAAATCTTGAAAATGAATACATTTTTCTCATACTTGTAGCTGGGGTTCTGGAGTTCTAAGGTGTTGAAGGAGGGGAAGGATCAAATCCTTAGAAATGTTAATGCTGTTCTTTTTGTCTGATCATGTTCCTGTCATGTCCCAGGTCAACTTCTGTGCTTTCAAATTTCAGAAACTTTATTTGTCTCAAATATCTTAAAAGCAAAGGCAGTATCACCCAGTGCACAGGTTTCCAGGTGAGAAGAGAAAACAAGTCACCAGTTCATACTGACAGATGATGGAACAAAGCAAGCTCCTCTGACAGACTGTACTTCCCTCACCTGCAGATGAATCACTGAAGAAACCAAATTTTACCCTGACCATTAATAATTTGCCATCAGAACTATTCCAGGGAAAGACAGAACAACTCCTTAGGTCTGGCACCATTTCCCATGAAAGAAACTCTCAAGAATTTATTTACCTTGACTCAATCAATATACTACAGAGTGTTACCACCAAGATAGGAGAAGCTCCAGCCCATTTTGGTCTTTTTTTTTTTTTTTTTTTTTTTTGCAGATGATATCATGATGTTTACACAGCCTCTCCTACCTTCCCCTTTCCTCTCCTCATCTGAGGAAGAGAGCCCTCCCCTCTGCCTCTACTGGAAGCAACCAACCCTGGCATATGAAGTCACTTCAGGACAAGGTATGTCCTACCCCACTGAGGCCAGACAAGGTAGTCCAGTTAGGGTAACAGCATCCATGAGTAGACAAACAGAATTAGGGATAGCCCGTACTTCAGTTATTAAAGAACCTCTAAAGTGTTATTTAGTAAACTGTACTTCATGGTTCAGGTGACCTAGGAGCAAGGGCCAGGAGATGCTTTCTGTTTCATTTGAGGAGATTTTACAAGTATCTTTCTGTCACTCCACTGGTGAAAACAGAGAGAGAGAGTTCTTAAAGTAGCTCTCTTTATATTTTCAGGATGATGCATTGCTTTTCTGTTTTGACCTTTACTTTTCAGAAATAGATCATTATTGGCCTCATCATCATTATCACCCTCTATAGAACTTGATAGACATATGTAGCAAAAAGAAACCACACCTCTTCTTTCAGTGATATATTTTAGAAACCATTAAAGAACACACAGACAATATTTCTAGAAAGGAAGAAAGGAAAAACTCAGTAAAAGTGTTCATCTGACAACTTAGAAAGATTTAGAGATGCAGTCAATTGTTTTCTATAAAACTGTTTCAAATGTATATAATTGTCTAAAACTAACCTGTATCCTCTATGTAAATTTCATACCCAAGCATTATAACAGTTATAATTTACTTTATTGAGAGAAGGAGAAAATGTCTTACATTGCCACAAGCAAAAATTATAATAAAAATTTATATACATATATACATTTCTTTTGGTACTTTATCCAAAAACGGTTCAAATTCTTCATATAACTACATCACAATAGTTTAGTTTTATAGGATTTGTTATGAGAAATGAGACAAAGCCTATGGATCCTGACTAATTAGTTAAGTGAATCTGACATTTTTTCAAGTTAAAAATAACTCTGCTGAATCCAGGATCCTTAAAGAAGAACTTCAAGATATCAAGGAAAACATTTCTGTGAAAGGATTAATAAAAGCAAGAAATAAGAGCTGGCAAGAAGATTCTGCATTTAAATGTGCTGCTGCCAAGACTGAAGACTGGAGTTTGTTTTCTCCCTATAATTTTCATAGTAAAATGAAAAAATAAAAGCAACTCCCAAAGATTGTTCTTTAACCTCCATTCACGCTGTGACAAGCACTCGTGGCCTCCAAACAAAACAGTCAGACACAGACACCCACAGGCACACACATACCCACAGGCATGCACACATTCACACACACACACACACACACACACACACAGAGTACACTAAATAAATAAAAATTTTAAAATAAATTGTATTCTGTTTCTAAGATAAATACCACCAAAATATAGATTATTTATTAGCAAACATATTTAAATTACCAATTAAGGAGTATGCATAAAGAAATAGCAGCACAAGACTTGTTTTCTTGCTCAACACAAGATAGAGTTGCAAATTAAAATTTTATATTTAAGTCTAGGTCCAAGACATGGCTAGTAGATTATTTAGCAATAAATCAAAGGATGAAGGTTTACAAGCATTATTGATTATGTAGTATATGTTTGCCCTGAGTGAATTACAGTATAATTACAGTAAAAAAAGAAAAGCATAGATATGCTGAAATTTGATTTGTATAACTCCAACCGCTATTAATATGAAATATTGCACATTATGCATAAATTTTCTTTTAAAATAGTATATAGTCTAATTTTCTAGTACTGAATTTGATGACTAAGCATACCACTAAAATTATGGTGAAGTTTCATTTCTCTATTAGAGTGGGTATGGTCTCAATGAACTTGTATGACTTTTGTTCTTGTTTAATGAGGTCAAGCATGTTGTACTTGATACAGCTATTTTTTTTTCTGTTTCTATTTATATATTTTATGGTTAATTATAAATATTTAAATATGTGAAAAGATATGTGTAAAAAAATGACTTGGTGTAGATTCAAACCAACAAATGTTCTTTTAGACAGGGACATACAGTTCTGTGTTATCACATGAATCACCAAAAGAAGGTCATGTGTTGTCATATCTGTACCCAGGAGGGTCCCATGTCCTTCTAGCAGCTTTCCTCAGATGTTGTAGGGTTAGTGACTAGGTGCAGAAACTTAGCTTCTTAAACTTCTCTCTAGAAGTTCAGAGAGAGGCTATAACTCAGAGGGAGTCACTAGAGATCCCAGTATAGCACAAAGTGGATAAAGCTGGGGCCAGGATCAGAGCTGGCTGGCTGTGCATCTGCTTATTTAGTGAACAGCACAACGTACCCCATGAAAGAAGAAAAAACCTACATTTGGAGGTAGAGGCAGTGTCTCTTGGCTGTGATTGATAATTATTTAAGTCGATCACTTAAGCTTCCATAAGACAAAAAGTACAAATTTCTATTTTCTATTTGTTCATACTTTAAATAACTGTTTGTATGCTAGATAAATGTCATTAGACATTTCAATGGAAGGTGAATTTTAAACCAAATTATGAAAGATCAAAAAATCAAACATCAATGTTTATTAGAATAATATTAATTATGAATAACTAAGACAAAATTAAAACATCATTGGCCTGGATTTCCTTATAGAACTGAGATCTTTGGTTCCTTATCTTTTGGGAGAAACACTGCGTGATAAGCTGCTGTCTTATTCTTACTTGAGTGAAGACTCTTTCTAAAATCTTATATTGTGTAATAAACAAAGAGGAAATGTAGAAAACAGTGAGCTCCACTATTGTTAGACCCGATCATCAAACCCCAAGTGACATCTCCAGGCCAGCAAGGATATTGAGAAACAGATTATTTATCATTGGGAACAAAGGGCAACTTCTCCCACATGTATGATGTACATGTAGGAAAAACAATAGGTTTTTCTATATTAGAAGTAGAGGAGGAAAAATGAAGAAAACAAATCTTTAATAATCTGTTGGGTAAGCCATAAATTTTCCTAAAGTATGACATTAACACTTTAATTTGTTTTATTGTTGTACTGATAACATTTACTGGGTTTAAGTTCTACAAAGTAAGTAGAGTTATACAGACATGTTATAATTTACACACTATCATTGTCAATTATATATATATATATATATACATATATATATATATATATATATATATATGTATATATTTCATGCCCTATAATTTTAAAATACACAACTTCTTCCCCCACATAAATATGGGCATAGTTTTGATATTCAGAGGCAAAGATAGTGACAGGCTCTCCAGTTGACTGTGCCAAATTTATGAGTAGAATTGTGATGTGATATGGATGATAAAACTTACTATGAGAAGGTCCTTTTCAAGTTTACTTATGAAAGTCTCAGGGATTGTAAAATCTGGGATAAATGGTGTAGCTTTCTAAAGATGGATTTAATAGTGACTTCATGGTCTTTTTCGCTGTTTCTTTATACACTAACATTACTATATCACAGGTCTCTATATTTTACATTAGCACCATTTTTCAGAAGAAGACAGGTAGGTAGTCTTTCCAGATGGCCTTAAAGAGAAATAAATCTAGCTGGGGCCTCTAAAAACCAGGACACTGTACACAGCTCAGCAAGCAAGTTCTTGATAAACTCACAGGCACGGACTCTAAGGATGAGTTTTCTTCGTGTGTTTGTTCTTCTCAAGGACCTTTCAGTAAGAATTGCACAAAAAAAAAAAAAAAAAAAATCAAGTTGTAGTGACGTACTGTCCTTATGTTACTCTCTTCATCTCTCTTTCAAACACAAACATGTTGTACAATCATTACTCAGCAGCTTCAGTTACCATCGCCAACTAATTTAGGCTCCATCCCGGAAATGAATATTAGGTTCTAATAGGGGTACTGAAGCACAAATACATGTGTGTACATGGCAGCATGCATGTACAAGAGTCTCTATGCTCTGCCCAGTAACAGCAATTACTACAAAAGCCCCAGTCAACTTCCTTTTGGCAACTGAATGGTATATCTGCAAACCAAATGTTATTTTTAAGTATGCTTTTCTGTTAGCTCATTAGCTTTCCTTTTCCCCCCTGTGTCTAACAGATGTGTAGAACTGAATAGGCCTGGAGTCATTCATATTTTATGAATATGAAAAACGTCTTCCTTCTTTTAAATAAAACCAACCATACTCTTTTGAATTGATGTAAATAAAATATTTCCCTGCATTAATGACTTCTCTGCTGCTCTGTCTACCTACTGCCCTTGAGCACACATACACATAAACATACCAGGCTGTGCGTAGGAGAGAATCCGTTTGCATTCTTTCCAAGTTGCCTATTAAAATCATCTCATTTCCTCTTTGAGGAGGAGTGAGTGGCACCCAAGGCCACAGACCCCAGTACTGTAAATAATATTAGAACATGCCCCATGTCGTCACGCAAGAGTCACTGTGAAAAAAACAGGAAGAGACTTTGAATATTATCTTGTTCAATTCCTTCATTTTATAGGTGAGGAAACCAGCCCATAAAGAGGGAAGTTCCTGTCACAAAGTCACACGTGTAACTAATGGAAGCATGTTGATTTACATTAACAGGATCCTACCCTCGGAGCTCTCCAAACAGCTGGTGGTCCTGCAAAGGGCTCAGGGGGATGGGGAGTGTGATACTGTTCCCACAAAAACGGTGTATAAATGTATTTGTTTAATACATTCAAGCAATGTTTAATAAGAACAAGATTATTAAGCCTTTCTATATGCAAGTCAGAAAACTGAGGGTTCAAAGAATGCTGCAGACAGATGTCAGACTATGCTGAAGAGAGGCTCTGGATTCTCAGTAGGAATGGATCTTTTTCTATGTACGGACAACACTCAGAACTAGTTGTCCCTTAAAGAGCAACGAGGCTTCTAAGCATGTGGATGTGGCACCGTCACAATAGCTTTAGTTGCACATAATGGGAGAAACCAAAGAGCTTATGTTTTTTTTTTTTTTCAAAATCTGCAGAGCTGCCTCTTTCTGAGAGTCATTCATATAACCAGGAAATATACCCTGTAACGAGCAGGCTACTCAGGGGCACATATTTGAACAGTTAACCACTGGTGGTGGTGGTGGTGGTGGTGGTGGTGGTGGTGGTGGTGTGTGTGTGTGTGTGTGTGTGTGTGTGTGTGTGTGTGTGTGTGTGTGCATTTTCAGAAGTAAGAGAACTAGTGGAAGTAGGTATCTCTTTACCTGAGGGCTAAAAGGGTCAAGCTCAGGCATGGACCTTGGAGGCAAGATCCCTTACTCACTGAGCCATCCCCCTCCATGCCAAAACAAAAATTATGGTATGTTTTCTAAAATACTAAATAGAAATCAACTGGTTGGGAGCCTTTTCCCTTAAGTAAATAATTTCCAGAAGTTAAAGCAGCACGCTTACTTATGCAAAACTCTTAGTCTACATTGGGCTAATGTTTGTTCTCTTTTTAACTAAGGTTTATTTCAGAAGACTTTTCCCTAAATATCCCTGTAGGACAGGTTTTATCACTGAAACACTTTTGAACATACAGAGATATTGATGGCATGGGTAAATACTTAGAATCCAAAACAGATTCTTAGAAGGCAGAGTCTGTCTTGTGTACACAATCATTATTGCCATTGAAATAAGCATCCAGTCTTCCAGCAAAGTTCAAGGGCAAAGAAACCAAATCTTAGGACAAAGATGAACAGGAAACTCTGGGTAGTGCACATGCTTGTAGTTGCAGCACTAAGAAGTGGTCCGCTGGGGCGAGAGGGCTTTTGCAACACAGCAAAGTTAGACGGCCTAGCTGACAAAGATGCTTGTCACCCAGCCTGATATCCTGTTTGATTCTCAGAACCTACAAGACAGGAGAGCAAACTACTATAAGTTGTCCTTCCACACACAAATGTCATATCTCTCTGCTTCTCTCTCTCGCTCTCTCTCTCTCCTCTCTCTCTCTCTCTCACTCTCTCTCTCTCTCTCTCTCTCTCTCTCTCTCTCTCTCTTTCTCTCTCTCTCTTACACACACACACACAAATTAGTAATAATAATAATATAATAAGAAGAAGAAGAAGAAGAATTTAAACTTAATAGAAATACATTAAGTTTCTGATAAAAATTAATTACCTAGCGAATAAAACCTGCATTTTTAATTCCAAATGAGATGTGTTAATTAAGAAAGTTGACCCTAATAAAAAAAGAGACCTAATTTGAAGTACTGGCCCTGTTGTGTTGTTTCATTGGCATTCAGCAATGTTAACTGCTACGGAAATGAAGAAGCAGAGGCTTGCATTCATTCTTAAATCCAAACTCTTAGTAGTCAGACATACTTCTCCTGTGATTCCAAACACCACACTAGAAAGGACGCAGAGCCACTGCTGTCTCCTGGTATTTACAATGATGCACTCTTCAGCCAAAACCAGGTTTCTCTCAGGGGAAATCCTTCTGTAGACTGTTATCAATCTGGGACATTTAGAAGTAATAAACAACTACAATAAAAATGTTAAAAGAAATCCTCAGGCCTTAATGAAGACAGTGAAGCTGTCTCAACAAACCGCCAGGAACAGTGAGGACAAGCCAGTGACAAGTTGGCTTCCATGCCCCTCCTTGTCTCTCACCAACATGAGGTGGTCTGAGATTTGGTCTGCATATTTTATCCTTCCCTGGACTCACAAGGGTCCTCCAGAAATCAAGGACAGTTCCATTCCTTCTTTCATTAACTGTCCCCTCACCCCCTAAAACTCAGTGGAATCTGCCTGGGGTTAGGAAAGTTCTCAAATACTTCCCAAGCAGGATCATGGAAACTAAAGCTGTGGAAGACCCCGTTAGATCACCCAGTTCATCTACTTCCCTTTAAAAAGTTTTCCATATGGAAATTTTTTAGATGTGGGATGTCTCCTTTCATTTCTCCAGGCCCTGAAGTCACATTGGGACCGTCCAGCCCAATGTAGAGGATGGAATAAGGCCTGCATTCAATAATTTCATAGACAGAAAAGTGCCTCTCCCAAAGGTGTTATCATATTACAACAGCTTTTGGATGGAAGTAGGTGACACCTCATCAGAACCATTACGTGAGAGAGCAGAGTGCTGTATGTTCCTCCCAGTGCCGTGGGCGCCACAGTTCTTCACAAAGAACATTGTTTGCTGGCTGTGTACTGAATACAGTAGAGCCTTCTTAGAACTTGGCACATACACACACACACACACACATACACACACGCACACATGCACACATGCACACATGCTCACACACACAAACACAAGAGAGAGAGAGACAGAGACAGAGAGAGAGAGAGAGAGAGAGAGAGAAAAACAAAGGAGGTGGGGAGACTCTCTCTTACACACACACACACACACACACACACACACACACACCTCCTCAACCCTCTGCCATCACTCTGCGTCCTTCTTCATCTCATTCCTTTTCTTCTTTTTTTTTTTTGTTTTTCTTGCTTTTTATATTATTTTTCTTAATGGATGATGGCTTCTATACACACAGATCCTCCTGCTTTCAGCTTTTCCCACAGATCTTCAGGAAGACATCAGCCAGCCAAAGGCACCCTTTGTCTGATAATTTACTCAAAAACGTCTCTCTTCTAGGTTCTCATTAACTTCAACCAGGGTTTCTCAAAAGTGCAGAATTCTTCACCAGTGCTCGAACATGGAGACCTCAGGAGATGCAGAGAATCCTTGCACGGCAACAATAACACTGTAGTCATACCAAACTGCTGATTTTTATAATATTGAAATCTCCCTTTAAAGTTAGATGAAATCAGACCTTGGTTTCTCTCTTTTTTGGCTGAACAAACTTGTGTAAGTTATCTAGCTGTAGGACGAAAATGACCAGTTATCAGCATCAAACTCTTAAGCATTCCTTCTTAGGCCTTGAATGTTGACTAACACATTCATGGCTGTTTTCCATGCCCTATGAAGGTAAGGAGCAATCCAAAAGATATCCACTGGGAAGAAAGAACTCGAATGTGTACAATAAGGGATAATGTGCTGAATCAGAAAATAAATTCCCTTTTATATTCATATGCCCTGCTTCAGTCTCTGTGAACCCATATGAGCCCTGCTTAGTTGATTGACTTAACTATGTCTTTTTGGTGTTCTCCATTTCCTCTGACTCCTACAGTCTCTCCCCTCCCTTTTCTGAGGAGCTCATTGATCTCCAAGAGGTGGGACCCAGTGGAAATCTCTCTGCAGTTTCTGGCCGTTAGTCTCTGCACACTCTCTCATCTAAACAGTAAGAAGTCTCTCTTGATGATTGGGTGATGCACTGATCTATGAGTGTGGCAGAATAGCATCAGAAAGTTTTTAATTGTTTTTGTTTTTGCTGGTTTGTTTGTTTGTTTTGGCTTGTTTTGTTAGGTTCTGAAGTGGCAAGGGCAGGGCCTACATGGGTCTGCACCAAGTACTCTGCATATATTTTATGCTACACTCAATGAGGATTGAGAATACTAGTAATATGTTCCCAATGGGCTTTCTTTTCATTTGTTCTGCATGTTAAATCACCTTTCATCTTGACTCCCCTTTTAAAAGTGACATCTACACACCAAGAGCTCTTCAAACATCACAGATTTTATTTTACTTACATAGACACCTTTGTGAGGCAAGAGGAGAAATGAAGTTCAAAGCTTTCTGTCTACCTTGCATTATAAGCAACATCGTTCATATACTATTTGAGTGTATTTTAACACCAGTCCACAGGGAACACTGTCACCAACACTGTTGCAGTAGAGAAACCCTCATGTAATCCTCCACATTGCTTCCTGTCGCTAAAGCATTTCCGTGCTTGAGACAAAACATTTTGCACAATAAAAAGGAAACTAAGTTATTTTTTTTCTTTAGGAATTGTTGGACTACACAGGACATATACTCTTTCAAAACCTCTTGGAGATAGAAATAGAATGACTGTCTTTGTCCATATCATCTTTAAAAAAATTCAGCATTATTTACACAACTAAAAAAATCTGAGGCGTGGCTGTGTGTGAAGCACTGTCAAAGACGAGCACATAGAAAGACCTGTGTGTGCTAAAAAGGCTTCACTGACAAGTGTGAGAATACCAGAGTGCTCAGGTGTAACTGTTTGTGTGGAGGCCTTGGAGGTCTACCTGAGGTAGTCCATTGAGAACTCTCTGAAGATGCTTGGTGATAAAGGAATAGAAAGCCCACTTGAAGAAAGCAGGGGCAGTTTAGGTAAGGGCTGACATATGTGTATGTAAGTGTGAAGAAATAGCTCTTATGATGCCAGTCACTGAAAAACACCTGAGAAATTCCCTAGTGCAGAGGTCTCTGCTATTGTGGAGAGTTTCTATTTACCCTGTAGACTGTGTGATGGAGAAATTGTGAGTAAAGAAACCAAGAGTTAAGATATGTGTGTGCTTGATTCCTCTGTTGTGCAAAAAACACACTTCGCTGACAATAATGCTTTGCGATAGGCAGATATGTTTGCAAATCATCTAAAAGTTTAGCACAATCTTTTGATCCATTAGAAGGGCGACTATGACTATGAAGGGGACAAGATGAATTGTTCAGCAGATTTAATCAATAGCACTCACACTTCTGATTGAGTGACTCCAGCACCGTTGTCCCTGTGCTGAACTCATGTTACATATTTCCCCCAAAGTTTTATTTTTCTAAGAATCCATGATACCATCATTCTTTCCAGCCACTGCCATCCTGACAGGCATGGGGATACCAGTCATCACTCGGATGTTCCCAGGTTTGTTTCCCATTTCCTCCCAATGGACCATATGTACTGGAAAGCATCCATCTCTGCTACCACAAGTGGGCTCAGCATGACAGCTTACACAGTCAAGCCAAAGGTTCTTTTTTTTTGTCAGAATCCCTCACGACTTATTTATATCTAGTCTGTCAATTAAATAAGGAACACACTCTGTCAATTAAATAAGGAACAAACTCTTTCGTTGCCCGATACAACTTTGCTGTAATGTGCGGAGCTCCCATTCTCTGTTTTCCTCTGTCTGTGATCTCATGCTACCCATCAACAGTCGGGTTATCTCTCACTTCTCATCCGAGTTCACCAACGCGATTTCCAGTGGAGATTTTGCTTTTTCAGTTTTGACACACATTTTTCCTACGGCCTCTAATAAGGTCATTGTCAAGGACTCCAGGCTTCCTGTGCTCTAATCACTCTCTAAGTGATTCTTATTTCCTGTACCACTTAATGTGCATAGAAAGATTAAAGTGTTATGGAAGAAATGGAATTCCAAACCATGATACACTGTGATATCATAAAATAAAAACTGTTAATGATTATACCTTTAGTGTATTTAGCTGATTATTTCTTAAGAATTGAGCATTGAGTTCATGAGCCTGTATTTAGTACTTGTTCCTTGCTTGTTTGTCTTTATCCCACCATATTTTTAAGTATTGAAAACAAAATGAATTAAAATGCTCTAAGGTTCTTAGTGACTCAGCCATAATATAAACAGATAAGGGACTAAACTGCCATTAAACAATATCCTGTCATTTTACTGTGGTATGAAAATCTTTCTATTATATGAAATAGAGAAAATATAATTTTTAGTTTAGGTTTTCAACATATTTTATTTTACACAACTGTTTAAACATTTCAATGGCCTTACCTCAATATTTACTACTTTTTAAGTCACTACCAAAGACACATTAAAAACTCAGACTACTAGTTCTTGATTTGAGAATATTTTTGCTGTTTTGAGCTTTGCAAAAATGTCCAGAACAAGATTTTAATCATATAAATTACTAACACAGAATTTCAAGGATATTTTCATGAAATACTATAAAGCGAAACATAAGAAACCGAAAACCTTCCACCATTTCCTCTGGTTGGCAGTCCTTGTTTGACTAGACTACATTTAGCTCCTTCTGTACCTGAAGGCAGCCAGGATTTTTTTCATAAATGGTGCATAAATCAAAAGGATAAGTCCAGATGAAGTAGAGACTTATGACCATTGTGACTGATTTATTCAATGAACTACGCTAACTTCCTAGTTCATGTGTTCATTTCTGGATTGCGTCTATTTTGTGAAATAACAAACCTACTCTTTGTTTTCCTTGTTCTCCCCTGTCTACCTCCTCCAGTCTGGAGCCCAAGCAACAAGACACAGTGAATACAGCACTATTATTCTCACACGGAGACTACAAAGGACTGTGCTGCTGGAGCTGCCGCCCAGATCCGTGCTTCTCCAGTCTTCTCTGGGGCATATAAATTCTCACCATTCCTGTTGATAAAGAATACTGGTGTAGTAAGTGCATTTTTCTCCTCCAGCGTTCCTTTTCCTTTGGCATGTGTCATAGTAAGAGGAAGTGACCCTTTCCAGTATCCAGTGTTACATTTTAATTCAAAAATCTGAAAAACTGCATTATAAAATGTGTAACTCACTACCGTACCACCAACATATTTTGCATGTTAGTTTGCCAAGAAGATAAGTCACATTTTCTCATGTTTCTAGCATCCTCTGGATTATCGGGCATCCCACTCTTGATCCCTGTGTGCCTAACATCAGACTCCCATCTGGTTTTCCTGCCTAAACATATTCTCCTGAGATCATGTTTAATTTAAATTGCATTAAATTCATCAAACTCTTTAATGAGCCTTGGACATTGTAGACTTGTGTGGGGGGTCTCTCCTAAATAGTAGCAGAGAGGGACCTTAAGGGTGTTCAGTGTGTGTCCTTCTGGGCATTCTGTCAGGACCAGGAACTGTTTCACATTATGTGAATGTCATAAATAACTTGGTGGGAAGGGTCAGTGTTTTCTTATCTTGAAGAGAGTCAAAGGGCAGTTTGCATTTATCTAGGAAATGCACCTCACAGATGCTGGTCATAAAAGCTCCTCTGGGAAAGGGTGGGGAAATGCTATTATCCTTACATAATTCTAAAAACTTGATGGGAGGGGTCAAAGAACTACAGGAATCCTTCCTGTTCCTTTTAATCAAGGCCACAGCAAACAACGGGCAATGAGGATTAAAACACCACTCATCATTAGTAATTTCATTTCAGACACTTTCTTTCCAGGAGCAAGTGTCTTCTTTAGATGTCCTGGCTTATTTCATTTAGGGCATTCTTCCCTTGTATCTAAGTAAGTTTCAAAGAAGTTTACTTCACTAGTATTTTTGAATTGGTCTCCAGTGTGCTTCCCAAATCAGAAGAGCAGGACTCGTGTGTGTGTGTGTGTGTGTGTGTGTGTGTGTGTGTGTGTGAGTGTGTGTGTGTGAGTGTGTGTGTGTGTGTGTGTGTGTGTCTGTGTGTGTGTGTGCATGTGTTTACTTGCTGTGATAAATTAGGGTCTGACATTAAAGTTTAACTTCGACCAAGTACAAAAAATAAAATGTTGGCGTTATGAAACTGTATTTTAAAGGGCCCCTACATAGACTCCAGCTGTCTGGATGTGTTCCTGGAGAGGAATCACACATGAGGTTTGGGATGTGTCCTTACTGAATTCTTAGTTTATCACCCATGCTCAAGTCAGATCATTTGTTTTTCACTGCTCTCCTTTAAACTCAATTTATATCTATCCATTTGGGTTGAAAGTATAAAAACATCAAAGGCCAACAAAAGAAAACTTTACCAATAAGCAGTTGCACGTTTTAATGTAAATACAATAAGGCAAACTGTCACTTTACTTCTGAGTTCAATAAAAGAATTATAGATGCTTTTTTTCGCTACTCATCCTTATTGAGTTATATTTTAAGAAGGTAAAGAACATTGGTTTGAAGTGCAGATTGATATCCATGCACTAATTAGCCAAACAAGACATACAAATTTTCCACCACAATAAACAAGCTAAAACATCCCACTAAGACTTTTCCAGGGGTTTTACCAAGGGCTGAATTTCAAAGGTCAGATAATAGATTTAGGGAATGAAAGCCAGCGTGGCATAAGGAAGAAACTGAGAAGACATGAAAAGAAGGTAGTGAGACAGGTAGGGTTGCATGATCTGTTAATTCTGGGAGAAATATTTGCTAATGTTCCACATTCATTGGTAAAAGTAAAGCAGAACACCAAAACCAGAAGGTCTTGGATGAGGTCTCATCTAACTTTCCACCTCTATCTTTTAGTATTTCCCTCCCTCTCATCCTAGGTACCCAGCTCTAGGTCCCTCTATTGAGTGCTTTGTTGTTGTATCCACAGCTGTAGACTTTTCCTTCTGTCACACTTCATATGTCACTCTCCTTTCCTTCTCTTCTTTCTCTCCTGAGATGCAGTTTGGGAAAAA
The DNA here is from genome assembly GCF_963924665.1 of Micromys minutus. Lineage (NCBI taxonomy): Eukaryota > Metazoa > Chordata > Mammalia > Rodentia > Muridae > Micromys > Micromys minutus. The sequence continues at coordinate 182,739,522 of NC_137969.1, read as the reverse complement.
GTGGGGTATGAAGCTAGGAAGATGGAGATCATTTCCAGGAAATTTCTTGCTCCTCAATATCCACCTCAAGGGCTATTTTTGAAGATTGAAACTTCCTTAGAGGTAATGGGAAGGAAACCAAAGAGCTCATCACAATCAAATTATTTATCAAATACACTAACAAAATTATACTTAATTCAGCAATGTGGGATGAACAGTGTCTAGCCAATGTGATTGTTTAAAAATCCTTGGGTGAAGCATTTGACATGTTTAAGACCCTGCCTAAAGTTAGGGAATAGGTTGCATTGAATTATATTATAAAGGAATTACAAATATGCAATTAATAAATGTTCTTATTGTCTTCTTTTTATCCCCAGGTTATCTTAAATTCCTTTGCCAATCCCCCATCTCATGTATAGACATAGTGTTTCAAACATGCATGTCTTTTTTCATTTGCAAATATACACCCAAAATAACATGAAATAACAACTTTAAACCGTATCATGATACTACTGTTTATGACAAAAAATTATATAATCACATTATAATCTAACACTTCACAGTCTGGAATTTACTTTTATAAATCATTCCACATGAAAGTGGATAAATCATTAAACATACATTACACCATGTACGCTGGGTCGTGCTGTTCAATAACTAATAACTACCATGTTCTATGGGTAATCTTGACACATTATGCAAATTGGGTGATAGTGCAAAGAATCAAATTTATTTACCCAAAGTATCAAATTCTTTATAACCAGACTTTACATTCTCTTCTCTTACAATATACTACTTTGGGAGGGTATATTTCTTCTGAGAGTTGAATTTGTGGCTTGATATATGTTAGGCAGTTACTAGCCTACAGCTCTTTCAGCCAGTGTACTGTTTTTTCATAATAGATCTCATTTGATAGAAGTAGTATAAACACTTCAAACATAAAAACAGACAGAAGGAAAGGCATTAATATTAAGTTTCTAATTTTCAATGCATGCTAAGATAGATGCTTAAATTATCTCTTAATCATCCTAGAAAGCAAACAAAAACTGTCCCATTATGTATCACATCTGGTCTTCTGCTAAGTAAAAGGCATGCTGGAAGTCACACAGAACACGGAGACTGCACTGAGATTTGATGTGTCTGGCTAAGACCTTTACACAAAACATTGGAAACTATGATCATAAATAATGGTTAAAATTAGTCTCAGGAGTGGCTGAGACACTGGCCTCCTTTGACTAAATTATAAAAGTAAATAGGAACTATTTGTGCATAGGAACACTGAGCACCGGCTATATATATATAAACATATATATATAAACATATATATGTTTAAAAATTACCTCAAATTAATATTTAATCCACCTCTATAGAACCATGTAAACAAAAGACACATAAAGAAATAGATCAATCCAAGCAAGGCTTGTTGTTTTGATGACAAACTTCTGTTCAAAAATATTTGTGCATTATGTTAGAGTAGAAGAGAACTTTTGGTGGATAACTTGTAACACTAAGGTGAATTTGCTCTAGATATTAATATGTGATCAGTAGATAGATTATAGATATACAGATTTATAGGTGACTGATAGATAGGCAGTTATATGTAAGTTAAGTATGCCTTGAAAATTCCTTTCGATTATTTTCCCATATCCTAGACAGATTGCAAATAAATAAATAAATAAAAGCATCACACATTGTGAGCATGTATTTACTTCTAATGCATAAAGTCAAAGGATGTCTTTTTTCTTATCCCATGAGCTTCTCATTCTTCTACTCCAGATCACAGGAATTACTATGCATAAAAGAGTATTTATGGTTAGTAACAACAGACAATCGATTATGGTGTATTGTCTAAATGTTGGGGGATGTTTTTAACTAACCATCTTCCTTGTGTGTCTGGAAGATAAACCTCCGAAGACTATCATGAAGACTATTATTTTTAGCTGCATGACCATAGGCATTACCTAGGTCATGTGAATGCTGAGTCAGAACATCTAGCCTTTCTTCTGTTAGGTAGAATAAAGAGAATCGTTTATCCTGATTGACACACAAGTAATTTTTATTAGGATACAGAATTTGTCCTATGTTATTATTTTCTAACTGATACCTTCAAGATGTTTTTGAACTAAATAAAACAAACAAAAATAAAAAATAACATTAAAATGTCCATTGTACAACATTATCTTTGAGTAGAGAATTAATCTTTGTAACAAAGTAATATTCGGGAGAATTTTTTTTCCATTAATCAAATGTGAAAACCTTGAAACAGAGAAGGAGAACCAGTCTCAATCCTTTGCTTTCTTGCTGTCTCTGAAAGAAAACATCCTTGTCAGGTACCCAGGAATGAGTGGTACCTTTGAGATGAGCAAAAGAAAAAGTCTCTGCTTCAGAGACTACAGTCTCAGAACAAGGAATAGAGCTCTTTTCAAGGAAATAAAGTTGAAGGGGCCACACAAAGAGCAGAAAAGACAAGAGACAGGTGTGTATTTTGTTTTGCTTTGCTTTTCGTTTGTTTGTTTTCTAATCTCTTGGGCCCTTGTCATGTTAGTGTGAAGACAAGGAATACCCTGTGCCTAAACCAATGGATTTCTTATCAGAGGAGTTTAAACTGTATCCTTGGCAACTCAGTAGCTTTAGCAAAGTCTAAGTACTTCCTTTCCTACGTTTTTAGAGGCCCTCTTTGGAATATGTGCTTTGTTACTGACTTTGACTAGAAAATCAGTGATTTTCTTTTATAGAAGAGAGTGAGCTATGCTTTTGCTTTTTACAGATTGTATTTTGAAACCATTAATGATTGTAAGGACTTGCTAATTATTATGTTTCTTTAATAAGTTTACAGTTACTGTTTGGCAAACATTCTAATAATGATAAATAAAAGATTAAATATCCTAATTTTATTTAATATGTGAAAATATATCTCAATGTAGAAAATAACACTCCTAATAAACCAAGTTATCATTTTGTGAACATTGTAAATAGAATGATATAGACAACGTTGGGCCATTTTAGAAGGAGCAGAGCCAAGCATCTCATGCACTGTCCAACTCTGTCCAGCCTCACTATACATCTATCAATATGTGGTATACAATCTCAGTGTAAGTTTCTCCACGGACTGCTGCGCAGCACCCAGTTACCCTTCAATGGAGCCAAGGTTCTGAATTCTTAAATCAGTTACTCCAGCCAGGGCTCCTCCCTCTGGCTCCCACTCCTTCCCACCAGCCACAGCACTGTACTGATCTGTGCTGAGTCTACGTGTACTTCTGGCTGTAAGTTCGCATTTGGATCCAAACAGTGAGATCTGTTCAGACTCCACTGCCTGACAACCTTCACCATCTTGAAGTTCACTGCCATAGTTTTTATTTTCAAGAACTATGAAAGTTCAGACTCCTCTGCAAAGGAATCTATTGCTTAAAGCAGAGGGAATTTCTTGTAGTCACTGTAACAGGGCAGGGGCTTAGGAGATTAAAACAAACAAACAAACAAACAAGTACAAAAAACACACCTGTGTCTAGACACCTAAGCATTCTTTGCTACTTGCATTTTCTACTCAGTGCTGCTAGACACAAGGACAAGGAAAAGAAAACACAATTTTATCAACAATAGCTCTTACAGTCAGATTTGTTTTGGAAGCCCTCCTGTGTTACTTGGAACCAATGTGAAGACGGGGTAAAATGTGTTAAATTTATTTCAGTGGAATATTTTATCTCCTCACTCTTCTATGTTTTCATTTTGAAAATAATATTTTGAGAAAATCAAATTCAATGTCATTATTGAACTGAAATGGAGACTTCTATTGTTGCCCTCCCCCACCAAAGCATACCAGATCTAGACTTGCGTGCACATATGAATGCTTTCCTGGGGATGAATACCATACTTCATAAGTGTGTAATGCATGTTTCATACGTTCAGCCTTCTTGGACATAGTAACTATGGCAGTGAACTTCAAGATGGTGAAGGTTGTCAGGCAGTGGAGTCTGAACAGATCTCACTGTTTGGATCCAAATGAGAACTTACAGCGAGAAGTACACGTAGACTCAGCACAGATCAGTACAGTGCTGTGGCTGGTGGGAAGGAGTGGGAGCCAGAGGGAGGAGCCCTGGCTGGAGTAACTGATTTAAGAATTCAGAACCTTGGCTCCATTGAAGGGTAACTGGGTGCTGCGCAGCAGTCCGTGAAGAAACTTGCACTGAGATTGTCATGGTTTGTGAAGGACACCAAGGAAAGCACAGTTAGTTCTGTTATGTGGGGAAAGGCAGGAATTATGAAATAATTAGATATTATACAGGATTCAAAAACACAGGAACTAGCTAATCAAAAGAAAGTGTGTGTCAGTTCTTGGACCTGCTTTTTCTTTATTTACTCTTTTCTTCCTGGTGTGGTCAGAGCCTGACCTGCAGCTCTGCTTGGTTTTGTGAACTGGCACTCGGGTCATCTGGTTTGCCAATTCCAATTAATTAATTTTGTGAAATAGGTACTATCTTAAAGCTATTCATTTATACTGGCTGAAGTTCAAGATTAGTGCCAAGATTTTAAGTGCCTAAGCACACGGGATACTTTTTTTTTTTTTTTTTTTTTTTGTCCAGCATGACAGTGTAAGTCAGGAGGCAGTACTGAAAACAACCACAGGGTTCTACCTTTATTGGTCCTCCCTTGGTACTGAGAACAAAATACAATGGTGTGGGAAGATTTCATTTGATGCAGTGTGAAATTTTAGTGTTTATTTTTCTACAATTTATTTAATTTCTTTTTCTAATTATTTTATGTATTTAGAATCCAGCCATTGCCCCGTCCTGTTCCCCCCACTTCAGTTTCTCACCCCACTCTTCCATAGTGATAAACAGCAAGACTCTGGGCAGAGGTAGAGGATGCTGTGAGAGATTAAGTGAGGCTGGCTCTCATAGGCTCAAAGATTTGAAGGCTTTGTCTGTAGGTGGTGGATGACATTTGGGAAGCATTAGGAGGTAGAGATGTATTGGAGGAGGTATGTCACTGGAGTTGGGCTTTTAAGTATCAAAAGCCACATCAAGTCTGGTATCTCTCTCTCTCTCTCTCTCTCTCTCTCTCTCTCTCTCTCTCTCTCTCTCTCTCTCTCTCTCTCTCTCCCTCTCTCTCCCTCTCTATCCCTGTCCCCCTCCCCCTCCCCCGCCCTCTCTCCCTCTTTCTCCCTCTCCCTCTCCCCCTCCCCCTCACTCTCTCTCCCTCTTTCTCCCTCTCCCTCTCCTCCCCCCTCTCTCTCTCCCTCTCCCTCCCTCTCCCTCTCCCCTTCCCTCTCCCCCTCCCCATCCCCCCTCTCTCTCTGCCTCTCCTCCCCCCCCTCTGTTTCACTATCTGTGTTTATCTGTGTATCTCTCTGTCTCAAAGTTTAATCTCTCAGTTACAGCTTCAGTGACTGCCTGCTGCAGACCTTCCTTCACATCATAATGGTGATAAACTCATCCACTGAACCTGTAAGCAAGACTCCAATTAAATTCTGGTCACGGTATCTCTCCACAACAATTGAAAAGTAAGACATACACAGAGGTATATTCTGAAGCAGAAGAAGTGTTGAACCATCACATTTATAGTCTTACCAAGTGCTTCAGACCTCATAAATTGTGTAAGATTTGTAAAATAAATATAAATGCAACACTTGGTGATACAGACATCCGGCTCATAAATCGTGGGAAATCCTGGGGATCTGCCTCTTCTCAAGAGTGTAGTATCTTTTGTCAGTCTCACTGGAGTCAGACTCTAGACAATAAGAGAAATAAGCAAGATGATGCACTCAGGCAAAAGCAAGTGTACTTTATTCTCATTGTAATGAGTAAGATCTTAATGCACACTATCAAACCTTTAAAAAATAAAACCAAGCACTGAAAAAATGTATTCGTATACTTTTATGCAAAATGCTTAAAATTTGTACGTTTATCTTTGTTTTTTAAAATAAAGTGGCTAAAATAAAAAAAGCAAGTGTCTTAATGAGACAAGATCAGGCTGAAGTGAGGAGGGAGCCAGGAACCTGAACCTTCAAAGACTGGCTAACAGCTCAAGAAAAAGGCACAGATTACCATGACTACAAGAACACAGAGATCACATGTGACTGTGACATAGAGAGCATTGTGACTGTGCCATGCAAATCAACATGTGTGACATGAAGATTGTCACATCACATGTGCTCTGAGGTGTAACTGTTGTATGTGACATGACAACAGCTGTGACATGAAGAACCTCATGACTGACATGACCATTGATGTGAAGGTCATCATGTATGATGTGCAGAAATTAGGCTTTTTTTTTTCTAAGACTGCATTACTTTCAAGTTACAATGAAGATAGGGGTTCAAACTGGGAATTTTCAATTTTAAAGTTGGAAATTAATAAGCAGATAAAAGTCAGTTTTGTAGAGACCCATGAAGAAATCTGAATAGTTTGGTGTATAAGGGTGTAGTTTTAGCAAGAGGATCCAGATTATAAGATTTCTATCCTAAAGATACCTAAATAGGAGTTAAAAGCTGCATTACACATAAAATCACTTGGAATATGGACAACCACAGACTGACTGGTGAATTGGCTAAAGTTTAGCAGATAGGAAATGAGTGTAACTCAGGAAAAGAGAGCAGAGGAAGCCAGTGAAGTGAAATAGTGAGCAAGAAAGCACTAGAATACACATTCCAGAGGCCAAGGGAAAGGGTTATTTCAATGAAGAAGGATTAGACAAGTATGTCAAATGCCACTAATCAGTACAGTAAGATGAGAACTGAAAATGTCATGAGGAAAGGGGCCAATTCAAACTGTGTAGCAGTTCCTCAGTACTTGGTATGCAGGCTAATTAGACTAGATTTTAGATTATATTTGATGGCCTCTTCTAACTTAAAATGAAAACCAATAGTTGGTGTAGTATGTATAGTCTATGACTAGCAAGTACATACCCCTGGCTTTGTGTTTTTTAGCCAAGTTCCATCTCTGAGAGACATTAAACTTAGATGCATAACACATTTGAAAATGTGCAAAAAATCATGCAAAAGCCTCAGATCTCTCATTAGGCATTTAGGCACACATACTGAAATCATGGTAAATAACGTCAAAGTCAAATAATTGACTTAGTCAAGAGCCAAAAGGACAAGATGAATCTAATATCTTCTAGACATACTTTGATGCATGATATAATTATTTAACAAGACTTTTGGGAAAAATATTTTTTTTAAGTTTTGTGTGTGCGTGTATGCATATACATGTGTTAAAATAGCACTGATTTCATGCTGCAGAGTTAAAACTAAAATATTTACACACCTGTGAAACACTTAAATATATGCTGGTTTGTCAGCTTATGTACTTATAATTTTTTAAAATTACAAATGTTAAAATAATACAGCATTTGACCTTTTAAATGAACATTATAACCATATTTCCACTCTTGTATCTATATTTCTAACCCCACCAATCAATTATCCACACTAAATACCTCCTGATTACAGTTTGTAATATAAAAACTATTTCTAGCCTGAAGGAGCTAATGGAGTGGTGGAATGTACTGAAAAGTATTAGGATTAGTTGAGTTCTAATTTTTCTTCCTCCTGAGATGCTTGCATGTGATAAGAGTAGAAAATCTCCACAAAGGTTCAGTCAAAATTTTATTAAATTTCAATTCTATTTACCTCTGTTAACAAAATGATTTTTTTGTCTTCTGCTACATGACCCTAAGAAATCTTGTATTGTATTGGGTTGAATAATTTTCTGCAAATAGACATCAAGAACTACATGGATGACATTGAAATAAACAGAAAAGATTCACAGACTTGAAATTTGTGATTTATTAGCGATGAATCCTAGTGTTCAGTATATATGATTCTTCATCTTCACCATTGACCTGTCTTTATTTAAAATTGCCTAGAAGACACCCTTCTGGTTGTGTATATGAAGAACTTCCAAAGAGTCATAGCAGAAAAGAGAAAAACCACCTGAACACAGGTGGCAACCTTCCCCCAAGTTTAAGAGCCTAGTGTCACCGTGAAAAGTAAATAAAAGGCCAGGTGAATGTTGTTTTTCTGCTTCCTGACTGTAAATGTGATGTAGCATCTACCTCATGCTTTACCACCATGCCATGCCCACCATGAAAGGCTTAGTGCCTCTAACCCAGAATCAACTTCTTCATTTTGGTTACCAATCAGCTTTTCCATCACATCACTGAGAAATGTAACTAACTCGATATATTCACAAATCCCTGCACTACAAACATCATTTAATGTTATTCTTTTAAATCTTCTAGGCATTGTACTAAACCTTAGTTGTGCAATTTACTTCCTTGGGTTGTTTGAATAAGAATGGCCCTTAATAGACTCATGTTTGAATGCTTGGGCCGCAGAGACAGGCTGTATTGAGAGGTATGGGCTTGTTGAGGTAGGTAGGAGTGGCCTACTTGGAGGAAATATGGCACTTCGGATGTGGGCCTTTAGGTTGTCTACATGTTCACACTACACCCTTGGCACACAGTTTCCTTCTTCTGCCCTTGGAGTAAGATGTAGACCTCTGCTCCATCTCCAGTAGCATGTCTGCCTGCATATCACCATGCTTCCTGCCATGATTATAATGACTTACACCATGGAAACTGTAAGCCAGCTCCAATTAAATGTTTTCCATTATAAGAGTTGCAATGGCCATGTTGCCTCTTCACAGCCGTGAAACCCTAAGACACTTCCCAAGAAGAACCTTGAGGAGTAGGAATTATTTTACAAACAAAGCCTCTATTCTACTTACTTTCTTTTGGTGAAATTTTTTAAAAAATAAAGAACCAAAATAAATCTAATTGTCTTTAGTGTCCAGTTCATAGTCTGTTGTATTGGGAAGTCAAGGCAAGAACTCAAGTGGGAATTGGAGTCAGGAAGTGAATCAGAGATAGAAAATTTTGCTTATTGGCTTACTTCCTCTGGATCACTCAGTTACCTTTTCTTGTACAATTTAGGCCTACCTGCCCAGATATTGTATCAACCATGATGGGTGTGACTATCTAATGGGTCCTTCCACACCAACTAACAGTCCAGAAAATGCACTCCAGACTAGTCTAATGGAAGGGACTCCTCAACTGATAGTCCCTTTTAAAGTTTTTTCCAAGAAGACAGTTTTTGTCAACTAAGAAAACAAACAGAAATGATGAAAAAACCCAGAAAACTGGATGTGCAAACGCTTAGCATTTTAGTGAGAGTAGCAGCAGTGTGGTGCGTTGTATTTGTTCCCTAGCCTGACGGTGCTGTGGGAAGCCCATCTCCCCAAGCCTGGTGAAAGTATGGCTAAGTCTTGCACAATTAGTGATGGCTGTTTTCACATGCCTGTACCTGAGTTTCCCAAAGCCATCATCAGGATACTTTGTGAAGATTTCCTGGGATCTCTCCTAAGGTGTTAAGACATGGAGTTGTCTGAGGGCATATGAACCTTTGGCACAGATTTATTTTGTAGTTCACATCCTTCATGAATCATAGCCTAGAGTCTTACAAATGCAGAAGAAATGATGGCGACCATTTTCTGCTAGTGTCCTGTGAAAGAACTTAAAACCAACCAAAAAACAAGGAAATCAGTTGAATATCATAGACATTCCCACAAGCACAATAGATAGAACAGTCTTTTTAAATGTACTCACTACAATGCCAAAACAAATGCAGAAGGAATTTGGTGCCTACCATTTTCACAATATACATAAAGAATCTATGGAATTTTTGTAGGATTATTCTTTTTGTCCTCGAAATAGTATTTTCTTTGTTCTTTTCAACAAAGATTTCACTAATGTAAAATTGTTGTATTTGAAAGTTTTTATGCTAACCTCACTTCCTTTTTTATCTTCAGCTATAGTAAATATGAATATATGTAACTTAAAATTAGAAAGTATTTTTAGGTTTTGCTGAATTTTAATTTATGCTGAATTTCTCAAAAAATCAATACAAATTCTGTGTTGGAAAAAATTATTTGTGATATGCAAATGATCAATTCATCATATTTTAAGTTAATTCTTTGAGTACTGTATTTACATTGTTTCCAGGCCTTCCTTCCCAAAAGTCCTCTAGTGTCACTTCCCCACTGTCTTCTCTGATCTGTGTCTTAATTATTCTAGTTACTGCATACTGGATGTATTTAGTGTCACTTGAGTGTACTTCTGTATAGGGCTGATAACTTGGGATTAGATAATATTTTAGGGACTTTATCCCTGGAGAAAATTGCTTCTCCCTATCCTCAAGCACACTGGTTTAAGAAAAATACATATGCAAGTCATGGATATTGCAAATTATTGCATTGAGATAGAGTTGCACTGTAATGTAACTATGATAAGACCTCTTTGGAAATTCGAAACAATGTATTTATCTGCCATGGAGGAAGAAGAGTCACTTCCACAGATGGAAAGAAGCACATAAGCCAAATAGCCTGGGGATTTAGTGTGTCAGATCTAAAGACAGAAGACAGCAGGATGTATGAGGGTGAGGGTGCAACTGAATAAAATGATCCACAATTTTCCACTTTGTATTGGGGTATACATTGATAATTAGATGAATATTGTAAAATACTTTTATTTATGAATCTAATATTTTATCAAAATATTAGCATAGATAAAATAAACTTATAAATACATCTTATATAGCAGATTATATATATATACTAGGACAAATTTTCTTTGTAAGAGAACATGACATGATTTGCAAATTTCCAAAGGAGGAAATTAATTCACAGAGCTAAACAGCTGTGATTTATATTGTTATGTGAACCACAATAATATCCAGGATGATAAGATATCTCTTAAATTGCAATGATGGCACTTACATTTTGGCAGCAACTCTCCGATTGGAATTAAGGTCCTCCACACAGGAGGGAAATTATGTCTTGTAAGAGAAATATTATCAACTATTGTGAACTAATGAGATCATGAGCCTTGGAAGATGATTTACTATTACTACCTTACTAAATCAATATGATTCTTAACTATATTTTGCATAATTATCCTTATACCCACAGATAAATATAGCTTTCAATCATCAAAAAGAAAGAGAGAAAAAAAGGAAAGGAATAAAAGAAAAGAAAAGGAAAGGAAAGGAAAGGAAAGGAAAAATGAAAAGAAAAGGCCCCTCTTTCCAATAGACAGTAAACATTACAGAAAATCGCAAAACGCTGAAAGCAGCTCCTCATGTTGGACCCCTATAGATACATCTACCACACAAGCCCCACTCCAGTGTCTCAGGGAATGCCACAAGGTGGGGCAGAAAGATTCTAAGAGTCAGAGGACCAGCTATGAGATTGTGCCTCCTAGAGTAATTAGAGAAGCTACATTCAAACACAAGTGATGTGTGCAATGGGAAATATTAAAACAAGCCTATAAAAGATATAATTGAAATATTGTAAATTCATCTGTTTTATGAATATTGTATTGTTCCCATTTTTTTACAAATTAAAGAATTAAAAAATAGCACAAAGTCAATTAAAGTTGCGTATAACACAAACCAGAGGATTACACAAGACACCAACAAATCTTCTTGACCTATTTAAAATATTAACATTAATTTTGACAGCATATCCCCTTTGTGACCATAATAATCTTAAAGAATACAGCTGGTCATAAAACAGGGCTATTAGAGTGAGCTAGATATTTACATAGGTGTGTTAGTGCGTGTGTTTGCCATGTGGGCTGCCAGGCTTTGTTTTCAGTTCCCTGAGACACCAAGGCCACAAAGCAGCATCTGCCTGGATATTTTCATAAGGAATCTCAGATGACACTTTTATTTAAAGCCTCTATTTTTCCGCCAAAGCACAGGAAGTCAAGTCCAAGAATTCCTCTCCATCAGATTTAACTATAAGGTATAGCTCTAATACCCAATCCTTACATCAGGCAGAATCACTAGGGGGTGAATTATAACCAAATGGAAGTTTCTTGTACTTTTTCAGTTCTTTGTTTGGCAGCAATTGACTTTGTGATCTTTAAGCATGTGGCTAGTTCTGTAATCCAGGTGATACACCACCTTTCATGATTTATTAGAGGCAATGGCTGCATGCATATAGTAAAGTAAATTTTTTATTCCCTAGGACTTGGGAGTAAAAATCATAAATATTTTGAAATAAGATAATTTTAGCCCTTTGGACAAAACATCAAAGAAGATATTCATATTGTATTTCTGTAAATATTACCATGAAAAGCGGGACTGACTATACAACATGAATTCTGAGGAGTGGACTGAATAATGTCTTTTCTGCCAAAAATGTCATTATAGATATATAAAAGAGACCTTTTTGGAAATAGACTCTTGACCTTTATAACTAAATATTTTATGATAAGAGATATCAGATTTAGGGTAGATGACTGATATCTGTAATTCCTTTACTCCTGTAAAAAATTGGAGAGGACTATCCGTGGTACAGACACACTGAGGAAAAAGCCATGTAAAGGAGACAGATGTGTACAGCCCTGGAAATTCCGTGGATTGGCCGAAACCATCAAAGTTCAGGAGAGGGGCACAGAATAGATCATTCCTTAAAACTCTTAGAAGGAATCAACTGTGCTAGAACCTCCCTTTGCTTGTGTGCTTCTGGCCACCAGTACCATAGAAATATGCATTTCTAATCTTTTAAAACAATTTTTCATAGTAATTGGTGATGTTAGCACTTAGGTAGCTAATACAAGTGGCTATTAGGGTTGGAGAAACCTTGGAGGGAAAGGGGACAGGGGGAGGGGAGGAACATGATCTGGTATTGGGTAAGGGAAAAGGACTGAGGCCCTGAGGGCCAGCAGAATGAATAAAAACAGATGACCTCAGGATATAGGAGGTTAGGAAGACCTTCCAGAATGTACCAGAGACCCGGTAGGGATGAAGAAAAGCCTGTGGAAAAGAAGGTCCAGGAAAAGGCCCAAAGGCGGAATCCAACTCAAGGGGTAGACCCAAGGCCTGACACCATAACTGAGGTCTCACCAAGAGGGACCTATCATGACAACCCTACGAAAGACCCAACAAGCAGCTCAAAGAGTCAGATGCAGATATTTGCACCCAACTAACCAAGAGAAGCTGCTGATCACTGAGGTTGAATTAGGAAAAAGCTGGAAGAAGCTGAGGAGGAGGGTGACCCTGTAAGAGGACCAGCAGTCTTAATTAACCTGAACCCCTGAGATCTCTCAGACACTGGATCACCAACCAGACAGCACACACCAGCTGATATGAGGCCCTCAACACATATACAACAGAGGACTCTAGGGTCTGTGTTCATTCAGAGAAGATGCACCTAAACCTCAAAAGACTGGAGGCACCAGGGAGTTGAGTTTTGGCAGATGGTTGGGGTGGGAACTTTCTTGTGAAGACTTGGCAGGGGTGGAGGGAGATATTAAATATGGAACAGTAGGAGGGTAGACTGGAAGGGGAATAAAATCTTGAATGTAAACATAAAATAAAATTTTAAAAATCAAACACTGTATGAAACAGCTTCAAGTATCATAAAAACTTATAAGCATCATAGATAATTTTAAAAGAATGTAAGAAAGACTTCCTTCTTGCATAAAATACTAACGGGATCTGTGGCCACCAGTTCCATGCAGTCCACAACCTGCTCCAGTGGCGAGTTGCCTTCCCAGGCTGCTCTCTCCTGTCTGCGTTTGCATACTCATCCCTTGGCAGGTTGTTACCATGCCTGACACACATAGCTCATTCTGCAGCCAATTCTATCACAGCACCACCCCATTCTACCCTAAGGCATACTAAAGTTGCCCTTTCCAGGATGTCTCTCTGCCCACCAGGAGCATTGCAACAGGATATATATAGAAGTAGTTTAAGAATCTAGCCTCTATTCTAGAATCCATTTATTAAGTATACTTCAGGAACCCATATATTAAAGTAACTTAAAAGACAATCAGTTTTTTAGTTAAAATTGTTTTGAAGTTTGAACATCGTTTTCCTGACCCTAAAATGGAGTTCAGTGGTAAAGTAAATTATCAGTAATGTGTCAGGCCCTGTGTTTGATACCCAGCACAACAGAAAAAATCTAAAAACAGTATTTTTTCTCTTATGAGACACATGATTACATATACTCTAATATAATTTAACAAATAATTATAACTTAAAATGTTATAATTTTCAGTATTACAAGTAAACTACAAAATTATATACTCTGAGATCTTTCCAATAATGCAAGGTTGTCAAAGCTTCAGCAGGCGCCTATTCCTTCTCTATGAAAAGTAAAATCATGGGTCACTAAGAATTCATACTTCCATATCATGACTACTCCTTTCTTTGACGCAAACCCAGGGCTCATTACAACAGGACACAATATTTCTAAGGCCATGAACGAAACACCGTTTTTGAAATAAAAGTTTGAATTTACAAATAATCATTGTTTTATGGACCACCAAGGAAGTCTGGACTACACTGACAAGTAAGTATTAATGTCTACATGAAAAAAAAAAAAAGCCAAGAGAGATGAGAAGGATGAGACACAAAGCACACATGCTTTACGGATTAGGAAAACTTCACTACAATCCTAAGTTATCACACACAAAGAAACCTAATATCCACCATGAGACAGACCCCCTATTTTATGAATGTAGCCAGAAAAGTCCAACAAGAGCACAGGAAGGGGGCTTGTCAGTTTCAGTGCCAAAGCAAATAGTCTTCCGTGTGTGAGGCTTGTGGTAGACTAGCTGAAGAGCAGAACACTCCACACTGTTTACAGCTGTCTGAGGGTTGGCAGAACCTGCTCCTATCTGGATATTCAGTAATCACCTAATGACAGAGGAGCTACAAGAATCTTCTTCCAGCAAAGATAATTATTTTTTATAGTGCTGGCTTGATCTTTTCAAGCAGCCATAATATAAATGTTCCTAGTTCCAGAACTTTATAAATGAAGTATATTCCTTCTCATATTCCCTGAAGGTCAGGCATATCCAAGTTCAAGGCAGTGGCAGCTCAACTGACTGATGAGGAGAGCTTGGGCTCAGAGGTGAGATCTTCCATTTCTCAGTCTGGGGTCCAGCAAGTGCTCTCATATTTTTGGCTATATATCCAGGTCCTTTAGATAGTTTTCAATATTTTAGATATAGAGAAGTGAATAAAACAGACAAATACTGACTGTCCTAGAGGTTTTGCTATATTTAGAGGAAGAGTAAAATACAACACTAATTAACCATTTATACTAGAATGCTTTTGGTAAGATGGTCATTTGTACTATATTAATCCTGCCAATCCATGAGCATGAGAGATCTTTACATCTTCTGAGATCTTGTTTGATTTCTTTCTTCAGAGACTTGAAGTTCTTGTCATACAGATTTTTTACTTGCTTTCTTAGAGTCACAAAAATGTATTTTTTACTGTTTGTGACTATTAATACAATGAAAATAGCCATCTTATCAAAAGCAATCTATAGATTCAATGCAATCCCCTTCAAAATTTCAACTCAATTCTTCATGGAGTTGGAAAGAGAAATTTGCAAATTCAACTAAAATAACAAAAAACCCAGGATAATAAAAATATTCTTCAAAAATAAAAAAAATTCCAGAGGACTCAGAATACCCAATCTCAAACTGTATTACAGAGCAAATATGATGAAAAAAATTGTATGGAATTGATACAGACAGGCAAGTAGATTACTGGAATAGAATAGAAGACCCAGAAAAGAACCCACACACCTATAGTCACTTGACAAAAGAGCTAAACCCATTCAATGGAAAAACGACAGCATTTTCAACAAGTGGTACTGGTTCAACTGGAGGTCAGCAGGTACAAGAATGCAAAGAACCATTCTTATTTCCTTGTACAATGCTCAATTCCAAGTGAATCAAAGACCCCCACATAAAACCAGACACACTGAAACTAAGAAGAGAAAGTAGAGAAGAGCCTCGAACACATGAGCACAGGAGAAATTTTTCTGAACAGAACACTAATGGCCTATGCTCTAAGATCAAGAATCCACAAATGAGACCTCACAAAACTGTAAAGTTTCGTAAGGCAAAGATCAATCTCAAAAAGACAAAATGGTAACCAATAAATTGTAAGATGGTCTTTACCAATACTACATCTGATAGAGGGCTAATATCCAATATGAACTAAGAACTCAATAAGTTAGATTCCAGAGAATCAAATGACCTTACTTAAAAAGGGGGTACAGGGCTAAACAAAGAATTCTCAACTGAAGTATTGAGAATTGCAGAAAAGCATCTAAATAAATGTTCAACATCATTAGTACTCAGGTAAATGCAAATCAAAACAACCCCCCGATTCTACATCACACCAGTCAGAATTGCTAGGATCAAAAACTCAGGTGACAGCAGATGCTGGTGAGGATGTGGAGAAAGAAGAACACTCCTCCATTGTTGGGGGAATTGCAAGCTGATACAACCACTCTGGAAATCAGTCTGGCAGTTCCTCAGTATCAACTGAATTTGGTACTGCCTGAGGACCCAGCTATACTACTCCTAAGCATATACCCAAAATATACTCCAACATATCAGATGGACACATGCTCCACTATGTTCATATCAATCTTATTTATAATAACCAGAAGCTGGAATGAATCTAGATGTCTTTCAACAGAGAAATGGATACAGACAATGTGGTATATTTACACAATAGAGTATTACTTAGCTATTAAAAACAATGACTTCATAAAATTCTTAGGCAAATGGATAAAACTAAGAAATATCATCCCAAATGAGGTAACTCAGAGACAAAAGAACATTCATGGTATGCACTATCTGATAAGTGGATATTAGCCCAAAATCTCAGCATACCCAAAATACAGTCTACAGACCACAAGAAGCTCAAGAAGCACAAAGTCCAAAGTGTGGATGCTTCAGTCTTTCCTAAAAGAGGGAACAAAATACTCACAGGAGGAAATATGGAGTCAAAGTGTGGAGCAGAGAATGAAAAAAAAAATCCAGAGACTGCCCCACCTGGGGATCATCCCATATACAGTTACCAAACCCAGACAATATTGAGAGAAGTTCATGCTGACAGGAGCCTGATATAGCTGCCTCCTGAGAGGCTCTGCCACATCATGACATACATAGGTGGATGCTCACAGCCAACCATTGGATTGACAATGGGGTCCTCAATGGAGGAGTTAGAGAAAGGACTGATGGAGCTGAAGGGGTTCACAATCTCATAAGAACAACAACTCCAACCAACCAGAGCTTCCAGGAACTAAACCAAAGTTACACATGGATGGACCCATGGTTCCAGCTACATATGTAACAGAGGTTTGACTTGTTAGGTATCAGTGGGAAGAGAAGCTCTTGGTCCTGCCTCAGCTCAATGCCCCTGCGTAGGGGAATGTCAGGGCAAGGAGGTAAGAGGGTGTATGGAGAGTACCCTCATAGAAGCAGGGATGGGAGAGGGGTTTGTAAAGGGGAAACAGGAACAGGGGATATCATTTGAAATGTAAATAAAATATAACCCTCCAAAAGACAAGCAAACAAACAAACAAGATACCCTAGAAGGTGATGGAGAATATGTTTTCAGAACCCTGAGATAGGTGCCCTAATCACTGCTGGTACAGAAATCAGAATTTTAGTAGTAAGATAATCTTTACACAGTGCACAAGGGACGATCCCAACACATACCCTCCTATATACCCCTTACTCTCTTGCAAAGTCATTACCTATATTATCATTATTTCATAAATGGAACAGGAGAGAGAGAGAGAGAGAGAGAGAGAGAGAGAGAGAGAGAGAGAGAGAGAGAACTGAAAATATATAAATGCAAGTGGTCCAGTGCTTGATTTCAAGGATTTCATTCATCATTACAGTGGCATACATATGTTGGCCATAACCAACAGCTCTCTAATTGGATTTGAGACCAGATCAATAAAAAGAAAATCCTGCCTTGTACTAAAAATAGCCAAATACCCAGAGCTAGAGAAGCCATGAATCTTGGAAAAGAACATAAAACCACCACCTTCCTAAGCCATTATAATCTCTAACTATAATATATTTGATTTATGTTATATAGTCCTTACCCTTCTCCTTCTCTTTGCAAGCGATAAAGACCATTACAGGAAACCACAAACAATCAAAATACAAAACTGTGGATCTCAGTACCGACTGACATATCTATAATACAGTTCCTGAATTTCAGGGACAGTTGACCAAGGAAAAGCAGAAGAATTTTAAGTGCCCAAAGAAAGAGAATTTTGTACAGGTGGCTTTGATAGGGGCTTAGTTGAGTTTGCCTTTATTCTCAAAAGAAATGTTAGATTCAAACATTTCAGGAATGTGGGGGAACTGTTAAAGACTCACAGATGGACTAAACGCATTCTGCACTATTAGGTAGCCATGAGCCTTTGAGGTTAAGGCTGGTATGCAGTAGTTTAGATATGACCTCTAAGCACAAATATATTCTAATATCCTTTGATATGATTGGGAAATAGTGGGGATGAGTCCTTGAAAAGAATATTGATATTTCAACCCTTTTTTTTTCTCTCCTTGCCTCACTACAGCCATGAGATGAGTTGTTTTACTCTGTTTCCCACTCACCTCCAAGTATTGATGCTTCAACGTCGAGGAGGTCATATGATGAGCGCGGAAAAGATGAGTCAAAATGCCTTCTTCTATACATATAAAAATAGTATGGTACCTGCATTCCATCACTGAAGATTCTCTATAGTCATCTGGAGAAATTTTCAAAAAAAAAAAAAAAATCAAAAGACCCAAGGCAGCATGACACACTAGAAATATATAATTGAAGGATGCCATTGAGGAGAAGGTATTTAAATGTATTGCAGCAGATAGATGTAAGTGTAAAAAGAAAACATATATATGTTAATATGTCTCAATGTGTAGAGACTAGAGAATCAATTATATGTCAATCAACAAAACAGAAAACAACCAGAAGAAGAAAACAAGAGTACCTTTGAGAATGAAATGAAGACAATGGTAAAGTTCATAGCACAAGAAAGGCTCATAGCTCAATGCAAATATTAAATAAAGATTTGCTAAAGGAGAATCAAATATTACTTTTCAGCTAAAGAATCCTAGCTATAAAAATGACTCCTAAGAATATTTTGCTATACCCATAGATAAGTCTTGTTCAGCCATCACCAGAGAAGCTTCCTCTTGCAGGATATAAGATCACGTACAGAGATCCACAACTGAAAACTGTGCAGAGAGGACACACCTTCAAACACTTGCTCCAAAATGAGATGTTACCATCAAATTTCTCCCATCAGAGCTTAAGGATCCATGGGAAAGAGGAGGCAGAAAAATTGTAAGAGCCAGAAGAAATGAGACACACCAAGAAAGCAAGCCCTTCTGAACACAGCAGGAGCAATACACATATGAACTCATAAGACTATGGCAGCACACACAGAGCCTGCTCAAGTTCAAGTCAGATAGGGTCCTAACACTGAGATCAGAAATGAATACCAGTCCTCAACCTAACCCCAAAGGAATCTCCAACTGATAACCATTCACACATAAAATAAAAAACTCATTTTCTCCAACCGAGTTTTACTGGGTATAAAAACTATTCCTATGGCCAGCCCAACTCACCCTCATGTCAAGCAGTAAATGGGCATCACCAAATAAAGAGAAGAAAAAAAAAACAAAAAAATTAAGAAAATCAAAAGAAATATGCATAGATGCAGAGGCATACGTCCAATTTCCCAGAAAAACACATTACAAATGAGAAAAATAAGTGATGTGGAATTGGATGTGATAAAATGTGGGGAAAACTCTGGGAGGAGTTGGGGAGAAAAAAACAATCAAAATACATTATATAAAATATGTCTTCAATTAAAACTATAAAAAATAAAATTAAAAAGGAATACTTTTAGGAAAGTGGATGCATCTAGAGAATATCATCCTGAGTGAGGCAACTCAGTCACAAAAAAAAAAAAAAAAAAAAAAAAAAAAAAAAACAGACATAATATGCAGTCACTGATCATTGGATTCTAGCCACAGAAAACTCGGAACACTCCAGAAACAACTGGGAGGCCATATGAAGCTCACGCATAACAAAGGCCATACAGTGAAAGTCTCAGTCCTTCTTAGGAAAAAAAAAAAAAAGAGTATAGCACCCTCTCAGAGTGTGGTACACCTAGACCTTAAATCATTAACAATCCAAGAGCTGAGAATATAGCCTTGTGGCAATTTTTGGTATTCAAAGATCATTATGTTTAATCTATACACACCAAGAAAACTCTGACAGTTTCCATGTTACATTCTCTTCTACATGTACTTTATGGTTATGGTAACTAGTGGGATTTCAATGCATGCTATCAAACTTCTAAAAAAATTGACAGAACGCTTTTTAAAATCTGTACATGTATCTCTCTTCTTTAAATGAAGTTGTAAGAAAAATAAAAATTAATAAAAGAAATACTCAGTAATAAAATAGAAGTTCATGATAAACTCAGAAAACAGATTCAGTGAAAGACTTCTATGACATCATGAACTTAGATATTTCTAAAACCTATTTTAAAGTAAATATAAAATAACATACTTGAATTTATTAAACATTTACAGTTATATTGTGTATATTTACACGTAAATATGGGTATCTTGATTATTTACATGCAATTATATAAATTAAATTAAAACTTATTAAGATTTGAGTAGTGTATTTCTTATACAAATAACATTAAACTACTTTCTATGTTTCTTCACCATCTTTAAAAAAATAATAATACTAATATCTATTCTTTCAAAGTGAACAAAAGTCCAGGTAGCAATGCATAAGAAAGAAATACACATTGAGACAATCATATAATCCATTTTCTGTGAAATATCTGTAGAATAGATCATTAGCAGTTTACTTTCAGCTCTTCTTTTAGTAGGAAATATTTTTGAAGTACATGGTTGTAAAAAGAATAGTGTTTAAACACTAGAAGAAATTCAGGGAGTCCTTTCTTCTCATAGTGTGAATGCTTTTTAGTCAAGAGTATTCTTTCATTTCCAAATAAAAATCTGATTTCAATTGCTCCTAATGGCTGAGAAACAAGATGCCAAATTCAAAACTAATAAGAATATGCATTAAAAAGTTGTTTGAGTTCTTTTCTTCACAAAACCTTTTACAAAAATGTTTAGTTTAGTAAAGTTTGTATTTTTCACATTTTAATAATAGTGATATTTCTCAGGTAGGCCTCAGTTTACCAAAAACTACCTCAAACATAATCATAATTCAAAAGGCATGTGTATCTCATTTCCAAAATGAAAAAAAAAAGTGCCATGCTGAATTGTTT
The DNA here is from genome assembly GCF_963924665.1 of Micromys minutus. NCBI lineage: Eukaryota > Metazoa > Chordata > Mammalia > Rodentia > Muridae > Micromys > Micromys minutus. The sequence continues at coordinate 182,718,385 of NC_137969.1, read as the reverse complement.
AAAAGAAGTAATATATTGGTGAATTTCTTCTGGTTATTTAGCTTGGAATACTGTGCCTAAAATGCTGAGCTTGGAGTCCCATAAAGCTTGTTCTGCTTTGCAAGTATCACTCCCAGCTTAATTTAGGCCAGGCATGTGTTTGCTTTGAAGGAACACAAACAGAAACATTAGTTGTTCCTGGCTGACTCCTTAGCAGATGATTCAAGATTTTCTGATCGTTATTATGACATTGACTGCACCCTGAATTGCAGTCTTGAATGAGGGAAAGAACCAATAAAAGTAAACAGTAGGTTATCATTTATCTTTATAAAATATAAGAAAAAACCTCTAATAGATGGATTGCAGTTAAATATACTTTGTATTCATGGGAGGCAGCTTACCTTCAAAGCTATACAAGCTTCGCATATACACTACAATTACTATTCAAGAGTTCTTATGTGCTATCGCCATTTGAAATCTAGCACATTTTAAAGAAAACCTATTTATAAACTTTTTTTCTGATTCTAAACAATAGAAATGACACTTTAGTCTTACCAGTAGTTGTTATTTTGATTTCTTTTCCAAGAATTATTTTTTTTCTCACCTAGCATGAACCCTTTAAAACAATATATCTTTTGCAATTTTTTTTTGCTTCATTCATAATTTAAACCTTTAAAAAATAGTACTTTATGTGGTCACTACTTGACTACTAGTTTATGTTTAGTTGCATTTTGTGCTTTTTGTTTATTTTGGTATTAATACAGGTGAACATGGTTTCTGATGGTTAGTAAATGTCTAATTTCCAGCATTTTAATCACTGCTTTGTGTATTAAAATTAATCATATCTCTGGTAGGTTATGTACTTAAATATTCATGAAATTTTTATTTGTTCATCCTCCTCCTTTTAATAGAATCGTTGATCCTTTTACATTTATTGTAGTTCTGTTACTGTTAAGTTTAAGTGTATTGGCTACAAGTGTCTTCCCTTCAGTTTCTCCCTTATAAACCTTCAGAATTTCATCCCAATTTCATGGTTTCTTTCTTCTTATCTGAATCCATTTATTAATATCTATATGTGTATGGGTAAAGGTACATCTAGGAGAACATGAGTAACTTCTCATGAGCTGTATCTTTGATAATGCTGGCCATCTCATTCCCAATAGCCATCAGCTGCCAATAGATCCTCAGTGATGGATTGAGACTTCATCATCACCACCACCCCTACCACACAGCTACTTGCTGAAAATTTGTCTGGTTTGTTCTTGAACAGGTCTTTTGCATGCAATCACAAGAACCACTGTAAGTTTTTGTGTACAACTCTTTGTATCTAAAGAACACTGTTCCTCTGTAGTCATTTATTGTATCTTGTCTCCTACAATCTTTTGGTCTCCTCTTCCATGATGACTTTTGAGCCTTGGTTGGTAGTGTGTGGTTTGAAACTTGGTGAAATTCCTTGAAAGGGTTCATAGAAGCTCCAGTGCATAAACCACAGCTTGTGAGCTGGAAGTTCTTTTCTTAGGTAGACAGAAAGGCATTAATGTTTCTGCATCAGTGGAAGAAACTTGAGAAAGCTCCCTTAAGAAATGCTTAGGCAAATAGAAGGAACTAGAAAATATCATCCTGAGTGAGGTAACCCAGTCACAAAAGAACACATATGGTATGCACTGACTGATAGTGGCTATAACCCCAAAGCTCAGAACACTGAAAAAAAAAAATGCACAGACCATATGAAGCTCAAGAAGAAGGAAGATCAAAATGATGAAGCTTCTGTCCTTCTTAGAAGGAAGAACAAAATACTCACATTAGGAAATACAGAAACAAAGAGTAGAGCAGGGACTGAAGAAAAGATCATTCAGAGACGGCATCACCTGAGGATCCATCCCATTTTCAGCCACCAAATCCAGTCAGTATTGCGAAATGTCAAGAAGTGCTTGCTGACAGGAGCCTGACATTGATGTCTCCTGAGAGGCTCAGTCAGAGCCTTACTAATACAGATGAGGATCCTTGCAGCTAACCACTGAACGGATCACAGGGACTGATCCCCAGTGGAGGAGGATTTTCCAGAGAAAAAAACTAAAGGGGCCAAAGGGATTTTCAATCACATAGGAAGAACATTATCAACCAACCCTTCCCCCCAACCCAGAGCTTCCAGGGACTAAAACACCAACCAATCAGTACATATGAAAGAACCCATGGCTCCAGCCACATATGTTGCAGAGGATAGCAACAATAGGAGGAGAGCCCTTGGTCCTGTGAAAGCTAGTATGGCCAATGTAGGGGAATGTGAGGGTGAAGAGGTGGGAGTAGGTGGGTGGGAGTGGGAGCAGCTTCATGGAAGCAAAGGGAGAGAAAGGGGGATTGGAAGAGAGGAGAAAAGTAATAGCATTTGAAATGTAAACACATAAAATACCCAATAAAAAGAAATGGAAATACATAAAATATCCAATTTAAAAACAAAACAGTTTCTGGGGAAAATATTTTTTAAAAAATATTTGTAGGGAGCTGACACCAACATCTTAAAAGTTCCATACATTTCTCAGGATGTTTTCCATTTGGGATACACATCTTACCTGTCTACACCTTAAGTCATCATGGTAGGCACTAAGTGTTTAATATAAGCTTAAAGGGGCAGAAAAAGACATGATTCCAACTATTTGGTCTCCAATTACAAGAACACTGTAAAAGTTCAGTCCCATTTACTTTACATGCCTGTTCTCCTAATTGTAAATAAATAAATAAATAAATAAATAAATAAATAAATAAATAAATAAATAAATCAATCAATAGATAGATAGATAGATAGCACACAAAAACTTATGAAAGTTGGACTGATCATCCAGGCTTTCTTTTCTGGTCCTCGGCTAATTTTTGTCCTTTTTTATATACTCATTATTCAAAGCCAATTGACCGATTAAAGAATGCCACTCTTACACCAAATGAAGACCCTGAAGTCTTTATTTGAGTCAATAGACTTACAATGTAGTAAGTGACAGTGTCTGGCTATACCAGAATGCTACTCAAAAATCTGGACACTTCTGGCACAACATTTTAAAGATCCCTATAATCAACAGACTCCAAATCAAGGGTTCCCACTGTCCAGGAAATATCCTGCACTTATGACACTCTTTCCTCCTCTCTAAAAATCTCTATCCTTAGATACAAGCATATGAATTATAACCTTCATTGTGCAATGTTGGTTCTTGTGGTGCCCAACCATCTCCACAAATGTTTACCATGATCAAGTTTTGACTTTTCTATCCACGTATTAGTTTGTCTGTTTTAATATTTGTGTAAATAGAACTGAACAACTATGTGTCATTTGCTTATTTAAACTTCCCCATCTTAGTAATGCGTTATTGGAAATCAACTCTGTTGTTTGCATCAGGAGTTAATTCTTTTTAATGCATCTACCATGGTATTTAAACATATGCATATCATCCTTTTATCCATTTCACACTGATGAACAATGAGGTTAGTATATGCTCATTTAAAATGAGTTACACACTAGACACACTAGTATAATGCCACTAGTATCTGTCATTGTTAACCTGTTTAGTTTTCTCAGTTCCATTGGTTATATATAAAAATATCTGGTCATGTTTGTAGTCCTCGTTGACGTGTAATATTTGTATCTTATATTATTATATCAACAATAAATTTAATTTAAGGCATATAAACACAAAGTTTTAGAACACAAAACCAAAGTCAAAAACCACAAGCAGTAGATCTCACATACATTACAACAAGAAATTAGGATAAATATACCATTCTAAATGATTACATACTATTAAGTATCTAAGGAGAAACCTAAGCTAAAGAGAACTATATCTTCAGTGAGAACCTTTTTCCAATTGAAATAAAGCAATTGAAGAAGGCACTAGAAAGGGAAAGAACTCCCATGCTCCTCCATTGGCATATTTACTTTTGGATTGTATTTCTGGATTCAGGAGATGTGGCATCAGAATTTTTACAGCAATGTAAGTAACTAATTTAATTTCATTAAATTAATTTAACTTCATTAAATTAATTCTGTTAATCTAGATAATGAAATATCTTTGCATTGTTTACCTTGGCATGTCATTTCACCACAGCCAGAATAACTACTGTCAAGATATCTGCAAGTACTAGAGAGGAGGCTGAGAAAAGGGGACACTTGGTTCACTATTGCAGGGGAACTTTTAACTATAAATTGTTAACCTGGAATACATGAGACCTTTTCTCAGCCAGAGAAATATATAAATAAGTTAGCAGTAGAAAGTGCATGATTGTCTAATATTTTAAATTTCTAATAGAAAAGTATACTTTATACAAATTCTTTCTCATTTAAAAGATGTATTTCTCTCTCCTTTTTTATTAATCATTCCTTCTGTTTACACCTCAAATGATGTCCTCCTTTCTGGCTACTCTTCCACAAATCCCACATCCCACATCTGTGCTCCCCCTCTCCCCTTTGCCTCTATAAGGGTGCTCCACCCACCTACACACCCACCATCCTATCCCACTTCTCCAGCATCCCCATATTCTGGGGCATCAAACCTGCATAGGACAAGAGCTTCCCATCTCATTGATGTCAGACAGGCTATGCTCTGGAACATACGTGTCAGGATCCATGGATCCTTCCCTGTACACTCCTTGGTTGGTGCTCTAGTACTTGGGAGCACTGGGTGGTCAGGCCAGATAACATTGTTCTTCCTATGGGGTTGAAATCGCCCTTTGCTCCACCAGTTCTTCTGCCAGCTCCTCTACCAGGGTCTCCGAGCTCAATCTAATGAAAGGACCCAAGCATCCATATATACATTGGTCAGTTGCTAGCAGAACCTCCCAAGGAACAGCCACACTAGGTTCTTGTCAGCAAGTGCCTCTTGGCAACACCAGCAGTGTTCTGCTTTGTTATCTGTAGACTTAATGGATTCCCAGGTAGGGTGGTTCCGGGATGGCCCTTCCTTCATACATTGCTCGACTTTTTGTCCCTGATTTTAGTTTGGACAGGAACATTTCTGGGTTAAAAACTTTGAAATGGGTGAGTGGTCTGACTTCATGAAATTCACAGGCAACTAGAAAATATCATCTCAGACACAAATGAACACACATGGTATGTACTCACTGATAAGTGGATATTAGCCCAAAAGCTCACAATGCCTGTGATACAACCCACAGACCATTTGGAACGTAGAAGGAAGGAAGAGCAAGACTGTGGATGCTTAACTCCTGCATTGAGGGGAGGATCAAGATCTACTGAAGTGGAGAGAGGGGAGACCTGGGAGAAAGAGGGGTACAGGAGAAAATTGGGGGGGCAGTATCAGATACTGGAGAGATGGGAGAGGGTACAGAGGGACAGGAAATCAAATAAAAATATGTTGCAGTGGGCAATGAGAAACTGGGGTTAACCACTGGAGGGTCCCAGATACCAGGGAAGGGAGAAGCTCCCAGGACCCAAAATGGGATGGCCTTAGAAGAAATGTGCAGTGAAGGGGAGATAGAACCTATAGAAACCACCTCCAGTGGATTTATATTAAATTTTATCCTCTTGCCTTTATAGACCTATCAATCCTCAGAAAGATCTGGGAGGTCAGACTCACTGATCACACCTGAATGTAGAGAGGGACAGCTAGCCTGAGAGTTCTGATATGCACTGTGCCCAGTAATGGCTTCTAATAATTTGCCAGATGGTTTCTTCATACACATCTGGATAGAGAGCTAGACCAGACATCCATCAACCCTTATTCTTGTACACAACTTCTTACCTGTACTCTTCGTGTAGAGAAGTGATCGAGGTTTATATAAAACTGAATTAAGTAGATGGTGTGAACAGTTTGAGGGTGCTAAGTGCCTTTGAGTTGGCCCAGAGCAGAAAACATGGACTTCTTATAGATTGCTTTTCTCAGTTCCATCTAGTCTTTCCTCTGGGAGGTGTGTGGCCATGCACTCAAACACTCCCTACACTAGCTTGCACACACTGCTGTGAAGATCTCTTTCCATCCACTACTGAATTTTCATGTCACACTACCTCTCAGTGAAACCAATTTCTTGTTGAGACAGAAGCTGTGTATATGTGCAGATCCCTAAGGAAACTACTCATTTTCCAGACATCTTAGCCTTTCCCCAGGATGCAGCAAAGATGAGGGTAATGATTTCACAAAAAAGTGACAGAGGGATAAGTAAGTTAATAGTAACTCTAAAAGCTTAGAAATGACTGTTGTTTTATCTCGGAGAAGATCTTATGGCTAATCTCTAAGGATATATTAGTAAGATAATCAAAATATTATAAATGACCATAAAATAAAATTAATATGCTGCAAAGACATCACACACACACACACACACACACACACACACACACACACACACACACACACACACCTATGAAAGTGTTTCTATTATTTAGAAAGTTTTACTACTTAATGAAAAGATCAAAGTCCTTAGTCATCAGGCAAATCAAAAAACCCCTAAGATTCCACCTTGCACCACTCTGAATGGCTAAGATCAAATTTTCAGGTGACAAAAGGTGTTGGCAAGGATGTGGAGAAAGAGAAACACTCCTCAACTGATGGAAGAATTGTAAACTAGTACAACAACTCTGAAAATTAATCTGGCAATTCCTCAAAAAACTGTAAATGGATGTATCTGAGTACCCAGCTATACCATTTCTAGGCATATACTCAAAAGACACCCTACCACACCATAAGAACATTTGCTCCACTGTGTTTATATAGCATCCTTATTTGTAATAGCCAGATGCTTGAAACAACCCAGGTGTCCCACAAATGAGGAATGGATACAGTAAATTTGGTTCATTCACACAATGGGACACTATTTAGCTATTAAAAATAAGGACATCATGAGCTTTCCAGGCAATGTGGTGAGACTAGAGAATATCATTCTAAATCAGGTAACCAAGGCCCAAAAGGACATGCATAGTATGTACTCACTAATACATAGATATTAGCCAAAAAGTTTCAAAATACCCAGGATATAATCCACAGAACTCAAGAAGGTCAACAAGCAGAAGTTCCCAAGTGAGGATGCTTCAATTCCACTCGAAAGGGAGAAGAAAATAATTATGGGAGGCAGAGGGAGGGAGGAACCTGTGTGAGAGAGGGAAGTGGGTGGGGAAAAGGGGAACATGATCAGGTATAGGAGGGGGAGACAGGAGAGAAGCCCTGAGGACCCACAGAATGAATAGAAATATGCAACCTCTGTGGATGGTAGGTGGGATGATTCTCTAGAAAATACTAGAGACCTGGGAGGTGAGAGATTCTCAGGACTCAAAGGAGGAACCTTCGATGAAATGCCCTACAGTGGGAAGAGGGAACTCCTAGAACCCCTAGAAGGCACTCCAGTTAAAAAACAGAGCACCAAGTGGAGGGATGGGGTTGCCATTACACAGTCAAAAACTCTGACCCAGAATTGTACCTGTCTAAAAGAACTGCAGGGACAAAAATGGAGAAGCAACTGAGGAAAAATTGGTTCAGTGACAGGTCCAGCTTGGGAACCATCTCACGGAGACCCTCCAAGGTCTGACACTATAGCTGATGCTATGATGTTTTTACACACAGGAGCCTAGCATGGCTGCCCTCTGAGAAGCCCAACAAACAGCTGACTGAGACAAAAGCAGATACTTACACCCAACCTTTGTGGTTAAATAAGGGAAAGGCTGGAGGAAGCTGAGGGTGACTCCATTGGATTACCAGCAGTATCAACTAAGTCAGACCCCCTAAGATCTCTCAGACACTGAGCCACCAACCAGGCAGCATACACAAGCTGGCCCGAGGCTCTTGACAACTAAATAGCAAAGGAGTGGTCTGGCCTCAGTGGAAAACGTGCCTAACCCTCAAGACACTTGAGGCTCAAGGGAGTAGGGAGGTCTGGTGGGGGAAAAACCATTCTCTTGGAGACAGTGGAAAGGAGGAATAAAATAAGGAACTGTGGAAGGAGGTACAGGGGCGTGTTCAATGGCAGGACTGTAAAATAATGAAAATAATAATAATAAAGGAAGCAAAAAAGTATTTGCTACTAATAGTTAATTTTAGCACCATTCTAGGCATTTGTATGAGGCTCTTCTTCATACTTCACATGCCAGTATCATTTCCATTATACAGATATAAAAATTGAGGCACAGAAAGGTTATATGAAAAGATGCTTCAGTTCACTTGCACAGGAGTGCTCAAGCAGCCGTCAGATCCAGAGTGTCTAGCCAAGTAGTCTAGAGTGGGGCCAGTCAGCTACATTGGGTAGGTCTACTATGTGTTAGGTGGTTTATGGGGTGTTTTATATAGATTAGCTAATTCAGACTGTGACATTTGTTATAATTATCTCTGCTTGTCAGAAGAGAGAACAGAGGCTAACTAATTTGCCAAAATTACAAAGCTAGTAAGTGGTTGAGTTGGATTTTAGTAACTTGCCAAAGTTAAAAAACTAGGAAGTGAGAACACTCAGTTTCAAACTTGATTAAATTGTATTCATGACACTTTGCCTAGGAAAGCAGTATGTAATATTTTTAGTATTCTTAATTTTTTTATAATCTCAATTTATGCATGAGGTATAAAGATTCAAGCATCTGGACATTTTCCTTCCATGGCATGCCTCAGGCTTTAACAATGCCTGATAAATGAGGCATCACTGTACCCCACAACACACGGGGGACAGTGATTGGATTTCCAGCACTACAGCTGAAACCAAACCGGGGCTTTGAAAGGGGACATATAATTGGCTTTGGCTGCACTTGAGGTTTTCCTGGGATGAAAAAGCTTCTTAGACAAAGAGGGAAATCTTTCCATTAAGTAGCAAACACTTCATTTCTGTATAAATCCTTGGATAAGATAACTTACTGATTTTATATTTCTCTGTGAATGCAATAAAATCCAAAGAAAATGGAAGAAAAAATCTCTCAGCGTCAACTGGTTCCACAGACATTCCTCTGAGCGTTGCAGAGCTGGAGCACACATAGAGAAGGATGGAACGCTGACTTCCTGCACTCTGTCCTCAGAGATTGATTGGCTTTTGAGCCTTTGGTGTGAGTCGAGGTGGCGCATGGCAGCACACATACATCTTGTGCTTTCAAGATAGTAGAGAATGAGGCACAGGACTTTTAAATGTAAGGACGATAAATGCAGGAAAAGCTGATGAAGAGAAGCAGCCACTGTCTGACCCTGGTTAGAGACATATTTACCCATGAGTGTAAGCCAGAGCGATTGAGTACAGACATGCTCACAATGTACTGCTTTCGTGGCATTTGTAGGCTACTTCAAAGAATACTGTTGTTTATTTATTCTGACTAAATTATTCTACCTTACCTTCATAATTTATACAAATTGCGTTTAGTAAACATTCCCTTAAAAAATGGAGTCTCTCCGGTAGTTTCTACAGGGTTGTAGGTACAAAAAGAGAAGCTGAAAGAACTGTTGGTTTGTTACTGTTTTCTTTGTTTTATTTTGGTTTGGTTTGGTTTGGTTTGGTCTGTTCTGGTCTGGTTTGGTTGCTTTAAAATATCATGTCATGGGCTGAAGAGTTAGCCTAGTTAGTAAAATGTTTACCATAAAGATTTTTGAACCTCAGATAGTCTTGGTAGCTCAGGGTTTTAATACCGGTGTAAAGAAGGTAGAGACAGGCAGATGCCTGGGGTATTGAGAACTAGCTAGCCTAACCTATTTTGGCCAGCTCCAAACTAGTGAGGGACCATGTCTCTAAAAACAAGGTTCCTGGTGGTGCTTATAAAATCAGAAGTTGCCCTCTGGCCTTTCTATGTACACACACAGGCATGTACTAGCACATAAATGAACATGCAAAACTATGCAGAAAATAATCATTTCAGTTTGAGTCTGGGCTCATTCAAAATGGCATGTGCTGTAGGTGTTGGATATTCACCAGCAGGAACATTCTACTTTCCTTAATCTATCCGCAGAAGCTTGCAAAAATAAGCAATGTATATTGCTAGATAAAATTGCTTAGCTTTTGAACTTGAATTTCCAAGAACATGTTCAGCAATGCAGTGGGATACCTATCATGAGCATAGACTCCCGATGAGCCAATTCTGGTACGAGTACAGCCTGGCCACAGCCCTCACCTCGTAGGGAGTTATGCTTTTATATTTGGCTGTTCTGCTGAAGCCAAAAGCCATGGCCAACCTGACTGCCCCAGAGTCTTTCTTCAAAGAAAGGGTCTCCTGGAAAACGCTGGATCCAGTATAACTGGGGGACAAACACAAAAAGGAACACTTGGAGCAGAGGTGAGGAAGTAGGGAGAGGAGAGGAGAGAGAGAGAGAGAGAGAGAGAGAGAGAGAGAGAGAGAGAGAGAGAGAGAGAAACCAAGCAGATTGGAGTCTTCTTGCCAGCAATAAGAAGCATGTGTCCAAGTATCCCCAATCTTTACTATTCACTGTGTGATCTAGTGTATATATCCTTTATCATTTCTTATGGAATGCAGTACACATACGTCTTGGTATTCAACCAAAGGAGTCCAAACCTTATGTCCACAGAGATGTTTGCACATAAATGTTGGTAGTAACTTTTTAAATGGTGAACATTAGCATGATATTTCATGGCTAATAAATGGCTAACTAGGGCATTTCTGACAATTAAAAATTATTACTCAGTGATATAAAGACATTATCTATTAAGGTATGAAAGAAATGTGGTTAAGTTTAATCAGAAAATGATGCAATTCTAATTTCTATAATATCCTGAGAGAGGCAATGAAATAGTAAACAAAATGACAACAACAACTAAAAACAAAAGACCAGATCAGTAGTTGCCATGGGTTGGGATTAGATAAGATCAGTAGTTGCTATGGGTTGGGGATTCTACAAGAAGAGATGAACAATAGACAAGATTTCCAGGCATTGAAACATTTCACGTGACATTAAAGTAATGCACACTCATCATTGCCACATAGAATGGCCAATTCCAAGAATGAATCCTAACACAAAACCATGGACCTTTTATCTTAAGTCAGTTTTGGGGTGTCATGTGTCAAATGTCACTCTCCGATTGATGTTGTCAATAATACTGGCACAGTAATAGGAAGTATACCATAATATTTTGCATTTTTTATCTCAGTTTTACTGTGAGTGCAAAATTTCCAAAAAATAACAAATTCTTCAAAATAAAATAAAATAAAATAAAATAAAACAAGAAAAATGCAATTTCTTAAGTATTTTAGGACCCTGTGTTACTTATAGCTCACAGCTACTGACCCAGACAGTGAATTAGACTATTTCAGTCACTGCAAGAAGTTCCATCATATTGTGCTGTGCTGGTACCCAACGTTTCACACTCCAGTACTGCACTGGCATCCACTGCTTCACACTTCAGTGCTGCACTGGCATCCACTGCTTCACACACCAGTGCTGCACTAACATTCAACATTTCACACTCCAGTGCTGCACTGGCATCCACTGCTTCACACTCTAGTGCTGCACTAACATTCAATGTTTCACATTCCAGTTCTGCACTGGCATCCACTGCTTCACACTCCACTGTTACACTGGCATCCAATGCTTCACAATTCAGATAATGAAGCAGATGCTCAGAGAGTTCCTGACTGCACTGCAAATAGCTCTGATGTTAGATTTTTCTTAGCCTGCTTCATGCCATCACATTATGATGCCATGAAGACTTTACATATTACAGAATATTATGTTACATTTAAATACATGTATACGTAGCTTAAAGCATATGAAGCTTTTAATGAAAATATTCAACAATATTCCCTTTTAATGAAAATATTCAATTTTTTTCTGCTGCTGCTTTCGCTCTTAAGAAATACAATATATACAAAATCGTTCATCTCCTGTGCAATCGAACTTATTTCTCCTGGGTAAATGTTGCTGTGTGTAAGAAAAGTCGAGCACTTCCTTAGATGATTCTCAGCCATTTGATATTCCTCAGTTGAGAATTTTTTGTTTAGATCTGTACCTTATTTTTAAATAGGGTTGTTTGATTCTAGGGTGTCTAACTTCTTCAGTTCTTTGTATAACTTGGTTATTAGGCCTCTATCAGATGTGGAGTTGAAAAAATCTTTTCCCAGTCAGTTGGCTGCCATTATGTTTTCTTGACAGTGTCTTTAGCCTTACAAAAAAATTTGCAATCTCATTAAGTCCCATTTGTAGAAATTTGACCTTAGAGCACGAGCCATTGGTGTTCTGTTCAGGAAAATTTTCCTGTGCCTATGTGTTCTAAGGTTTTCCCTATTTTCTCTTCTAATAGTTTCAGTGAACCTGGTTTAAAGTGAAGATCTTTGATCCACTTGCACTTGAGCTTTGTACAAGGAGATAAGAAAGGGTCTATTTTCATTCTTCTGCATGCTGAGTGCCAGTTGGACCAACACTATTTGTTGCAGAAGATGTTCTTTTTCCATTGAATGTTTATAGCTACTTTGTCAACAATCAAGTGACCATATATGTGAGGGCTCATTTCTGGATCTTCTATTCTATTCCATTGATTCACCTGCCTGTCTCTGTACCAGTACAATGCAGTTTTTAGCACAATTGCCTTGTAATATAGTTTGATGTCAGGGATGGTGAATCCCAGATGCTTTCTTGTTGTTGAGGATAGATTTTGCTATTCTAGGTCTTTTGTTATAGGTGGAATTCCACATTGCTCTTTCCACCTGTATGAAGAATTGGGTTGGAATTTTGATGGGGATTGTATTGAATCTGTAGATTGCTTTTGGTAAGAAAGCCATTTTTTCAAGTTTGATCCTTCCAATCCATGAGAATGTGAGATCTTTAATTTTTCTGAGATCTTCCTCGATTTCCTTCTTCAGAGATTTGAAATTCTTGTCATACAGGTCCTTCATTTGCATAGTTAGAGTCACACCAAGGTATTTCATATTGTTTGTGACTATTGTGAAGGATATCTTTAACTAATTTCTTTCTCCTCATGTTTGTGCTTTGAGTAGAGGAAGGCTCCTGATTTCTTTGAGTTAATTTTATATCCAGCCACTTTGCTGACCTTGTTTATCATCTGTAGAAGTACTCTGGTGCAATTTTTGGGTCACTTACATACACTTTCCTGTCATCTACAAACAGTGATATTTTTACTTCTTCTTTCCAATTTTTATACCTTCGATTTCTTTTAGCTGTGTAATTGCTCTGATCAGGAATTCCAGTACTATGTTGAATAGATAAGGGAAGAGTGGGTAGCCTTGTCTAGTAGCTGATTTCAGCGGGATTGATTCAAGTTTCTCACTATTAAGTTTGATGTTGGCTATTGGTTTGCTGTATTTTGCTTTTATTATATTTAGGTGTGGTCCTTGAATTCCTATTCTTTCCAAACCTTTTAAGATGAGGGTGTGTTGAATTTTGTCAGTTGCTTTCTCAGCACCTAGTGAGATGACCATGTAGTTTTTTTCTTTGAGTGTGTTTATATGGTGCATTATGTTGATGGATTTTCATATATTAAACCATCCAAGCATCCCAGGGATGAAGCCTACTTGATCATGATGAATAATGGTTTTGATATGTTCTGGGATTCAGTTTGCAAGGATTTTGTTGAGTATTTTTGAAACAATTCTCATAAGTGAGATTAGTCTGGAATTCTCTTTCCTTGTAGGGTCTTTTTTTGCTTTAGGAGCGAGGGATAACTGTGGCCTCGAAAAATGAGTTAGGTAGTGTTCCATCTGACTCTATTTTGTGGAATTGTTGGGAGATAATTGGGATTAGGTAGTCAATGATTGTCTGATAGAATTCTACACTGAACCCATCTGGAACTGGGCTTTTTTTGGTTAGGAGACTTTTGATCACTGCTTCTATTTCTTAAGGCGTTATAGAATTATTTAGATGGTTTACCTGGTCCTGGTTTAACTTTAGTATCTGGTATCTGTCTACCATTTCCATTCACCATTTCCTCCAGATTTTTCAGCTTTGTTGAGTATAGGTGTTTGTAGTAGGATCTGATGATTTCCTGAATTTCCTCAATTTCAGTTGTTATGGCTTCACTTTCCTTTCTTATTTTGTTAATTTGGATACTCTTTCTTTGCCCTCTAGTTTGTCTAGCTAAGCGTTTATCAATCTTGTTAATTTTCTCAAAGAACCAGCTCTTGGTTTTGTTGAATCTTTGAATGGTTCTTTTTGTTTCTATTTGGTCAATGTCTGCTCTGAGTTTTATTATTTCTTGCTGTGTACTCTTCTTGGGTGTATCTGCTTCCTTTTGTTCTAGAGCTTTCAACTGTATTGTCAAGTTACTAGTGTAAGCTCTTTCCACGTTCTTTTTGGAAGCTCTCAGAGCTATGGGTTTTCCTCTCAGTACTGCTTTCATTGCATCCCATAGTTTTGGGTATGTTGTGTATTAGTTTTCATTAAATTCCAGAAAATCCTTAATTTTTTTTCTTTATTTCTTCTTTAACCCTGCTATCATTTAATAGAGCACTGTTTAGTTTCCATGTGTATATGGACTTTCTGTTGTCTTTGTTGTTATTAAAGACCAGCCTTGGACCATGGTGATCTGAAAGAATGCATGGAAGTATTTTGATCTTATATATATTGAGGCTTGCTCTTTGAATGACTATTAGGTCAACTTTGGAGAAGGTGCCATAAGATACTGAGAGGAATGTGTATTCTTTTGTTTTAGGGTGAAATGTTCTGTAGATGTCTATTAATTCCAGTTGGTTCATAACCTCTGCTAATTTCACTGTGTCCTTGTTCAGTTTCTGTTTCCATGATCTGTTTATTGAAGAGAGTGTGGTGTTGAGGTCTCCCACTATTATTGTGTGTGGTGCAATGTATTTTTTGAGCTCTAGTAGGGTTTTTTTATGAATATTGGTGCTCTTGTGTTTGGAGCATATATGTAAAGGATTGAGCATTCCTCCTGACAAATTTTTTCTGTAATGAGTAAAAAGTGTCCTTTATTATCTTTTTTGATAACTTTTGGTTGAAAATGTACTTTATCTGATATTAAAATGGCAATTCCAACTAGTTTCTTGGGGCCATTTGCTTGCAAAGATTTTCCAAACCTTTTACTCTGAGATAGTGTCTGTCTTTGTCTCTGAGATGAGTTTCCTGTGTGCAGCAAAATGCTGGATTCTGTTTATGTATCCAGTCTGATAGCCTCTGTCTTTTTATTGGGGAATTGAATCCATTTATGTTAACAAATATTAATGAATAGTAGTTGCTGTTTCCTTCTATTTTTTCTTTTAGAGCTAGAATTATGCCTGTGTGTCTTTCTTCTTTTGGTTTTCTTGCTTAGCTATTTTCTTGTTTTTACTAGAATGTAGTTTCCCTCCTTTTATTAGTTTATTTTTTTACTTATAATTTGTTGTAGTTCTGGGTTTGTGGTCAGATATTGTGTAAATTTAGTTTTGCTCTGGAATATCTTGGTCTCTCCATCTATGGTGATTGAGAATTTTGCTGGGTATAGCAGCCTGGGCTTTCACTTGTGTTCTCTTAGGGTCTGCATGATGTCTGTCCAGGATCTTCTAGCTTTCATAGTCTCTGTTGAGAAGTAAGGTATGATTCTTGTTGGTCTGCCTTTATATGTTACATGATCTTTTTCCCTTACTGATTTAAGTATTCTTTCTTTGCTTTGGGCACTCGGCATTGTGACTGTTATGTGTCGGGAAGAATTTCTGTTTTGGTCCACCCTATTTAGAATTCTTTAAGCTTCTTTTTTGCTCATGGTCATCTCATTCGTCAGGGTAGAAAAGTTTTCTCCTATGATTTTGTTGAAGATATTTACTGTGCCTCTTAGTTGATATTCTTCTCCCTCTTTTATTCCTATCATCCTTAGGTTTGGTGTTCTCATTGTATCCTGTATTTTCTGGATATTTTGGGTTAGGAGATTTTTGGATTTTGCATCTTCTCTGACTATTTTGTCTATGTTTTCCATGTTGTCTTCAGCCCCTGAGATTCTTTCTTCCATCTCTTGTAGTCTATTGTAGATGCTTGCATATGTGTATGTGACCAGGGTTGTATCTTTTAATGTTTTCTTTATTGTTTCCATTTCCATTTTAAAGTTCTTCTTCAATTCTTTCATCTCTTTGGTTCTGTTTTTCTCTACTTCTTTGATTTTTTTTGTGTGTTTTTCTTGTTTTCTCTTTAAAATCTCCAATTTGTTATGGTTTTTCTTCCGTTCTTGTTGAAGGATCTCTCTCATTATCTTGAGTTATGATTTCGGGTCTGAGGCTTCTTTTTCTGGAGTGTTTGGCATTCTGGTGTTTGCTGTGGTGGGAGAGCTGGGTTCTGGTGTTGCCAGGTTATGTTGATTTCCATTGGGTAAGTTCTTTTGCTTTCCTCTTGTCATCTTGTTTTTTGTGATTATACGTGGTCTTTTTGTTAGTGATTGGTTCCTGTCTCTCCCATTTACCTTGCCTGTGGCACTGGATCTCTCCTGTTCCTGGTAGAAGATGACTTGAGCATTTAGGCTGCTCGCACGGTCCCTTCTGGTGGAAACCGAGTCCCTATGACAGAGTTACTGCTCACCTGAATCAATCAGGGGAAAGGAGCTTTCTGTGTGCTTAGCCCAGACATCTCTGTGCTCCAGCTACTCGCAGCACAGACTCACCAGGTCTATGTCCCTGGATCTCCGCTGTTCCCGGTGGCAGATTGCCTCGAAGTCATTGTTTCTAATAGCTGAGTAGTACTCCTTTGTGTAAATGTACCACACTTTCTGTATCCATTAATCTATTGAAGGACATCTGTGTTATTTCCAGCTTCTGGCTTTTACAAATAAGGCTGTTATAAAATGGTAGAGCATGTGTTCTTGTTATAAGTTGGAGCATCTTTGGGGTATATCCCCAGAAGTGGAATGGCTGGCTTTCAGGTAGTACTATGTTCAATTTTCTGAGGAACCACCGGACTGATTTCCAGAGTGGTTGTACCAGCTTAGAACCCCATCAATATTAGGGGAGTGTTCCTCTTTCTCCTCATCCTCGCCAGCATCTGCTGTCACCTGAGTTTTTTTTTAATCTTAGCCGTTATAATTGGTCTGAGGTGGAATCTCAGTGTTGTTTTGATTTGCATTTCCCTGATGATTAGGGATCTTGAGCATTTATTTAGATGCTTCTTAGCCATTCGATGTTTCTCAGTTGAGAATTCTTTGTTTAGCTATGTACCCAATTTATAATAAAATTATTCTGTTCTCTATAGTCTAGCTTTCTGAGTTCTTTGTATATATTGGACTGGCCTTCTATCAGATGTAGAATTGTTAAAGATCTTTTCTCAATCTGTAGGCTGCCGTTTTTGTCTTCTTAACAGTGTCCTTATTTTATCAAGCAACAAAAATTAAGCTGGAGTAACTAACTACTATATGTCAGATTCTCTGTAGAATTCACTATATTTCTTCCCGTGGGGGGGGGGGGGGCATTTCTTCTTTAATCTACAAATGAAACACTAATTCTCTTGAGAATGCATAACTACTAGGATACAGTTAAATCTAAACTCCAGGTCCATATGATTCGGTCAACTTTAGAATATATGGAATACTTACCAGAAAATACTGGTGTTTTGTCCAATAATTATTTTTTTTAAAAAAAGTATTTTTGATCCTTAAAAATGCCTCAAAGAGTTCCATGTGGATAAATGTTTGAGTTGTCTTTGTGCTCTGCTCAATAACAGAAAGGTTATAACAAGAGTTATGTCATGGTCAGACACAATATTGTACTTCAGCTACTGTCTCTTCACATTCTACATTAAAAGTTTATGTTGCACAGATCATAAAGAATACAACTGTAGACAGCGACTGGCAGATCAGAGTTGATGTAATTGGTGCTCTGCAAACTCTCTTCTCATGCATCACTTATGGGGAAGCACATAAGACTTCACAGACATCTGTTTCTGAGGTTATAAAACTGAATAATATACAGACCTCTAATAGCTTAAGCAAAATCTATTGTATAAGAAACTAACATCAGTCAAGACACATTATCATTAAACAACCTCTTTTTTATATCTTATTAACTATATCTACTCTAGTATTGATTAGTCAAAAGACAAATTTATATACTACATGTGATAAGAATCTATAAAACTAAAATAGCATTATATATTATACTGGATTGCCTTTTTAATCTTTAATAATTATTTTGAGCTTTAATAAGAATCAAGGTAAAAATTTTTTGAAGATTGTTGAGGGTGACCTGCAGCAAAATGAGATGAACTTAAACAAGAAACAACACTGGCTTCTCTCCCTCAGTAAGCCTCCCGATTGAACTGTTTCCGGGCCACAAATGTTCCAGTGGATAAGGCAGTTAAGTAACCAACTAAAATTGGAAAAAAAAATGAGGTGGCTGAACAGTGACTTTAAACCAAGAATCCAATTTGTGCCTGCTCAATAATCTTTCATACATTCACTACTTTTCATCAAGTGTGGTTCTATTGGGATAGTCAACCATGGTGTTCTATGTATTACTGGTCACTGGGCTTGGAATATGTAAAATGACTAAGCAATCTGAGTTTTTGTTTGAGTCTAACAACCATAAATCTACAGACATGCTATCCAAAGCAAGTCTTTTCTCGGGAATCAAAAAACTATAGCACCAAGGCTGTCATTTAGAATTTTTCCTTTTTAAAAAAGAAAGTGAAAGAGAGAAACAGAGAGAAGGGGGGATGAAGGGAGGGAAGCAATTAGGGAAGGAGGAAATGGGGAAGGAGGGAGGAAAAAGATAGAGACAGAGACAGAGACAGAGAGAACTGTTATGGAGGACAAGCAAACAGAATCAGAAAAGAGAAATAAAGTTCTAACAGGAGTCTATAAATTCAACTCTTAGAGTTACAAAGATTTATGACTGCTTTGACTTTGGCTCAACTAGTTAAAAATGAATATGTTCTACTTACATCAGAAACACATCAGTCTTGAGTTGAGGGGGGAACAGAACAGGATGATCTTGGGAGGTAAAGGAAGATGGGGACCTCAGAGGGAGAGAGGAGGGGGAGAAAATAAGGGGGTAGTATCAGGAACTGGAGGAGATGTGAGGGTCAGGAAATAGAATAAAATTATGTAGTAGGGAGGATGGGGAACCAGGGATAGCCACCGGAGTGTCGCAGACACCAGGAAAATGTAAGGGTTCCAGGACCAAAAGGGGATGACTTTAGCTGAAATGCACAGAGAAGGGGGAGTTAGAACCTGTAGAGACCTCCTCCACTAGATAGGCATGGCCCAATGTTGAGGGATGGGGCCAACCACCCCTCTCAAAGTTTTTAACCCAGAAATGTTTCTGTCCAAAGGAAGAACAGAGACAAAAATAAATGGAACAGAGTGTGAAGGAAGGTCAGCCAGGGACTGCCTCACCTGGGGATCCATTATGTCTGCAGTCACCAAACCCAACACTGTTGCCATGGTAGAGAGTTGCTTGCTGACTGAAACCTGGTAAGGCGGTTCTTTGAGAGATCTTGTCATAACCTGACCAATGAAGATGTGGATGCTTGGAGCCAACCATCAGACTGAATTCAGAAAACCTGGTAAGGGAGCTGGAAGAAGGGCTGGAAGAGCAGAGGGGGATTGCAACACTAATGAAGAATGACATAAACTAGCCTGACCACGCAGTGCTCCTAGAGACTAGACCACAAAACAAGAACTGTATGTGGAGAGATCCATGGCTCCAGATACGTACGTAGCAGCAGCTAGCCTTGCCTGACAGCAGTGGGAGGGAAGGCCTTTGGTTTTGTAGTGGTTTGATGTCCCAGCATAAGGGGGATGTTGGAATGATGGGTCAGAAGAGTTTGGGTGGGTGGAGGAGTACCCTCATATAGGAAAAGGGGAGGGGGACAGATCTGGGATGGGGAATTAGTGAAATAAGATATCATTCAAAATTTATATAAATGGAATTATTAACAAAAATAAACATTTTTTTAAAAAGAAATTTACATAATCACTAGAATTTCATTCTGAAAGAAGAAATTCCATCTGAAGCGAGGCAATTCATGTTCACAATCTTACAGACATATTTTCAAAGCTCTATGTATTCATACCATTTGTTGACAGAAATACCAGCCCCTCAGCCCACATCCCTGAATATTGCAATACTTTTTTACAATCTTTCTTGAGCTGATGTGCAACGTTACTCGTCCAGTGTTACTGTTCTATAATCTCAATAGTCTGGGACTAAACCGTGGAAGTGACTCAGTTCTTTTCCCTGCCTACCACTTTTGTCCTCTTAGAAAACAAACTTTATATTATTTGCAAAAATAAATCTTCTTGAGAGTGGAGTTATCCATGTGCATCCTGGTGAGAAATTTTCATTTGTCATCATATAAAGCAGAAGCTCCAAAGCATGAATAGATTAACTCCTGTGTCATCTGGTCTCAGACTCAGCATTCTGCACAGGGCTCTTGTCACTGCTGTGCATGATTCTGTTCCATCTGTGGTAAAGATTTTCTGTTCCTTGGATATACTAAACCCTTTACATAGACCTTTCTTTTTATTCTGTTTCTACTCCCTTATAAATGGATATTAGCCATAAAGTATAGTATACCCTCTCTAAAATCCACAGACCCAAAAGAGACCATGTTTATTATCTGTTGTTATTGTTGCTATTACTGCTAATGTGTCTTCTCCGCATTCAATAACTATTTCCTTGAAGCCTTACTTAGTAGCTTCTGCCATAAACTGGTGATTTCTAATTTTCCAGTTTTTATTAGCTTCCTGGTTTCAGTATTCACTGAGTGTATGTGATCTGGAAAATTCTGTTGCTTTCCCTACTCATGCTTCACAATTCTTTGTTGCACAAAGAAAATTTATGACATTTATTAATATTACTATGAGTTATTATACTTGTCTTCTTATACATACAATGCACATATGCCTACCTTCAGCTTCAAACTGCATGTTAGCTTTCCTACTATTAACTGATGAAAACAATCATTCTACTCCTTTCAGCATTGGTGATACCCTCATGGAATATTCTGATTTTAGCTGTACTACTGGACCTCACCCACATCACTACTTCTTCATACTGACTAAAGCCTCCATCTAAGTTTATTTACCAGAATATACAGATGTTGGCGTAGCCAAGAACACAATTTAAAGGCTCAAGAGTAACCATGAAACCGAATCAGATTTTTTTCACAGTTACTTAGCATTACTCCCTAAGCCTGGCCTTTTTAAGTTGTAAATGGAAGGAAGCAAAAGGATCCTATTTATTTCTCTAAAGTGCCTGCCTGCAACACTAATTCATTCATTTTTGAATCAGAGACTAGCGGAAGCCAGCAATACTGTGACTCATTCGTTTGCAATAAAAAATACAGTCCATATTCTCAGCCTGCTCCACTGAAGCTTCCCAAGGCAGTTGAGTTAGGTAAAGTGACTTTAGTTTTAATTCTTATATCACATGATGCTAAATGCTGGGATTATTAGAGTGTTAGGTGTGCTTGAAAAACCCTCCATGCCCAGACAAGACATGCTGGATACAGTCTCTGCATTCTGGTAAATACATCAAGGTAATAATTACTTCCACATTTGCTCCTTTCAAGGTAGAGGTTTTACTTGGGGCCAGGTTGCCCTAACACCCACCCAATGTATTTCAGATTTCTATGTAATTAAAAGAAAAAGCATTGCTGAGGTGAGCCAAATTCATATATGGGCTCTTTGTGTAAGCTATTTTAGAGCTACAAAGTCTGTGTCTCCATGCCTATATACAGTTTGTTTCCTATGATGGCTTCCTGCCATCAATTGGAATAGCATTCTTACAGTGCCCCAGATCCCAATATGAAAAGAGTTTACTTGTTTTATTATTTTTTTAAAGAAAGAGTTCATATGTATGTTTTTAAGACAAGAGGACTGGTTTGCATTTTCAATTCCCTCAATATGGACACAGTAAAAGAGGTGATACATTGGGGGAAAGTAGTGAATTGTAATGCCAGTGGAAAGAATGAGCTCGTTTTCTTCCTTTGGAAGCAAGAGAGAACATATATGATACTTTTTCCTCCATGGAAAAAGAGGGTCTGAGAGAATTATGGCACGCTTTTAGAAGGCAAAGCAATGGAACAAAATGCTTTGTTGTGAAGCAAACTAATTTGTATTATTTATAAATTGAGTAAGTTCTGCCGTAATGCTTTTGATTATTACATATGTATAAAAGAAGTAAAGAACTCAGACACTATCAGAGCACCTCCCAATCATCCTCATGTCTCTATATTTTATCAACAATCACACAAATTTCCGTTTAGTTCAATGTGGCCATTTAAAGTCAGTAAGGTGTGTTCCTGAGAATTAGCCTCTGAGCACGTCCCCTTAAAAACTGCTCATTCCTTTGTGTTGTTTTGAGAAAGGATCTTGTCACGTCTGCTCTATCATTTAATCCTCCTACCTGGGCCAGCACACTGCTGGGGTGACAGGCATGAGTGGCTTTAATACTCATTTAGTAACACCATTTTCCTAACCTTGACAGTTTCTTTCAATAATACTTAATTCCCAAGTATTTGTGAATTGAGGTATCTTTAGGTGGCTTTCCTTTGTGTATTATTTTTTGAATTTCCAAAGCTAGTCATTGGCGTATTGGAAATCATTAGATTTTTCTGTACTAATTAAACTATTGTTTCTGCTTTCTGTTTAAATACTAAGGTAAAAATGACACAAAACATCACGATTGAAAACAATAAAGGTAACATGCATCCTTTGAAGGAAATGGGTGCTTGTCCAGAGACAGATAGAAAAGTCACACACAATGATTTTATGTTTTATTATTTTGTGTTTTATATTATTTAAAATAGAAGGGCCAGAATTGTGGTGCTGGATACATTGCTGTGGCAGTTAGCTCTTTGGCATGCTGTCTATATGAAGAATGTGGATCTGAAGTAGAACAATGGTTAGAAGTAAAGGGCACAGTTTTGATACTGCACAGCCTCGGACTGTGCGAATGTGTCTGTTCCAGCACTATATGGTCTATCCTGTGAAGAGCCATGTGCTCAGTAGCACCCTCACAGACTGTGGAAAAGCCTCTCCCGGGGAACACAAGGATCCTTTAATGCACTTGATATAAGTTTTAAACTATAAGTGAAAAGGTTCATATGTGTGAAAGGCAAAACTATACTTAATTACTTTGTCTTTCAAATGAGAAGTCAAGAATTTACTAGAATTCCTTGAAATATATCTTCTTATTGGATATTTTATGTTTTTATATTTCAAGGGTTATCCCCTTTCCCTTCTCTCACTTCCCCCTTCCCTGCTTCTGTGATGATGCTGCCACTCCCATCTCATCACTCTGGCATTTCTCTACACTTGAGAAGCGAGCCTTCACAGAACCAAGGTCTTCTCCCCTTATTGATGCCAGACAATACCATCCTCTGCTACATATTCGGCTGGAGCCATGGGTCCTTCCATGTGTACTCATTGGTTGATGTTTTAGTCCCTGGGAGTCCTCGATTGGGGTGTGCTTGGTTGATATTGTTATTCCTATGTGGTTAGAAATATGTCTTAATTATTATTCATTACAGCTTTAGAATGAGTGAATTCATAGTCTTACTAATTATATTTTCAACATACCATCATGGACCACACATTATCACTAAGCGGACAGCATCCTCAGAAGTTTATTTTTTGCTTAGTAATCTAATGACTTAAGCAGTTAAAGTGAAAATGGACCAATGTCATACAACAGTGTAGGACCTCACAGTATAAGGCAAAATCTCTGAGAGCTGGAGAGATGCACCACAGTTCAGAGCAATTGCCACTCTCCCCAGGGACTCAAGTGCAATTCCTGCACCCACATGGTGGCTCACACCTGTCAAAAATTCCAAAGAATTCAACACCCTTGTCTGGCCTCCATGATCACCAGGCATGCAAATGATACCATGTATATAGTCAGTACATATAAAATAAAAAATTAAAATATTTAGAATGTTTAAAGTATCTGTGTCTTGTTTTTACTATATTCCAGTTTCTTTTCTTAAAAAACAAATCAAAACAAAAAAACAAAAAACAAAAAAAAAAAAAAAAAAAAAAAAAACAAAACCTCAGCAGCTCCTCCAAAATCACTTCAAATTTTGTATACCATGTAACTTGCTTTAGGTGAACCTCTAAAAAGTGAAGAATTATACTGAATTTGTTTGAATGTCTGTTCTGTACTTAAGTTGATAACCTCTGAAACTTAATTATTTCTGGACAATTAGAAAAGTCTTATATTGCAAAGCAATTAGCAGAAAATATCAGCACCAGAGCAGTTTTTAATTTTTGTTTTGTTTTATACAGGATTTGGGTTTTATTTTAATAGATACATATAAAATACATTTTGAAATAATAAGATTTGACCCATGCCTTAGCACAATTAAAGACATGATAAATCACCCTCAGTCTTACAGGTGAGGATCAGGGAAGATAGAGGGGACAAAGGCATTGACTGACAGATGCTAACTTTCTAGCAGAATGAAAGAATGAAACTGTATTAGGCTCCCTGCTTAACTCTGACTTCCCATTTCTCCTAAAAGTTGATTGTGTCCATGTGTGACTCTAGTAATCCTAGAACAGAATGGGCACAGTGAGCTGCCTGAAGGTGAGCCTTGAAGAAGGGTAAGACCAGGACCATTCTGGGATTCTAAAACTCACTATCTGGGGACTAGAAAGTGACTTACAATGCATGCTTGAGATGTGTCCCCATTTTATATTAACAAGCATTAATGATGCAAAGAATGATACGTGAAAAAATACCCCTGGTCTATACAAATTCTGAAAAATCCTGCAACAGGAAAGTCCTACCAACCACGAAAGGAAAACTAACTAGTTGCTCATGATTTTGCTGATGATTTTTTAATCATAGTGATGTTTTTAGTGAATTGTCTTCTTCAGAAAAGAGTATATGTGTCATTCATGCTTTAAGCCAGGGCTGCGTAGTCTGGTTGATGGTGAAGAGCTGGAACTTCTGTGGGTCACCGTGTTCCATTTCTTGTGATGGGACATAATAAGCTCATATTCATAATCAAGCACTCATACAAAATAAAACATTATACTTCATATTTTACTACTGATTTTAAATTAAAAGTGATATGACTAAAGAATGTGAATTAAATATGTAAACTTGTTTCATTTTATCATAAAACAATTTGTGTGTATATATTATATATATACATAATCATTTATCAATAAATCTAACTATGTATAAACACTCAACTTATATTTTATAAACTTATAATTTGTATATATATATATATATATATATATTTATAATTTGTATATATATATATATATATATATGGAGAGAGAGAAGAAAGATAAATTGAATGTTTGCACATAGAGTAAGATTTATTGGTAAGTGATTACACAATTGTTTTTTCGCAAAATATTTCTCTATATTTTTGTTGTAAGGATTACTTTTATAAGAAAATTATATATATTTTAGTTACTTCAAGCACATCTCATTTTTTGAAGAATTACTCTACAAATAGGTTCACTGTCACAAAAAAAATTACATGAGGCAAAGTCATAACAAAAAATAAAAAAGTGTTCAAAGCACTATGAAGTATCTACCTTGATTTACTAACACTGGAGAATACAGGAAGGGTTATCCTGCTGTGTATCAAATGCTTCTTAGGACATTTTTTGACATGTCTCGTCATTGTATCCCTTAGAATTGGCAAGATTTTTGTCCTTCTTTCAACCAGTGCCACCAACACTGACATGGCATGAGAAACTGACACTGGTTATAAAAATAAATTCTTTTGATCTGCACAGATGATGCTACTGAGGCACTGTCAGCAGCACACGCACTTAGAATGATGTCCTTGCAAGTGTGCATGCTGCAGTTGAGTCATCAGCAGGGTCACCTGATCCTCCTTTGATCAGCAGCAAACACATGCCTGGCAGCTGGCTGGAGGCGAGGTTGGATGCAGCATGGGTATAACACTAGATTTTGTTTGCCTGTATGAAATAGGGAAATAAAACCACCACCTTGGCATCAATACCATATAGTCTATACAAACAGCATACTCCATACACATGTGCTCATCCCATCTGGAAACAATCGACACAGGCATACAGCGCTCATTGTAGATTCACGTTTGATGAAAAACCCGAAATGGGAATTTTTCAGTATACTATATGCCAGAGAACTGTGTGGACTAGAACTGATGACTTAGCAAAGACATGGCAGTTCTGTGATTACATGAGTCATTTTTTATTGGATTCATGGTGCTCTTTGTCCTCAATCTGGGCATCTTTACAAACTAAATACTGGGGTAGTAGCTATCTGTTTTCTGGCCTTACTCAACTTTAGTAAGATCACAAACTGTCACCTAGTGAAGTATTCAAGTGGCATGAAATAATGGATACTCTAAGATAAACATGGTAGGAATAAGTCAGGTGTGATTTAACTTCCTCGTTCTCTACTTCAGAATATTGGGCAGCCAGAATGTTGTTATTAGCATATCCACCTGTGTTTTTGTTGGGGCTTTGACAGTTGCAAGAACCAGAAAGTATGAATTCAGTTCCTTAAAGGGCACACCATTTTATTTTAATCATATGGATAAATATAGATTTGATAGAAAACACTGTACACCAAAAGTAACAAACAGTACATGTAAGCTTGTGCTTTAGAATACCTATGACATAAAGCTAAATGGAGTTTGTTAACTAGAAAAAAGAGCATTGTCAATGTCTGCCTCCCAGTTTTACCTGCAGTAACCACTGTAAAGTCTAGAGCATAGTTCAGAATACAGATCCCATGAATAACTAGGCGTAGGTGATCTTTGCTCTGAATAGCCCTTCTAAGAACTATGTTAAAGAAATAAAAGGAGTAAATGTTAAACAATACAATAAGCATGCACACACACCTTTGTGCCTGCTCAAGAATTCGTATGTGCAAGCACACATTCTACTAATAGGAACATGTGCACACCCTCCTCTGAGCACATGCCCTGTCACACTCTCAACTCTGGATTGAGTTTTCAGTTGATTAAACGCATGAAACTGAAACTATCCAAATAAACTCTTTTGGCAGTTATTGAAAGTCTTTTGAAGTAAGCCAGAATGCCTCTCTAGTCAGTGTTTCCATACTGAATCAGTCCGGGTCACAGTGAGATTGTGTTTATTTTTTATGTTGGAACATAGATTTCTTCTTTCACTCTAGCAGCTCTACTGAGATAAAAATGAGGGAGAAGGAAGCAGCACTCTGTGGGCTGGGGAGCCTTGTCCTTGGTGAAAGTATATATATATATATATATGTTTTAATGCTCTCTATAATCTACTGTGAAAATATTGGGATGCTCTTTTGCAGTAGTAATTTCAGGTTTCTCTCAGAAAGGCCAACCATTTTCAGCCCCTGAACTAGCAATGCTCAACAGTAACTTGTAATCTCCCTTACCCCTTTTCTCTTTCCAGAATCCTGAGGGCTATTGAAATTTATCATTATGCCAAAATTTGACTGGTGGGGACTTGTGCGGGAATTTTCAGAGTTACTTTTTAAAACTCTCCTAAAAGCTTGTGTCTTTATTCCCAGTCTTTTACTGCTCATTAGCAACAGAAAACAAATGAATGCCACATATTACGGAATTAAGCTTTTTCAAAAGAGAACCTACAAATTTACAAATACCACATATAAAAGCACCCAGTTTCTTTCAAAACCATTTTATTTTTGGATGATGACATAAAACTAAGTGTACAAGTGAATTTTAGAGTGACCCTCACATACTTCTCTCCTTAGCAATTCTAGTTATCCATGACATGTGGTCAATTTACCTGAAAAAAAAAAAAAAACAAAAAAACAAAAAAAAAAAAAACTCTAAACCTCCATCCATATTCCCCATTCTTGAAAGCTCAGAATAGACTCTGAAAACAGTAAGACTTCCTGTCACTAGTCTAATCTTCGTTATTTATCACAAATCTGGTCTCATCTTCAAGAAACTTCAACAATTATTTTAAGAGTCTTTCAATAACCCGGCTAACACCAGACTGTTCAGATGTGTGTGCTGTTGTTTCTTTCAACTCTCAAGGGTATTTTCCTCCAGGAACATCGATCTACTTACCATCTGCTTGCCTGTCTGTTATCTAGCTCTCTGCTTTTGCGTAGAATGTGGTCTTGTTATTCATACTACAACTCTTACTTCTCACATAACAGCATTGTACTGTCTAGAAATCTCTAATTCAGTCATCAATATCCAGGTTTTTTATTATGAGACGTGATCACACCCTGTAGCTCTGTGTGGTGTGGAAATCACTATGCCAACCAAGCTGATCTCAAACTCACAGGGACATGTCTCCCTCTGTTTCCCAAGGGCTGGGTTTATGTTCTAAGCAACCATACATGATCTTTGTCTTAGATGCCTGTGTTCATTATCTCCCAATCCAGGGTAGGTTACATTACAGAATAGTATAGTGGCTGAAGCACTATCTCACCCCCCTCCTCAACATATTCACCCACATATCACTCTTGGAATGCTGTGACTTTATGTTGAATATAGTTTTTACAGTAGTAATTATTCTCACAGGAGGCTTGTCCAGAACTACGAGCTTTATCTCCAACACAAATGTTTATTTTCCAAAGATGTGGAAAGTGGAGACACAGAAAAGGAAAATGATTCTATGGGAATATGGAGGCCGAGATGAACCAACCATTCATTATCCATGGAATTCCTAGATTTATCAGAAGCTTGGAGAATCTGGAAAGAACAAAGAACCTTTACAGAACCTGTGAGATTATCTTGTTTAAATCAGCTAACTTTGTAGTGACCTATTAGTAAAACTGTACAAAACTAATACAGCTTATGAGAATTAACACCAACACATAAAATCTTAGAATTTTAAAATACACTTTTACTTGGTAGTTTTATGGTTTTGAGTAAGTTTTGAGCTAGAAAAAATTTACAGAGCAATCACGGAGCATTTCCATACATCCCTTCTTTTCAACTACCTTACGATAAACATCTTGTTTCAGTGGCAAACATAGGTTAAAGTTACTGAGCCAGTACCGACATGTTGACAATGCCTGTAATGTTAAGGCTCACGTTCTGCAGTTTCATCTATTGGCTTTAGAATCTGTAATGGCCTGGATCCACTCCTGCATCATGAGCAAGCCGATTAGTTTCATTGCCATAAAAATACTCGTGCTTCTTCACCTAGTCGCATTCCCTTTCTCCTAAATTGGAATACCCACTCATCCTTCTATCATATCCACTTTCCACACAAAATGTCCACTTGGAAGATTTCATTCTGTGATTTAATTCCCATTTACAGGTCTTATCATGTACTCTGGTGAGTTGGAAGAATATTTCCTTTGCTACTGAATAATTTTGTATTAGTGAATATAGGATATTAGATATTTTACTTCATATAACCATAGCATCTTCCTTAGAATACGCACAATTTCATACATAAAACTAAAATAAATGGCTGAATAAACACCAATGACCATACTAAACTTGCTGAATAAAAAGTGAAAGCATAAGGTCTTATGAAATAATCAAAGTTTATTGCATTAATTTCTTGCTATAATTGAAAGAACCGTTGAGTATTAACTTATTTCAAGCTAGAATCTTTGGTAGTTCTTAAAACTCATAGAAGGTTAGAAGCTGAATGTATTGGACAGTTTAAATTGCCAAATTTAGTAATACATAAGTACAGACATAAATCTATATAAAACTATACATAATTTATTTTAAAATGCTAATGACTAAACTTATAACACTTAGAGTAAATGTATGAATCATATATTAAATGGTAGAAAATAACAAAAAATATTTTATTGAATGAATCATTTTTCTAAAAGTAACAAGTAATACATGATCTAATCAAAAATTTTTAAATGTCATTAAGTTTCAAAAAGCCAACTACAGAAATTCATTTATAATTAAAAAAAGAATTGTTTGAGATGGCATTTAGATAGCTTCATAAATTTCTTAAGATATAACTTTGGGTGTGGTTTACTTATAATGAATTCAGGGAGACATAAGAAATTCATCACACAACTTCATAGTAGACCATTCCAGTCATATTCACTCCTATTATCATACCTCAAGTGGAAAACATTGGCATTTCCCCCATTTAATACTGTTCTCGAATAAACTACAGTTCATATTCCATCAGGTATTGTGCACAAGTAAGTAAATCATTTTTTTCTGTAATAATAAAAGAAATCTCTTCAAAACTCTCCCTTCACCATCCCAACACACACACACACACACACACACACACATACACACACACCATATAGGACAAGAAACAAAACCAAAGATTTCATTCTGAATTTCACAAAGTTTGCAGTACATAGAAATACTTTTATTAGTACTTTTCTTGATTCATATAAATAAAAGTATTTTACTTCTCCTCAAAACAAAACAAAACAAAACAAAAGGGAAAAATCTCAACCTGATTTTTCAAAAGCAACACATAGCTTCTAAACTCCCAAAGGCTTCTCAGTCTTCTTCCACTGCCTCCAGCTTTAGTCTCCAGTCTTATCCTTTTTCCCTCTTCTCTTTGTTGATAATATTTCTATGAATTTATTCTCCTTTGCAAAGAAAAGAAATGAAAATTTCTTTGCTCTCAGCATGCTGGAAACATGAAAGTGTTGAAATCACTTTGATAAACTTTATTATTTTGTTGATATTTCCTCTCTGCTTCCAGCAAGTTTGTATGGTATTTGCTGTTTTTATGCTTCTTTGGTTTCTTTTGTTTTTGCAGAATGCTTTGACATTTGACAAACAGAAAAATGTTTGCTTCTTTTCTTAGTCATATTATGTCAAGTGATTCATTTCTCCTCTGTTTTTTTTAAACCTCGGGCATCCTTACTAGTGCTTCTAAATTTATCATGTAGCTGGAAACAAAACAACACCAGAATCATAACATGTGCACATTCAAAGGATTATAAAGCATACATATTTTTCAATTTAAGAATTTAACATATATGACATGCATATAAGTGTCTATCAACATACTGCCTTTTTGATCGGTGTGGGAGGCTCCGTAAGACTCTTCTGGTAACAGAATCTTCTAATAGGTTGAGATACAAATTCTCATTCTCTCCTTTGTATAGTGTTATTAAATGTGCCATATTATAATTTACATATTCAATAAACATTTGCTGAACACAACCCTGCTTTAGACAAAGAGCTAAACATTAGAACTACAACACAAATGTTAGTTACATGAGCATTACATTTAACTATATTATATACTATAACATGTAACTTAGTTTAAGAGAAAGGTGAAAGAATCACAAGAACAATAGTAATCAAAATATGTCTCATGGCCATAAGTTTAAACTGAAGAAAAACCATAGACAGTTTTTTATAAAAAAAATTTATGAGATATTTTAGATTAGAATGAACCATATGGATTTAAACACAAGGCCTTTTGAGCAAAGTAAAAAATGCACCAAAAAATCTCAACAAATAAGATACAGAAGGAATTTGCCACAACACAATAAAGGTTATATATGAAGAATCCACTGCTACTAAACAGAGTTCTAAAAATCCTAGGCAGATTGATGGGGTAAGGGAAATACCCAAATTGAAAAAGAAATAAATTCAACTACTTGCAGATGGTATGGTCTTTTCTGAGTAGAACTCCAAAATCTAAACACACACTTGCAAACACCCACACACACACACACACACACAGAGAGAGAGAGAGAGAGAGAGAGAGAGAGAGAGAGAGAGAGAGAGAGAGAGAGAGAGAAGAGAAAGAGAAAGAGAGAGAGAGAGAATGAGATCACTATTTGAACTTATTAAGGGATACATTAAAATAGAAAAGATAAACATTGACATAAAAAGTCAGTTGTATTTATAAACACCAAGAATTATCCATCAGAAAAAAATTATCTTTACAATAGCATCTGCAAGAATAAAAAACTAGTAACAAATGTAAGCAACAATGAAAATCTTGTACAATAAAAACTGTAAATTTATTTGGTAAAAATTTTAGAATACAAATAAAATGTCACCATATATTCCTATATTAGAAAACTAATGTTTTGAAAATGCTCATGCATCAAGTGCAATATACATAGTCAGCATGAACACTTTCAAAGCACTACTGACATATTTTATATCTTATAAAATATTCCAAAAAAATATGGAACTGACAAAAAATCCTGAATAGACAAAATGAGCTTGAAAATCAAACAGAGGGTAAAGTATCATATCTCCTGTTTACAAACACCTTACATACCTACAGTGATTTAAAGGACTTAATACTAACTAGACAAAGCATTTGGAGTTTAGAAATAAGCCTATATAGTGCATTCAATTTATATTTGATAAGGAAGTCAAGACTCCTCAGCTTTAAAAAAAAATCTGTAAGAATGAAATAAAATAATTTTGGAAAAATTGGATCTCCAAATGTATTTGGGTAAAACTGAATCCTTAAATTAAAACATGTACTGTGATCAAATCAAAATCATATGTTGTTTGTACGTAGGATAAAGTCAAATTTGTCAAAGAAAGTTTCGGTATCAGGGTTCATTGTAACGTTGTTCACTCTATTGAGGTAATATGGAAACAGCATGAACTCTGCACAAACACATATTCAGAATTGTGATAGAATGATGGACAGAGCAACAGATCAATAGATGATTGATAGATACACAGGCAGTAGATAAATAGATTTCCTATTAAATGTTCTTTATGTCAACAAGCAAACAAAACCTCGTAGGGACAGAGGAAGATTAAAAATGATGAAGAATTTTGAATAGTAAAGATTTCTTGTGAAATTCCTGTAGTTGTCTTTACCCAACCACTAAAGAGTAACAGAATTTGGTGCTTATATAAGAGACATGGAAGTATATGAATAATAAAACTAGGAAAGGAAAACTAATAAAGAGAAATTGGATGGTCTGGAGCTTTACTGAGGAATAATGTCCTTCACAAATCTCAGTCACTAAACTTGGAAACTTTTATATTCTCAGCCTACTTTTAATTTGTACTTAATCTCCTTCATCCTTGTTTTTAAATACAGTCTTTACCTACTATGAATTTTACTCTTTGTTCTCATAATGATTACAGTATTCATTGTCCAGTATCCTAGAGCTGTGGACAATACTGAGTGTGGGTGTGGCATGCTGCAGCTACGTTCAGATCTTCAGTAGGCAGAAACACCAGGGTCCTCCAACACAGCACAGCTCTCCAGGTTCTTGGGGTGTTCTTCTGTGTGTCTTCATCCACTTTCCCCCTCCTTCAAAAACTTTGAAAAATCTGCTACAAAACCTGTGAATGTTGACTTTTCTTTATAATTTCTTTCCTCTTTGTCTTCTCATTGTTAATGTTTATTTTGTTAACTTTCTCAAATACTTTTGTTTGTTAACAGCCCAGCCTTTGCAGGCTTCCAGTCCCCCTCCCACAGTTCCTCATTCTGTTCCTCCTCTCCCTAGCCTCCAAGAGGGTGATCTCCCTCCCCCAACTCCCAACCTGTAGCAGGCATTCCCATTCCTTTGGGTTTCAAATCTCTAAAAGATTAGGATCATCTTTCCTATTGAGGCCATACCAGGCAGTCCTCTGTTATATATGTGCAGGGGCAGCAGACCAGCCCATGTATGCTGCCTGGTTGGTGGCTCAGTCTCTGGGAACTCCAAGAGATCACTGGTCTTCCTATGGTGTTGGCCTTCACTTCAGCTTCTTTAATCCTTCCCTTCTCCCTCCATAAGGGTCCCTGACTTCAGTCCAATGATGAGGTATGAGTATCTAAGTCTGCCTCAATTAGGTGATTATTTGACCTCTCAGAGAACAGTCATGCCAGGCTCCTGTCCTCAAGTACATCATAGCATCAGTAATAGTCTCAGGCCTTGGTGCCCCCACATGAGATGGATCCCAAGTTGGGCCCATTACCAGACCACATTTCCTTCACTCTCTTCTCCATTTTTGTTCCTGAAGTATTTTAGGAAAGAACAATCCTGAGTCATAACTTTGACTGTTGCTTTGTACCCCAGCCCTCCACTCGAGGCCCTGTCTATCAACTGGAGGTGGACCCTTCTACTTTCTTCTTACCACTTTTAGGCATTTTGGGTAAGGTAACCCCCAATACTGCTGAGCATCTCCCCACTCCAAGGTAATTGGTGTTTTCAAAAGGATCCCCCACCTCCCACCCTCAGAGACTGTATATTTCCATTCATTCTCCTGGCTTTCTGGACTTCTCTACTGCTCCCCACCCGCCCCACCACACTTGATCCTGCTTCCCTTCTCCCCTCTCCTCTTCCACTCAGGTGCCTCCCTCCCTCTGCCTCCTCTTATTATTTTGTTCCTCCTTCTAAGTGGGATTGAAGTGTGTTCACTTGAGTCTTTCTTTTTTTTTTTTAACTTTATTTAAAAAAAATAGAATCAGATGGAATACTGCCTAACTCATTTTTTAAGGCTACAATAACCCTCGTTCCTAAACCACACAAAGACCCTACAAGGAAAGAGAACTTCAGAACAATCTCACTTATGAACATTGATGCAAAAATGCTCAACAAAATTTTTGCAAACCGAATCCAAGAACACATCAAAATGATCATTCAAGATGACCAAGTAGGCCTCATCCCTGGGATGCAGGGATGGTTTAATATACGGAAATCCATCAATGTAATCCACCATATAAACAAACTCAAAGAACAAAATTACATGGTCATCTCACTAGATGCCCAGAAAGCATTTGAAAAAATTCAACACCCCTTCATGTTAAAAGTCTTGGAATGAACAGGAATCCAAGGTCCATACCTAAACATAATAAAAGCAATATACAGCAAACCAACAGCCAATATCAAACTTAACGATGGGAAACTTGAAGCAATCCCACTTAAGTCAGGGACTCGACAAGGCTGCCCACTCTCCCACTACCTACTCAGCATAGTACTGGAAGTCTTGTCTGGAACAATTAGACAGCAAAAGGAAATCAAAGGTACACTTAAATCTTTCTGCTTGTTAAACTTGGTAGTATGTGGGTTGTATCCTAGGTATTCTCTACTCTTTTGGCTAATAGCCACTTATCAGTGAGTATGTAGCATGCATGTTCTTTTAGCTCAGGGTTACCTCACTCAGGATGATATTTTGTAGTTCCATCCATATTCATGCAAAATTCATGATGCCCTGGTTCTTAATAGCTGAGTAGTTTGCCATAGTGCCATTGGTATTGTTAATGTTTAGGGTGATAATTTAACTCGTCTGTTCAAAGAGCACTTGTAAGAATCTTTGATTATTTCATTATGCATTAATGCATATCTCCAGAGTCAGTGTGAGTCAGTCTCACTCTCTCTTCTCTCTGTGTCTGTCTCTGTCTCTGTCTCTCTCTGTCTCTCTCTGCCTGTCTCTCTCTGTCTGTCTGTCTCTCTCTCTCTCTCTCTCTCTCTCTCTCTCTCTCTCTGTCTGTCTGTCTCTCTCTCTGTTTCTCTCTCTCTCTCTCTCTCTCTCTTGCTGTCTTACTCCCTCCCTTACTCCCTCCTTCCCTCCCCCCCCTTGCCACATCTCAAGAGACCACTTCAAATCAAATCTTAATTGTATCTTGTTTCAAAGACAAATCTCCTTGATTAAGACCCCCTGATAGTTTGAATAAAGTTAGAAGACTTCTCTGACTGCCATGTTGGGGGTTTGGCTCTCCTTGTGGTGATATTGAGATGGAATAATAAGGAAAAGGCAGATCTTTAGAGCAAAATTGCTTAGGTCATGCTGCCTTGGGAAGAGAGTACACTTCTGTCTAATATAACTTTGGAGTTCATTTTTGTCTGACAGTTGTTATAGAGGAAGCTTAGCCTCCTCTACTAACTCTGGTTCTCATCAGTTCTCATCATTGTGATGTCATTTATTCAGAGACCTTCACCAGAGCAAAACTGATGTAGGTGTGATATACATGAATCCCCTCAATAAGTCCTATTTTTTATATCCAGTTTCAAGTTGTTTTTTATTATGTCAAAAGAAAATGAAATAATATTGGACCACCTTAATCCCCTTAAAATTATAATGCCTCCAAATAATCTTTCACCTAATAAAGCTCAATTCAAAGATAGTAGGTATTGAAATGTCAATATATTAATTGTGGGAAAGTATGTTTTTTTCTATTTTTTAATTTTTATTAACATATATTGACTATAGATTAATAAATATTATTCTTACCAAGTACTTTGATCACAAATACCCACACTAGCTTCTCCTATATGCTTTGCCCCCTTCCTTTGGTTTCTTCTTTTCAAATAATTTTTTTTCTTCTTTCTTTTTTCTTTCTTTCTTATTGAACACATTTATTTTAAAAATTAAATACAAATTTTTAAAAAATTTTACATAAAACTATATGAATATATATTTTAGTCAATGCTTGACCTTTTCAAAGGTTTGATAATATGCATTGAAAACTTACTAGTTACAATGAACATAAAGTACATAAAAAACAAAACATAAAATGGAAACAGTCAGTTTTCTTGGTGTGTAAAAATTAAACACAATGATTTTTATTATTTCTTCTAATGCAGATTCTACAGCTAAGAGAAAATAAATGATATTTATTTGAGTCTGGCTGTTTTTGATTAACATGTTAATTCTCAACTCCAAATATTTTCATGCAAATATTCTGATATTATCCTTTGTTACATCTAAATTAAGTGCAATTAAATATACATGAATAGACAGACAGAGAGATGTTTGTCACATTTTCTTTAATGCTCATCCCTCCATCACCACCCAATCTCATATCATGAAGGCTAGATTCAATCTGATCTTTGACTACAAAGTGGTTGTCATTTTACATGACATGCAATTGAGTATCTTATTCTGAAAAAAAACATATGTGTTGTTATGTCTCAGTTTTCCAAACATGAGACTGGAAAGTAGGAATGGCTCCATTTGCTCTCAACCACGATAACCCATGGGAAGAATATGTTTAATTATAGTCATCAAAAGAACTCAGTTTAGGCTTCTTTTTCAAGAAAACATTAAGAAGTACAAAATGTCACCATGCAACCATCATTTTAGTTAAATACACACCATGAGCAGTAGAAGAAATATATATGATTCAAATTATGGATAAATGTTTCTGTGTTCAAGGCTTTCAAGCAATTTTATTAACAGTCCTAATAATGATGAAAAGGTATATTGTCCATTGAGAAGAATATTATATTCACGTTAGACTTTTTCAAAGAAGAGATATGGGTGACTCCATCAATCAGACCACCAACTAATCACAACAGAACTATTGAGTAGAGAAGAGCACAGTAGAGAATGAGGTGGATCATCTCTAACTAGTACTGAAGCTATATATCAGCAGGACCTGCATTAGCCCCAGTAACACTATTAAATTTCCAAACAGGACCACTAAGCTTGTGAGAGCTGTTACTTCAGGGCCTGGTAGAACATTCTAGCGTAACTGTGTGGCTTAATTATGAGCTATGGTAAATTTTTTAGTGTTCCACTCAGATATCCTTATTAGCACTTATGAGCCATCTCGAAACTGAAACACAGCCTGTTGGGTATTGAATGCTGAGTTCTTCACTGTGGATTTCCCTCAGCTGTGAACAGTTTGTTAGCCATGGTTAGAGCCTTTCATCAGATGGTAGTTTATGTTCAGAAACTGAGAAATATGAAAGTACAAAGTTTAGCCTACATACTTCAGTTTGGGACAATTCTGATGATCTAATAACCAGTTGAAACTTCCAGTTTCACACAATGACCACATTGCCATGGTCATCTTGGGTAAAATAACAAAAGGCCTTAAAAATGGTAGAATAAAAACAGAAATTTAAGTCTGATGATAGCAGAGGAGGACTCAAAGAACAATATGTCAGTGGGTTTGCTATCTGCTGAGAGCTGATTTCCCTCCTACTTCAGAAAAAGGAGCACTGTGCAGTAGAAAGAACAAGTATCACAGCAATGTGGGAGCTCTCAAGCTTTCAATCTTATGCACATGGAAGGAGTTCTCACAGCCTAATCAAAACTTGAGGCAAATCAGCTAATCACATATTATACCGTAAGTTTAAATAACTGAATTCTAGGAGAGACATATCTATACTATAACAAATCTTTTGGTTTAATTCTTCTGTCTCTCTTTCTCTGTCTTTGTCTCTCTCTGAATGTCTCCCTCTGTCTCTGTCTCTCTGTGTCCCTATCTTTATCTTTCTATTCTCTGTCTCTATTTGTCTGTCTGTTTCTGTCTCTCTTTGTCTCTGTCTTTCTTTATCTCTGTCTTTTTGGGTCTCTTTCTCTCTCTCAGTCTCTCTACCTGTCTCTGTTTCTCTGTCTTTTTGTCTCTTATCTCTATCTTTCCTCTCTGTCTCTGTCTCTCTCACCTTTCTGGTGTTTTTGATAGTCTTCTGGTGCACTCCAGAATAAGATTGCATCATGGAGCTCTCATTCCAGATTCTGCCCTGAAGACAGCTAATCTAATAGCAGTTTACTTCTTGGCTTTTGACTTTAATTGATAGCTTCCTTCAGAGCAATTCATTAACTTAACTCTACTTATCTAAGTATCTATTTTACATATCAGATTCTAATAGCATGAGGGGCACCTGTAAGCCATTTTCAATTGCCTCTAAATCTTTTTATATCTTCCCACTCATTTGTTTTATTTGTTTGTTTTGTGGACTTTGGTTTTGTTTACTGTATATTTGTATTTTGAAATAGATAACGAATATAAGGTCATATGTGTAATGAGGTAAGAAGGATCTGGGAAAGGGTTGAGAGAATGAAAGTAGATCAAACATGGTATATGAAATGCTTTAATGTAAGTGAATAAATACATTTAAAATGTGAATCATTTATATATTACACGTGATTAGTACTTCTTATTCTTATTATTCATTCTGAAGCAAACCAATCTAGAGAAGTTGATCTATTTCCTCATTCCATCAGTCATGGACTTACTTTCTTCTCACATGAATTCTTTAGCCACTAGTGCACATGTACAAAAATCCCCCAGCAGGGATGGATAGAACTCCCTGCCTAACACAAAGACATGTGAAACCATGTAGAGAAATTATTTATGATTTCCAGATCATGGTATTATCAGCCTTAACTTGTTCTTTAATGTTGCTTTCCAAGATACTGGCCAACTGCCTTCTATGAGTATACCAACAAGCAAACCAAAAAAAGCCAAATTCAGCTTTATGTAAGTTCCTTCAATTTCTTGTCACTATGTTCACTGGCAAAGTATGCAGATGTATAGCCTTGTTTCCAGAGTACCCTTCTGACTGGCACCCGTTTTAACTCCTGTCTTCCAGAGCTGAAGTCATAGAGTTTTCTCATTTGTTAGTTATCTTTCTTAACCTCACAACCCCCGATTAGGCACCTTCAGTTGGACTATGGCCTCTGTCAGGCTGCTGCACTCCCCATGAGGCCACCATCTTAAGGTCAATACACCCAACAGAACTCTCTCTATAATCAGATTACAAAGCCTTTCTTAAGAGTGTAGAATAGATGCTCTGTGATCTGAATTGTTCTTTCTTGTCTTTTTTTTTTTTTTTTTTTTTTTTGATCCCTGCTCGGTCCTTTACCCATTCCTCCTCCAAATTGTTACTAGGCAGCTTTGTTGAAGCCTTGTCTTTCCAACTGCACAGATGGTTAGAGGTTTTCTAGTGTTTTTAGATTTTCTCCTCTGAATGTTTCTGAAAGCTAAAAAAGATCACCATTCAGTTCCATGATCCCACCCAAAACTCCAGTAAAAAGTATCAGTGTGAAATCCTTCCCTCCTGTCATTGCAATCCCATATTTCCAGAACCAAGGTCATTATAGGTTTATTCACCCTCTTCTATCCCTACATGATTGCTGCGTTCTCACAGTACCATGGAACAAAACACTATAGAGTCATGTCTGCGGGATGTTTTATTTACCACACAAACCTTCTCTTAAAGCTTCTGCATCACGGTTAGTCTCCGTAACATATTTTGATAGCAAAGCTCACTATGACGTCTATCAACTGATTTCTAAACAACCAGAATATTTGGATTGTCCTTCTGTATCTTTTTTAGAAGAATACTAGGACTTGTAGTTAAAGATACCTAAATTTTACTCTTTTTTTTTTTTTTGTCTTCTTTAGGGGATAAATATATTCTGGTAATGGAGTTGGACATAAAGTTGATTATTATTCAGGTTTTCAATCCTAAAGGAAAATAAAAGTAGTCATTTGTATCACTGTGAATATAAAATATCAAACACTTAATATTCTAAAATATTGTATGGCCAGCATGATCCACTCAACCAATTTTATCTATATTCTTTCTTTTAAATACTAGAAGTAGTTGCTCATTTAAGATATTAAGTTTCTCCAGAGAACTGGCTACATTCAATAAATAGTAGATAGAACTTGAATTGTTATTGTTCTACAACATTGTAAACAACTCATGGTATAAACATTTACTTCACATCTTAAATTCACATACTATAAAGCTAAACACAGTTCAAAAGTTTCAGGTAAATATGAAGTTTAAGACTTCAGTGAAAACAAATGTCCAGATAAATATAAATTAAGAAAAGACAATTTGATCTTCCAAGAAATAATCATTTCATTGGTACAAAGATGACAAGTGAATATTTTTTTAAAATATTGAAAGACATATCAAAGAGTGTTGCTAACAATCTGTTCTGTCTACAACGGGAAAGAGTAAAGTTTTGCAAACTAAAGCTCACCCAGAGTACGATTTTGAAAGTTTCTTATTTAAATCCCTAGCTGAGCTTGCAAACTCAACAACCCCAGTTACGGAAGACTGTAATCAATGCCGTAAAGCTCAGGAAAGATGGGAATGAGCAAGCTGCTCCCCAGACGCTGAAGGTTATTAGAGTTTGATAGACTCGGAGCCAGCTACACCATATGGCCACTGGAAAAAAAATCCACTCATCAGGAAAAGCTGTAAAACTGGAGGCATAAAAACTGTACCTATTAAGGATCAAAAATAACCAGTGACAGAGAATTTGCCAGGAAAGAAAATAAAAAAGATTAGAACTATTCAAAATGCCCTTCGGAGGGCATACTGCACATAACAGCAAAACAGAAAGGCACATCCACCATAATCACCTACAGCTAGGCACAAAAACACCCTGCTAGTACCCACCCTACACCAGTATGTGTCCACGAATTGGCCTCCTTCCAAAGACTTTCAAAATGAAGCAATTACTGTTTTTCATATAAAAAACTGAACTATAAAAGCCATAGACATATATATATATATGTATATATATATATATATATATATATATATATATATATATATATATATATTAAACAATACATATATATATATATATATATATATATATATATCCTAACTCAAAATATGATACACTGAGTTGCTACTGAAAAATTATTTGTTTCATATGCCTAGTTCTCAAAGACTGTATATAATACAGAATGTTCCCATGAACTATATCAATTTTTAGATTTCATTTTTTAATATACAGTGGTCAACTTGGAATGCTCTTTTGGATGAGAATGTTTTTGCTGTGTGTGGGAGGCTGAATCCTGCACACATTCAGAGCCTCTGTACCCAGAATCTATCATTCCTGGGAATGTCCTGAAATAATGATTTTCTCAGGTCCTCACAAATACATACATTTTCAAAATTAAAAGTAATGCTAGTAATTGAATTTAGCCAATTAAAATGTAAATTTTGTCTCCTCTAGCTGTTATAGATTTTACTCTATCAGACAACATCTCTCCACTGTTTAATGAAAACTTAAGTCTCACAGTTTTACTCATTCTTTGGAGGGGGGGAGTAGGAAAGGGTTTATTCAGTTTATTCAGCTTACACTTTCACATTGCTCTTCATCACCAAAGGAAGTCAGGACTGGAACCCAAGCAGGTCAGGAAGCAGGATCTGATGCAGATGCCATGGAGAGATGTTACTTACTGGCTTGCTTCCCCTGGTTTGCTTAGCCTGCTTCTTATAGAACCCAGCCAGGTCTACCAGCCCAGGAATGGCCCCACCCACAATGGGCTGAGCCCTCCCTGCTTGATCACTAGTTGAGAAAGTGCCTTACAACTGCATATCATGGAGGCATTTCCTCAACTGTAGCTATTTTCTCTGTGATAACTCCAGCTTGTGTTAAGTTGACACAAAACTAGCCAGTACACCCATGTATCAAGGCCAGATGATACAACCCAGTAAGAGGAAAAGGGATCCAAGAGCAGACAAAATAGTCAGAGACATCCCCTACCTTCACTATTAGAAAGCACACAAGAATACCAAGCTATATAACCATAACATACATACAGAGGGTCTAGCTCAGGTCCATAAAGTCTCTATGATTTTTATTTCTGTTTCTGTGAGACCTAATTAATTGACTCTGTGGGTTATGTTCTTGTAATATCCTTGACCCTCTGACTCTGACAATCCTTGTTCTCCTTTCATGGGGTTCTCTGAGCACAGATGTTGGCCTATGCATTTGCATCAATTGCTGGATGAAACCAATCTGATGATGACTAGGCTAGGCATAATCTATAAGTAAAGCAGAATATCGCAGGATATCATTCCATTAACTTTTTCCAGTTGTGTTTGGTTATATTTTAGATCCCTGGGTTATCCTGCCTCTGATTACTAAACTTGCAGACTTCCAGGCATGGCTCCCAGTCTGGTAATGGCCTTAAGTTGGACCGGCATTGATTGGCAACACCCACAAGTTCTGTTCCACCATTACCAGAGCATATCTTACAGGCAGGGTTCAGGATCTGTATTCCCCATTACTAGGAGTCTGCAGTACCATCACTCTCATAGACTCCAGAAAGTTTCCTCCACACTAGGTTTCTACAGCACTCCCCAATGCTCTCTAACCTCAGTTACCACATTGTGTTCTCCCCTTCAGTTCCACCCCAACATCCCTTCTGTTTCTATCTCTACCCAATCCCATTCCACTCTCAATTCCTATTTTATTTCCCCTTCCCAGGGAAAATTCTCCCTTGACTCCTCTTTATCTCTGGTCTTCTTGCTTGTGTGGCTTATGGTTAAGAAGGGGTTCCCTCCTTATAATTCTTTGTTTAGGGATTTCACTCTATGAAATATTCCCTCTTCAATGTAGATTGTCCTGAAGCTGTATTTTAATGTTAATTCCTCTCTCCCAAGAAGAGCTGCCTAGTTCTTACTCAACCTTTTCATTTTAATTAGTAAAATAAAGAAAAGCCAGTGACTGGGTGGGGGGAAGGGAGGTAGAGAGGAAGGAACAGAGAGGAGAGGTCAGAGGAGGGAGGACAGAAGAGAAGTCTAAGATGAACCTTTATAAAGACCAGCTAGATCCACCTGGGCTTAACTGGCGTTAAATAGCTATGAACATTAAGGATTTTATAGGTCTAATATCTCGCATAGAAGGGTAGTTTGTATCTTTCTCTATTTGATGAAATCTTGTTGTGTAGAGGTTTTGTGGATTGAGAATTGAACACATAAACCTGTATGAAAAGTTATCGGGCTGTAGAGATGTGTTTGTGTTGGGATTTGGGGTGAACAACACCCCCAGGGATGGAGGCAGAAAATAGGCAGTGGAAAACTGCCAAGGGAAGGGAGTTGTGCTAATGGAGTGAGATCCTGGTGATGCCTCAGACCAGGCAACAGAGGCACGCGGGGCTCCATTCTAAATTCAGGCCTGTGAGAGAGGCATGGGGCCAATAAAATGATCAGCTAAGCCTTTTTATATTTTTAATAATTACTGCAACACTTCCATGTCTACTAACGTTATTATTATTCAAGGCTTCTTTAGGGAATATTTTGTAGAAGACACAGGCCACGAAATACTTCCTGGTCCTCTGGATTCTTCCTACCCACTCTCTAGACTCAAGCCTTAGGAGAAGAAATTGTTTTGTATATATGTTTAATGGGGCTTAGGCTTGCTCTAATCTGTTACTCTGAATTTTGTCCGTTTGTGGGTTTTTTTTTTTTTTCACAGAATGAGCTAATTCTTCTACTTTGTCTTTACGTCTAGATAATCTATCCTCTATATGATTTGTTCTGTTGTTGGAGCTTTTGACTGAGTATTTTTCCTTTTTTTGTTATTTTTATTGGATACTTTCTGTATTTACATTTCAAATGTTATCCACATTCTTCCCACTCCCATCCCCCCTCCTCCATGAAGGTGCTCCATTTCCCAGCTACCCTTTCCCACCTCAGCGCCTTGGCATTACCCTACACTGGGAAAACAATCCTTCACTGAACCAAAGGCCTTTTCTCCTATTGATTCCAGACAATGCTGGAGCCATTGGTCTCTCCATGTGTGCTCAATAGTTGGTGTTTTAGTCTATGGTAGTTCTGGAGGGTTTAGTTGGTTGATAATGTTGTTCTTCCCATGGGGTTGCATACCCTTTCAGCTCCTTCAGTCCTTTCACTTATTTCTTTACATAACTTTTCCCCTTAAATCACAACTGCAGTTGCATTTCAATAGTGTAATTCCAGAATACAAATTTCATTGGAAGAATTACCTTGATTAATCATAACTTTATTCTTTTAGTCTAGATAAGCTTTATTCTGGAACCTGTATCACATGGCAGGAGCATTAACAGTCACATTTGTGGTTGTTTTCTTTTGTTCTTATTTTATTGAAAATAGAGATTTATTTTTCCTATTAATGTATTTATTCACCTTACAGCCTGATCTCATCCCTCCCTCTCTCTTCTTATACTCCCATCCTTATATATCCTCCTCCCTCTCCTTAGAGAATTACAAGGCCCTTTGGATAGCAACCTATCCTGAGAAATCAAGTCACTATAGGACAAAGTGCCTCCTTTACCAAGCAAGGCATCCTAGCTATGGGAAAGAGATGCAAAGGTCTACAACAGAGTCAAAAATTAAAGCCAACATAGATGTCTTTTAACTGAAAAATTACATTTTCTGAGTCTGAAAATAGTAGAAAAATAGTGTTCATCCTTTGCCATCATCAGGCTGAGACAAATGAGGGACATACAAGAGAAATGCACTCTCTCTGCAGATGACCTGATACTACCCCTGCTATTTTCTGGTCGA
Organism: Micromys minutus; assembly: GCF_963924665.1. NCBI lineage: Eukaryota > Metazoa > Chordata > Mammalia > Rodentia > Muridae > Micromys > Micromys minutus. Next base: position 182,673,672 of record NC_137969.1, on the reverse strand, counting down.
CCACTCCTGAATACTATCCTAAAAAACATCTGGAAAAATCAAAAACTGATTACTTACTGAAAAGACAAATTCTAATGACTAATTAAAAACTACAAAATATTTGTTTGTAAAAAAGAAAATAGATTTACTTCATAAAACATATTCTGATTATGGTTGCCCGTACCTTTACTCTTCCTCCCTTCTTCCCCTTGCACCCCAATCTACACTCTTTCTCTTTCTAGTCATAAAACTAACAGGCATCTAAGAAATGATAATAAAGCAAAATAAGGTAAAATAGCAAATCAGAACAGGATGAAATAAACAGAAGAAAACAAGCTAAAAATAAAAGCACAAAAACCACATATAGACCCAGAGAAACATACTCACATCCATACTCACAGGAATCCCATTAAAACAGAAACACAGAAACTATAATATACAGTCACATGTTTAAAGTCAACATCATTTGTAGTGTCTTGCCTCTCTTCTCTCTCTTCTCTCTCTCTCTCTCTCTCTCTCTCTCTCTCTCTCTCTCTCTCTCTCTCTCTCTCTCTCTTTCTCTCTCTTTCTATCCCTCCCCCCCTCCACTTAGTCAGATCTTAATTTTCCCTCTACTGCTCTAAGCAGAGAGTTCAGCTTTTCTTTTATTTGCTTACCTCTGTGGGACAGGATTTCTCTGAGCCTGTAGGTCATCCTGTTTATTAATTTTTTAAATTTACATTTGAAATGTTATATCCTTCGCACACCCTGCTCTTTTCCCCCCACCTCTACTTGTCTTCATGAAGGTGCACTAACTTCACCCTCTTCACCTCAGTGCCTTGGCTCCCCCTACATTGGAAAATCACGCCCTCCTTGAACCAAAAGTCTCTTCTCACATTGGTGCCAGAAACTGCTATTGTCCCTTTATAAACAGAGTTTTAGTACATCTCTATTCTATGACCACAAGAACCAGTAGCACTTGTTTAACGGGATTGCAGACAAGCATTGGTATAAAAAGTGTTTTAGAGTACTTCAAAATCCTTATGACTCTATCACTAAACAACATAACTGACTTCTCTTCCCCACTAAAGCTTAGATGTGATCTTCAATCTGTGAGAACATGTGCACCTGAGCTTACTGCTTATCATGTGGAAGTCTACTTACTAGGCTTTCAGAGGTTCAGCACACTTGATAAAGAACATTTTTAAAAGTCACTGAGCATACATTCTACAAAGCCATCTTCTCAACAGTATCAGCCATTTGTCAAGCCTTTTGCATTTTTCCCCAGCAACGTTACTGGACATGTGAACCAGGAACTCCAAGGCATGTCCATAAATATGTGTCATACATGATGATGTGCATTGCCCCTTTCTACTCTCTCTTTCTGGAATACATGTAATAGTCAAGTATTTGCAGTTCTGAGGCAGGTCCCAGACATCCCTCTGTAGTCTTGCACTTTTTATCTTCATGAGCTCCCCCTTCTTCAAAAAAAAAAAAAAAATCAATTTCTTGTCATTTTATAGGAGCGAAATCATAAGAGGTTAAGAGGATATTACTTCATCACCAGACCCTATCAGATAAGTAAATGAAAGAACTGAAAAGGCAGCTCATTGCCTACATTATATGGCACTGCAATATATTTTATTTAAAGTTTCAATAGTAAATGACACGTATGTACATGGTGGTATGTGTGTGCTTTTGAATGTTAATATTCATCTACTCAATGCATCTTAAATCCTTGACAGCATTTTGATAGATGGGAATCTTGAGCTCTAATGAAACATTCCTTGTGCACAAGTGTATTCAAGAGGAAATTGAAAAACTTCAACTGTGGGTGTAGATGACCAAATCAATAATCTTCATCAACAGCCTGGTGCTATTCCCAGAAATCCCTGACAAATGAGAGTCAAAATTATTGATTTTTTTTCAGTTTTTCTCCTTTTGCTTTTGGCCTGCCCAAGAGATATTAAATTTATCTGTGCTGGAATGCATAAATAATGCAGGGGGATCATGATAGATGAGACTTAGCACTAGGGATGAGGCCTGCATCTTTTATCTATGGGAGGAGAAAGACAACAGCCTTCCTGACACACTTGTCTGAGGACCAATAGCTGAAGTCCTATGTCTAAGCATGAATTTGAAACTGAACCAGTATTTTAAAAATGCAGAAATATATAAAAATACATTCATGCTTTCAATTGTTTGAAAAAATAAATTAAAACATGAACCTGCAAGCTCAAATAGAAAAACAACTCAATTACATATTGCCATATTGTTTTGTGTCCTGCACATAAGCTACTGAGTGGTCACTCTACCTGCTAACCAAGGAAATCAAGCATCTGTCATTGGTATTTCTAAACTATTTTCTTTCTCTTGATTATTTACAATTATCATACAATTACAGTGTGTAGGGGGTGTTATATAAACATAGAAAGACAAATAAATGTACTTGAAGTTCTGTAATAATTCTATTATTTCTTGAATATTTATTTACACTTCAAATGTTATTTGCTTTTCTGGTTTCCCTTTCAGAAACCCCCTATCTTATCCTCCTCCCCCTGCTTCTTGGAGGGTGCTCCTTATCCTGTTCACCCATTCAACCTTACTGCAATGACATTCCCTTACACTTGGGCATCAAGCATTCACAGGACCAAAAGTCTCTCCTCCCATTAATGTCCATATACAGCTGGAGCAATGGGTTGCTCCATGTGTACTCTTTGGATGGTGGTTTAGTCCCTGGGAGACCTGGGATATCTGCTTGGTTGATATTATTGTTCTTACAATGGCATTAAAAATGCTTTAGCTTTTTTGTCCTTTCCCTAATTTTTTCATTGAGGAATACAATTTAGTTCAGTGGCTGGTTGTGAACATCCATATCTGTATTTCTCATGCTCCGATAGAGCCTCTCAGAAGACAGGTATCAGGCTCCTATCAGCAAGCACTTCTTGGCATGTACTGTAGTGTTTGGGTTTGGTGTCTATATATGGGATGGATCCACAGGCAGGATAGTATTGGGATTGCCTTTCCTTCAGTCTCTGTTCCACGCTTTGTCTCTGTATTTCCTCCTATGAATATTTTGTTCCACCTTCTAAGAAGAACTGAAGCATCAACACTTTGGTCTTCTTTCTTCTTGAGCTTCATGAGGTTTGTGAATTGTATTTGGGGTATTCTGAGCTTTTGGGCTACTATCTACATATCAGTGAGTGCATAGCATGTATATTCTTTTGTGACCAAATTTACACAATATCTTTCCACAAATCCAACCCTACAAGAGGTAATAGATCTCCAGCACAAGTAGAGAAACTACACCCTAGAAAGATCAAGAAAATAATCTACTTTCCACAAACCCAAAAGAAGATAGTCATATAAACCTAATACTATCTCTAACAACAACAACAAAAAGAAAAAATAACAGGAAGAGAAATCACTTTTCCTTAATAGCCCTAAACATAAATGGATTCAATTTCCCAATAAAATGATATAGAATAACAAACTGGATACAGGACTAGCATTTTGCCGTGTACAGAAAGCACCCCTCAGTGACAATAACAGATACTTCCTCACAGTAAAAGCTGGAAATATTTTAAACAATGGTCCCAAAATCAAGCTGGAATAGACATTTTAATATTGAATGAAATTGACTTTCAACCATAAGTTATCAAAAAATATAAAAATTAACATTTCCTATTCATCAAAGGAAAAAATCTACCAAGATGAACTCTTATTTCTGAACATCCATGTGCCAAATGCAAGGTCTCCCACATTAATAAAGAAAACTTTACTAATTTTCAAATTATACATTGCACCACATACTATAATTGTGTGAAACTTTAATACCCTACTCTCAGCAATAGACAGATCATGGAAACAAAAACTAAACAGACACAATGGAACTAACAGAATAGATTTGACAGGTATCTTTAGGACATTTCATCCTAAAACAAAAGAATATACCTTCTTCTCAGCACCTCATGGTACCTTCTCCAAAATTGACCATATAATAGGTCACAAAATAGGCCTTAACCAATACAAGAAGATGAAAATAATCCCAACAAAAAAATAAAACTTCAGACCAATTTCCATTTTGAATATTGATACAAAGATGCCCACTAAAGTTCCTTCAAACCGAATCCAAGAACACATCAAAATTATCATCCATCATGATCAAGTAGGCTTCATCTCAGAATATTTCAATATTCAGATATCCATCAGTGTAATCCACTATAAAACAGACTCAAAGATAACTCTATTTAACTCAAGAGTAGCTATAGTGAAAAAAATTTACTGCCACTGCTGTAAAATCAATATTACCTGAACACAGATAATATGAGTAAAAGCTACACCAACATTTAGATATGTAAATCTACTATAGCATAAAGCAAATTATCAAGTAAATCAAAAAAGGAAGTGAATTTATTTATATTTTAGTAATGGAGTGGGAAAGGGGAAACTTCTAATTTTTTGTCTTTTCTGCACCTGTGTGCCAATATTATTTTTTAAAGCCAAGAAATTGACATATGTTAGTTGGCTAGAATGTGTGAAATCTCTTACTAGGAAGCAAATTCTTCCTCTGGCTGATCAAGAGTTTCTCCTATCCTTCTGCTCATTATTGGAGAGGTTTTAATTGCTTGGGATCTATTGATTAAATTCCCTGAGAGATGCCATAAGGACCACACACTTCTCTCTTAGAGTATCTATTCTGCTGTTAGAGTTCTTATAGGTGAAGAGCAATAGTGTTCTGATCCTATAGCACAACTCACTAAAGATTTGGCACAAACACGAAACGATTTCTCAGTCTTGAAAAAGAGACAGATCAGAGCATGAATTCTCTGGAGCTATCATCTTTGGTTACCTATACACAAAACAATGTGAGAACAATCTATATCTATTTGAAACAACCACAGGGAGCAGGAGATAAACGTGTTTCTTAGTGTCAGAGAAAGATGACCAAAAGATAAATAAAATTAGATCATAAGGTGATCAAAGGTTGATGACACATGGATCAAAGTCAAATGGGATACCTGGCAAGATGCAAGAATCTTTGTCATCTGAGTCGGGTGAATAAAAATACAAAAGGTCGATCATATGGAAGATGGAGTTTTATCTGGCTCACTTTTCTGGGTTCATCAATGTTCTTCCATCTCTCAGTATGGTATCTGATATTTAAGGCATATATTGAAACAAGTTATAGTTGTGAATAGGCAGGAGTTGACTCACAGTGGTCAAGGGGCTGCATAGTGTCCCCCAGTAGCTGGTCCTGAACGGAGCAGTACAAGTATGTAATACAGGGTTAGAAAACACATATGTTAAACAGATTTATCAATATGGCTAGTTTCCTCAACTGGCTCTAAACTTACTCTAAGAAGTCCTGAAATTTTTTGTTCAATTCCTCCATATGCTTCTTTGATTTTATTTTTTTAAATTCCTCAATCATGAACCTGTTCCATACAGATTTCATAACTTGAAAACTTTGTGTGATACATCGACAAGGCAAACTTCACTTTTTTTCCCGCCACCTGTACTATTGTGATTTATGATCTTTTTTTATTTGGTTCTGGTTTTATATTTTTGAAGTAGTAGGTAGGATATGAATCCATTCTCTGAAATGAATAATATATAAATATGAGAACTGGAGTACAATACCGGCTCTGTTGTGCATCACACAGGAAGTCAGTAAGATAAATAATGTAGCTGCATAAAAGCACCTTATTATGCGTATTATAGGCTTCTTTGATTTTATATAAACACAGACACATTGGTATGCTGCACAGGCCCACAAAACAGATCAATTGATAGATGTATTTGTTTTCAGTATTTTTAATCACTAAGTGAAGGTTACAGTAAGTTCATCTTACTGTATTTGGAATATTATTCTATACATGTGGAGCAATAACCTCTTTTTCCATATGTGTCATATTTATTTCTACAATGGGAAAGTGATGACAGAATTTTTTTTAACAAAAAGTTCCAAAAAAGTAAAACAACAGTAGATTTCCCATTTAGCAAAGAATTCAGTACCTCATTTTTCAGCCAGTTTTGAAGGAGTTCTGAGAATGCCCTGGCTTTAGTATAGATATGTCTTTCCAGCCAAAACTCTTCAGAGACATCTAATAAGAACAATTTTCATTCAGGAATTCCATCTTTTATAAGCCAGATGTCAAGACTGTCAAACCTTTGGACTTCTCAGTCTTATCTAACCTAATAAAGCAATCGTATGTTACCACTAGGCAACATGGAGTTGTTCTTTTCCTCACAGCACCACTTTTAAATTCAACTCCGATTGCTACAATCCAGGGTTGTATTCTTGAACATCTTGTTCAGATTTTAAAAGGAGATTTCTCCTGAAACTATATCAATAGAAAGCATTATCCAAACACACACATGAAGGAAGAGTTATGTTCAGACAAATGTATTCTGAACTTAAAGCTATGAGACATGAGGTACAAAAAGGATTCTTACTGAGGTTAAAAAAATCAGTGGTAGCAACTGATACTTCATATGGGGTGAAAAGAAGCTGGCTGGATGTCGCTTCAAGCCAGATGTTTGAAATTCAGTATAGAAACAGAACTTGCTGCTGTGTCTCTGTACCAAATGTTAGTTTGTGATAGCATGGATTGCCTTGCAAAGCTTTGCATGAAGCTGCCCTAATTTTACATTTCATGGTTTGCAGTTCTATAAAATGAATATGATAGAATTTTTCAAATGAGATAGTTTAAGTGTCACCTGCAGTGGTTATTGTTCAGACGAGTTTCTGAGCTTTAAAACAATGAAGTCTTTCTTAATATTCTACCATTATATTAGTGATTAAGAATAAATTTCATTTTCCTGGGCAGGCTGAACTGCCAACTAAAGTGTTTCTACAGCAGAGGATAAAGTATTGTATTATGTAGGATGATTCTGTAAGCTTATCTAGGTTTCATTTCCTGACATTAAAGAGAATGATAAAAATGATTTCTTTACAAACCCATCATGAAATGACAACAGATGATTAGCAAAATTCAGACTGAAGAATTCCTGGCCATTAAGGAGATATATAGTTCTGTCAACCAAGTTAATTCATGGATTGAAGAATTGAAAATTAGAAAAAATAATTGGAAAGTTTTTAAATATATTAAGCAAGTTTCAGATTATCTATTAGGTGTTGGTTTGCATAGGGTGTCCATTATAACATAAGGTTTTGGATCAGTCCCACCTTTATGTGTCTGTACACATAAAGATGTTTAAATTCAAATCTCTATGATTATTTTTGTGACTATAAATTATATTTGTAATTTGTGTTTTATGATTATAAATTTATAATTTGTAATTATAAATTATAGCTGTTGGTATAGGTATTCCATGAGTTTTAAAACTAGGACTTAAGTCCCACAGCAATATTAGAGAGAACAGTCTGCTCTTTTATAGCTAGTCCTTCACTGGCTGTATTCTTCAGTTTCTTCCAGAATGTTTGGTGCCATTCGCTTTGAGAGTATTCTGCTAGACCACTAGTTCCCATCCTTCTAAGGCCTTTGATACAGTTCCTCATATTGTGGTGTCTCCCAACCATGCAATTATTTTGTTGCTACATCATTACAGTAATTTTGCTACTGTTATGAATCATAATGTAAATGTTTTCAGCGAATGAGGTTTGTTAAAGGTTGCAACCCATGAGTTTAGAACCACTGTTTTAGATACTGAAATCCTGTCCTAATATTTGCCAGAATTTTATTGCTAACAACTAGAATATTCTACTGTCAAGTATACTCTAAAACAAAAATTGAACTAGCAACTACTAGATTCATAGAAATCTTAGCCCTTTCTGCTCCCAAAGCAGTGTACTGTGTTAATTAAATATCAGTTTTTTTTTGTGACATTAAAATATACCTGAAAATCACTTACTTTAGGATTTGTTGTGATAAAGTAAATATGGAAATTTGTCATTATGTAATCTGGTTCAGTTTTTATAACTATATCTGATTCAAGAACCCGAGTACCTCCTGTACTCTGAAGATTTCCTCTCCATGTCTCTATTTCCACTCCAGGTCTCAGTACTTCTGTGTGGTTTCAGAATTTGAGTTTGACATCTGATAGCTATATTTTTAATGTCATTAATATCCAACAAAGATTAGCAATGGCAGAAACTGCAGACAGAAAAGAATATTTTAAAATGTATACAAAAAGAAGAACAAGAACATACCCACTTTAACCTATAGAAAGCACTCAATGCTTAAAACAAATGAAAGACACATTGACTGTTATGCAGAGCTACCTCTGGCATGAAGAAGCTGGAAAGGAAACATCAATGATATGTGGAATATATTATCCTCCTTAAAAGCAGCATATTCCATTTATAAATGGTCATAAATTTGATATATTTAATAGCTGATAGTGAATAATTATTATTAAAATAAAATGTGTAGTAGATAATAATCAAATCTGAAGACTATTTCTCTTCCCCTTAAACAAGATGTGACAAAAATTATGAAATATTAATGAAAGTAAATTATTTACATATTGGAATAGGAAATAATTTATTGGGCTACAGAAACTATATATTCTCATTCAGTCATCCTCAATAATATTTCTGTACACTTGACAAATGATCCTATCAAATATACCAAAGGACATTATTTTGAAAAATGCCAAAAAATTGTAAATTGATTTCTATAAGGTCCATGAGTAATTTCTAATTGACAAATTTTAAATGTTGATATACACAATTAACGTGTAGAGCTTACCTCATCCAAATTATATTCAATATTTCATGAATTTGCATGTCCTTTCCTAGTCATTCATATTTCTTTATATCCCCTGTTTATGTATTTCTCACAAATATCTAGTAGAGCATGTACTTATGTCCTGAGTTGGAAAGTTGTAAAATTCAATCCTTTAACATGCAAAATATTTTATCGTTAGTCAAGGTATGAGACTTAGGTAACATAATGCTGTTAGATACATGAAACATGAAGAATGCATACTCATATAAAATAACTGGTGATATCTTTGAACAAATATGAATACATGCTTATTAGTAGTGTGGATAAAATTAACATCATCTATGTATAATAGTTTTATGTCATCTTGACACAAACTAGACACATTTTGGAGGAGGGAACCTACATAGAGAGATGATTTCACCAGAATAGCCTGTGAGCCAATTTTCTTGTTCAATGGCACATTTTTTTTTTGATTAGTGATTGTTAGGGTAGGACCCAGATCATTGTTGTAAATTCTAGGTCAGATCTAGTATTCTGGGATGCTACAAAAGGAGGAGGAAGAGGAGGAGGAGGAGGAGGAGGAGGAGGAGGAGGAGGAGGAGGAAGAGGAGGAGGAGGAGAAAAAGAAAAAGAAGAAGAAGAAAGTGGCTGAGTTAGCAATGAAGAAGAAGCCAATAAGCATCCCTCCATTACCTCAGATTCAGTTCCTACATTCATGGGCCTGCCTTGATTTTCTACCCTGAGTTTCCTTAATGATGGACTGTTACATGGAACTAAAGAAATAAACAACATAAACCTTTGTTCCACAAGTTCGTATTGCTCATGATGTGTCTAGGTTGCTTTATTATTTGTAAGAAGTGATATTGCAACCAAGGAAATTAAAAGAAAAACTTTCATTGAAGAATGGTGAACAGTTTCAGAGAGTGAATGGTCAACCAACATGGTGTGTAGAATGACGTCAGGCAAGCACACATGGCAATGTATCAGAGAAAGATTAAGACCAGACATGGCTTGAGAATTTAAAACTGTAAGCTCATCCCCAGGGACAGGCACACCCACTCCAATAAAGTCAAACTTCCCAATCTTTTCCTCAACAGTTTCACCAACAGAGAATCAAGCATTCATATACATGACCCTATGGAAGATATTCTCATTCAAATCGGCACATGGTGTTTATCAATGGAATAAAAACCTTAAGTAAGAAATCATCTATTTCAGCTTATTTTACTGGAGTATTTTGTACAGGAAATGTTAAAAATTATATAGTTCATAATATAATCTAAAACAAAATATCATCACTGCATTTCATGAAAACTCATATTAGTGGTCATAAAATATTCGTATCAAGATGGAAACTACATTTTAGTATTTGATAAAAGGAAAGTTGAGAATCAAATAACAATTGCTGAATTTTTTTAGAGTTTGAAATGATTTTTCTCTTTACCTCTTATGTCATCTACATGGTGTATAGAAACATGTTTAAACATTAAGAGATACTTAATAAACACCATTTATTGTACACATGGATCTGTTCACACATACACACATCTTGAAGAATGCTTTTCTAAGTGTTCCTGTCCTCTACTTTGAGTCCCAATTCAAACCCTCTGTATTAATTAACATAATAATGCATTAAGTGTGTTTTATTTGTTTAAATCTAATGGAATCCTCATTTTCCACACACACCATTAGTGCAGTGATAATATTCTTTTGGCTAACTTCTCCTTTATAAAGTAACATTCCAGATGAAATTTCCACTTTTAGTAACTAAATTCTATTCACATTCTTTAAGGCAAGGATTGGATTTATCAGGAAGTTTGGGTGGTGTTTTTCTTTTTTCCCTTTTTTTTGGTGGTATTTTTCTATAACAGAGAAGAGAGATGTGGCTTGAGGAAAAATATTAGGATTTGCAATGAAATTGTTCTTCAATGAATTACTTCCAAAAATATGCAAGCATATAACTAAAGTCTCTAAGAAATACTTTAGAACAGGGAGAATCTCAATAATTTGTTCAAAAATTCCAATTCTTCAATCAGGAAGTAAAAATTATTATCTCTTGTAACTGAATCTCAGTCTTCAGTTATGAACAGTAATTGGGAGTATACAAAGAATAAACCCTTTTCTGCTTCAACTGTGTTTTCATCATGGTATTTCATCACAATAGCAATCCTAACTAAGACACCAAGAAACTGCAGAAGCTCTTAGTAGTGACCAAAGGCTGGGAAAAGGTGAGGAAGGCCAGAGAGGTCATGGAAGTACTGAGATGTCATTCTATCCTCCCCCAACTCCTTCTTAGCCATTCCAGAGCACTGTGGCAGTGAGACCAGCACTAGGTAAGGGATGAAGGGACAGTGGCCCTATCTGCCAAGCTAACTACCCTATATATAAGTTACAGATATCTGTATGTGTCTATGTAAGGCTCATTTTTTTATTGAATGTAAGGCTCAGTATAAAAGATGGAACTCATACCTGCACTATAAGCCCAAGAATCAAACAGCAGATAGGTCACAGGCCCTGGGGGGAAAAACTCTGATGATTCTACTAAGTGAACAGCAATGAAATAAATTCTAATCAGCATCCCTGTATTATGTGTTGTCACCATGTATAAGTTCAAGCAGACAGGAGTAGAAAAACATAAAAATGACGCACTTTACAATTCATCTGACATATGTGATGGTATCTAAGTATGAAAAAGTTCAAAGACTGCATCAGCTAAATTTCTACCCAATAGAAAGAAAGAAAAATTGTAGTGGCTGGCTAACATCTTCTTAACTTGCAACTAACATTTTAAGAGATTTCAAATTTATCATTTCTTTATAATATTAAAACAACAAAAATTCTTTAAGAACCATGACTAATAATATCAATGCCAATGATTGACATTTAATTTGGTAGATTATTCATTAAGATTTACTATGAAACACATTATTGTGTGAAGTTAGTATAATAAATCCAATGACACATGAATACATTGAAGCTGAGAGACCACATATTTAACTAATAATTGTGCTACAGTTTTGTTTTGTTTTTTTCTGATACAACATGGTCAATTTTCTTTATGAGTACTCAAAACTTAATTGTCAATTATGTTTTGAATGCTGAAAAATAAATACTGTGCAATAGGTAATAGTAAAATCATATTCGTGGAAAATTATATTCTCTGTTCTCAGATAACTAGAAGTTTAAGAATGAGTCAGTGTCTCTCTTTGAACTTGACTTAGCCATACTGGTTAAATTTGCCATAACTTTTTCATTTAGACTAAAGAACCACCAATTCCAGGCTCTGGTTAAAAGCCAGACCTCGAAGTCTTCTATTATTCCAAGAGTCAATTTGCAAATATTTTATTTTCTTAATTTGTCTCAACTTCTGGATTGGTCCCAGGCAGTTCTCATTCAACTCCAAGTGGAACAAGAGCCCTTCAGTCTCACAGTTTCTTCTTTCTACCCCAATTTGTCTTGGCTGATTGCTCCCCACTGTGGCTGCACTTTTTCCCTCACTCACACAGCTGACACCACATGTGAGCACTGTTTGCAAGACAGTACTGCCAAGTGCAGCCGCTCACAGGGAACCCAGTTAAAGGACAGCCATCTGGGATGAGAAACTATGACATCAATAAGAACCAGGATCTATAACATTTATTGCTAGCTTTATTACAGTCCTATGAATTGAACGATTCAAATTAAGTATCTTGGTCCATCTTTATTATCCATACGGATCTATCTTAAGCATCTAAATATAAACCCAGAAAATTATTAAAAAAACAAACACACAACAAAAGTAAAGCAGGACTTATATTTAAATTGGTCCACGGTGCTTTGGAGAATCAGGAAACCTCAACTCAGTATATGACTGATGGGTCACGAAAGCCAGTCTTGAAAAACAAAACAAAAAGAAAAAAACAAAACAAAAAAGAAGAAAGAAAAAGAACTGAACTTGCATATTAAATGACTCCTGCCCTTATGAAAACATTTTAATTTAAAAGTCCTAACAATCTCAATATAGTTAAATGGTTTGTTGCAAAATATAAACATTTGAGGGAATTGTGTTTTTTTCTGGAGTCCTATGGCAGATATCATGTTGAAAACAACTTTCTTCTCTTTCCCATTAACGTAATTCTTAGCTAACTACTGAGTTATTAGAGGCAACATACATGGCAGAGCAGAAAAAATTTCACTCATAAGGCTTTGTGAACATTTCTTGAAATGTCTAAGAGCTTAGGAGAACCTTGAGTTTATGATAAAGCCAAAAGAGCCTTTGGTTTCATGGGTTTGAACTTCTGGATTCAGACAGAAAATGTCTCCAGACAAGGAAAGCATGCCTCTAATCTGTACCAGCCATTCAATAAATAGTCAGAAGTTGAGACATAGTAGACCATATATTGTTCTCTGTTAGCACTGACAAACTAACACAATTAAATGTAAATAAAAATCACAAAATATCACTCTCCATCCATTCACTAAAAGTAAAGTAAAATAGTTTCCCTAAAACATTTGAATATTTAACATAGAGTTAAACATATTTTAGCTGATATTATAAGTGTATTTCCAGAGAAAGGAAATTAGCTCAAAGGATAAATTAAGACATAGAAAGAAAGTATAAGTGGACTACATAAAACAATTACTAAAATAGATCTCATTACATCGCATAGGAAAAGGACCATTAACTCTAAGTTATGAAATCCTCCATACATATTTTAATAGTTTATGTACATGGTAGAATAATAAAAGTCAAAGATAGCTTTGTATCCATCCATATTAACCTCTTAGAAATCAAATGTAATTGTGATCAATCAAAAGATGATTTTAAAAGTTTTAAACCCACTGGGCACAGGAAGTAAAAACAGAAACACACTAACATAACACTGAGGTGTGGAAGGCATGTCAATTAGGTACCAATTGGTTGTTCTGCATTGAGAATTTTTTTCAGAGGGCTTAGGAAGCAATGCACTTGGGGTGGTGACTAAAAAAGGAAATTGAAGAGAGCTTCATCTAAGTGGTAGCTTCATGTTTGCACTTGACCTGATCTACCTGGCCACCACTCCCTCATCCTGTACATGTACATACATTTATTTTTTTAACTTTATTTTAAAAAACAAAGATAAAATAAAAAAAAATTTAAACATTTTTGCATAAATGTATACAAATACATTTTTGTCAGTGCTTGGCTTTTTTTTTTTTTTTTTAAGGTTTGATACTCTGCATTAAGGTCTCACTAGTCACGATGAGCAAAAAGCGCACATAAAACAGGATGCAACCCGGAATTAGTCAACATTTTCTTGGTGTGTAAGGATTGAGCAAAATGTTTTGTTTGTTTGTTTTCTTTTCTTTTCTTTTTTCTTGAGCTTCACATGTACTTCACTCGTACATACATTTATTGACTGGAAATAGGAAGGACGGGTTCTATCTGAACTAAGCAAAACTAGCATAAGGCAGATGTATTAATGCAAAGCAGGTAATGTATAACAAGAAACACCATCAGCAAAGCTGAATAATGAACGTTCCTATTCCTTTTCCTCTGCCTGTGTAACAGAATGCAACAATCAGGCTGCAGCATGTGTGCAAATGTAAATAATGTTTCCATAGGAAGTCAGGCAAGCCTAGGTGGGGAAGCCTCTGATAGGGAGAGAGGTCCAACAATGAACAACCAAGCAACCTTCCTGTGAATCTCCCAGTAGGCACCATTAACATGTGGTCAGTTTTCCAGGCCCTTCACTCTGAAACACAGTAAGAGCCTTAAATTAGCAAGTGCTGTATGAAAGTTTCAAAAAAGGAACATACCAAAAAAAAAATGCGGGAGACAACTCTATGAAAAAGAAGAGGAAAAGAATGTATTATTAATAATCAAAGGATGATACTAAATCCAGGACTGAAGAATTCACAATTTTTAAGATAAAGAAAAATAAAAGAAATTTTCAACATATTGGCAATAAGCAATGTCATAAAAGATAAATACTGGTTAGAAAAAAAATAAAATGATGAAAACCAAGAACACCCCTGAAAATTGAAGAGTAATGAAAAATATTTGATATCAGAATAAATAAAAATAGATTTATAAAAATAAAAAACAAAATCACCAATGATATTACATAAGAACATTTTTAAAAATTGAAGTCATAGAATTCTAAGTTACAATGCTCATCTACTGTCCACAATTGAAAACCAAAAGAAATTCTACACTGAAGTACATCATTATTAAATTCTGATTAGAAATTTAAAAAAATAGAGATTCTATAGGATTTTACAAAAGGACTTTGGAAGGTGCATGTAAAACCAGAAATTAAAATGTCTTTTTCTGCTTATTAGTATCAGCAAAATGAAATAGTATAAAGCCATTCTCGCAGAAGACTTGAGAGAAAAATTTTTAACATAAAAATTCTAGTCAGTCACACATACCAAAAAATAACTGTTAAGATATTAGAGAGATAGTCAGACAATAGGTGTCTGAAAAATATTCACCTGCCATTCTATTATGTTTTCATCGATGAACATTGTTTTGATTTATTGCTTTATAAAGACCTTCCAGTTTGAGTACATTTTTAATTCTTTCTAATATCTTGGAGTCTTAACCACAGACAAAGAATTGCAATGAAATAAGGAATGCTAAGATAAAATAAAATAGGCTTTCCTAGGGACTAGGTGCTTGCTGAGTGCTTATCCAATGCCACGTGCTCAGTGCTGAAATCTTACACACACACATGTAACAATATACAGACTGAATGGGCTGTATTTATATATTAGAATGTGTACATATAAAAACAACAACAGTAACTAAAGCAATTGAGGCCATAAATCTGAGAGAGAGTGAGAAGTACACGGGAGGCTTGGACAGAGGAAAGGAGAGGGTACAATTGTATTTTAAAATCACCCAGTATCTTAAAAATACAGTAGAATATGGCAGAAACATAAAAACAATAAGAAATGGAAGAAATAATAAAGACATGAGAAGAAACCTCACATGTCAACTCAATTACAGGAGTAACATAAGCCAGGGCAGTGTTTTTTCAATCTTCCATTGATTTAACCATGTACTGTTAAAGGTCTCATTCTTTCCTTCATTCTTTGGAAAATACCGTTTTGTTGTAGTCTAAGAGCTGGAAATAAACTATATATTATTTAGGCAGAAAATTTAAAGCAGCCCCAATGTTTCTTGTCATCTGCCCACTACACACCGAATGTCTGATGTGCCCACCAGTCCTGCTAGTAGGGATTCTTGCATTTGAAGACCTACTATTGACTTCAAGCTTTGGCTTGTTCTCTGCAATAGACATCACACAATTTGTCTACCTTGGAAAGCTTTTACCGAAAGATACATTATCAGCCCCTTGGGTTTCCAGTACATTAGATTTTATATGGTTTATGTGCAAGTCTGAGATGATACGTTTTTTAATCATTGAAAGTCAATTAAAATAAGAAAGTTGACACATTTTCCAGAATGTGTCAAACTAATGGAAACAATAAAATAAATCTCAAAATAGAACAAAAGGTCAAATAATGGATAATTCGAACAGTATAGATCGTAAATCTAAGAAGCATAAAGTTGACGCACTGCACAACCTGTGATCAAAACATGGTCGCTTTTCCCATAATGTTTCTGTTATGATACAAGTTAAATAACACCGATCTGAATTATAATATAAACGCTGTTTGGAAGAATGAATTTCTGACAAATTTTAATTTATCACATTAAATATACATACAGGAAATAAGAAAAAATTGAAATTCCAATAAATTAATTTAGGCTACATTTAAATCTGAATGAATTGTGATCTTTTTGAAAAGCAAAAGTTGACAGAACTGAAATAATTATATTTCAATCTTAAGTAAAGAATCTAATAATCATTCCCCAAAAAAATAATCTGTGGTCAGAAGATAAAAATAATAGTTTTTCTTCTCTTTTCATAAAAGAAAGTACTGTGCTATATTTATGTCCTGTTCCTGTGGCCTGTGTAGCCATACATTTTATCATAAGCAAAAAAAAAAAAAAAAAAAAAAAACCCAACAAAGAAACAACAACAAGAGCAACAACAAAAAACAACCATGAACCCAGGCAGAGCAAAGTCAGAAGAGGAAAAAATATTAGTTAATCCATGAGACAATATGTACTAATATGAAGATATGGGGGCTACATAGCCAAAAACTTTGTTGAGGCAGGGTGAGATTATGTAATATATAATGGGAAAAAATTTTGCACAACTTACTCTGGGGAAAACTTTTTACATAACCAGGAAAGCCATAAAATATATTTAATAACCTATACTCAAAGAAATTAAAATATAACCACAAACCAATTAATCTTTATATTAATGCGGGTGTTGTGAAGCAAGAGACAAAATTTTTTGCATTATTTTTTTATTTTGACCAAGAAAATTATCTTAATTTAATAATGAGATATACACAAAGTGGTGTCTATGAAGACTCAATCCACATGTTTTCCTAAGGAAAACATAAAAAATATATTATGTGTATATAGAACAGTGAATGATCTGTGTGTGTACAACACCATCCATTCATTTTAGGAGCTGCTTTTAAACATTAAAAATTAGATTATATGAGAGTAGTGAATTAGCAACTGAAACTTTTTGTAACCTGATAGCAAACTAAAAAGCTAAACATAAATTTATACACACAGAGCAGTCCCAATTTAAAATAAGGATCCTGTAGGATGCATATGAGTGTGTGTGTGTGTGTGTGTGTGTGTGTGTGTGTGTGACACCCAAATTTAGTGGCATTCGCTGAAAATGCAGGTAAAGTGCACATGCTTGTCTCTATTTTCACTAATTATCTAAACACACTCTGTCTGAACCAGTAGCACTGCAAAGAGTGAGTTGAAATGCTCTTCAATCGAACTGGCAAGTGGCCGGAGAGGAATGAACAGTCCGCTAAGGCACTTGATTGCTGGTAGAGACTTAGTCTTGGTGCTGGTAGAAGCAGCCCGAAATAACAAATAAAGCTTGTTCACACAACTTTGCTGACAATGATATTAATGCCTAGAACAACACAGAAGTTAGCTGAGGGAAAACCATGCTGGGTTCAGATGAATGAAAACCAGAGCAGGGCAAAAGCAACTGGAAAATTACGAAAGTGACCAGGAAAGTAAATGCTGTGTTCAAGCTCCCAGCCTGGGTGGGCAGATGGTGGGAAAGGACCTCCTCTAGGGTTTAGGTTCACTGACCACAAGTGGAACAGATCTTAATACAGCAGGCCCGAACGAGACAAGGAGCTACAAAACTTCTGCTTTAGGACTGCTTCCCAGAAACACTACTCACCTGAATGAAGGAGAGCAAAGTCAAGCATTTCTCAATTCAGGAAACACAGCTAAGGAGCAGAAATGAGAGCCGGCAACAAGCAATCCTTCCTTTGCTCTAAAACTGAGGAAGTCGAGCAGCTGAAAAGCAGACCTGTCAGGTTCCCATGCAGTATCTACCTCAAATCTTCATGCGGAGTTGTTTATTTCAAAGGCCCGATCACAATGGAGAAGGACAGATAGAGTTCTACATTAAACCAGGGGAATTTTGAGGTCAATTTTCATGGTGACACATGTTGATAAATGATATAAACTACTTTTGACATATTTAAAAAAAAGCAATGTACTCAGATTGAATAACTGCTTCTTAAGTATTTACATAGGTGTAAGCACATGTATAATTCTGTGTTTGGTGGCTTCAATTCTCTTTTTCATTAATTCATTATCCAACTGTCCTATATTCCCTAAACAACGAGGGATATATACACATAGCTTGATCTAGATTGCTTTTTATTATTGTTATAAAAAACACCATCACCAAAAGTCACTTGGGGATAAAGGCATGTGGTCCATCTTACAGTCTGTCATAGAAGGAAGTCATGGTAGATACGGAAGGTGGGAACCAAAGCAGAGAGAATGAATGCACACTGCTCCTCTCTTGTCTAGATTGCTCTCCAGGCTCATGTTCAGATACTTTTCTTATACTTCCTCAGGCTGCCTGCCAAAGATTGGCACCTCACAATGTGCTATAATTTCCCATACCAATCATTAAATAACACAATGCCCCGCAGATTCCCATAGGTGGAAAATTGTTTTAATGATTGATATCAGGTGAAGGTGTCTTCTCTCCGACGGTTCCCTTTTCTCAGATGACCCCAATTTTTGTCATGATGAATACAAAAGTGAAAATAACCAGTTGAACACTACATGAGTTACTCACACTCTATTTAAAATTCACAGTAAGATAAATCATGCAATATGCATGTAAATATGGTAGTAGGACTTGCATTAGTCAAGATATGCTAAGCAGTGGTTACAGTAGTGTTAAAAAAAAGAAAGAAAAGAAACCTGCAACATTTGCATAAACAAAGCTTATTTGCCATTTACAGAGATCTGAGGACTCTCAAGAGATTCCCCAGAACAATGCACAACTACACGGTGATGTACAGAAAAATCCTACAACATGGCTTTCAAAGCAGCACCAGAGCCTAAAACAAGTGTTAAGTCCAAACTTGGGTGAGAGGAAATTTTATAGTAAACAAAGTATTGAGTATGCTGTATGTTTGGGCTATATCAAATAAGGGGAGGAGGATTCTGCAGTCATTTGGTTAAAAAAGTAGATAGTGACCATTGGCCTTCATCTTTGTAGTTAGTGCCATTAATATTCATTCGTTGTACAAAAAAATCAATCAAGATGAATATATTATTCATATGTCAAAGAGTATTGTATGCATATCCATATTAAAATAAGGCCTGCTGAAATTCAGATATCTATTACAATTTTAAAAAGCACAGGTAACCAGGTCACAATCCAAAAATTATTTTATTTTCTTTGTGTGCTTGCCATATCAATCAGAGTAAATTGTTGGGACAACTTTTTAATTGCACATTTATTAATAAAAAGATGTGGTTTGCTTAATTCATATAGTATCTAGACACAATTTATCAGGCTTTTGATAAACATTAATTTTAATATTTTAATTGCCTAAGAAAGAAAAGTGAGAAAATGACCATTTAACAAGAACAAAATCACTTCTACATATAACCTGGTTACTCTCTTGAGAAGTCATTAAAAAAATTAAGCTAAACCTGATATTCACAACTTGCAAATAAATGATCAGATTAGGATTCCAGAAGTTTACAAACAAATGTAAACTATACAAAACTAACTAAATAAATAAAACTCCCAAATCCTGAACCCTACCTTCATGCTCAAGTTAACCAAATGTCTAAGTCAAGCTAGGAATAAGAAAATTAAGTTCAAAGTCATGACTGGCATAATATAATGCTTCTCCATAGGCCTCCATACTGAGAACTAGGTAGAAATACCTTAGCAAACCTTATTTAACTACTGCATTATTGTCAATTTTATTGTAAAATAGTTTATGCAATGTAATTAGTATATTGCTATCTGGTGGTTTATTTGGGTGAGTGCTTTGAATGGTTTGAGATTTACCACACAATGGCACTATTGCAAAGGTGGCCTGTAGGCAAATGTTTCAGTTGCATCCTATTATTCAACAATCAGTATCAAGAGAAGAGTAACAACCATGAGTTATTCTATTCCTGGAGATCAACATCTCACTTACAAAGTCATCAGTACTAGGTCTGAGGTATGGATGTCCAGCTGGCACCCAGAAGAGAGAAACAAGGGGGTTTTGGATTTGAGGATTGTCTTGGCCATTTAGTAAAACTTTGTCCTACCCATAAAATAAAATATGAAAAAATCATCCCTGAAGACAAAACAAAAATAATATGAAGTTAAAGGGCAAAATATAAACAGATTCATTGGGGCTATTTTATCTGGAGCATACTGATAATAACTTGAAGTCTATTCTTTGATTCTGATGGCTTGACCCAAAAAAGACAGAAAAACTGAAGACCAAGTTTTCAAGACAGGTCTCTTTAGGAAGCCAAATTATAACTCTCAGTCAGCTTTAGCTGCCAAAACAAAAAATCTAATAAGGTTATAAAAATCAAAGTGATTGTATTTTTTGACACCTACTATGTGCTTAATCCTATTGATTTGTGAAAATATGAATGTTTTATTCTTATGAATATGCTGGCATAACCTTTTACTCAAAACCTCATACCCAGTCTTATAAAGTAGTGCTATCTAAAATAATAGTCCCAAAGAGAACCATTAATAGTATAATTCAGTCAACACTTGTATTTAAGTCATAATTAACAATCAATTACTAAACTTCAATAATAAATTCGAATCTGAGATCAATATAAATCTAGACAGTTCTCCTTTAATTCCAAGGTGATTTTAGGAATAATGGTCCTATTGTACTAGGGCATCCCATCTCTGATTTTTTTTAATCTGCAAAAAACGTGGCATGCACAGTGAGATGTATAGTTTCATTACAATAAATGGAACATTTACACATAGAGACTGCCCCATATTCAGTACATATGCTGCACCATTTGTCCTTAAGTCTGGGGATTTCCTTCAGTTGGCATGAATTATAGGAGAGGTACCTAACACCCAGACTGAGTGAGTTATTCTAGCTTACGATGGTGTTGGGGAGAAAAGCACATAAACCAGAGGATGTCATTAGACCAGTGACAATGGAGGAGAAAATATCCAGCGCTGACAGCCCTGCTCACTTGCAAGCTGATGGGTGTCAATGTGCAGAGCTGTCCAGACAGAGTGGCTTAGGAAAGGGCTTGCTGCATCTGGTGAGAATGGAACTACAGCAGCAAGAGAGAACGAAATATTGTATGACTGCCTTAGCTCCACCAAGGGGAAGCAGACACAATGAACCTACAGTATGTATAGAGAAGGAACTAACCACATGTCTTAATGCAGTCTTTGTGCCTTAGCTGTAAAACAGGTTCTGGACTTGTATTTAGTGTGACTGCACTCAGATGGGGTCCGCTCCCCTTTTTTCTGCAGCATTCTATATTCTAATTAAAACTTGCACTGCTCTGGCATGAAAGCAAAGCCACCAATGTGACCTCAAGAGTCGGTAGGACAGAAAGCCAGGCTGGTGAAATCAGATGTCTGTTCTTTGTCACTTCCCTTTCTCTACTCTGGCTAATTCAGTCCAAGGTTTTTGACTGCATTTGGAATTCTTCAAGGCCTCCCTGAAATGACTGTGGAAGAGACTGAAGGAGCTCAATTGTTAAACAAATGAGAGAGGAAGCATAGGCTAATTGACAGTGTGGCACAAAACCAGCATGGGTAACGAAAGTGCTAATAACTGGCTAGAGTATAAAGACCTTAGAGGAAGTGCTGGAGTGGCCCTTCATTGTAGAACAAAATCTGTATCAGCGCTTACAGGTCTCCAGCTCATGGGGCACTTCATTATGGCCATAGCTGTTGGGTTGCCCAATTCTAATTTTATCATAAAAGTAGTTAAAATCCCAACTTAGGTTTGCTTTATTATGTTTCTCTGTTTTCATTATTTTTAGTAAAACCTTGTGGATTTTCTCTTTATAAGAAAATTATTTTTCTTACTTCTTTATAAGGTAGTGCACAATTGTTGAGGTCCAGAACACAAATCAGATATCAGAGTTCCATGAGCTGTTTTGAAGAACAAGTGTCTTTAATAATAAGTTATTCTCATGGAATCTTGACTGCTACAAATACAGCGGAGAATCTGGCAGGGATTTTATATGTGTTTGGGATTGCGAATATACTAGAATTATTCTCAGGCAGAGTGTTTTATTGCAATGCCATCCTATTGAAACATTTAGAGATGATTCTTCCTTTCTCTTCTCTCTGATGTCTTAATAACACCATTGGCCACTTGAAAATCGGGAAGACAGTTTTACTCTTCCTGTCATCCAGTAACTCACTGAAGAGATATTTGTCAAATTCCAACTACATGTCAATCTTCTAAAATTGAACAGAGCAGGAAAAAAAAAAAGATGTCTATAGTAGATAGGACAAACGAACAAAATACTGGCAAACTAGAAACTGAAAAGGTATCCAAGAAAAACTAAAGGAAGGAATACCTAAATAAATAAATAGGATTTCAATTATAATAACCAGAAAATATTTCAGTGGGGAAAATAAACATATCTATGAAGTAAAAACAATGCAGCCATAGATTCAGGTAGAACATTGTTCTGTGATACAAACACATTGAAGGTAGAGCATGAGAGGAAGAGGTAAGTTTCCAGTAAGACCAAAAAGAGTA
The DNA here is from genome assembly GCF_963924665.1 of Micromys minutus. Lineage (NCBI taxonomy): Eukaryota > Metazoa > Chordata > Mammalia > Rodentia > Muridae > Micromys > Micromys minutus. The sequence goes on along the minus strand of NC_137969.1, from coordinate 182,650,903 downwards.
GCCAGGAGGAGGTAGCCACTGAGCTACAGTAAAAGAAGACTATGTGGATCAATGTGAGAATGTTGGTCATTGCACTGAATAGGATGAGTGATAATTGAGAGTTCATATCAATGAAGGACCTGTATGGGCTTATGCTATTGATAATAAACTGTTGGGGTTACAAAAGTCAAGGGAGAACATCAACTCGAAGATGAAAAAAACTAGGAGTGAGTAAGAAAAAAATAGACTGACTGTACTGCATGTGCATTCTAAACTTTGGATGAGTAGGCTTGGTGACAGATTCGAAAGAGGGCATGAGAAATGGTCCAGAAATTTTGGTGTGAGGGGAAAAATGGAAGCATGGAGTGCCATTAATCAAGAAAATGGAGATTCCAAGAATTCAGGTTGAAGAGAACTATAGGACTTGAAGCATAATTTTCAATTTGCTAAGTTTCAAGTGACCATGGTATATCAAAATGGAGAAATCTAAAGTAGACAGATACACATACTAGAACTTTTGAGTTTTCGGTAAAAAGGAGTAACTTTTGAAATCATGAAAAGTACAAGACTGCCAAAATAGTGACTGTACAAAAAAAAAAAAAAAAAAAAAAAAAAAAAGAGTCCCAGGAATGAGGCATTAGTGGTCCGGGAGATTAACAGCTTTATCCAAAGAAGAATTAGTCAGCAAGGTTTTAGTTTTAAAAAGTGAAAGAGAGAAATAGTAAATAAACAAAAATGTTAAACTGCAGAGTCTGATATTCCAGAAGCTAAAGTTAGGAAAAATATCAAATTATGGCAATGGGACAGGTGAGATGGAAAGGAGGAACTACCACTGGGTGAAGCAGACTGGGCTCTATTAGTGTTGTCTTTGGGTAAATTTCATTAGATTGGTTTGATCAGAAGCATCAATAGTGAAGACTGAATATTCAAGAAAGAACATATCAAATGAATTGAGCTTAGTTCATTTGGACAGTATGTGGAGAGGTGCTTCTGTGAAAGATCAGAGAAGTTGTAACTGGTAAGTATAGATCCAATAAACTCCTTTTTCAGTGAGAGAAATAAAAGTATGGTTGTATGTTGTCATAAATGATCCAGTAGAATAGGAAAAATAGTACAAGTAATATGGGGGTTTCTTTAGAGAAAAAAAAAAGCAGTTATCCTGTCAAACCGAGGGATTGTCGATAGACAAGAACACCCTTATCTCAGCATTATCCAAGCAGTACATTCATGCAAGTCATAGTTATTACATGAGATGCTTAAGAATACTGCTGATTATTTCTATTATGTTGAAGAGAGTCATCAGCACAGGGGGAAAAAAATAGAAATTTGAGAAAGGGAGAAGCATAGAAAATATTTTTCAGAGAGTATAGCAAAATGAATAGATGGAAGAAGATAATATGATTTCATGCAGCAGTAATGTCCCAGTTGAAATTAGGGGCCAAATTTTAAAGAAAAAATAATCATTGTGGTTGTGTTTTCAGCAGTCACTCTTGGCAGTATAGAACCAAACATGGAGAAGGAAGTAAGATGAATTTAATTGGTTTAACCATGAAGGAAATTCTGGAAGACAGATATATCTCAATGAGAGTTCTTACAATAATGGATCATGAAATTCCAGGTGGGTAGATACAAGGATATAAAAGTGTGAGGACCCAGCTATACCATTCATGGGCATATACCCAAAACATATAACAAGGACACATGCTCCACCATGTTCATAGCAGCTTTATTTATAATAGCCAGATGCTGGAAAGAACCCAGATGCCCTTCAACAGAGGAATGCATACAGAAATTATGGTAAATTTACACAATGAAGTGCTACTCAGCTATTCAAAACAATGAGTTCATAAAATTCCTAGGCAAATGGATCGAACTTGAAGCTATCATCCTGAGTGAGGAAACCCAGTCACAAAAGAACACTAATGGGATGTACTGACAGATAAGAGGATACTAGTCCCAAAAGCTCGGAATACTCAAAAAAGAATTGACAGACATTATGAAGCTCTAAAAGAAGAAAGGCCAGAATGTGGATGCCTCAGTCCTTCTTAGAATGTAAAACAAAACTCTCATGGGAAGAAATACAAGGTCAAATAGAAGAGAATGGATTAGTGAAAAGATCATTCAGAGACTGCCTTACCTAGGGATCCACCCCATATACAGCCATCAAACCCAAGCACTATTGATGATGCCAAGAAGTGCTTACTGGCAGGAATCTCATATAGATGCCTCCTCACAGGCTCTACCACTGTCATACTGATACAGATGAGGATGCTTGCAGCTAACCATCAGACTAAACACGGGGACCCCAATGAAGGAGCTAGAGAAAGGACTGAAGGAGCTTAAAGGGTTTGCAACCCCATGGTAAAAACAACATTATCAACCAACCAGAGCTCCCATGGACTAAAACATCAACCAATGAGTACAAATGGAGAGACCCATTGCTCCAGTTGCATATGTAGCAGAAAATAGCATTGTCTGTCATCAATGGGAGAAGAGGCCTTTGGTCCAGAGAAGGCTTCTTTTCCAAGTGTGGGGGAATGCCAAGGTGGAGAGGGTGGAGAGGGTAGTTAGGTGAGGGAGCATCTTCATGGAAGCAAGGGGAAGGGGATGGGAGATGGGATTGGGAGGAAAGCAGATAACATTTGAAATGTAAATAGAGAGAGTATACAATAAAAATGTGACCAGAAATAATGAAAAATACTATATCAATTGTTTTGTGGCCTCTATGATATGAGAAGTAGTGAACAAGAAAAGCAAGAGGTAGTTTTGTGGAACAAATGTTGAGATAAGATGTTTGGAGAAGCTGACATTTGCTGATACAAGAGAAACCATGTTAAGTATCTATGTTGCTGGTTGTTTCACATAGATGAAAGGTGGTCATTTCCGAATGGAAGCAGTCAGAGAAGTAAGAAGCCACATGGAAGAACCAATCACAGAGACTGTGAAAGTCACCAAGAGGTGAGTCCAGAGTTATTTGAAAAATGCCATTTTATGAAAGAAATAGATAATTGAAGGAAAGTAGAAGAACAAACTGAAGATGGGTAAATGAGTACAAGCAAGTCTCATAATGTGAGCATTGAAAATGCAACCATTTAGACATGAATGATCACCCACAGCCTAAGGAAGAACCACATCTGTTCCATTTCCAAGTTTGGGTAGCAGAATGATAGAGAAAAAAAGCACCTAAGAATGCTCCAGGGCAACAATGTCCTCAAAAGAGAATTGATGCAAGTCTCAAGAATGGCTTTCAACCTTGTATACTTAGCTCATTAGGTTTCATCGATGATAACTAGTTAGTTGAGTGGATGAATAGGTGGGTAGGTTGGTGGGTAGATGGTAATATGTTTTGATGAATATGCTTCAGTTTTAGTGTGAAATATTTTTCCTCCAAGCTAACAAAACTTCTGCTCAACCTGCTTTTCAGACAGTGAAGTCAGTATGGTAGCATTATTGATATTCTCTATTATAGACTGAACAAACTATCCTGTCATGGACAGATATTGACTTTATTACCAGGTAGGCTGAGCAAGCAGAACTATAAAGAATATAAAGTTACCTAAATATTATTTTTGTAGCAAGTGAAAACTCTCCAACAATAATAAATATCACTTCCATTGTGTATGTATGTTGAAACCATAGTATATAGCTTAAATATCATTATAATAATACCAAGATGGAAGCAGGAATCCCTGATGTTTAGATCCAACTTGGGAAATCAATTCATATGTCTTACAATATGAACACCAAAAAACACAGATGACATTAAACAGAAGATAATGATGCTTGGAAGAAAGAAATGCATTTAACACTTTATAAGGAGAGGGGGGAAGGGAGAGGGAGAGGGTAAGGGAGAGGGAGAGAGAGGGAGGGAGGGAGGGAGGGAGAAAGAGAGAGAGAGAGAGAGAGAGAGAGAGAGAGAGAGAGAGAGAGAGAGAGAGAGAGAATCAGGAAGTGGAGTTACAGAAATAACTGTAAACCCTCAAGGCAAGGCAGCAAAGAAAGAAGAGGTTCTCTTTCAAGTATAAATTGGCCTTTGTTGAATTTTAACAAGCCCTCAAAGGACAGATTCCTGGAGATGCCTAGAGTCCTTCATTTAAGGTGAAAATACTTTACACTTTCTCTCAAACAAAGAAATCGCACCGCTGGCAAGGGGCCAGGGCTTGCACATTTTTTTTGAGGCACCACAGGAAAGAGAAAAGAGAGAGGCCAAGCCCTTCCACATCAAGACTGTGGAAAGAATGCGCCCACTTCCCAGAGTCCTCTCTGGTGGCAGTTCTGGGTCTGATTAATGAGTCCTGGCCTTGCTGCCCCCGGGGCTGCTTCACAGTTTCAATTTCCACCCTGAATCTGGAAGTGCCTCCTCAGTGAAGAAAGCCCTGAGATGTTGTGGAGGGAATAAAGGGGAAGTGCACATATTAGTGCTACCTGGCCGGCAGGAAATTTAAACAGCATCAATGGAGATGCCCCAAAGAGCTGCTGAAATGTAAGATAAAGTTCCGAACGAGAGGACTATGTCTTGAGCATGAATTTCATCTGCGAAGGGAACAAGGAGGTCAGAGTTTAGTTAGAAGGTTATTAGTCAGTAGCGTGCACCATCACTTTCTCATTCTGTCCTGCTCTAAGCTAGGACTTCTCCAAGTCACAGCTGCTGTAAGCTCTTTATTATTGCACTTAACCTTCTGAAAAAGGTCTGTGCCATTTGGGTGGCTGCGCTACAATAACATATTTGTAAGCTCTTATTGATTTCAGTGTGTGGATTAGGTATCTGTGAACACACCTAATCCTAATACCACTTGAACTTGTGTGCTAACTGCTAGACATTGCCTTCGTTTTACAAATATTTGACCATTTAATGTTTCAAACATACCTCTGTGACTGTTGAAACTAGCAGGGAACAAATGTGAACCATCCATGGTCTGTCCCTGGAAAGTGGAAACTCTGGGATTCAGTCCTGGCAGTGTGTTTCTTGGGGTCTGTACAGAGGCACTGCATTGCCCGCCATTTTTTTCTAACAGAAACCGTGATTCGATGTCAGATATGCTTCTTTCAGGGAAGGGGGGGAATAGATACTGTGTTACACAAATAATTATATGTAACATGGTTATATGAAAGTCACCTTCCTGACAGAACCAGAAAAATGTGCTTATGTGAACAATAAAAATAGACACGCTCAAGCCAGTCAACCCTAGTAAGTTAAAGGAAGGTGAGCAGCGATCTGCCCCCAGCTAAGGAGCCAGTGACAATGGATAACCACTGGGAATAAGAAAGTCGGTTTTCTTTAAGGATCCTAGCAGTTACATGTCCATATAAAAGTTACACTTCCAGGAGTATGTGAGCAGCATCTCTTTTACTTGATAGGTTTTGTTTTTGTTTAAGAGGACTCAAAGTTGAATATGAAGAAAAGGGGGTGTAATGGTCAAAGTACATTATACACAATTCTCACAGAGTTAACAAAAAGTAAAAAAAAAAAAAAAGACACACAGAAATAACAAGAAAAGGGAAATATATCTGAGAAGACTACAGAGAATTTTTAAGAGTTGAGACTGAGTCTGAATACTGTCTAATCTTGTCTTCTGTCTGTTTCCAAGCTTTGCAATGTTGCACAGATAGCATCCTCCTTAAGACTTGGCTGTCCTTTCTGTGCTATGGGGAGACAAGATTGTTTTAAATGTCATAGGGGACAATGAATGTTATGTAGTGTGTACCTTACACAATATAAGAATCATAAGTGTTAGTAATTAATTAAATGCATTTAATATGCATTTCCTTAAACCTATTAGTCAACTCAACCTGATGAAATCTGACCATTTACCTTATTTTCAGAATGTTTGTTTAAGGATTGTATTATATGGACCACCAAAGATGGGAAAATGGCAGAAATATTTTGGGGTTCAGGAAAATATTAAATGGACTTGTAACACATCCAGATTACTGACAATACAATGTGAATAGCTATTGGAAAAACTGAGGTGCCCTGAAAATTTAATCAAAACCAGTAAAAGTATTTTCTACTTTGGCCCCTAAAGTGTCCTAGGGTTTCTCCTTAACCATTTAGTTTTAAGTCACTCTGCTCCTGAGACTCACTTGCAGTCGACACTGTGGTTCCTTATAGCCATGGGGGATTCATGACCAGATCACCCCACTTCTCCAATGTTTCAAGCAGCCAAAGCTTCTGTGGTTAAGGAGAATAGTAGAAACTTCAATAATTTAAGGCCAGAGTTTTGGTTCTGCTGGAGTGATTCAACACGCAACTTGTGCAAGTGTGTTCCAGTCCAGACTCAAATGAATGTCAGACCCTTTGGTATGAGTTCAAATTTCCTGAAGGTGTTGGAATGTCCGTAAAACATCAGATGCTCTTTTACTTGTGATTATAAAAATAAATAGATTTTAATTCTCTGCTGATTTGACATTTACTATATTTATGGGGGAATTAGAGAGTGTCATTGAAGAAATTGTTCATTATGAAAGGTTATTGTTAGTTTCTGTCAAGTACCTGATGCTCATATTAGAAACTAATATCTGATATGTACATAGCAAAAAACTGGAAACCTAGTCATGTTTGTATGTGGTCCCTGTGTCAAGATCTAAAATCTTCCATCTTGTTCCAGAACCATTAGTCACTTAGACACATTTTGCAGAATAATTCTTGAGGCACTCTCATCTGATGGCGATGGAGTTTCAGAGACCGCCTATTTGTGGGAAGCTTGTGCCTTAGGCAATATTATCAATATAAATTCTAGAATTTTCTCTGTAAAGTCAATAATCATGGCAGTGTATGCTTTTCTGGCCTCTGGGTTTTATAATAATCATTTGATTAAGGCAGCAAGATAGAAACCCAGCCATATAGTTTTGCCTTAATTAGTGATTTTTGTATACCAGAATGAAAATGTTGCAAAACATATGTATGGCAGATATAATCTTTCATTGATGGCTTATATTTTAATTTTTAATCATAAAGCATGCCCATCAGTTAAACCATTACCATGAGTACCCTTATAATTATGTTGATATGTAGTGTATATAAAGTGTGCTTTGAGGAACAGATAACATTTCCACATGCCTCAGCATAAGAACACGTCTCTCTTTTGCTGGAATAGAGGATATACCATCGGACTCTACCCAAGATTATGTCAGTATCCTGGTGATGACACTGTAGTACCAAAAAAAAAAAAAAAAAAAAAAAGAAAAAGAAAAAAAAGAAAGAAAAAAGAAAAAAGTTCTAAGGAGAAAGATCAATACTTGTGGCACCTTGTTTACACAAAACTTGACTAAAATTATCTTGTCCTTAATTTGAGTCCTTTTACATGTTAACATACTTTAAAGTCATAGGTGTGAAGCAATATTATCCATGATATATATGATCATCAGAGCTATTGCCTATATCTCCGCTTCTGGAATTCTACTAACAACAGCCAAGTCATTTATTATTTGATGAAAAAATGAACCAAGTCAGACATGCTGTTTTACACATCTAACCTACCTCCTGTGTGGGTTGAAGCAGGAGGATGGTAAATGCTATATTAGCATAGGTTCTTTCTAGAAAAAAACATAAGAAAAGAAATAAAAGGGGAGGGATTAGCTAAATTTGAGATGTACACAAAGTAAGCTTATAAACATTTTTAATCTATTTACTTTATAAAATATTATTATAGTTAACAAAATTTGTTACATAATAATGTATGATGAATACAAATTTTTTCCTTTTTTCTTCCTTTTCTTTGCTTTTTTATTTTTCTGAAAAGGACCGAGGCTTACACATTTTGGCCTTCCTTCTTTGTGAACTTCATAACGTCTGTAGGTGGTTTCTTGGGTATTCAGAGCTTTCTGGGGCTAGTATCTACTTTTCAGTGAATACATACCTTGTGTGTTCTTTTGCGACTGGGTTACCTCACTCAAGATAATATTCTCTAGTTCCATCCACTTGCCTAGGAATTTTTAAATTTCACTTCTGGGCATATACCCCAAAGATGCTCCAATATATAACAAGGACACATGCTCCACCATGTTCATAGCAGCCTTATTTATAATAGCCAGAAGCTGGAAAGAACCCAGATGTCCTTCAACAGAGGAATGGATACAGAAAGTGTGGTGCATTTACACAATGAAGTACTACTCGGCTATTAGAAGCAATGGTTTATAAACATTTTAAAATAATTGTTTACAATACAGCTTCTTTCTGTACAGGTTGTTTCGGCAGCCATAGAGGTGAGATTTCATAAGCGTAGCTTCCCCACCATGTCTAGAATGCACCAACTGCTGTCCAGGTCATCAGGCTCCTGCAATCTGATCATTTATTCTTTCATAATTTTATCTGAGCTGAAGGAATAGTAGTTGTGTTGGAAATGTATCAGTTGAGAATTTGGGTATGGGCTCTCCACAATCACTCATTCTCTGAACATTTACTGGATTTGGGTTTCTATTATAGGTTCCATCTATTACAAAAGGAAGCTTCTGGCGTGCACGGAGCAAACACACAGGCCATTTGTCACCTGGAACAGCAGAAATACATGGACATAGGCCTGGTGAGACTGTGCTGTGAGAAGCCAAAACACAGAGAGGGCAAGGTGGAGCACTCTGAAAAGGCAGACTTTCGGTGGGTTCAGGGGAGCAGGAACTCTGCCACGGGGACTCGGTATCCACCCAGAAAGCCCTTGCATGCAGACCAAACTCTCAAGCCATTTGCCACCTGGAACAGCGAAGATCGAGAAACACAGGCCTGGTGAGACTGTGCTGACCTCAGGTCCACAAGAGAAAGTACCAATCACTGACAACAAGACCACATATAATCACAGAAAACAATATGGCACAATAAAAGTGTAAGAACCTAAGCAATGGAAAACAAGACAACCTGGCAACATCAGAACCCAGCCCTCCCATTACAGCCAGCAGTAGAATGCCAAACACTCCAGGAAAAGAAGACTCAGACCTGAAAACAACCTCAAGACAATAATGGAGATCTTTGATAAGAGTATGAATAACTCCCTTAAACAAGTATGGGAGAACAACCATAAAAAATAGAAGCTTTTAAAAAGAAAATAATCAAAGAAATAAAGGAAAACAGAAACAAAGAGATGAAGGAATTGAAAATGGAAAGAGAAACAATAAAGAAAACAGTAAAAGAGACAAGCCTTGAGATGGAAAACCAAAAAAAATATATATATATATATATATAAAGAAAGAAAGAAAGAAAGAAAGAAAGAAAGAAAGAAAGAAGTAGTCCCAGATGCAAGCATCTCCAACAGACTACAAGAGATGGAAGAGAGAATCTCAGGGACCAAAGACAACACTGAAAAAAGACGAAACAGTCAGAGAAGATGCAAAAACAAAAAAGCTCCTAACCCAAAATGTCCAGGAGATCCAGGACACAATAAGAACACCAAACCTAAGGATAATAGGAATAGAAGAGGGCGAAGAATATCAACTAAGAGGCACAGTAAATGTTTTCAAGAAAATCATAGAAAACTTCCCTATCCTTAAGAATGAGATGAACATGAGCATAAAAGAAGCCTTCAGAACTCCAAATAAAGTGGACCAGAAAAGAAATTCCTCCGGACACTTAATAGTCAAAATGTCAAGTCTTCAAAACAAAGAAAGAATACTAAGAGCAGTAAGGGATAAAGGTCATGTAACATATAAAGGTAGACTAATCAGAATTACATTCAACTTCACAACAGAGACAATGAAAGCTATAAAATCCTTGACAGAATTCATACAGACCGTAGAAGAACACAAATTTCAGCCCAGGCTATGAAACCCAGCAAAACTATCAATCGTCATAGATGGAGAGACAAAGATATTCCAAGACAAAACTAAATTTACACAATATCTGACCACAAATCCAACCCTATGAAGAATAATAGATGGAAAACGCAATACAAGGAGGGAAACTACATTCTAGAAATGACAAGAAAATAACTATTCAAGAAAACCAAAAGAATACACACAAACACAATTCTACCTCTAAAAGCAAAAATAGCAGGAAACAGCAACCACTATTCCTTAATATTTGTTAAAATAAATGGACTCAATTCCCCAATAAAAAGACATAGGCTATCAGACTGAATGCATAAATAGTATTCAGCATATTGCTGCATAGAGGAAACTCATCTCAGAGATAAACACAGACACTATCTCAGAGTAAAAGGTTGAAAAAAAAAACTTCCAAGCAAACAGCCCCAAGAAATAAGCTGGAGTAGCCATTCTAATATCAAATAAAGTAGATTTTCAACCAACAATTATCAAAAAAGTAAGGAAGAATACTTTTTTACTCATTATACGAAAAATTATCAGGAGGAACTCTCAATCTTAACATATATGCTCTAAATACATGAGCACCATATTCATAAAAAAACACTACTCAAGCTCAAAAATACATTGCACCCCACACAATAATGGTGGGAAACATCAACACCCCACTCTCATCAACAGACAGATCATGGAAGCAGAAACTGAACAAGGATGCAGTGAAATTAGCAGAGGTTATGGACCAATTGGAATTAATAGACATCTACAGAACATTTCATCCTAAAATAAAAGAATACACCTTCCTCTCAGCACCTCATGGCACCTTCACCAAAACTGACCATATAATCAGTCACAAAACAAGCCTCGATAAAAATAAGAAACTTGAAAGACGCCCATGCATCCTATCAGTGCATGATGGACTAAGGCAGGTCTTTAATAACAATAAAGACAACAAAAAGCCCATATGCACATGGAAACTGAACAATATTCTATTAAACAATAGCACGGTCAAAAAACAAATAAAGAAATTAAGGATTTTCTAGAAATTAATGAAAATGAAAATACTACATACCCAAACATATGGCATGCAATGAAAGCAGTACTGAGAGGAAAACTCATAGCTCTGAGTGCTTCCAAAAGGAAACTGGAGAGAGCTTACACTAGCAACCTGACAACACAGTTGAAAGCTCTAGAACAAAAGGAAGCAGATACATACAAGAGGAGTAGATGGCAAAAAATAATCAAACTCAGAACAGAAATTGACCAAATAGAAACAAACAAACAAACAAACAAACAAACAAAGCATTCAAAAATCAACAAAACCAAAAACTGGTTCTTTGAAAAAATTAACAAGATTGAAGAACCCTTACCCAGACTAACGAGAGGGCAAAGAGAGAGTATCCAAATTAACAAAATCAGGTATGAAAGTGGAGACATAACAACTGAAACTGGGGAAATTCAAGAAATCATCAGATGCTACTTCAAAGGCCTATACAAATCAAATTTGGAAAATCTGGAGAAAATTGATGAATTTCTAGACAGATACCAGATACTAAAGTTAAACCAGGACAAGGTAAACGATCTATATAATCCCATAACACCTAAAGAAATAGAAGCAGTCATCAAAAGCCTCCCAACAGAAAGGTCCAGATGGGTTCAGTGCAGAATTCTATCAGACATTTATGAAAACCTAATGCCAATACTCTCCAAACTATTCAACAAAATAGAGTCAGATAGAACACTACTAACTCATTTTTCCAGGCCACAATAACCCTCAGGCCTAAACCACACAAACACCCTACAAGGAAAAAGAACTTTAGATCAAACACCATTATGAACATTGATGCAAAAATATTCAACAAAATCCTTGCAAACCGAATGCAAGAACACATCAAAATGATAATTCACCATGGCTGAGAAGCACCTAAAGAAATGTTTAACATCCTTAGTCATCAGGGAAATGCAAATCAAAACAACCCTGAGATTCCACCTCACACCAGTCAGAATGGCTAAGATCAAAAACTCAGATGACAGAGGATGCTGGCAAAGATGTGGAGAAAGAGGAACACTCCTCCACATTTGGTGGGGTTGTAAACTGTTACAACCACTCTGGAAATCTGTCTGGCAGTTTCTCAGAAAATTGGACATAGTACTACTACCTGAAGACCCAGTTATTCCACTTCTGGGCATACACCACAGAGATGTTCCAACATATAATAAAGACACATGCACCACAATGTTCATAGCAGCCCTATTTATAATAGCCAGGAGCTGGAAAGAAGCCAGATGTCCTTCAGTAGATGAATGGATACAAAAATTGTGGGATATTTACACAATGGAGTACTACTCAGCTATCAGAAACAATGACTTTATGAAATTTTTAAGAAAATGGACGCATCTTGAAAATATCATCATGAGTGAGGTAACCCAGTCACAGAAGAACTGACATAATATGCAGTTACTGATATTTGGATACTAACCCAAGAAAGCTCTGAACACCCCAGAAACAACTAAATGAAACTTAAGAAAAACAAAAGCCAAAAAAGAAAGAAAGAAAGAAAGAAAGAAAGAAAGCCTCAGTCCTTCTTAAGAAAAACACAAATGTATAGCACCCTCTCCTAGTATGGTACAACTGGACTTTAAATCATTCATTATTCAAGAGCTAAGAAAATAGCCTTGTGGAAATTTTTGGTATTCACAGATTATTGTGCTTAATCTATACTCAACAACAAATCTGTTTCCATGTTACATTCTGTCCTACATGTAATTTATGCTTTTGATAACTAGTGGGATTTCAATACATGCTATCAAACCTCTAAAAGAATTAAGTACTGACAAAAGTATTCATATAATGTTATGCCAATATGCCTTTAAAATCTGTATATGCATCCCTTTTTTAAAAATAAAGTTGTAAGAAAAATTAAAATAAAATAGAAGGCTCACATAAAAACAAAACAAAACAAAACAAAGATGCTTCTTTGATGAGACTTAAGAGTTACACTTACCTGTGGCCAACAAAAATGAGAACATGATGAGTAAAATTTCACACAAAGTCCAATCCCTAAACGAAGAACTATAGGTAATCAAAAACTTCTCAGAAAATGAGAATTAGTTATCTGCATAGACAAGCTCCCTCAAAGATTACCTGAACCCAAGTACTCAGCCCTACACACATATACATGGAGGTCACACTAAGAGGTCTCAGTAGAGTTTATACATATAAATTTGTGATAATAATAATAATAGAGACGATTATGAAATTGAGAGGGACTGGGGGATACACAGAGGCTGATATGGGTGATAACAAGTAGAAAATATTCAAACATTGTTAATATTTGTGTATGTAACTCTCAAAACAAAGACTCTAAATTTAAAACAAAATTAAATTAAAAATCAATAATTTGTACTCATTAATCTGGCTAACTGGTAGCCAGAAAACCTTTTTTCTCATCTTGAGTACGATGAGTCATAACTGTAGTTTTGTTTCTTTGTTTCATTCTTAAATTTCATTGTGTTGGCTGTTCTTATGTCAACTTGACACAAGCTAGAGTCACCAGAAAGGAAGGAGTCTCAACTGAGAAAATATCTTTATAACATCCAGCTGTAAGCATTTTCTCAATTAGTGATTGATATCCAAGGCCTAGCTCATTTTGGGTGGTACCATCCTTGTCATGGTGGCCCTGGGTTCTATGATAAACCAGGCTGAGCAAGCCATGGGGAGCAAACCACTAAGCAACAGCCCTCATGACCTCTGTATCAGCTCCTGCCTCCAGATTTCTGCCATATTTGATTTCCTGTCCTGACTTCCTACATCAATGAACAGCAATTTGGAAGTATAGGCAAAATAAACTCTTTCCAAACTTCCTTTTTTGTTATGGTAATAGAGACTCCAACTAAGACAGGCAGTATCTTCCTAGTTAAATTACCTCTTTTTACAGCCATTCTTTAACCTAGAAATTACCCATAAAGCTAGATTACTCACTGTTTCTATGACTCAATAGTTAATTCGTTTTTGTTTTTTTTTAAACTGGTTAGCATTCCTCTTTATTGCTGCAATTCATCTGTTGATAGACATTTGAGCCCCTTCCAGTTTGAAGCTATAAATAAGACTTCTTTGACCATTTATGGTCCAAGTTTTGTATAGAAATGTGTTTTCATGTTTTGGGGTATACATCTAGGAGTGTGTTAGTTAGATCATAGGAAAATATATTTTCTATGCTATAGGCAACAGTCAAATTGTTTGCCAAAGTAGCATGCTATTATTTTTCACTGCTTTAGGATTTTTTTCAAATTGTAGTTTCTCTGTCTTTACAGATGCTGTTCCAGCCATTTCTTTAGTTATAGGATTTCTTTTTTTTTATTAATTTAATCCACATCTGGGAGGTTCAGACAAATAGTTAAAATGCATAATTTGTTTCTCTATGTCTGTGTTCTTAACTGTTCTTTATCAGAAACCCCTTTGAACAAAAACAGGTGCGGAATTAGGGGAGTTTGATGAAAATTAAAAGCTAATCAGAGTACAGGGTCTTTAAAATATAAAACCACTGTTAAAAGCTGAAACAATATGAAAAGCATAGTTGTTGTCTTGAAAGTAAGATCTTGGTCCACAAACATGAAATAAAGACACCATTCTCAGATCACAGCCAAAGCAACACAATCCCACAAAGCAGTGTAGCTGAGCTAATGCGTACATAGGGTGAAAAGCTGACCTACTTTTTTTTTCTTGAACTTCACACAGTAGTTACTTGTTTCTGGGGTGTTCTGAGCTTTCTGGGGTTAGTATCCCATTATCAGTGACTGCATATTATGTCTGTTCTTTTGTGACTGTGTTATTTCACTCAGGATGATATTCTCTAGATGCATCCATTTTCTTAAGAATTTCATAAAGTCATTGTTTCTGATACCTGAGTAGTACTCCATTGTGTAAATGTACCACAATTTTTGTATCCATTCATCTACTGAAGGGCATCTGGGTTCTTTCCAGCTCCTGGCTATTATAAATAGAGCTGCTATGAACATTTTTAATGGGTGTGTGTGAGCATCTCCATATAGATTTAACTTCAACTACTCTATTATTGAACATCTTTCACATTTTATCTCTATTTATAGCTTTTTGTAAAGTCTTTGCAGCAATCATTTCTTGTTATTGATTGAGGAATCCCTTCTTTTTTCCCTTTCTTATTTTAATTTGTGTGTGTGTGTGTGTGTGTGTGTGTGTGTGTGTGTTATTTATATGTATGTCCATGTACATGTCCTTAACTGATGCCCCTGGGATTGACAAGAAAAAAATCAGGTTCCATAGAAATGGAGTTATAGAAGGTTGTAAGCCACTTTTTGGGTGCTGTAAATTAACTCTTAACCTCTTAACTGATAAATAAAATATCTCTATCCCTGTTTACTTTATTTTAAACTGACTTGGAAGAACTACTCTGTGTTACTTACACTATGAATTTCCTACTGGAGTTTATTTGCCTTGTGTTTTCTACCTGTGTAGTAGAGGGGTCAAGTCTGAAGAAGGGATCATAGTTTACATATTAGGTTAGTTATTACCCTTTTTGCATGCAGAAGATGACCTCTGAGTCATGTCTTATGCATTCTGAATCTTAAATAGGAGGCCTTGCTGCAATATCAATATAAATAGTCAGTCATGAAAATTGTTACACTATTCCTGGGTGATTCTTGTGTGCTTAATAAAGTGTTTGGTTACTATAAAAGAAAGTGATTATGACAGTGGTATGTGTACAACTGTCATTGCTCCTGTATTTTTTTGATTGTTCTGACACCTTAACAAGAGAATTGTCAACTCTACCTGGAGAATGTTGTTCTCACCTTTAGGTGTTTTATATTTTCTGTGACTCTGAGAACTCCACACTCATGTCCTTGGTATGTTTTGCCTTTCATTTTATGTGCTTTTCTTTACCTTAACCCTCACCCTAAAGCTAATATTTAACATGTCTTTATTAGATCCTGACTCTACTTCATACCATGGATGAAGAAAGAAGAGGAAAAAAAGACATAAAGAAATAAAGAAAGGAAAGTCTACAGACAGAGAAAGAGAGAGGAGAGAGAGGGGGGAAGAAGAAGAAGAAGAAGAAGAAGAAGAAGAAGAAGAAGAAGAAGAAGAAGAAGAAGAAGAAGAAGAAGAAGAAGAAGAAGAAGAAGAAGAAGAAAGGAAGGAAGGAAGGAAGAAGAAACAGAGAAAGAAGCAGCAGTCATAAAGTAGAAAGCACATGTTTGTATTCATCCATTTCTATCAGTTTGGCTTGTTTTAAAACTGTGTTTCTGAGAAGGAAAGTGTGAATAACATTCTCCATATGCAGGGTCAACAATAATGCCAATCAGCCCAGCTTTCAGGAACTAACTGAGCCAAGAATATAGTGTTGCATAAAATAACCAATGAGACTTGTCCATGTCTTTATTCATACCCAAAATAGACTTTCAACTGATAAGGCACATTGTTTATGCAAGAATACTTTGAGGGAAAACATTAATTCCCTGCTTAAAAAATAAGTGTCAGAAAATTCCACTCTTATGGTGGCTCATTTAACTTATATACCCATGACCCAGAGTTCTTTTTCCACAGGTATGGATCATTTAGTTTTCTTTGGAGGAAACCTAATCACAGTTTTATGTTTACTATCTATAAGGATAGTCATGTTTGGAAGAAGAGCAAAGAGCTATATATACAGTATGTTAGCTCTGTCAAAATAGACCAAAACACTACAAAACTTCAAGCCAAATGAAGCCAGAAAGTAAATATTTCCTATAATGCAGACACATTAGTTTTTCTTATATTTTTTGCACAGTCAAATTTCCCTTTAATATAAATGATCAATCACTTCAGCCTGGACAATAACGTGTTTTGTTGACATAAACACATAGCCACAAAAGTGACTTGGTGGTGACCTTCAGTTCCTGTTCAATAGAACTGCCTATACTACACCAGCAGAGCATAGGAAGTTGGAATCAGAAAGAACTTGTTGTTAAAGAGTCATCTAAGACCACAATAAATAGTGCTGCTGCCCTTTGCCCTTCCTACCTATTAATCTTGGCAAAGAGAGACCAGGGTCCACAAGTGAGACTTAGGTACAAAGTACATTCATTCTCTGGAAAAAGTCATACTCTGGCCCTATAGCATATCCTCATCTTACCCTAACTTGCACTACATGTATATCTTCAAAGACCATCCTATCATTCTATTCAACTTGTGTCTTCAGCACAGTGTGACAATATGTCAGCCGTGAGTACTCTTAGGCCCATTGCTGCATTTCATTTGATCAGAAGCAATACTGTGCTGACATTCCTGACAGTTGATAAAGAAATCAGAAAGTGCATGGTTTCTAGAGTTGATAGAAATATCTTCTGCACTATCCTGATCTTTTGAGTCTTAACAACTTGCCCCCCCATGTTCCACAATAATCCCTGAGTCTTAGATACAGGATTTTTTTTTTTGAATTGTAGATGTAACAGCTGTAAGTGGGGTCCACATCTCTACATTTTGATCAGTTGTGGTGCTATATATAATGTGGTTTTTTGGCAGTTGCAAAGAACTATAAACAACTAAGAAATGCTAGAGTGGGTGAAATAATCTTCCCTAGGAAAAAGATATCTATGGCTAGAACTTTTCCCAAATGAATAAAGATTTCATGGGACCAATCACTGGGCAGAGAGTAGGCAGAACTTCCATGTCAGAGAGAGGAAGAGGAGAGACAGGAGAAAGCAACTTTCCTTTTGGATGGGAGGAAGTTAGTTTATATCATTTATATCAATTGGCCCCCAGTTTATTGTGTGGACATTTTGTGAGGTGAAAATTTATTGATATAAAACTGATTGATAAATTACAAGTCTCAGGATTTTACCAGGTTACTGAGGATTGTGATTATAAACACAGGGGGCAGATACTGGGAACTTGAAGGAGTCTACATTAGAGAGACCACCAGGGGATGGGGAGCAGATAATAGCCAAGAAGGCTGTCCATGCTGGAAACAGAGTGTAGCTAGGGGTAGCATGGTATGACTCCTAGAACAATTCAACCCTTTCTAAACTTTACTGCTACACATAACAAGTGGTTATTCAGTATGTTATAGTCAGTCCTGAAAACATACATATAAGTAACATATAAACTAAGAAGACTGTATTTATGTATTTAGCACAATTAAAGAAAAAGAAGACATAAATTTCAGTGTAAGAGAATTCTTGAGAAGGTTTTGAGGGAAAAGGAAATGATATAATGATAATATCAAGAATAAAAATTAAATCTACAAGGTAATTATGTATAGATAAGAAAACTCTATATCTAAAATAATGTTCCAATAAGAACAAAAACTGTCCTTTTCATAATGGCAGTGATACAATAAAGTCAACCAATCAGGAGACAGTTAGTTGCCTACTCACCACAGGAAATAATGCCAATTTCCACCCCAGAGCTGTTCTCTGAAGCAGATTGAAAGGGTACTAAGCAGGGGCTCTATATATTTGGTCAGTGAAGGCCTATGTTACCAAGCCCATTTTAAACATGTAGCTTTGATATCACAACCACTTAAATCATGAATCTGTTGCAAAATGATAAAGATTATAATAATAATTTTAATAAATTATTTAAATCAATCCAGATAAATAACACAAAAAATAAGAAAGAAAAGATGGAATCTTAGACTCTCACTACATTAAAAATTCATACTGAGTCATGATGCTTACCTTAAAGACAGAGATTCCCTAACAAATACCCCAGTCATAAACAAGAAAACCCTCTCTTCAAGTTGTTAATCATAAAAGATTAGGCAACCTGCAAAACAATATAATCATTACAATTGACCTGATCTAATACCCAGAATTTGAAACAGAGATTCAGTTGCTAAACATAAATACTTCAGACACAGAACTTCAGGCAAAGTGGCTAGTACTGACCGGGAAGCTGCTCTGAGGTCTAGCTATCCTTCCTTGGTTTAGAAGGTGCCATTTAAGCTAACACTTGAAGCAAAAGTCCAAGAAATAAAGAAAACAAAGCAAAACAAAACAAATAAATTTTTATACAACAAGAAAACTTTGACTATTTCCATGTTACATTTTGTTTCACATGTACTTTATGCTTATTGTAACTTAATTTTTCAATGCATACTATCAAACTTTAAAAAAATCAAGTACTGACTAAAAAATATATCCATACAGTTTTATGTAAAAATTATTTTAAAATCTGGAAGAAAAAGTACTGACAAAAATGTATTGTATAATTTTATGCAAAAAATGCTTAAAATCTGTACATTTATCTTTGTTTTGTAAAATAAAGTTGTTTAAAAAATAAAAAATAAAAAAATATTACCATCTCAATTGAATTTACTTAAAAATATCTTCTTTCACAACTTTTTCAAACCACTTTTACCCATAAATTTTACTCTAATTTTTAAATTATTTTGCAGTCTATCTGTGATACACTAATGAATGTTTGAAATCATAGAATAGTAGGTTTCAATTAACATGAATCTTTATACCAATAGGCTACTGTGAAAACCACAGAGTGGTAAAATCACTCAGCTGTGGTTCCTCTACTAGTAATACTTTAGAGCTTATAACAATATCCTACTTTAATATAGAGAATTGGAGCTGCTGGTATGAATTAGCTTTGTACTAGACACTTACTGTTACCACTTTAACATTGAACATAACACTTGAACTTTCACCTGAAAGAATATAGCTGACAATAAACAAGACAAACAATGAAATAACACCAGATGCATCAATACCGATGCAATAACCTGAGAAAGAGGAAAAACGATGATGCAATAATTTCTCCAAAAATGACCAACCCTATAAGAATGGCATCTACAGAGAGTATGTCAGATGCAGTGCTGTACAGAACACTCAAAAGTAAGTTTGTAAGTAAAGTTCAGTGACAGACTCAAACAGCTGAGAGGAGTAATAAAGGTGTTGCATGATATAAAACCAGAAATAAACACACCAAGAGAAATCATGAAAAACAAATCTAAAACAATGGAAATAAAAACAGAGTAAGAGATACACTAAAAAAAAAAAGTCATCAACAAAACAAATCAAGTAGGAGACATAATATCTGAGCTTGAAGAAGATAGATGGACTACCCAGCAAGGAAAAAGAGCTAATGATAAGATAGTATGGGGGAATTCCAAGATGAAGGTGATTCTCTAAAAAGATCAAACCTAAGAGGTCTAGGCAGAGAAGAAGGAGATGAATCTTGACCTAAAAGCATAAAAAGGATTTTCAAAACAATTATGACGTGGAGTTGGGAGAAGAGATGTCACTTCAGAAACAAAAGGCTAGTGCAAATCATACAGGCCAGCTAAGGAAAACAACAAGTAAGCAGAGAAAGGAAACCCTACTGAACAAAATAAAACAAAACAGAAACACCAAGTCATTTACAAAGACAGGCTTATTAGAAAAAGATGAGAGCATTCCGCAGAAACCTTAGAATCAGAAAGACTTAGAGTATGGGACTTCAAGCTTTGGGCAATAACAAATGCCAATCCATAATAAAAAATCCAACGAAGCTATCTGTCATAACCAAAAGAAAAAAATTTCCTAATAAAAACAGATTAAAGAATTGATGCCTACAGACCCAGCTCTACAGAAGACACCTGAAGGAATCCATCACACTTAATGAAGAGAAAATCCACTCAGAAAGCAACAGGAAAATATAAGCCACACTAGAGTAATACTATTCAAGAGAGGAAGGAGAAGAGCAAATACTAAAATTATCAACAAAATGTCTAGAATAGATAAGCAATTTCAACAATAATGAATATTAATCATTCTTATTTTCCATTAAAGAGACACAAACTAGTATGCATGGTGTATTAGTTGCTTCCAAGAAACATACATCACCAAATTTTCAAACATAAGGTGAAAATATGAAAGGAACAGTCTAAGCAAATGGACACAGAAAACAAGTAGTTTTCACTGTCCCGATATCTGACAAGATAGAGTTTAAAATAGAAAAAGAAATATGACAAAAATGGTCACTTAATATTGATTAAGGGAAAAATCCATCATAAAAAAAAATTCTACTCTAAACATATGTGTCCCAAACACAAATTCATTCAATTTCATAAACAAATACAATTTAGAAGTAAAGTCACAAATTGATTCCAACATGGTAATACCAAGTGACATCAAAATCTCATGTTCACAGCTGACAGGCCATCCTGACAGTAAACCTATCATGTTCATTGGATAAGTATTATGAAAATAGCTGTAGAACAATCCATAGATTCAGTGCATTCCAAATTGAAATTCATTCTGGGTCTTCAATTCTGTTCCATCGATCTACCACCTGCCTGTCTTTGTACCAATACCATGCAATTTTTATCACAGTTGGTCTGTAATATAGTTATAGGTCAGGGATGGTGAGTCCTTTTGAACTTTTTTATTGTTCAGAATCAAACTAACATTCTTATGAAATCTCATAATGAAGAAACAATCCTACAACAGCAATAAACTATTTCTTCGTGGAAATTTATTGTCTAGAAATGAGTATTACTTATAAAAGTAGTAAGGGTAAGACACCCTTCTACTGTGATAAGGACTGGTATTGTATTCATCAAATACAAGTATCTACTTACAGCTTCTAGATATGTTACTAAATCACTTTCTTTGCTCACCTGCAAACTTCTCATCCAATTTCTTGTTCCTAAATTGAATGTATAAGATGTCCGTATGAACCTGAGATGTGATAGATTCCTACTCTGCCCCTTTTGAGCTAATAGGGGTAAGTAATTCCATGTCAGTCCCGAGAGATAAATTGTGACTTCATCAGCAAAACTGATCACATTTTGCATATAATCCTCAACTTGTGCCTCCAATTGCAGGAAACCTCGAGTGCACAACAGACCTAGATAAGATTGCCAGGGATGAAAGTGTCAGAAAAACCCCAAAAACAACAGCAAAAACTGGCACAGAAAACTATCTGCTCTGAATAAAAATGACCTGTACAATCCCTTCAACCATTTAAAAATATCTCATGTGCTTGTGGACTTGTTGAAAGCCCAACATGTTAAGGCAAATGATCTCCTTAGAATTCCCTCCTGCTGGCTGTGTTTGACTCACCACTAAAGTACTGTCCTAAAGAATATGCTAACATTTCCATGTATTAGGACAAGATGGAATTTGAGTTAAATCTCACCTGAGGTGTGATGGCTTCTCTCTTGTTGTTGTTGTTGTGGTTGTTCTGTTTTGTTTTGTTTTCAAGTTCTAATAATTCTTGGAGAAAAGGTTGTTTTATTTACAGAATATAGAACTAGTGCAACAAGGTCTGAACCTTGTTATTAACTTATTTGTTCAATAAATGCTCATTTATGGCTACAGACATGTGGCATCTATTATTATCAGATCTCTAATAAGAATAGATGCTACTAACTTGTCAAAATGTCAACCAAAATGTCAAAATATAATTTGTGGGGAAGAAAAACAGCATTGCAAATGTGGACAACCATGAGCCTTACTGAAGTTATCAAAAAAAATACAGATTACTTAAGCATGAATAAGGAAAACTATGAACACTTTAGGCTTCATAGGAAACTTATATAGAGATTTCTCCATCCCTCACACAGCATGGCATTGTGCAAATTTCACATTGCAGTGAAGATTTCAATTTTTGACAAAATAAAATCTTTATTTGTCATTTGTTAAAAGTGATAAATAATCAAAGGGGCATCGAGTGATTTATGAACTGTAACATTGATTTCATGAGGGCTTTTTAAGATTAAGGAGAAGTCATATCTTAAAGGACTAAAACGTCCCACTTCTAGAGTGTTTTTTATGATTGTTCACCATGGCACTTCTGTTTCATTTATCTTGAAGAAGAATTTGAGAAGACTTAATCAGGACATAACCAAGCATCTGTCTCTCTCTCTTTTGTTTTGATTTAATCTAAGCCATCAGGAATCATTAGGCAACGGAGTTGCAAGTACTTTGGTGAGGATAAAATTTATATCAAAAGTATTTTCTGCTAAAATAATTAAGCAAAATCTATTGCCTATCATCATCAGATCCACGATCACATCATTTAGCTTTTCTGACACCAAGCCATTCATTCAGAACTTTAACAAAACACTCTTTAGGGAATTATCATGTGGTTCACTGTTTCATTGAAAAGGTGGAAAGTGATGGAACCTGATACCAAGTAAGTGCTGAGCACAGATAAGGAAATCAGTGTGAACACTTTCTTCTTCCATCTGATCTTCAGTGGAGCAAGGTTACCATACTCTACCATACACTAACTTTGAATAGCTCAATTTAAAAAAGAAGATATCAACCAAAACCTCAAATTCTCTAGCTTATATGGTTTTCACTGATAAATCAGTGTTAGAATTATTTCATAGGCCTGGAAAGATAATTAAAAGCCCTGGCTGTTCTTTTAGAAGACTCAGAATCCAAACACTACATGGAAGCTCACAACCTTCTCTAACTCCAGTTCTATGGGGATCTGACTCCTTCTAGCTTCCAAGGGCACTGAAAAAATTTGCTACACACAAGTACAGGCAGGCAAAACACCCAGCACATAAAATAAAAACAAATATGTCTCTTTTTAAAAAGAAGGATTGCAGGTCTTGTTTTCTTTTTTATGTAAATTGATTTATTCTTGACATTTATGTCTTGTACTAAAAGCTTTTGGATGGTCATCTTCAGTGTGCCTGGATATCCTTTGAAACTGATTTAAGACACTAACTGCTCACAGGAAGTCTGATAATACATTGCCTGCAGGAACCCTGGCACTGTTCTTTCTTGGGAATGTCAAAGGCTGTGGAAAACTAAGGAATTGTTTTAAAGTAGAAGTCTAAAGCCTGATATAATATGTATATTATATATATTTCTACCTCCCACGGTAGTCCCAGAAAACCTCATAGTTCTTTACTTTTCAGAGATGGAAATCTCTCTCCCTCTCCCTGTCCCACTTCCCCTCCCTCTCCCCTTGCCCTGCCCTGTCAATTCAAAGGAAGCATGACCTCTCCTGTCTCAGTCTCTCACCCTACCACCTGTCACTTCTTTCTCTTGTGTTTTCTGCACTCTTTATCACACTGATGAGGTATAGCTTGTATTTATAAATACTAGACGTCTCAGAAATAATTGTCTGTAAGAAATGGATCCTGCTTCTATTTTCGATGTTCTGGGCTCAAATCTAATAGTGTGCCAGCTTGACATGATTCATTCAAACAGTTTGTACTCTTTCCTTGTTGTAAGCAAAGCTAAGATCCTGCTATTAAGCTTAGCATATTTTCTGATATGCTCAAACCTGTTTTCTGATTGCATTCCTCATTCATACTTCTTTAAAACAACACACACACACACACACACACACACTTACACAAACATGTGCATGCACATATACACATCTATCTAGATAACTGTAATTGGTACTCTGCCATAACATCTATATTTCCAGGGAAATTATTTTTGAGAAATATGGTAGCTCTCTCCTTTGGTGTGTCTGTAGAATATCTTAATATTCTTTAAATCCAGACCAAGAGCAACTTCTCTCAAACATGCTTTACAGCAATTGTTTAGTGACAGTGGTGGTTTTATCCCCAACCTCCCAAGTTTGCTCTTGTGTGTTTGTAGTTTTCTTGATCATGTTAGTGTTTCACGCCTCTTAATGATTGCAGTCATTCATATAACTAGTGAAGCCCCAACTCTGTCTGTGTGGCCAATGGGTCTGTAAGCTTTGTGTCTATGTGATATGGTATGTCTCTGTCCCAGACACAGAGCTCTAGGAGCTTGTAAACCCTTCAGCTTGTTGTTAGGTAGTTGGTGCAAAGCAGCTCCTCAGAAAGATACCAAATAGCACAGAGAAGAAAACACTTCCAATGTGAGCTCACATAGGATAGGATAGAATAAAATCTCCCCTTCATAGCTATTTTCATTTTGTCATGATTTACATATTAATATTTTAAAATATGTCCCAATACATGTGTCTACAAATACATATGAGTATTAATCATTTATGACATTATATAAATTAGTTTGTATCAAAATAAAATTGCAAAGCTTTGATCAAGAGGGATCCTCTGTTCCTGTCAGACTGAAAAAGTGGTACTGAACCAACAGAGATGTTGGATTGCCTGCAGAGTGTAGAATAATCTCCCAGCCACTGAAATTCCATCACCAACAATTAGAAATACACCTAATTAAAAATATTGTATATGTGCATAAAATATATTTGAAATATCACTGAAGCACTAAAAGCTAAGACTCGGGTTCTTTCCTCCAGAATGGCACTACTACAGAATTCTCCAGAATCAGTCCTGTGGCTGGGCCTGGCAGCAGCACATGAAAGGGGTGGTTTTCTGCAGCTGGCAGCTGCTGCAGCCTTTAACCCTGCTGTTTTAGAACATCATAAAAGGAGCAGAATTTAATCTCCTCAAATCATTTGGTCAGTGACTGTGATTTCCGCGCAAAATAACATCAAAGAAGACAAACAGTTTTGTTGATACTTCTTTGGGCACCTGGACCAAAGGTGTATTTAGAAATAGGAAGTAAAAATCTCAAAGGGTGTAACACATTTTTGGGATTGAACACTTAGAGGGTACTGATACTGGCCTATTACATTTCACTAGTAATGGCATGTGCTCCAGGTGATATAGCTAGAAGACAAAGTCTTCTGATTAAAAGTCATCACCAACATGACTGTGTAAACATGTGGTAAACAAA
Organism: Micromys minutus; assembly: GCF_963924665.1. Lineage (NCBI taxonomy): Eukaryota > Metazoa > Chordata > Mammalia > Rodentia > Muridae > Micromys > Micromys minutus. The sequence continues at coordinate 182,625,505 of NC_137969.1, read as the reverse complement.
GGCAAGAACAACTGATATTAAAATGGAGAAAGGCTATGAGGCCTCAACACTACATGAGGCACTATAGGTAAGTAGGGGGATGCGAAGAGTAGGAGAAATTGTCTTCCCCAGGGAAGAGCCCACCAGTTTATTGGCTGATACTAAATGACTCCTGAGCCTCCAGTTAAGGGTGGTGCTGTAGATGTATCAGTTTGGACTGGGCTCCACTCCTCTGCATTTTGACCAATGGTGGTTCTCTGCAAGGACTGAGTAGCTGCTTAGTTTTTCCAAAAGATCTATTTTGTCCAATATAAGTTTTTTTACACGGCAGGGTGAACATTTATTTATTATTTATTAATGTCAACGTAATCTTCATGAGTGACATGTCTGTATGGTCAATGATGTATGAGCACCTTACTACAAAGACCGTAGAAAGCATTCATAAAGGGACAAGCACAGTGCACAAGTCTGTCCAGGATAGAGGTTGTGTGATGTCTGTTGACTGGGTCATTCTATCAATTTAATTGTTGGTCAGTGCCTACTTAGCATATATTATATTGGCTCTCAGATGGACCTAGACATAAGAATTAAATATAGTTGCATATTACGTCTGTAATCTTATAAAAGTTTAACTTCCATGGAGCAAATGCATGTCATTTCTTCAGCTATTCTTGGCCCTAAGGCTCATTGTTGTTTTAGTGCTGAATGTTGGATAATCTTTAGGATTTCAAGGTCTTTTGGCAATTTGTTTTCATAGAAAGAAGTTGCCAAATATGCTGTTCTGAGATCTAATTATTGGAGGGTTTTTCTTGGTTGGAAAAGTAATGATTGATCATTTATCAACTAATATGAACACAACATACCAGTCATCTGCAGCATCTCTTCAACATCCTGCTTACATATCATAGCCTTAGTTAGATTATAGGTTCAGCTTCCTTTCTTTAGGTAAGAACTAGGTAAGCTAGCACCCACCTGAGATTCCTGGAATACCTACCTATGCTTATAAGGCATCTTGTTACCTGAAGCCTTCAGCCAATGACTTTTGCCCATCCTGAATACTCCCACACTAACACATACACACACACACACACACACACACACACACACACACACACAAGCACACACATAAATCTATATAATCCTTGAAACTACCCAGGTCTTTATTCATTTGCACTCCTGGACCAATATCAGCAGATGACCTCTGGGGGTAAGGAGGGTCACAATACTTTCTTTAATTTTGTCCACAATATTTTCTTCTCTAATATATTTTTTCTCTCTGAACTAGTTCACCTACTCCCATTAGAGAAAATGGCATCAAAGGTATGTAATAACCAGTAATGCACACATATCTTTTTCTGTCACCCAGGAATTCACAAATCCTTCACTACTACTGACTCTGCTAGTAGTAGAATTAAAGTTGAAGTGACAAATGAACAGCTAAATGTCACCTGGAAAACAACAAAACTATATACTTATTTTCTAAGAATCTTCATGCATTTTAATACATTGTTTATGGTGGACGGGTGCACAGCATTATCCATGTGAAAGGGATCTTAATGAAGTATAAGCAATACAATGACTCGGGAAATGTATGAAATTATTAAAAAATTTCATAAAATGGCCCAGTTTTCTTCTAAGTTTGTCAGAACTCAGCACTATTGCTCTGACACCATAGTCTGACTGATCTACGGCACTGAGATCTTTGACCTTGTCAGACTAGAAGCTTATGTGAATAGTAGAGTTTCTTTCTCTGCTACTGAGAACAAGTCCTCACATACAGCTGCTGTAGTATTTATGCATCATGGGACTTTATCTGAGCTTCACAACACACAGATAATGATGTCACTTGAGGATACTTCTGGATATTAATAATGGTTAAAAAGTCTTTCAGACTGAATTACAGAAATTACATCCTAGTTTCCTTGTATTGTGTAACAAGTTCCATGAATGTAGGAAACACATAGGAACCCAAAATATATTATGAATATAGAACTTGATAAATGTTTATGAGATACACCCTTCATCCTTTCTAAGCCCACTCCAATGTGTATTCTTCCATTCTTCCTTTCTGTTAATTTTATCAAGAGGTATCTTGTCACTCAAGCACGGAAACCACCTGCCTTTCATACCACTCATTCACACACCCCATCCTATAGCATCCTTCTGCCCATATCTTCACGATACACCTTCTGCTCTGTACCAGTGCTTTGTGTCTGACTACCCTGCACTCCTGGACATTTCACTATCTACCTGAAAATGTATTAATAAAAGTCACTCCATTAATAGATTAAAGGTAAGAATGAGAAATGTATCTCAACAGATGGACTTGTTATAAAGTCTAAAAATCTATTACTAAAAATATAGTTAGGAATCATGGTCAAACATCTTTTCCATCAGAAGCCAAAAGCAGTTTAGGAAGACTGTGAAGTTTGAACAGCACAGCAAAAAGTTATTAATATAAAGTAACCATTTTCAGTCATAATAAATCACTAAATAAGTACAAATAATAAGGGATAAAACAAAAGGTCAATTTCCTATAGGTTGATAAAATCTTTAGGAAAAGTAAATCATTATTATAAATTATAACAAGCCAGAATGAGGTAGTCATTTGAAAAATAAGCTATCTTCTCTAGTAATAAAAGCCATATAAAAACAGACATGTTTCAAGCAAAGATATAGCATAAGTAAGAATCTTGCAAAAAGAGCTACTTCGTACAAGACAATGACTCTAATATTCTACCCATAAATAGTAAAGAAATCTCATGAAGATACACAGTAAATTTCCAGAGAGTATGATTAATAAAACATTTTAAAAATATTAGATCTTTCTAAATTTGTATGAATACTCAATGAATTTCTAAGGAAAGAATTAAGGAACGTAAGCAATATGTATGGGTAAGTATATATCCACACAACCTAAAAATAGCTGCTGTCTCCTTCAAGCTTGTTTCACTTTATAGTTAAGGTGAATAGAAATATTCAACACTGATACAGAAACAAGATGTCAGAGACACAAGTAGAGGACCTAACTATAGAAGCACACATGGGAAATGAATGTGCGTGACAGCTGGCATCTCTCTGTAGTCATCAAGGGCTGTTGAACCAATCAGCTTGCATTGGTTAAAATGTGAAATAAAACAAACTCGGAAAATAATACTGTGTAGCTACTTTTCCTTCCCCGGAATAAATCCCAACTTCAAAGCATCGAAATGGGAAAAACAAAACAGCCTGCTGTAAATAGCTTCTGCTTTGAAACAGGCAAATGTTTCTTATGACAAAAATAAGGTCAACAATTGTAACGTTAGAAAGAAAAGTTGTTAATCATAATGCAATCAAAGGAGACTGTGAAGGAAGATGTGAAGAATTCCCCAAACTGGCATTTGACACAAATATAATAGACAATCCCTCTTCCCAGACATAACCTGAACACTACTAAAAATGCAGCATAATTTTCTCATATGAAACTTAGCTTCTCTAGTATGTCAGAATATTAAATTAGAAATTTTTAAGGATGAAATTTTAAAAGGAACTTATCTGTACTTTAAAATAGTTTATTTTACTTTAAATTTTTCCTAATCAAAATATTTAATTGTGTGTAATTAGTGAATTAAAGGAAAATATTGAAAACTCCTGGTTTGGTATGGTAAATCACAGATAAAAGAAACTTATTAAACTCAACACTTTGTAAAAATGATGTTAAAGGTATATTTTAAAATGAAAATAAGACTAAGAGAATCACAAACTGGTACATTTAAGGTTAAGAAAATTATTATAAGTATAATTTAGACTGACTTTTGAACAGGCTGTAAAGTTGTGTTTAATGTGATGCCCTTACATATATGTTTACTAAAGTGCCATAATAATAGTATTTACTTTTCATTTGTTAAATTACAGGTATTTAAGTATCTTCTAATTTCATATAAAGTCAAAATAGGGTACAAATTTTATATCTCAAAACAGACCTTTCAAACTCAAGTTGATAGCCAACACAAATCAGATGCATCCAAATGCATGCATTTGGAGTTTTGCACTATAAAGTCAAAGAGTTCAAAATAAGTAAACAAATTTGCTGTTGTTTTCTCACTCATTCAACAAAATATACAGCTTCAAATGTCTAGAACTCATTCACATGTATGTATGTAAGTATATGCATGCATATGCACAATGCTGCGATACATGTATGTAACATGCGCATATGCTTCCATCACTACATTTCTGGGACTCTCAAATCAAACTGCCACGTCTCAACCACCACCACCACTCTCCCTTAGCAATTTAAAGGCAAGGGTACTCTATTCTTTAATATATCTGCTTTTTAATTTTGAATCATTTCCTCTAGATTTCCATGGCAAAATATATTTTAATATTTATATTAAAAATAGTGAGTGCCCTTATTAGCTTTAAGCTATAAATACCACAAAACAGATTTGGAAGTTGGAACAGACCCAACGTAAGTGGTTGCTAATGGTGATAGAGAAGCATAGGCACCCGTGCAGTAAAGCCACCACACAATATGAGGAAAACCAATAAATGACCTGGAAAGGCATCAAGATGGCTGGCCCTTTGTAGTTCCAACACAAAGACGGAGCCTTATTTCTAAATATTTTCCCTGGTGGGGAATTTCAGCTGGAAAACAATCCCAGATGTATTCATTTGTGTAACCATTTGCTTCTTGTAGCATATAGGAATGGAAAAATTATTGAAGCCTTCAATTCTGAACTTGTATTTTTTTAAATGTCAGACTTTGAAAAATAGCACCATTTTTCTTTAAAACCGTTCATTTACCTGGAATGTTGGCCAACAGGCCTATAATATGGACTTGGTTTTTGTTAAGATTGAAAAAATGCCCAATGGCAAGAAACGAATGGGCAATTTTAGTGGATAAAACTAAATATGAACCCAAACTCAGCTGAGGAAACTGTCTAAGAAGAGGAAAAAATCATTGTTCTTACAATGCTAACCTTGCCAGGAAATTCTAGATCCTCTTGAAGATGCATAAATTAAGAGTAAAAAGCAATCTAGAAAAAACTTCTTTAAAGATATTGACAATGAAGATACTTAAAATTATGCAGAAAACAGATGATTCTAGACGCTGAGACAAGACCTCTCAAATGAAATCTGCTTTTGCTTAAGTCAGTTTGAAAATGCACCTAAATAAAATGGAGTCATACTTCCCTGTCAGTTGGTCAATAGATTTAAATTCAAATTTTAGGAGCTTGGCTGTTTAAACAATTTTTTAAATTCATAAAACTTAGTTAATACACAAATATGTATTCACACCTGCAAATCATCAGCTCTAAGCATCTAATTCCACTTACTACCTTCAATTATATATTAATATTTAAATTCAGGATCCCTGATAAGTGTTGATAGAGAAGGTGGAAGAAAAGATTATAATTAAGTACCATTTTTTATTATTTGATTATATTTACAATATATATTAAATTATATATCTTATGCATATAAATTCACAAGTATTTGTGTATATGTATGTATGTGTGTATAATGTATATGCATAGATATGATTTAAAAGATCAGAAACTTAAATACTAAAAGAGGAAAATGTTATAGGCATTTTCCTGTGAAGTAAATGTTGATTTCTCTTGTTGTTCGAGTGCTAGACTCTTGCCCAGAATGTGGGAAAATGCATGTGAATGATCACAAATTTTGTAAATGGTAACTGAGCATGACAGACTTCAGGGAATGGTTGGTGTCCAGGACCTCAGCCTGGGGATGACACCAAGTTGATTCCAAGGTGCACAATTTGATTCTTCAGGATACAACTGGAGACCTACTCATGATTGATGGTCTTAGAAAGACAGTCAGAGGTTAAGAGGACAGCTAGAGTCTACCTCCATTTCCAGACTTCCCAATGCTTCCTGTGTATTGCATCAACTCCTACTGAACTTGTGGAAAGATTTTGTGCCCTGACTATATGGAACGGATATCCTAGACACAGCAGAAGAACGTCTATTTGACTCAAGTATTCTGCTTGGAGACAGATGATTAGCCATATGATAATGACATCAGAGAAAAGGCCTGAACCAATTTCAAGTGAAAATGAGGACACTGTCTAAACTATGTAAAACTCTCCTCACGATGACTTATTGCTTTCTTCAGACCATTGAAGCTGCAAATAAAATTTATGAGGACGAACAATAAATTAGGATTGGATAAAGGCATAATTTTTGGCCTCAAGTTGCTTGTACAGTTCCATTCTAACACATAAAATTCAGAGCATAATACTAACAAGTTAATAAAATCAGCCCAGTGCTGACATGAAAAAACCTTTTTAAACAGTTGGTTAGTTCAATCAGTTAACCTCGTTGACAACTTAAAATTTCCAAAACCTACATTACTTATATTCAATGAACATTAAAAATAAAGAAAAGTTCATAAATACATGTAATACAAGTTCATTGGCCTTGGAATACATTTGAGAAAGGAATCGAGCAGTTGCTTTTAAAGTCAGAACTATAAAATTACCACATAATAAAAGCCTGTGCTTTGAACACTAATTGTCCATTTATTAAGGAGAGGAAACGCTCTCGTTGAATGGTGGGGAAAGTGTACATATAAGCTTTTTTTGTTGTTGTTTTTGCAGGGGTGTGTTTTAAGTGTCTTTATTTCTCCCATCCCTTTCCCTTTCTTCAGGATCTTCATTATACTAATATGCATTACTATCAATACAGCATTACATCTCTAAAGATTCCTACAGCGTTTTAATTGAGAGTAAATTGCCTTCAATAAATAGGGCCTCCTACAGACTTGGAAGGCTGGCCACCCTAGTGGCTGGGCACAATTGCTTGTTTGAAGAGTTTAAAGCAAAGCATGATAGCCCACTTTGTCAGCTGCCTAGAGGGAAGTTGTCAAAGCTGGGACCCTGCTGCTTTATTCCTATAACTGTGTTTTAGAAACACCTCACAAGTGGAATTGTGGTTGCCTCATCCAGAAAATGTGGAAAGGATTAATGTGGCATGTAAAACAAATCACTCCTGAGCTCAGCTGAGAAAGTGGGTATTAAAAGCACTCCAGTCAAAAGAGCTTTAGTGAGAGTCACAGTGATATACAGTCAGCATATGTTGGGCTGGTAATGCTGCAGGGTGTTTGGAAATGGTAATGGTCCATGGGTGTAAAGTCTTTCAAGACCTCTTAAAGGCACATGTGTTTCTTGAGCATGTTCCCCAAACAAGGACCTGTTATGGGTTAGATTCACTGAAGCTTTTAAACTTTATTGATTGGCTTGTGGGATTCCAGGTTCACTTACTGCTTTAAAGAAAAAACTGTGTTGATAAACATACTCAAGAATCCAACTTTAATCTTAACCTTATGAATCAATAAACAATATAGGTTGTTGCCTCCTCATCGATTACAGTGTGCACTATTTATTTCTATTATGGATGTGTTTGCTAGTTTTTGAGTTAATAGCCAATATATCTCTGTTGCTCTTCTAAATCCAGGTGCTTTGTAGATTTATTTTGAAGGGGAGAAAAGGGGAGAGACCGGAGAATTTCTTACTATTTGAAATATGAACCACAGCCTTAATAAAAACTTGTGGGTTTCAAGTGGAGAGAGAGAAAAATAAACCGGCTAAGTGTAATTTCATAAACTGAGACGAATATCCTTGGTATTTCTTCTTTATAAAGGAGTTCATTTGGAGCTTCCATCCTAATGCAAGTATATCATTATAGCCAATGTCAAATGGACTTTCAAAGAAGAAACAGCCTAGGTTTGTACATAGAAACCCAGTGTTTGTATGTACTAGCCTTTGGTTCCTGTGTGGTCTCTGTTTAAGAGATGTTCATATTTTCTTAAATGCTGGTAACCGCTAAATAAGCTACACTAAAAGGTCATGTTAAGTCTTTGAAAAGATGAAAGCAAATGCAATTGTAATATATATGGTGTGAAACATGTAAGAAGTGGTCAACATTTATACACACGTACAAACAGGTTTGTGGTTTCATTGTTGTAGTGGTTAGATCTAATAAAAAATGAACAGGAAGTACTAGTTAACTAACCGAAAGAAATCTCATGAGTAGAAGTAAGAAAATAAAAATATTAGGTGAGACTGAAAAAAATCAGGATGTCACTGTGTTTGATTTCTGTGCTTCCAAGTTTGGTCCCACAACCATGACTACAAATAATTTTTCACCAACTTCAAGCATGACATTATTTGTTACCTTTGCTTTACTGCAGGCTTGGTAAAAGTCAAGATCAATAACTTCTCAGATACAGTTCCACTCTACACTGAAATTACAACCAGCCTTGGGGACAAAGCAGATATAAAATTTCTTGCCATCTCTGTAAAACTCATAAAGCATCACCGTTGCCTTGTTTTCAAGTTGAACTTCCTGTCTTGGGCATTTTTCCTGTCACTGATCTCGTCCTAGCACATTTCGCAGAAAGGAAATAGTATGGTAAACTCCTGGAGCAGCCGAATGTCTGTGAATTGGGTATTCTGAAAAAAATTGAAAAGTTTACCCGTGGGTTGCTAAAGGCAAGGGCAAGAGCTGTTGCCGCTGTGTTTCAGGAAAGAAGCAGGAAGTACACAGTGACTGTGGCTCTGCTCACTCTGCATCCAGAGAAGCTCCTGCCTCTCATTAATCTGTCTGGAACTCAAAAGGACACAGACAATGCTCTGTGCAAGAAGCTCCCTGATATAAGTCAATATTTGTGGATGGAATGCATGGAGAGTCTTTGATCTTTAAATGCACTTTTATTGTATGAATAGTCTCACTCACAAATAAATAAAACCTGTTCTGCATCTTCCACATTGATTATAATAATTCTGCCAGGAGGCCATAAAATAAGGTATTCATACAATACATATATATATATATATATATATATATATATATATATATATATATATATAGTGTGTGTGTGTGTGTGTGTGTGTGTGTGTGTGTGTGTGGGTGTGTAATTAGAATGTCCATGCCAACTTTAAGAAGCTATAAAATTTGATTATAAACAATTTGAAAGTGCCCAGATAATATTTGGAAAATGTAAAGCATTTTTCTGGTTATATTAAAATACCTTGACCAAAATATGTTTGTCTTTTTAAACTATTTTTATAATTGTAGGTTATTTAGACACTAAAATGAAGACAGGAAATAGATGACGTTGAAAATATTCATGATTTACCATAAGACTTGTAACATCTTTGCCACTTGGATTCTAACTCTGAATGATGTATTCTGTTGCATCTCACAGTACTGAGATTTAGATTCTGGTGCTGACAAATCACTGACTGCCTGTACCCTGTGCTTAGTAGTACCGATTTGAATACTTCCCCAAATACACTAATTGGGGACCTGGACTATGTTGAGCTGCACAGGTTTCCCCATCTCCCAGACAAGCTGCACATGAGGGCAAACTAACTCACATCAAGATGTGCTGCACACCTGTACAACAGATGACCAATTTTAACACACACACACACACACAAACCCTCCACAATATTATACAATGTAAGGTTTTTTCACATGGCATTCATCGAATTCAGACAGCTAAGGGGCTGATAATGCCATTTAGCTTCAAGTTTTCATTGCTAAAGGATTTTATAGGGCTTAAATTTTATATAGTTCAGTATCAAGTACTACTCCTAATTGCAGGACTTCAAAGTAGACATGTGAGCTCTGGCTTCATGTTATTTTAGTGCTGAGCATTCTCTGCCCTTCCAATTGTTCCTACAGGTTTCTCTATTAACAATATTTTTGGAAATTTTATTTAACTTCAATTTAGCAAAAGCCATGCCTCCTTCCTAGAATGCAAATTTGAAAGCTGAGATCAAAATGATAGAGAAAATTAAGCATGAATCGGTTTACAGCCCAGAGGTTCACTGTGAATCCCATAAAGCATTGTTTCGGGAACCTGGTTAGTGTTCTGTCCACCTGCTTAAAGTTTATTTTTTTCATCATCACAAATGTCAAAGTGCTCAGTAAGTCACTGGGGTTTGAATGACAGCCATGCGCTAAGCAAGCAGTTATGTTTTTTTCACTACCAAATTGGACCATAAATGATGAAAAAGAGGTCAAAAAGGAAGTATGGAACCATACAAATTTGAAAGGGGAAACTGCTAATAGCCATAAACCCGGTGCAATCAAAGGCTTGGCAAGTCATTGCAAATTACCTGCCCTGTGAATTACTGATCACACTGCATTATGATATAGACCTTTCTAACTCCTTTCATCTGTAGTAATGGGGCTTCTAATAGCTCACAGATCAAACACAAAGCTCCGCCAGTGGAATATAGATACAAATATACCAAGGTTGCACGGGTATAATGTACATGGGCCTAATGCATATGGGCAAAACACATCTAGTGTTTTGTTGGTGCTACTGATTATTTGATATGACAACCTTCCTTTTGCACATTAAATACTGCAATTTAGCACAAATGCAAAAGGAAGGTTGTTAAACCATGCATGAGGAATTTACAGGGAAGAGTAAAACACTGCATGATCATGTGAGATTAATGTGGATTAGGATGCTTTAACAAGACCTTGGCTATATTTAATATGTAGATGCTCCTAGATCCTTTACCTCTGACTAAGGCAGGGAAACGGAAGTACTCAAAGGGATCCCACAAATGCTTTTTTTCTTTTAGGCATGGCATCTGTATTAATTCACTCCTCTCAATATTAGACATGCTTATTTGGAATGAGTCTTTAGCAGTTTCCTCATACTTCTTTCAGAAGACGTCAAGTATTGACTAATGCTTTTGTCTTGTTTTTGTTTTGTTTTTTTTTCAGGTAAACTAAAACCCTCTTTGAACTTGGAGCTATTTAAAGTAGTTATTACACTTAAGTGATTACACTTAATATATTTATCAAGCTATGTGTTATCCCTGCCACATGAGAGGAGAAAGTTTAGATGGCTGCCAAAGAAAGTTTTCAGTGATAATTAGAACCTTCACATGTATTAACAGCTGATGTTTGAAAGTAAAAATGTTTTGCTGTTTAGATACTGGCTTGTGGTTTGGATATGACCCTCATTTTCAAGAATAGTTTGCTTTTGCCAAAAACAGTCATCCATTAGTGAGGCTCATCAGTTGATAGCTCTGTGTCAGAGATGTCACCGCTAATCTCACAGGGACAAAAATTTAGTGAGTAATTGAACATGGAATGATTATGTGAATTTCTGTAAAGACTACAAGGTGAGAAAACTTTTGAACAGAGCCACTCTTGGGGACAGGATGATCAGAAAAGGAAGCATCTCAGATAAAGTTACACTTAGACTGAGATGTGGTCAATTTTTTAAAAAAAGATAACTAGCTTAGATCAAGATAGTGGGGGAACATCTAACAGATCCTGGGAATGTCAAGCAAAGAGGTCCACAAAGCTATAATGATCTGAGAGAGGTAGGCAATGTAGGCTAGACCATCATGAACAGGAGAGAGACTGACAGTTGATCCCCCACTGGATCATGGGAAGAAAACTGGCCATTTTGTGGAGAACCAATTATCTTTAAATTGAATAGAAACAACAAACCTAGTTAGATCAACCCTGTCAGCATCTCCATGATAGTAGCTTAAGTCAGATCTGGGCAATGGAGAGACAGAAAATGAACACAGTCCTGGTACCCTCCATCACGACCCCAGGGGAATTCTGACGGCCCCTCAGCGCTCCCACCTTGTGACTCAAGAACCCAGACTTCTTCCTTAACTTCTTTCAGAAAATGAAAATCTCAGTAAGTCTTCAATTAGAACATTTCTCTTAGAAATGGTTCCTTTAAATTATTGAAGAACAAGTTTTCAAACAACAAAAATCTCTTCAAACAAGCTAAGTACAGAACTCAGGAGCAAAAAAGAATTCTTCTGGCCATATTTATTATAACAGGCACGACAAGCCTTTGAGGCACATGTAGAGTTATAACCCTGTTGGTTGATAAATTGCTGGGGGTGAAACCTGAGCAGCTGAAGTGAAGTTCTATTGTTGTTGCAGTGGGAAGGAGAGGTAATGTGGGCACAGCATGTGAAACTGGGGAGAAGTGTAGGACTGTCTGCCCCTCTTAAGCTCAACTTTATTTATCATTATGTTGCAAATAGAATGTACTTGTGAGAACTATCCTTTGAATAAATTAAGAGATTATTTTAAGGGTTTGATGTTTTTCTTTTTCAGAAGATCTTTAATTTTTATTAAGTTAGTATTAATATTGTACTTAGAACAGAAAAATATCTAACACATAAACTACGCATCTATATGTTATTTCCAGATTTTATCTTCTTGTAAACAACATCATATAAAAATAATTATCATTGGACTGTAAAAATAATACTACTCTGCTACAGTTTTATTTATATAAAACTTGCCTACTTGGTTTCTTTCTTTAAAATTTACTCAAAATTTTTTAACCAAGTATTGTTTTTTTTTTTTTTTGTCTGTAGGTCCCTGGAGACTGTCTATGATCTATAGGGAAGATATGAGCTTTGAAAAAATTAGCAAACAAATTATAGACTCCTGGGTGCTGGAATTCTCTGACAGACAAGCATAACTGCATCTTCGGGCACTATGGAGACCAGACCCTAAGAAGAATTATGCTGTACTCCTTGTATTGTTACTAATATGGGATCTCTTTGTGAATATATATATATATATATATATTTCACTTTATGGTGAGTATCAATTAAAATTGATTTGTGTTATAATTTCTCTTATATAAAGGGTCTCTAATTTATTAGTAAATGAATTGACATAAACAGTTTTGGCGTATTTACTGTCGTTAGCTAATAATACCAGGAAGAACATACATGTACCATCCATCGCCTACTGAAAGGATTCCTGGTGTTTTCCTTGCCACAAAATTGAGAGAAATGTTGATCTGTTTCTCTGAAGGAAAGCAAACAGACTTGAGAATACAAACAAAGGCCTTGAGAGGAATATTTATTTTCTTAAAATTATACAACTGTAAAACACGGAGAATTAGGGAAAGCTTTTCATGTTGAATTTGTATTTTCAAATTAAACCTTTTCAAATTACTGATAGAAATTTGAGGTCACTTTCATGCAAAAACTTCTTACTTAGGCTTTATGCTTAAAAGTCTCTTCCTTGTCTTTCACTGACAAATGCAATATCTGTGTATCAAAGGAAAATTAATTTTTACCTTTATAGATTTTTTTCTGATTTTTTTTTATTTTAAATCCAGATCACAGCATCCCCTCCCTCTCTCTTCCCTGTCCCACTCTTAAAAATGCCTCCACTGATTGCCCCCTTCCCTTCTCTGAGGACAAGGGGAATCTCCCAACACATCCTCGCTAACTGAGGCCTAACCAGGCAGTTAGGGGGAAAGGATTCCAAAGGCAAGGAACAGAGGCCAAGACAACCCCTCTCCAATTGTTAGGGGACCAATGGGAAGACCAAGTTGTACAGACCCAGAGCCAGACATCAGGTGGAGCATGGGAGTCTTGTAGAAGACCGGGGGGAAAAGTGAGCAAGCTAGAGGAGCCAAGGACACCAAAAAAAGACCTACAGAGTCACATCACAAGAAGACTCACAGAGCCAACTAAACTGGGACCACTGGGACTCACAGAACCTGGAAATTTATCTTTAAATTAATTGGACTTTATATATATTTCAAACTAGGCACTAATAATGTATATATTGTGATCCTCATATGATTCATTTAAATGTTATTGAGAGAGTACCTTGTGAAAAATAGATACATGATATAATATATAAAAATAGAGGTTGAGGCCATCCATCATTTTCAGTTACGTCTATGAAGAATGCTTGTAGAGTTGTTTGGATCACAGATGTGGCACACTGATCTCTATAGTTTGCTGGGCATCCATGGTTAGAAAGGCAGAAGCTGAGTTTGAAGAGATGCCAATAGATAGGATATTTCATTACTATGTAAAGGATGATTCAGATAGCAGGAGGTCTGCACACATGACTATATCTTCCATCAGATTCAGGTGTTTGGGGCCATATGGTCATGGACAATATAAAAGTTCCTCATTCCTATTAGCCACACAACCACGATGCCATTTCAGGACCCAGCTGTACAGTTCAGGACAATTCATTGCTTACATCACATGAAAAGTTATCCTTTTCACAGCAGTTACAAAAAGACATGTGTTTTTAGTGTTTTCAATCTAACCTTTACTATAACAGAAGAGCAGGAAACTTTATTTTAGCATGATCGAATTCTTTAAATGGAGGTTTGGGAATTGGATAGTCTATCTGCCTTTTAGTCTTCCACTTTAGTATATCCTTGATATATATCCACCAAGCCTGGAAGACTGAGTACAATTATTAAGAATTTTACTTAATGAAAGGATGGAAGTAATTTTTAAAAGTGGAGGCCCCACTTTTAATTTTAATAGCCAGGAGTACAGAGAAATTGCTTTACTCAATTAGCTCTATCAAACAGCAACATAATGTACTATACATATATAATTTACAATTTAGACATTTCTAATAACTGTATTTTAAAAGGTGAATGAACATAAAATTTATTTTAATAATAGGCCTTATTTAACACAAACATTTAAATATTTAACTATAGTATGATATAAAGTTCGACTCCAGAGAACCAAGTAACCCTATTAAAAATGGGATACTGAGCTATATACAAAGAATCAACTAAGAAATATTAAATGGCCAAGAAGAACCTAAAGAAATGTTCAATAGCCTTACTCATCAGAGAAATGCATATCCAAACAGCCCTGAGATTCCACCTCATACAAATTAGAATGGCTAAGATCAAAAACACAGGTGACAGCAGATGCTGGCAAGGATGTAAACAAAGAGGAACACACCTCTATTGTTGGTGGGGTTGTGAGCTGGTACAACCACTCTTTAAATCAGTCTGGCACATCCTCAGAAAACTGGACATAGTATTAACTGAGAATCCTGCTATACCACTCCTGTGCATATAGCCAAAAGACGCTCTAACACATACCAAGGACACATGCTCCACCATGTTCACTGCAGCCTTATTTATAATAGACAAAAGCTGAAAAAAATACCCTGATATTTTTTAACAGAGGAATAGATATGGACAATGTGGTACATTTACACAATGGAGTACTACTCAGATATTAAAAACAGTGAATTTATAAAATTCTTTGGCAAATAGATGAAATTAGAAAATATCATCCTGAGTGAGGTAACCCAGTCACAAAAGAACACACATGGCATGCACTCACCAATAGTGAATATTAGCCCAAAGTTCAGAACACCCAAAATACCATTCACAGACCGCATGAAGCTCATGAAGAAGGAAGACCAAAATGTGAATGTTTCAGTTCTTCTTAGAGAGGGGAACAAATACTCAGGGGGTGTAGAGGGTGGGAGAGACTTGGAAGAAAGAGAGGAGGGGGAGGAGGAAAAAAATGTGGGCAGGATCAGGAATGGGAGGAGACAGGAATGATATACAGAGCATCGGGAATTTGAGCAGAGGTGTGTAGCAATGGGGCATCGGGGCATCGGGAACTAGCGGTAGTCAGCAGCAAGTCCCAGATACCAGGAAAATAAGAGGCTCCAAGGACCCAACTAGGGATGAGATTAGCCGAAATGCCCAACAAAAGGAGGAAGTACCTGCAGAGACCATATCCAGACGTTCGGCAAGGCCCTCGGTTGAGGGTTGGGGCTACCCACTCATCTCCAAATTTTTAACGCAGAATTGCTCCTGTCTAAGGGAAATACAAAGTATGGAGTAAAGACTGGAGGAAAGGCCATCCAGAGACTTCCCCACCTGGGTATCCATTCCATATTCAGACACCAAACCCAGACACGATTGTGGCTGCCAAGAAGTATTTGCTGACAAGAACCTGATATAGCTGTCTCCTGAGAGGCTCTGCCAGAACCTGACAAATACAGAGGTGGATACTCACATCCATCCATCCTACTGAAAACAGGGACCCCAGTGGAGGAGTTAGAGAAGGACTGAAGTGGCTGAAGGGATTTGCAGCTCCATAAGAAGACCAACAATATCAAACAACCAGACACCCCCCCCCCCCCCAGAGCTCCCAGGGACTATACCACTAACCAAAGAGTACACATGGAGGGATCCATGCCTCCAGCCACATATGTAACAGAGAATGGCCTTGCCTGGCATCAGTGGGAGAAAGGACCTTGGTCCTGTGAAGGCTTGATGTCCCTGTGTAGGGGAATGCCAGGGCTGGGAGGTAGGAGTAGGTATATAGGTAGGAAAGCATCCTCAAAGAAGCAGGGAGAAGGGAGATGGGAGAGGGGTTTCTGGAGGTGAACCCAGAAAGGGGATAATATTTGAATTGTAAATAAATAAAATATCCAATAAAACTTACTTTAATTATTAAAGTTTTACATTTTTTTTCAACATAATCTTTAAAGTCTTAAATTATACCATATCTAAAATCAGCCTTACCACCAGCATATTTCAGTAATCATATAAAACAATAGCCACCCTTTAGCCATACAATGGCTGGTGTTTTGGGAAAAAGCACAGATCTCAAGAATATGTATTGATACTGATTCTTTGGTTACAACAAATGAGCCACACTGGATGTTGGTGGAAGGGAAGTCATGTATCAGGAAGAAATTATCTGGGAATCACTGCTCTACTTTTTGATAAACATAAAACTGCTATAGAACGTATAGTGACCCTGAAAGAGGGAGGGACAAATAAGGACAGCAGCAGTCCACCTCAGCTATTGGCTTCCTTCAGCTGTCAGTTGTCTTGCCCAAGTTACTGTAGTAATTCCAAGACTTACATGTATGCTGTGATAATGACCAGAAGTTTAACATCTTCTCCAATGCATGCATATCGGCTGCTTTGATAGATTAGCCCGTTCAACTTGCTATAATGGTACAAAGTAGGTATTTCTTTCTCATGATCATATGAAGCTGTCCAGGGGAAGAGACAATGATATGAAAATAGATCAAGGCTCAAAAACACGTTTTCTCCCAAAGAGGGCTCGAAATTTCTCTTCATATAGTTTGCATAGTATTTAATATCTTATATATTTCCCTCTTCCTAAAGAATGATAAACTACACCAAGTCCTGTATTTTTTATACCCTACGCAGGTAACAAAGTATAAATATCAATTCGTCTAACACAGGTTTATTGTCTGTCTCTTATGGTAGCAAAGACTGTACAGTGATCGATATGGGCATATTAACTAAAGCGAGAAGGGAAAAACAAAAATCTCAATTTTGATGAAAATATATAAATATGATATTCTTTCTTTCGATACAAATAACTGATCTTAATCTTCTTTAGATCTTTCCATACTTAGAAATATTATTTCAATCATGCTGAAGCTTTACCAATATTGAGTTTCAACTTAAACTTTTCCAATCCTCACTCCTTAGCCATGTATATACATTGCTAAACTTCCTGTTTCGCTTTCCTGCAACTCTCTCTCTCTCTCTCTCTCTCTCTCTCTCTCTCTCTCTCTCTCTCTCTCTCTCTCTCTCTCTCTCTCTGTGTGTGTGTGTGTGTTTGTGTGTGTGTGTGTGTGTGTGTGTGTTTGTGTGTGTGTGTGTGTCACTATTCTGAACTATAATCTATAGCATTCTATTATTTTTCCTCAAGGTGTATTGAGAGAGTCAAGGAGAGGAAAAGAATCACCATGTCTGTCTTGGAACTTCCACTTTTAATTCAAAACAGACCTGAACGTCTACTGGGATCTATCTCTACTATGACAAAGAATCTGCACCTGTGAGCACCTAAGCCAGCAAATGAATGGCACCATTGCTTCACATAAATGTGGTCACAGATATTTTTTATTTGGTTATAGAATTTTATCATAAATCCCATGTCTCCACCTAGAATTCTATCTGTCCTGCAGGGCTACTTAGTGCCTTTAGATAACATTTTACAGCATAGGCCTGATGTATTGCTTCTGTCACCCTTTGACCACTAAAGGATCTTAGAGCAGCACAGTGGGTGAATAACAAGGAGACAAAGCAAATTCTCTGCCCCCTGGCACCTCTTATGCATATGGTCACAATTTTCCTAGTTTATGGTAATAAGAGGAATGCATTTATCATCCCTTTGCTCCTTCTTAAACTTATCCTCCATTGTTAAATTTAGAAGTTGGCCACAGGTATAATAAAATTATGAAATAATGGGGAGAGTAATGTGTGAGGTGTTCGGTTGAATTTTACAGGGAAATGTTGGATAGCAGGAAAGGAGTTGGCAGGTTTAATGGCAGTCAGAACATCACTAAGCAAATTAGATAGATGCCTTAAAATTTCTGAGATTTAAACTGGGCATTAAAGATGACATGATGACTAATTAACATATCATGCTCCTCTCCAAAGAGGACCACCTGTCGTGCCTATGGAAAAATTGCTCTGAAAAAAATAATCTGATTTTATTAGTATACTGTAGACCACACCTAATATCATTTTGTGCTTTATTTATAATTATTATTATATTTGGGATGGTTTTAATTACATTTTTGGATAAGTGAAGTGGACATTTTATAATTCAAATTTAAGACACATTATTAAATAGCAATTATTTTTCCTGTTCTCAGAACTTCTCAATTTTCAAAAATCATTCAGCGACAAAAATAAAAGTTAGGCAGTTTTCAAAGCTTGGCAACATTACTGACCGGGTCATAGCTACCTGCCTCAAAAATATTCAATTGGATGAAAATGTATGATGTCAGCAATCATCAATAAATAAAGATTAAAAACACAATGAGATACAAGTATATACCGTAAAATTATGTAAGATAAAAAAAAAAAACAGAAAACACTAAGTGTTTGCAAGCCCATAGAAACACCAAAATTTTCATTTGTCATTGATGAGAATGTGGACTGGTGTAAACTACCCTGAGAAGTGTTCTGAATGTCACTAATGAAACTAAAATAGACCTAGCCAAAGATGTAGACAATCTACTCTTTGATGTTTTCCTAGCAGAAATAAAAACATGAAGAATGTATGTTCAAGAACAACCAAAGAAATTTTTATAGTGATAAAGATTTTTATTTGGTTGGGGCAGGACACTTGTACACACGTATCCACAAATGTCAGAAAAAAATGAGTTAAATCATGAGGTCTAAAAGTACAGGCAATTGTGAGCCTCCTGACATGGGTATTGGGAACTGAACTCTTATTCTCTGGAAAGACAGCAACCATTCTTAAAGTCTGAGCCTTCGCTCCAGCAAACCAAAAGGCATTCCTGACAATTTCATTGTCCAAGGAATGGACTAATTCAGCCCAAATTTCCATCTGCAGTAAAATGTACAGATTGTAATAAGTTCCCACAATAGGATTCTATTCAGAAGTACAAAGGAGCAAATCACTACCCTATAAAGAGGTGCCTCAAAAGCATCATGCTGAGAGAAAGAAGCCTCCCATAAGCCAATAACAGATGATCATAGTGTTTGGATGTTCTCTGAGCCTAAAATGGACAAAAGAAACCTATGATGTAAAAGCTGAGACAGGCAAAGAAATAGGAACTGAGAATTATGTGATTTTTTTCAATACTATTAGGAAACTTTTACTTTCTTTTGCATATAAATTGGTTTCAAAAAATCATCAGTTGACAAGCAAGATTTGTACATTTCACCTGCATAAAAATCTATCCAGCCAAAATGTCAATAAATGTTTAACTGCAATTGATGATTTTTTGATGTGAAGAACACTAACATCTGTAATTAACTTTATAAAAATAAAATCACTTGCTTGGCAGAGTGCTAGATTAATAGATTCTAAAAGAAAATAGAAGTCAAGTGCTGTGTGTGTGGGTATTCCATTTAAAGGGACCTTTAAATTTCCTGAGTATATGGTAAATCTCATAATACAATGTCAGCACAAAATTCTGCTGAACATGAACTGTATTGCTCCTGAGAATTAAAAGTTTAAAAGATAAAAACTAAAGTGGCATTGAATGTCGTTACCACTTTTAACAGAGTATTGAATAATTAATAGAGAATTTCAATGATTTAAAATTCTGTTTGATACAATGTTTACATCATCATCATAGCTACTTAATACAAAAAAGAATGATTTCCTACCTAGATAACTTTTACTTTAAATGAAGGAAATAGAAGTCATATTTAAATGAATGATATTATGAGGGAGTACATGATAGTTTAGAATATGAATGGTTGTATATCTACCTACCCTATACTTAGGAGTAAATGGCATTCCATTATCACCCTATATGTAGGGAACAGGAAGATGTTGCAAGTAACTCCAAGTCTGAAGTCAAGTATATCTAAGTTTGAGTTGGGGATCTCTCTCCCTCATTTGTTTGTTCCCAGAAAAAAGTGTCTAGAGGAAGTCTTCGTTCTATCACTTGTCAAATGGACAGTTATCAAACATAGACTCCTGAAGGCCCTTGTAAGGAATAATGGAGTCTACATGCATTAACAATTACACACACGTACTCAGCAAACAAAATAGAAGATACCTGAAACTTAATGAAAATGTCCCTAAGAAAAGGGTAATGATAAAATGAGTATGTAAACAGAGCCCATAATTCTCCAGACATTTGATATCCCCTGCATTTCTTCACTTTTGTTTTTGCTGCATGGGAAACAGCTATTCGCACAATTTCACCACCAACACAGAAGCGGTGGCGCCCATGGTGATTCCTAAACACAATTCTGAATGAAAAGCCACATTATGAATTTTTTTCTCTTTCCCTGCAAATCTTCTCACAAGCTTCTCATAAATAAGTGGGGCTACAGTCAAGAAAACCAGACTAAATCCCTTTCTTACTACTTGGCCCATTCCCAAATCATTCATCACAGAGGCTGGCAGATCAGGGCTTCTTTTTCATATACATCTCAGGGAGGCTGGGTAGCTTATGATAAGGAGACAAAAGAGACTCACCCAAACATCCAGGGTATCTTTGAAAATCTCTTGCTTTAAAAAAGTATATTTCTTAAATAAATCATCTTTCACCTTGTACTAGAGGTGCTGAAAATTGCTTAGGTAGTTCAGAACTGTACCTACAACTCTTCGTAGAAAGGCATTGTATCAGATGAAGAAGACAGTTTCTCTCTAAATTCTAAAGTAAACAGCCTGTGAGAATTGACAATGAGTTTCTTGACTACAATTCACTTACTCTTTTTGTAAAAAATCTATTTTAACTCTACCATTGTTCCTGAGGAAGAAGAGGGTGTTTGGGAGTATCTGACCAGGGTCAGAAAAACAATATTTGTCCCAAGTAAATTATTGTGATGTATATGCATTGTGCCAGAAAACACATATGTGATAAGAATTATGAAAAATCTAAGGAAATGTGTTTTGTATGATTGCTCTTCAGTTTTTCTAGAATTTCTTATTCTATTTAAATCTCTAAAATGCTTTGGAGTAATGCGTGATAGTAAAAAGAAGATGAAAATAGTGAATAAAGCCAAAGCATCACAGAATAATTTCCACAGAATGAAAGGTTCTTACATTTCTCTGTAGTCAAAAAAGTCAATTAGACTTTATGTTGTTTTATTTAAGGAATATAAAATTCTTCATGGGATTTAGGAGTATGAGGCAAGTACACCTTATCTTTTTCTGGGTCTTGTACTTGAAAAAAAAAAAAGTCCCCAATTATGGTTGGGACAGAAGACATTAAGTAATGTGTATTTTACATTTCAGTTAATTAAACGTGATCAAAGGTACCCTAACAGCATTTCAATGAGCATTTTCCTATCGTGTGGCATAGAATATAGAATAATATAGCCATGTCTCTTCTATTCATTCAATAGTTCCTTTTGCCATGGCCAACCAAAATTTTCCATTCTTTGAAACCCAGGGTTTTACTACACAGATGAAACACACCTGTTTCTGATATATAACCACTTTCACTTCTTGTTAACTTTGAAAAATTCATGAAATGGAAAAAAAAGTCTTTGCTCCCTATTTTGGTGTTACATATAATTCAGAGCTTTGCATTAGTGATTAGCAGGGAAAAGTAAACAATCTCTTTCTACAAGCAAACATTTTCCAGTCTAATAATTTTTAAATGTTTAAGAAGTATTGACTGTGGATAAGACCCTCCCCCTAACTCTGGAGGCTGGACTATGGAAACAAACTAACAAACCAAAAGCAGTAACAAAGAAAGAAGGAAAAGCCAAGTGATGGGAGTGTTTTTACTTTTAAATGGGTTAATCAGCAAATATCTTATTTGGAAAAGAAAATAAAGGGGAAATTGGAAGAGAAACTAAGAAAGTAAGTGCAGGCAATATAGACCTTCAGAGGAAAACTTTCCTCCCAGAGGGAGTAATAAAGTCTCTGAAGTAGGAGACTTAGACAGGTCTTTTATTTTATTTCTTTAGTTTTAGAAAGGTGAATAACTTGAGATAGAAAGAGGTGAATTCAGAGACATAACAAGAAGTTGGATTACATATGCTAAGCCAGCACCGTGGATTTGTTTTATTTTTAATTGAACAACTTTATTTTAAAAAAAACAAAGATAAATGTACAGATTTTAAAAGCATTTTTGCATAACAGTATATGAATACATTTTGTCAGTACTTGATTTTTTTAAAGGTTTGATAGTATGCATTAAAATCTTGCTAGTTACAATGAGCATAAAGTACATGTAAAACAAGATGTAACCTGGAAATAGTCAAAGTTTTCTTGCTGTATAAAGATTAAGCATAATAATTTTTCTTTTTCTTTTTCTTTTTGGCCTTTGTTTTTCTTCAACTTCACACAGTCTGTGAGTTGTTTCTGGGGTGTTCAGAGCTTTCTGGGGTTAGTATCCAATTATCAGTGACTGCATGTTATGTCTGTTATTTTGTTACTGGGTTACCTCACTCAGGATGATATTCTCTAGATGCATCCATTTTCTTAAGAATTTCATAATGTCATTTTTTCTGATAGCCAAGTAGTACTCCATTGTGCAGATTTACCACAGTTTTCACCCCCATATAGTTGTTATTTATAAATCTTTGCATTGTCATCTGTAAGTCTAGTGATAACTGCAGACCACCATGTCATATCAACTAAGACCATGTTCTAAACAAAGTACAGTAAGAAGAAAAAAGAGCTATTATTAATATTCAAAAATAGTAATCCATTGCAGAATCTGGAGAGATGACTTAAGGCTGCTCCTTCATAACTCTAGGGTTCAAGTTCCAGCACCTACAGGAAGATAACCACCTTCATTAATCTCAGTCTTGATGCCCTCAGAAAACAGCTTCCTGTGGGCATCTTACAATCATAAGAGCAGAAAAATGCATACATATAAGATAAATGAATCTTTTAAAACTCCATTGTAATACAAATCTCTACAATATGCAAGTTTTGGAACTGGGAGGGAAATGGAGAGACAGGAAACATGAACAAGATAAAAACACATTCTTTTGACAGTCATTCACATTTATTAGTTAAGACAGTAGACTGCACTCTAAGTTGAAAGACAGAAATTCCATGTTTCTGGTTTGAGGTTTGGCAGAAAATATTCTGGCCAGTGTTCCAGCCCTACTGAGATAAGGAAATCTGTCATGCCTACACCCATATCCAAAATTCCTTAGGCATAACTGTGAGAGTCTGATCCACCCTTGGCATTGAAGAGAAATAAACTCTAGATATCACAAAATATTGGCTCAGTTTTCTGGTAGTGGTTTTATTTAATAATAGGAAATATTTAATATATTTTATGATGGAAAAGACAGACATGATAATATTTTTGTAAGTTACTTTCAATTTTAAGCCAATTTATCGGCAAATTTGCCCTGTTTGTATTTTGAGTAATACAGTAAGATCAGTTGAGTCAGAAAGCCTGTTTACCAGGTACATTCAATCACTGATCTGGTCTGCGGACAGCTCTTGTTTTTAAAAACTAAAAGAAGAGAGTGCAAGAGATTGGGAAAAGTTTGCTCAGTATTTTAAAATCATATGTACTTTTAAAATGTTACATGTTTCACATATCTGGTAAGCATGTGTGCTTTTATGTTTTCAACCAAGCATAATATCAAGAAGTAAAGAACTGACAGAGATTATCATATGATGCCTAAAGAGAGAAGGCAAAACTGTTTGATCTGAGAAAGTTCTTAAGGTCATTCAAAAACTAAAACACAAAGGCAGCAAAGAAGAGATAGAGGTGAGCAAACAGAAGTCATAAGGCCTCATAAGGCCTGTTGTTAACCCAAAAGCAGAAAGCAGGAAAATCATACTGCTGGGTTGCCATTTACCTGACAGTTACCATGACAAATTAGCCCTCTTCATGTCAAAATACAAAAACAAAAACAAAAGCAAAAACAAAAAAACAACAACACTTCCATAAGTGGCTTGGTGGCAGGACTGTTGTTCATTGAGTGCCTCTGTGTGCCGCGCCAGAGGAGGTAAGAAGGAATGTGGGTTTGACCACTTTGCCCTCATATCTTCTCTCTTTCACAGTTTTTCCAGCTACAGATTTTATATATTTTTTTCATTGGTAGTGAACGTCCAGTTTCACAGCTGAATTTATAAAACCAAAGCTTCAGTCTCACAAAGAAAAGTTTAAAAGACCAGTTGCTTGACCGCAGACAAGAGCTCAGTAGCATTCAGTTCGATGATTTAGATATTTAAAATACCCGAAGCATGAAGAAAATGCAGTAAATACTCAAGTCCCATCCACACATCTGTTACTCAACTTTTCAGCTGGTCACACAGCATAAAATATGAATGAGGAAGGAAGAGGTAGCGCTAATTTACACCTGTCTAGAAAGTTTGGCGCTGCAACCTGAAGAATCTGGAACCATTTTTCAGAGGGCAAAATGTAACCAGAGACTAGGTAAGTATGGAAGATGAGGTCATCTACCAGCAGCAGTCTCTCAAGCTCATAGACACCTCTAGATTCATGAGGTGAGAATGAGTCGTCCAGAGCTCTGTAGAATTCAATCTAAGGTTTGTATTTCTTAACAGACACTTGCAAACTGTCTGTATTATGAGATAGCCCTTAAATACGTAGTTAATAGAGAAACACCATATGGAAAGATAGCTCTATTCATTTTAATTGAGGTAGTCTTAATCGCCCCCAAAGTAAAGGGCAATATATTCTAAAACCCAGAATTCTTATTTGAAGAAGACTATGTATGTAAATTCCAGAAAACCTTCCCATTCCATCATCACTCCGACTACCTGTTGTCTCCTAAAAGATTAATACCAATTCATTTGAGTAGATTTGCCTTCCGTTGAGTATTTTCAAAGTATTTCAGTTTTAAACATTTTTTCCTTATAATAAATAAATTTGCCAAGACTTTAACATTCAAAACCTAATTATAGATTTATAGAATGATCTTTCTTCTTGCTTTCATCCAACAAAATCCATACAGTTGTTATTTCAGCTTCAGAATCAAGTCTGAGAAACGGAAAACTTGACTTAGTGGTTTGTCTAGAACAAGATAAATCAAAGAACTTGGATGATGAGAATAGCAAGGCCGTTGGGCGGGAAAAAGGAAGAGATTGTGTTAACCACCAATGAGCCTCATTTTAAATTTCTAGCAACTTCCCAGGTTGTGCTAATGCTACTGACCCAGCGATCACACATAAAGACCAGAACTGCAGACAAGGAAGGTCATTATCCTAGAGCTGTCATCAAGGGACACTGAGTTTCAAATTATACTTCTCCCTAACTGCCTGGGCTGGGCTTTCTTTTTCAATGAGATCCACCTGGAAGTCATGAATAAAATAATCACTTTGTACTATTTTACTAAGATGAAGAAATTATTCAATTTAACCCTTAGAATAACCTAGTCAAGTAAATATTTGATCATGCCCATTCTAAACAAACCAACAAACAAACAAACAAACAATTTAGAGTTAGTGAAGTTAATTCAGGCAAGACAACACATGCAGAATTTGAAGGCAATGTCAGAGTCCAAAGTATCTGAAGAGAGCGTTCATATTTCAGTCAATCTCCATGCAATCACCCGAGCTTCCCTCAAGTATTGAATTGCAAGCAAAGGGCTCATGTCCGAGTGGTAAGGGATGCCACTATGCGTGATCTAGGGACATATCAGGATCACTATTGGCTTATATGTACTAATCACACATGGTACTTGGGTATTTGTTATTCTTCACATCAGATACCACTGGTATTTGCTGAATGGAAGACCAAGGCAGTATACAGCCAACTTCAAAAACCAGAATGATTTAAAAAAATACCTTTTCCTGGATTTATTATTTAGGCTAGAGAAAGGGTATATAACTTCAGATAAGAACACATTGAAGACTTTACAGGCTAAACATATGGAATAACCTTTAAAATGTCATGTCCTCTTTAAAAAATGGTACTTAACTCTAGAATCCCTAAAGGAGGCTTATTACCATTGAAGGACGTAGCCTGAAATATTGTCTACATTGTTATTTTTTAAGGTGTAATCTTTATGAAGGAGCATTGACTCTGGAGTCTTTGAATCAATCTGAAGCACAAATCACTCAGTCATCATTTTAATTATGAGCAGTCTGCCTTTGCTTATTTTGCACGGTTTGATGTAAGAGCTCCAGTCACAGAGCACCACAATGCCTTCAGCGCCTGTTGCTTCTCAGACTGAAACGCCCCTTTCGCTTTCTTACCCATGCACAAAGAAATGTACTTGCCAAGAGCTGTCACTCTTGAATGCACCTGCCAAGTGTCAGGTCCTTTGAAAGTTGAAATGCTTATAGCATATGCAGTCACTGCAGGTAGAAACTTCCAGTGTTCAATAATTCACAAATGTTTGAATACATTAAATTGAAATATGCATCTCTTGATATGTTCTCGTATGATGCCTATGGGTATGCATCATGCTTACATAACATATATACCTTGCCTGAGAAAGATATCTAGTAGTAATTTCATACCTTACCCACTTCAACTTTGACAAATTAATTACAAATCCCGAGAGCTATACTTGCTGATTCATTGTCAGTTGTTTAAATAACTTAAAATTATATTATGTACAAAAAGAAGCTTGGATTACATTGCTGGCTGCAACATAAAATATGTATTGATGTGATCTTAGTTTTATTAAAGTTTCTAATATTTTCCATTTTTTCCCACTAGATTTTACATCCAGATCTATATGATTTCTCCTAAGCTATGGTTCTCACACGTAAACTAATCTGAAAGAAGAAATACGAGCAGAACTCTTCAGCTTCTAGAGCCTGCTCCTTAATGGGGGGAACACTTGCCATTTTTCATGACAAGATGGGGTGCTAATAGCCTGAAAAAAAAAAACTTTTCTCTTAAAGACTCTGATCTACTATCAACTCTGGGGTCCTGAGTAAAATGCTGTGTGGATATACTGAAGAAGAATAAGTCTATTCCCACTCATTTTTTTCAACCTTGTTCCACCCATTTTGGGTTTTGTCAGAAGAGTAGAATGTAATGGTGGAAGAACAGAGTAAGTTTTCTGAAATCCTGGCATGCAGCTACTGCCAGAGCAACATAATTATGTCTCAACTTTGCCAGTTCTCCCACACTCACAAGTTCAAATGAAGCTTTTGCAGTTTGTCCACATCCTGAGCAGCTTAGGTGCACTGCTGTACTTTCCTTCTGTGCAGTATGAGTGCATAGAACTGGGAGAAAATTGATCAAAAGATTCCCACAGCCCATATAAAACTCTTCTGCAGCTCCTGGTGAATCTGAACTCTGCAGCATTTGTATTTCAACCTTCTTCCATGAACAAAAGTCAGTTTTCTCTTGGAAGAGTTGAGCAAATTTTTTCCAGATTTCTCTTTATCTGTTTCTCACTCTGACTAGTCTTTCTCTTTCCTCTCTGCTTCTTTCTTTTATTTGTGAACGTAACCCAGAATCCACACTGCTTCACAATGAAGAAATGAGCTATAAATCTTGATGTCTTTACTATTAGAAGACACATATCTTTAGTTCATTAAGACTTTATGAACCCTACCAATGATGTCATCCAACTCACTGTACACTAAGGTAAACTGCTAGACTCTACCAGATCTAGCCTTCATGACTATTAGCTAGCATTCTTGGTATTGGGATATACTGTACATGCTACCAAGGGAGGAACAGATAAGCTTATTGAGCTAAGGTGTTTGCAGACACATACAAGACATACCAGTGCAATGGTAGTACAAAGTTTGTGGGAGTCACAAACCAATATATGACTTGATCTAAGGTGGACTCAATGAGATGGAATTCATACACAGCACTGCTTGGGTGTCCTTGAACCGAGAACCTAAAAATAGATTGGCCATAAAAACAAAGAGAAGGCTAATACTACTATTCTTCATAGGGAAATAGCAATACATGATTCCTAATGACATTCTGTTATATGCATAGATCAGTGCCTTAATCAGCCATTATCACAGAAGCCTTTTCTAAATCAGATGAAAGTAAAATTCAAAGACCCTTAGCCAACAATAAGCAAAGAGACCTTAGAATACTAAGCCCTAAATGGGATATCTCCATGAAATTCCTCTTCTCAGAGCTTAGGGAACCCTTCAAAAGAAGATGTAGAAAGATTATATGAGCTAGATAAGAAGAACGTTGTGGAGAAAACAAGGCCTTCTAAACATAGCAGGACTGAAGCATGCATAAACTCACAAAGTCTATGGAAGCATGCACAAGGTCTTCAAGGGTCTGTATACAGAACCCTGGAAGTGAAAGGAGAAATAGACACATACCCCATTCCCAAACCAAGAAGCCTTCTCCAACTGATAACCACTTGTAAATGAAAACTTAATTTTGGCATAAAAGTTATACTAAGAAACAAACTACTTTAAAGGGTAGACTATTTGCCCAGCAGTAGGTTGCCAACAGAAAATTAACTGAATTGCATTTTTGGAAGTTACTTGTCTCTTAATGTCATAGCAGGGCTTTATTTATTTATTTGTTTATTTATTTTTTTCTTTAATAATTTTATATTTTACCCTATGGGATATATAATATTAAAATTATGTATTATGTAAAAATTATACAGATACATATATATACATATATATATATATATATATATATATCTTCTGTTGTGTTTTTATGAAATTCTTCGATGTGTATACAATAGAGTCTCTGTCTCCTGTTTCTTATGCTTTTCTTCTGTTTATTTGTTTTGCTTTTTAAATTTTTGTTTTATATTCTATTTTATTACTATCTTTTATATGGCTCTTTTCTAAGGTAAGGCAGAAAGAAGGTGGACCCTGAAGAAATAGGAGGTAGGAAGGAGCTAAGACGAGTAGGGGCGAGGGCAACCATGATCAGAATATAGTGACTAAAAAAATCTACTTCCAACACAACAAAACAAACAAAACTTTTCATGGCACATGAAATAATAAAAAACTTTATTGATAGTATACTAAAATGGAAAAGGTATTTTTTTCCTTTGAGGAAGAATTTGCAGAAAGAATGTTATTCATACTAAGGATTCTGAACTCTTCACAAAGAGTTTTTGACAGTTCCTAGAATATGACTTCTAAGTCTTGTCCCACAGCTATGTATTTTTCTTATCCTGAGTAGCTTGTGGTGCCTCAATTATTGAAGCTACTTAGAAATGAATATATTAAGAAGAAGCAGAATTTTCTTAAAGTTTTGAGGAAGACATAATTTCTAACCAGTGCCAGTGGTGACCTAAAAGCAAGTCTGGCATTCAGTGAATTAAGTCAACATTGAATTAAATGGATAAAAACTCAAAACAATTCTGGTAAAAGCAGGATCGAGACAAGGCTGTCCTCTTTATCCATATTTACTCAATTTAGTACTTGATATTTTAGCTAGAATAAGACAACTGAAGGAGATGAATGGTATACAAATTTATAAGGAAGAATTCAAAGTATCTGTATTTGCAGATGATATGAGAGTATACATCAGTGAACCTAAAAATCCCACCAGAAAACTCTTACATGGATAAATACCCTCAGCAAAATACCTGGATGAAAAACTGACTCAAAAATGTCAGTAACCCTCCTATATACAAATGACAATGGACTCAGAAAGAAAGAAACTCGGGGAAATAACAGCCTTCAAAATAGCCATAGATAATATCAAATAGATCGTGGTCACTCACAACAAGAAATTAAAAGACTTGCATGATAAAAAGTGTAGTACTTTGTAGAGAAATATTGAGAATACTCTCAGAATGGGAAGATTTCCCATGCTCATGGATCCGTGGTATTAATACAGTAAAAGTGGTCATCCTTCAAAAAACTACATATTCAACCCAGTCCTTATCAAAATTCCAAAACAATTGTTTAGAGAACTTGAAAGGATAATACACAATTCTATATTGAAAAACAAACAAAAAAAGTAGGATAGCTAAACTAATCTTGAACAATAAAAGAACTGCTAGAGATAATACCAACCCTAATTTGAAGCCATGGTAATAAAAATTGCATGATATTAGCAGGAAAACGTGATTAATAGAATCAAGTAAACACTGAGACATAAATCAACATTCTGTGTGCACCTTAATTTTTGACAATAAACTGGAAATACACACTAGAAAGAAGAAAGTATCTTAAATAAATGTTAGTGGTAAAATTCTATATCTACATTAAGAAGAATATAAATAAACCATACTATCACCCGGAACAAAACTTAAGTCCAAGTAGATCAAGACTTCAACATAGAAGCTGATAGAAGAGAAAGTGGGAAACAGTCTTGAACATATTGGCACAGAAGACAGTTTCCTGAACAGAACAAAAATAGTGTAGGCTCCAAGATCAAAATCAATCAATGCAACTTCATGAGAATTTTCTGTAAGGCAGCTTACAGATTGAAAAAAAAACTTTTATAAACTTCATATCTGATAGAGGACTAATATCCAAAATATATAAAGATCTCAAGAAACTCTATATCAAAACCCTCAAAACCAAATTTAGATATGGGGTACAGATATAGACACAATTTTCAATAAAGAAATTTTAGTTAACTGAGAAACACAGAAATGTGAAACGCTCTTTTATTTTTCTTACAACTTTATTTTAAAAAGAGAGAAATACATGTACAGATTTTTAAAAGCATTTTGGCATAAAATTATATGAACATATTTTTATCAGTACTTGATTTTTTTAAAGGTTTGACAGTATGCATTGAATTCTTATTAGTTATCATAAGCATAAAGTACATGTAAAACAAAATATAACATGGAAATATTCACAGATTTCTTTGTGTGTATAGATTAGACATAATGATTTTTAAATACCAAAAATTGCCATAAGGCTATCTTCTTACCTCTTGGGTTATTAATGATTTAAGGTCAAGGTGTACCACACTCTGAGTATGTGCTGTACACTTGTTGTTGTTGGTTTTTTCACTATGGATTAAGGCTTCCACTTTTTGGCCTTTTTTTCTTTCTTTCTTTTTTAAGCTTCATATGATCTGTCACTTGTTTCTTGGGTATTCAGAGCTTTCTTGGGCTAGTATTTAATTATCAGTGATGCATATTATGTCTGTTCTTTTGTGACTGGATTATCTCACTCAGGATGATATTCTCTAGATGCATCCATTTTCTTAAGAATTTCATAAAGTCATTGTTTCTAATAGCTGTAAATATACCACAATTGTGAAACACTCTTAGCCATCAGAACATTACAATTCAAAACTACTTTGAGAGTCTATCTTAGTCTGAAAGACTAGGATCAATAAGACAAATGGGAGCTTATTCTGGTGAGGATATGGAACAAGAGGAATGTTCGTTCATCCATACCTGTTGGAGGTGTACATTTTACATCTACTGTGAAAACCAACATGGGGGTCTCTTAAAAATGCCACTTGATCTACCTCAAAACTCAGCTATACGACACTTGGACCTATACCAAATGATGCTTGCTATTACAAGAAATGTTTTCAACTGTGTTTATTGTGGCTTTGTTCATAATTATCAGAAACTGGAAATAATATAGATATCTCCTTACCAAATATGAATAAAATGTGGCATATTTACTCAATGAAATATTACTCAACTGTCAAAAAATCAAAATCATAAAACTCACAGGAAAACAAATGCATCTAGGAAAAGAAATTAATCATGAATGAGGTATCCCAGACCGAGAAAACCAAATATAATATGTATTTACTTTTAAGAAGATATTAGCTGTTAAGTAAATTAAAATTAAGCTACAATACACAAACACAGAGAGGTTAATTAAAGAGAACAGCTAAAGAGGGACACATGAATCTCCCTGGGAAAGGGGAAATAGAAGAAACTTTGCAGGTAGAATAAGAATGGTTAGGTTAAGAGTTGGAAGAATCAGGTAAAAGAGGGGAAAGATGGAAGAAAAAGTGCTAGGAGAGAAAGCTAGCATTGGGGATCATTGTGGTAGTCATGTAAATCTCATGCAATGGAAACTTCTTGAAATCTAGTGAGGATTCCTAATAATGGAGGATACAGAGTATGAACTAGCCATCTTTTATAGCCAGGAAAGGTTTCCAGTTGTAGGATTAAGTTGCATGCAGTTAAATTGTTGGTGGATGGGTTTCCATGGAGATCTCCAAAGAACCTAGTTTGATACCAGGTCAGAAGGACTGATGTCCAAAACTGATGGTTAGACCTTACTGACAAAGACAACAGCCAAATAACTGATTGAATGTAGAGAGTTCAACCTGTTGCCTTATAGTGCCTCATCCTTACATTCTCACCTCTTTGGTGTGAGAAGGTACTCAACAGGGTATGGAAAGGGAAATCTGGACACCAACCTAATGACAAAACCCTATACTTACAATCTGTACCATCTGCAAAATGTACTGGGGCAATGGTGGTACAAAACATGTAGGCATAGCCAAATAATACTTAGGTTAACTTGAGGCCCACCCACCAAAAGGGAGCTCATTCCCTATGCTGCCAAATAACCAGGAACTGAAAAGTTCATAGCCTAGAAACCAAAGGTAGGACCAAACATGACTGGCAAAAAAAAAAAAAAAAAAAAAAAAAAAAAAGATACCAGTAAAATGATTTCTAAAGATATTCTATTATACTTAAAGTTTAGAGGTTTCCTCCAGCAGCAGATAGGAGACAGTGTAGAGACTCACCACCAGACATTATGTAGAAAGAGAGTCTAAATTAGAACCGCTCCCCTCAGAGTTTACAGAGCCCATGAGAAAGAGGGAGAAGAAAGATTGTAGGATTCAGAGGGGATCAACACAGATGAACATAGTCCACTGAATCAACTAAGAAGAGCTCACATAGGCTCACAGATACTGAAGCAGCAATTCTGGGAGGCTTCACTGGTCAGTACCAGGTTTATTTTATGTATGGCTATTAGCTTGATGTTTTTGTGGGACTCCTCAAGTGAAAATGGGTGTGTCTCTGACTCTTTTGCCTGTGCTAAGGACTCTTCTTCCCGCTAACTTGTCTAGCCTCCATATGAGAGCTTTTCTCTTGTTTTATTGTACCTTGTTTTGTCACGTTGTTATCTCTTGATTGTTATGTCTCAGAGGCCTTCTCTTTTCTGAAAGGAAATGGAGGGGATACAGATCTGGGGCAGAGGGTAGGTGGAGAAGCTGGGCAGAGTGGAGAGGGGGAAGCTGAAGACAGGATGGATTATATAGGAAATGAATCTATTTTTAATTTTACAAAGAGGTCACACATGTAGAAAGGTTATGACTTGTGGAAGGAATTCAGGGGAGTGGAGCAGAATAAGAAATTGTTATTGGGCACATAGTAATAATAATAATAATAGTAATAATGCATTATATTTTAAAGACGAAACGTTTTGAGGTATACTTGGCATAATCTTGTTTTGTACACAAAGTAGCCAAGCTTTTGACAATCACCCTACTCCTTCCCAGTGGCTGAATTTTTATTATCTAATTGGTACCAATATTGAGTGGGTAGCCTGGATTAAACAAGAAAAAACACAACATCACACATCTAAAATGACATAGAGGGAACAGAGGTAGACCTTTCTCTGTTACAGACTAAAGAGAATCAGAGAATTCCAAAGGGAATTCTATTCACAGTCACCACTAGAGTTTAAAAGGAGTTTAGAGACATATTTCTATCCAGAATACTTTGGACACTCTTGACACAGACCATTATATTTTTTGATGAACATTTCCAGAAGAATGAGATGTCTGTTTTGGCTTCTGCAGTGTGAGGAACACATGTCAAAAAGCAAGACAGAAGGCTTATTTTTCTACAGATAGCCAAAACCTGACTCCCCTTGTTAAGAAAATATGGCAGTCTGCTTGTGTCTCTCTTTTTCCTTTGTAATTGCAAAGCCTTTCCAGATAAACCTTTGTGGTATACAACTTGGTTTAGACATCCTGGCGTTATGCCGCCAACTGTTTATAAGTCATGCAAGGAAGTCATCTATCTTGACCAATATGGCTCAGACATATTTTCCATGTTAATTACACATGTTTGGACTGACATTGCAGTAATACTATTTCGTTTGTTTAAAACAACAGAAGTCTTTAACTCAACAAATGTAGGTAAAAATTCTTCCCCAGCTAAGAGTAACAAGTCTGGAAATTATAAAGTTGCAGGCACTGATGGCTGAAACCCCAGAGACCAGGAAGTTGATATTCTACAAAGATTTCTTATTTAGACTGAATGCAGGCTGGAATGGTATAACATAATTATCACAAAAATTATTCTACTAATATTATAGGTCATAGACACTCCAGCAAGATTGGCATCCTAAAAATAATTACCAGTTTAAAAGGAAACAGACAGTTTTTACATTGACCCAATGGAAATATTCAAATGTTGGCTGTGTGTTTGGGCAGAACCTCAACATTTTTTTACACTTACCAGAACACCAGTAGTTAACCCCGTAATGGCCAACTGGTTGTTATTATCTTACATTTGGCTCACAGCTGCGTGGTTGTGCTCACTTCTGTGGGTTCAGCTCTAACCCATTAGCTGTCTGGTGACCGCTTGCATGCAGTGGGGTTTTTGGTTAACTCAGTCCCCATCAGGATCACAGCTGTTGTAACATGAGTGATGACAAAAATATCCATGTGCCAGGCACTTTAGATAAATCTGTGAGCCAAATTAAGCCAAACTTGAAACGCAAATGAGAAGAAAATTTCCCCTAACTTCTGAAAATTGCAATTTGCATTTCCTTTAGTGTTAGGAATACCCTTTGTAAATGTCACTGTTGATGGGTTATGTGTTGGCTAGGGAGGGGTGTAGCTTAGCCATGCAATGCTCAAAGAAGCAAGTGCTTTACTTTGCCAGAACTGGTCATTAACTATCTTTTCAGCTACATGTGTCAGCTCAGACAGCAATCCCTTATCTTAGTCTCTTTCTGCCAGAAAGCTTGCCACATTACCAGTTAGAAATGCACAGCAACCATCCAAGTTATCCACAGCAACCAGAGCTGCCAGTCTGAGAGTCATCTAACAGACTTCCCTCAAAAGCCTGCTACTATAAGGAATTATAGTGCAAGTGATAATGGCCACACTTATATCCAGCTGTGGCACTGGGAGTTGGTGATTCATGCTATATGAAAAGAAGATAAAAACTAAACAAAACAAAAGTATCAGATGACCTACACCAAAGGCAGAAAATTGACAGGTCTTTGCTTCTGTTGTACAATTAATTCTCTTTTTTCCTCCCAGGCATACAATTTAGTGGTAGATGTAATCTGAATCTCTTAGATTTGACTGAATGTCAACCACTCAGATAAAAGGTATTAGTTTTGCTTCTGATATTCTCCATCTCTGCCTATGCTGATTGGAATTGCTACCCTGGAAAATTTTGTATGCCCTTTCACATTAAATTGCTGGGTTTGTTGTTTAATAGTTAGTTACTATGGATTTTGCTTCAACCATTAATTTAAATAGGCTTTGTGTCCTATTGTGTCAGGAACTAATTACAAACATGGAGTGTGTATGCAAAGATTCTAGAGGTTCAGAGGCATATAATCAAATTAAAGAGAATAAATATATTTCCCTCTTGAATTCAATCTATATAGAATGAAACTTTTTGTATTAGATATAAAGAAGATACCCAAAGTGTCAATATTAAGTATGTATTAGTAGATGGTTAAGTAATTTTCACTGCAAAATATACTATTAAAGTCCCAGATACACAAAGCATAGGCAATGCAATGTAGTTTGCTACTAAATAAGAATTATACGTTCTACTTACAAAGAATTTACAAGTGTTGGTAAATAATAACTTAAATATTTTAAGGTAGAATAGAAATCTGTGTGTGTGTGCATGTGTGGTGTGTGTGGGTGGGGTGGCTGTGGGTGTGGTGTACATCTGTGTGCAATACCGGATTAAAAACGAGAATTGTAAGCTTTATACTTAGTTATATAGAGAATAACTCTTTGGGTTAGAACTGCCTATTAATTGTTTCTTATTCAGATCTTCATCATCCTGTACAAAACCCTATGATAGGAATTGCTCAGAGATGACAGAACTCAGGACACTTATGGTAACTAGAAAAGAAAATGGAGAGTTCGGGAAAGGAAAAGAGAAAATCTTTGAAGATACAGTCTATGTTTTGTAGATAAAATGCCAGCAATCTCTGAGTGCCTTATAAACCATACACATAAAAGAGAGAGGGGGGGGAAGAAATGAAAGAAGGAAGGAAGGGAGAAAAAATAGATTATGTTGAAGCTCAGGACACTGAGCTTTGTGCTCTCTTCTCACACAAAAAATGTAGATTGTAATGTTCTAAGTCATGGATCCACTGATTAATACAGAAACAGTGTTATTCAGAGAAACATAAGTGAGTTTTGACTCTCCTCAGATGGCATCCACAGCATCCAGATAGAATATGGAATTGGCAACATGCTAAAGAATTCACGAAGGCTAATTCCCACATGTATGCAACTTCATGTACTTCCACAAATATGTGTGTATGTGTGTATATGTTAACTTAAAGAAGAATAAACCAAAGGAAAGAGAGAGAAAAAAGAAAACTAATGAAAGCACGTTGTGAAGTGTGTAACCCCATACAGTATGGGAGAAATCAATACAGAGGTACCTCAAGATGATTTCATTCTCAGATTTCACAGAAATAATATCAAAAGCTTCCACCAAGCAATGCTAAATTGTAAATGAAATATGACCACAGTGAATGAAAAATATTTTAAGAAAAAGAACATAAGACAGAACCAAGAGAAATTCTAAAGCTAAAAATACTACTGTCTGGACAGTTTTATAAAAATAAAAACTTCCTTGGATACATTGCTCCTGCTGGAAGTGTGGACCTCAAAAGGACCTGATGGACTATAGTCACTGAAGTAGAACACTGTCCTCTGACAACACAGCAGCTGAGAAAGAAATGGTTACACTTACAGGAGCCAGGGCACTCCAAGCACCATAATGAGGCCACAGAGAAAGCTCCCCTAAGATGTGAGGCAGAAGATGATACCAATGTTCTGTTTTCAGCAATATTCATAGCTGCTCTAAACTTCATTCAGAACAATGCAGCTAATTTAATACACATCAATTCTGAGTCAAAAGTATCAATGGGAGCCTGCTGAGTCTCAAATGACCACTTGGATATTTTAACAACAAAGAAACAAATTGGTAAAAGGTATCGAAGTGAGTTTAAAATATCAAGTCAGAAGATTCATTATCAGAAGTTTGAGCAGAATGCACGATTGGAAGTAGATGAGGTAGGAATGCCACGTGTTAAATCTCTGAAGCACTAGTGAGCTCCGATTTTCAAAATCAATGGGAAGTTATGAATTACAGTATCAGACATTCCTATAAATCTCAGGCAGAATAAACAATAATATTGTTTATGCATAACTGGGCATGCATATGATTTAAGTCAGATGTGTTATGGGAAGACACACATTGAGCAGAGGAATGGTTTTATAATTTAATCTGTCAGTCAAAGTAAAGAAGCATCAAAAATATGACACTTAGCAACCTAGTGTTTCTCTTAAACCCATAAAAGGAAGCCAAAGTAGTTACAGCCCTTTGTTTCCTTTGTCTTCACTGTCAATTCCAAATGTTGTACTTCAGTCTTTTAAAAGATACATTTATGTATTTGATGGGTGGTTACAACATTGTGCCACACTTGGGAATTTCAGAGGAGAACTTTCAAGAGTTCTCTTTTTCCACTACCATCAGTTCAGGGTTCAAACTGGGGTTGTCAGAGTTGACAGCAGAAATGTTTTCGATGGACCATGCTGCTCTCAGCAGTGTGTTTATGATCTGACCTATCACTTTGTTGTAAATAAAGTTATTGTCCAACTTTCACAAATCCGTAAGCCTTTCTTTCAACCTGTTGAGAAAGACACCAAAACCTGAAAGTGGCAGGCTCAGAAAAACACTGGAAAACAGATCAAGAGACTGAAATGTAGTTCAGTTGATAGACGTTGTTCCCAGTGTGAATGGAAACCCAGGCTCCATCCCCAGTCTTGGATACATGAGACATGTTTCAGACCTGCCTGGGCTACATGAAACTCTGCCCAAAAACAAGCAAACAAGCAAACAACAAATGTGAAAATGAAAAAGTGTGAAAAATTTAGTCCAAGGTCCATCAGTCAAATAAGCCTCATACATAGTAGGAAGGAACCTGTGGCTCCAGCCCCACATATAACTGAGAATGGCCTTGTACAGAATCAACAGGAGGAGTAGCCCTTGGGCCAGTAAAGGCTCGGTGTCCTAGGGTAGGAAAATATCAGGGTGGGTGAGTGGGGGAGCACCCTTATAAAAGCAGGGGAAGGTGGAGGGAATAGGGGGTTTCTGAAGAGAAAACCAGAAAAGGGGATAAAATTTGAAATGTAAATAAAGAAAATATCCAACAAAAGAAGAATATCAAAAAAAGAATGAAAGAAAGGAAGGAAGGAAGGAAGGAAGGAAGGAAGGAAGGAAGGAAGGAAGGAAGGAAGACAGACAGACAGACAGAAAGAAAGAAAGAAAGAAAGAAAGAAAGAAAGAAAGCAAAAAGATGGAAGTATTGAGTTGGAAAAACGAATTTACAGGAAATGGCCAAGACAACAGGGATAAAAGTCTGAATTATAGGTAAGGAATTTTATACTCTGAACTCTCATAAGAAATAATGGGGAAAAAACACTGAAATTTCAATTGAGTTAGACTAACGCTCTATGTTCTCTGAAACTCAGTGAGTTTTAGAAGCTGCCCAACATTTTCAACTTAAAAGAAACCATATGTATAAATACTGAGCCTAAAAATAAGTATGTATAAAAAAGAAAATATTCAATGTAAAAATAATAACAAGCGCAGTGGTTAATGCTGCTTGTCTGCATGACCTCGACTTACCCAAGAGGCGAGCCTCACACAGGGTATTCTTGCGATGGATTTGTACGGATTAGATTAACCTCTTGGAATACTGTGAGGGGTTTTCTTTATCATCCTACCTGAAGTGAAAACCCCACTCAGAACGTGGGTGACACCTTCTGTCGGTGGCTTGAATATGAATTGGTCACAGAGAAACCCTTTTTGCCTTCCTGCACATCATTCTTAAGTTCTGATCGATCACCTTTCTTCTACCCTGCAGCCATGGCTTCTTCTGCCATTCTGTGCTGACATGAGACCCCAGGTTCTCTGGCACCCCAGTGTGGACTGAAGACCTGCTGCTCTCCGGGAATCCCTCAGGCATTCAGCACCAGATCAGACCTGCCAAGGAATCCAGCCGCACGGACTGAGCAGTTGGCAGGTACGCAGATCCTCCACTGTGCAGATCACCATGAGAGGGTTCCCCAGATCAGACCACAGAAGGCAATCTAATAAACCCTCCTTTAGTATTCAGTCTCTCTGCTCTGTTATCCAAATCCACAAATGCATAGAAAGAACCAGTATTCCTCAACATGTTAACTACAAAGTTTTCATAGTTTTAGAAAATTCCTGTCTGTATCATTAACTGAAATTGAGCTTTTTTGTGTAATATCGGAGCACATTTATCTTAAAAGTGAAAATGAAGGTCATGAACGCTCTGAAGTCAATATTTTTTTAAACATGTACATCAGATGAAGTAACAGTCAATGTTTAATATAAAAGAAACCTTATGGGTCATAGAATATGCTTGCCAAGATACAATGGTTACATTTAAAAATCAAAGGAACACCCAATGTGTACCATTCCCTCCAACTTTATCACTAATGAGATAGATCTATGAAAGTAACCCCAGCTATGCCTACCTTTTCATTGGACTATTAGTTTCCTTGCTGTTGAGGTTTTTAATTCCTTGCATGTTGGATAGGAGGCTTTATATGTGTCCTTCCCCATCTGTAGATTGTCTCCTCAGATTGACTAGTTTTTTACCGTGAGTTTTCCAGCTGAGAGCAATCTCAACTGTGAATTATTGGTTTGATTCAGAATATTTGGGGGGGGGCTAGAAAAAATTTTCATATATGTAGCAATTATCCCTGAGAAAAGATGAGATTGTACTTTGATATGATTAGTATTTGATTAGTATTTTAAAATGACAGGGACTATAGATTGCATTGTGTAGTATGGATAGAGTAACAATCTTAATTCTTTTCATCCACAAACATAAACTGTCATCAGTTTGGGACACAAACTCATTCTTTAATTTCTTTATATTTTCTAAATATTTTAAATGAACACTTTATCAGATTGAAATTAAAACTTATTTCTAAAGGAAGATATATTTACCATTCTAATAACAATGTACAGAATCAAAGAAAAATATAAAAAAATTTTTCAGGTTTAAATTTTCAGATATTTTTATATTAAAATTTCTGTTAAATATTTGTTAATGTTCTGTAAATGAATGGGTACTTTAGGTTATTTTTAACAGTAAAATATAAAGAAAAGGCATTGTTTCCAACTAACATTTTATAACTGTATATCAGATACACATTTATTTAAATCTCATAAATCACATATTTAAACAATAGTAAGATTCTGTATTGTATTATATTTTATTCAAACTCTTTGAAAGTTGGCTGCTTTGTTTTGTGTTTTTATTGTTGCTGTTTGAGTTCAGTTTGGGCAGTGAAAATGAACTGGAGGCAGCAACATGGTGGGTAAGCATGCTTCCCTGAGCTCTATCCCTGGCTGTGTAAGCATGGTTCTCTGAGCTCTATCCCAGGCCTCATAGTAAGTGTTAATTAATGCTGGATAATAGGAAGATGCTAATGTTTTCACTTTACTTTGAATTTAGCTCTGTCAACCTAAGTAAGTATTACACAATTATGTCAAAGTATACATTCATCACCCAGCATAAGGAAGGATATAAATTTGGTAAAAATGGGATGCCTCTTTAATTGTCATTATTTTTTTTCTGATTTAGACTATATCTAACTGACAGAAGACTTACATTTTAACTAATATATACAGACAAAAGAAATAGGCAGGACATTAATCAGTTCAACTTTAGTACATAAAAGCTAATAAATCATATAAGAAATTGTAAATTTTAATAGCATTGGTAAATATTTGACTGTAATTGTATTTTTTCTACATGCCCTTATGTACGTGTACCAATGAAAGATTTTCTATATACAGAAATTAAAATATTTTTTCATGAAAAATATTACTCACTAAACACACCAAGTAATAAACATTACACTTGTTGAGTTCAAATGTGTAAGTACTTATCTTTTTTATGACATAAATTTTCTTCATTTCTACATATAATCATTTATTCAATGAATTTTTTAAACCTGCCAATTATCTCAGATTCAACATGCTTTACATTATCGATTTGCAGAGTTTTAACTAAGTAAAACACCAACCAATGAGCACACATGAAGAGACCCATGGATCCAACTACATATGTAGCAGAGGATGTCCTTGTCAGGCACTGATAGGAGGTGAGGCCTTTGGTCCTGTGAGTGCTTGTTTCCCCAGTGTAGGGGAATGCCAGGGTGATGAGGTAGGAGTGGGTGACTGCTAGTGGGAGTATCTTCATGGAAGCAAGGGGGGTATAGGAGAGGGAGGAAAGGGGATATCATTGAAATATAAATACATACAATATCTACTAGAATACTTTTAAAAATTAGGTTGAGTATGTGAACCAAGTTCATTAATAATGGGCATATGTCACAAGAAACCTACAGTGTTAACTACCCTGAGCCAAGAGGGACTCACAGAGACTGAACCACTAAACAGAAAGCAAGCAGGAGACTGACCTAGGCCTCAGCATATATGTAACAGGTATGCAGTTCCATCTTCATGTGGGACTTCTAATAGCATAAACAGGGGCTGTATCTGATTTTGGATACCTTTCTTCTAATTGGGCTGCCTTGCCTAGCCACAATAGAAGATGCACCTAGTCCTATTGCAACTAGATATGCCAAGGACAGCTGATATCCATGAGAGGCCTCCCCTTTTCTGGGAACAGTGAAAGACTGGAGGATGGAAAGTGAAAAGGAGATGATAGGGGGAGAATTGGGAGAAGAGAGGATGGAAGATGTGATTGTACTTAGAAAATTTAAAAATAATGTAAAACAAATGCACCAATAAATATAATTGAAATATAGGAATATAGTTAGGTAGATAGAAAGCTGAGAGAGAAATGATAGATAAATTCATAGATATATAGAGGATATATATGATATATAGACAGGTGGACGGGTGGTTAGATAATTAGATAGATAGATAGATAGATGATAGATAGATAGATAGATAGATAGATAGATAGATAGACAGACAGATAGATAGATAGGTGGATACATAATTAGATAGATGATAGATAGATAGATAGATAAAAAGGACTTTTCTTTGTCCTTTCTCCTAAGCCCAAGATATTGGTTTTTCTATAACTATGATAAAAATGTTCAATAAAAGCAATTTAACAAGAAAGGGATATTAAACTCCTAATTCAAGGTATAGTCCAGCACTGAGAGAGACACAAGAAGAAAATTATAAGCAGCCAGTCTTATCATACCTATAATTAGAGAGCAAATGGTGGTTGTCCACATACTAGGACTCAGTGTGCTTTCTTCATTTTACAGAGGTCAGGACTTAAGCCCAGGGAATGGTGCTGAGCACTTGCAGGCTGATTCTTATCACCTCAATTAACCTCATCAATTATACTCCACATACATTTTCTACACAGAGGTCCATGTTCCAGAGAAAGGCATTTGGAGACCCATGTCTGTGAAGCTGTGAAGTTGAAATCAAAGTTGTATCAAATAACATATTAGTTTTCCACCACCACAGAGACATTCCAGCTAAGGTCAAGCTTAGCTCGTCTTGCCTGACCTGCCATTTATGGTTCCTAGTTTGAAAAATATTTTTTAACTATTTTAACTTATTCGCCTCCATTTCTATCTTTTACCTTTCATTGGGAAACTTAAAATACTGGAATGATATTAAAACTCATTCATTCCATCATTTGAGGAGCTGAGTATTGAGTATCACCAACTACATAGAAGAAGTTACATAAATTATTCACTCAGAATTATTCCAACTGAAACACTCACCATTGCTTGGTAGACCTGCTGTACACCCTACCTAATTAGAAGCACCAAAAATATTTTTAAGACCTGTCTAATCTACCTACCACTGCCCGGTTTCCCAGCTGTTCTTCAATTCTGGCTTGGTTTCCTGGGATACCCTGTTGTCCTTTCTCGCCAATAACTCTTTGGCTTGTTTTTATGGAGTTCCCCCCTGAATTCTTCACTCTAAGGAAACTTTCCCTGTTTGGATTATTTCACCACCTTGTCAAACCAGACATTTTAGTCTTCTTTCCTGGAAGTTATTACATTTTTAGGATTAATCTTCTATTTCTGGAAACACTCGATCCCTTTGGGTTCTGTAAATTTGAAATGGTTTTACAGTGTTGTCTATTGTTTTCAAGCCTCTAATCCACTTCAGTATTTGCCTGACACCTTCTGAGAGATCTCTTGGGTTGACCTTATCTGTGAGGAGCCCCAGGAGTTGAACTTTCGGTGCTAAGATGAAGATGGAGTTAGACAAAACAATATAATTGATAAACTTCCAACACATGCTGATAATTAGCAAATTATGACCACAGTCTAGGCTGTTCTCTGAGGAACTTTCTTCTCAATTTGATAAA
This sequence comes from Micromys minutus, assembly GCF_963924665.1. Lineage (NCBI taxonomy): Eukaryota > Metazoa > Chordata > Mammalia > Rodentia > Muridae > Micromys > Micromys minutus. Next base: position 182,581,773 of record NC_137969.1, on the reverse strand, counting down.
TTCATATCACACTACAATTTTCTAAGACAGAACTTAATTTTGATTCATACATTTTTTTCTCTTATCCTGTTTCAGCTCCATAAACACCATCACAAGGCAGCAGTTATTATTTTAAATGAGGAAGAAGAGGGGCAGTAATAGGAGAAGGAAAAGAGGCAGGTGGACAGGAGAAGAGATAGGAAGAGGAGGAGAAAAACCACTTAGGGCACCATTATATTCTCTTCCACCAACCCACCCCACTTCTCTCTCCATCATTTAACAAGGGGTCACATTCTAGCCCATCTGCATGGTGACAGCTAGGAAAATTGTAGTCCAGACTTCTTTAGTTTGTACTTTTAAACAGATATCTTTCACTATATGAACACAGACTCAGTTCTCCTTTCAACAGCCCTGTGAGTTTCTTTTGCTCTAAAAATATTGCAAGCCTTCCCTCAAGGACTTAACATCAGGCTTATCTAAATATCCTTAGGGAAATGAAACCGAGTTTTGTTAGGTTTTTCTTCTAAGAAGTATTTATATTAGTGCATGTGGGTATAATATGTGTATATAAATGGGCCCACAGGCACTAGAGCAAGTATGTAGAGGTCAGAGCAGAGCTTTCAGGAGTCATCCCTGTCCTCCCATGATGAGTTCCAGGGATCAAGCTGAAAGAATCAGGCTTTCTTGTCAAGCACTTTTATGCTCACCAAGCCATTCTACGGGGCTTGTTTTTCTTATATGTGTGCATGGTGTATACCTGTTCATATGTGAGCATGGATATGTGTATTTTACATGTATGCAAGTAAGACAAACCGATGTCAGAGTCTAGAGTCGTCCTCAATCACTCTCCACCTTAATTTTTCATAACTTAATTTTTTCTCAGACATTAAGCCCTCTAATTAAGCTGTAGATCTGCTCAATACAGAGATCACAGACATCCCCCCAAACCCAGTGCACAGCCTTTTACCAAAGTGCTGGGGACCTAATCTCAAGTTAGCATAGAGAACACTTTCCTGACTAAAACATCTGTGTAGAACTACTGTGGTTGATTCTGTTACATACATAGAATAACAAGAAGCCCATTAGACTAGAGCCACTTTAACAATGTTAGATAGAATATTCCCCTTTAAAGCACCACAGAGTTCTAGACCTTAAAATGAGTACAGTGATCAAATACTGGGTTTCTATAAACCAGTTTCTATAAAGGCTTTTAAATGTATGTCCTTTCTCACTTGCTGACTATAGAAATTCACAACCCAAACTTTCACTTCAAATACAAGCATAAGTTAAACTGTGACTCCAGTTTCCCTAATCTTGTTTCACACAAACCTTCTTTTTAGTTAGTCTCTGCTGTTTAATGCACCAACTGGTTCACAGTCTCAGCTCAAAATGTCATTTGCCCATCTATCCATATCTAAGCCCTCTGCTAGGTCTCAACTTACTTTTACTCAGAAATACATCCCCAAGCTGGTCCTCCCCTAAACTGATTTCTATAGGTACTCTCAACTCGTCATACAGTTCCTTTATTTTGCAATGAATCCTAATGGATGCTAATGGATACTAATGTATGTGTGTATGTAAAGATACATATTTTTCAGCTTTACTGAGTTTTAACCAATAAATCACTTTAATTTGGGGGAGGAGTGGTATTTGGTGGTTAAGAGGCTGTTCTGATCCTTTAGAGTTCATGAGTTTGATTCCCAATGCTATTCAGAACATGTAAATCTAGCTCAAGGAGGTCAACTTCGGGCAACCATAAGTACTGAACTAATAAATAGGCGTGCACGCACAGACAGACAGACAGACAGACACACACACACACACACACACACACACACACACACACACACACACACATGCACACACATGCGTACACAGAGAGAAACACAAAATTTAAAACAGAAACAAAAGTATACTTTTAATTTATGGTGTATAAAGTACTATATGATGTACAAACTACTTTGTAAGTTACTTTTAATACACTCTTAAGTGTAAAATATATCTCTTTTTAATTTTCTTTTCTGGAATCCTATAAACTAAGCTTTACTTCTCAACTGCATGTGGTCAATGCAATATTGATGATTACCTAACACACTTATACTAGAATAGAAATTAAAATACGTTTTATAATTATATTTATAGACATATTTTATTTTTCTATACTTCTGTATATACATAAATACTAAGTATGACATACAAGAAAAAAAACATGCTGCATTGATAAAAAATATTTTATACTTTTCACAATGACTTACATGGATAGAAACTATCCATTTACAGCTGCTGAGAATATTGAAGTGTGACCAATATCAGTAAAACTGATGATTTTGAAATCATACTTAATTTTAACTAATTTTATATTAAAAATAAGTAAGAGTTCTGAATAATAGCCACAATAATAAACAAAACAGTTGTAGAGAAGGTAGGACAGTTTTGTTTCATTCTAGACAAAAACTAATTTGTCAGGCTTGTATAATACGTAGCCCATTCCTTTTTTATTAGAAGGAAAAATAATGTTGATGTTTATGAAAGTTTAATGTAAAGAAATGTTCTTCAAACTACAATAAGAACCAACCAGACCCCGTAGAGCTCCCAAAGATTAAACCACCAACCAAAGAGTACACATGAGGGACCCATAGCTCCAGCCACATAAGTAGCAGAGGATGGTTTTATCAGGAATCAAAGAGAGAATAGGACCTTGGTCCTATGAAGGCTCAATTCCCCAGTGTAGGGGAATGCCAGGATGGAGAGAAGGTAGGGAGTGAGTGGGTGGGGGAACAATCTCATAAAGGCAGATGGAGAGGAGAAGAAATAGAGGGATTCCAGTAGGGAAACAAGGAAAGGGAATACAATTTGAAATGTAAGTGAAAAAAAATATCAAATAAGAAATAAGGAAAAATGTTTTTCAAGATTCTCAGTACTTTCTTCTTTTATTTTTTTTAATTGAACAACTTTATTTTATTTTTTAAACTTTATTTTAGAAAAAAAGATAAAAGAAAACATTTAAATATTTTTGCATAAATGTATACAAATACAATTGTGTCAGTGCTAGGATTTTTTTTTTTTTTTCGTTTTTTTAAGGTTTGATACTCTGCATTAAAGCCTTACTATTTACAATGAGCAAAAAGTACATGTACAACAAGGTGTAACCCGGAATTAGTCAACGAGTTCTTGGTATGTAAGGATTGAGCATGACTTTTTGTTTTGTTTTCTTTTCTTTTCTTTTCTTTTTTTCTTGAACTTCACGCAGTCTGTGAGTTGTTTATGGGGAAGTCCGATCCCCTGGGGTTAGCATCCCACTATCAGTGACTGCATATTATGTCTGTTCTTCAGTGACTGGGTTATCTCACTCAGGATGATATTCTCTACAAGCTACCATTTTCTCAAGAATTTAGTTAAGTCATTGTTTCTGATGGCTGAGTAGTATTCCATTGTGTAAATGTACCACAATTTTTGTATCCATTCATCTACTGAAGGACATCTGGGTTCTTTCCAGCTTCTGCCTATTATAAATAAAGCTGCTATGAACATTGGGGTGCATGTATCTTTGTTGTATATTAAAGTGTCTCTGGGGTATATGCTCAGAAGTGAAATAGCTGGATCTTCAGGTAGTACAAAGTCCAATTTTCTGAGAAATCGGCAGACTGATTTCCAGAGTGGTTGTATCAGTTTACAACCCCACCAACAGTGGAGAAGTGTTCCTCTTTCTCCGCAACCTCGCCAGCATCTGCTGTCATCTGAGTTTTGGATCTTGGCCGTTCTGACTAGTATGAGGTGGAATCTCAGGGTTGTTTTGATTTGCATTTCCCTGATGGCTAAGGATGTGGAGCACTTCCTTAGATGTTTCTCAGCCATTCGATATTCCTCAATTGAGAACATTTTGTTTAGCTCTGTACCCCATTTTTAATAGGGTTGTTTGATTCTCTGATGTCTAACTTTTTGAGTTCTTTGTACACCTTGGATATTAGGCCTCTATCTGATGTGGAGTTGGTAAAGATCTTTTCCCATTCTGATGGCTGCCGTTTTGTTTTCTTGACAATGTCCTTAGCCTTACAGAAACTTGGCAATCTCATTAAGTCCCATTTGTTAATCTTTGACTTTAGAGCTTGAGTCATTGGTGTTTTGTTCAGAAAATTTTCTCCTGTGCCTATGTGTTCTAAGGTTTTCCCTACTTTGTCATCTAATAGTTTCAGTGTATCTGGTTTAATGTGGAGATCTTTGATCCACTTATACTTGAGCTTTGTACAAGGAGATAAGAAAGGGTCTATTTTCATTCTTTTGCATGCTGAGTGCCAGTTGGACCAGCACCATTTGTTGAATAGGCTGTCCTTTTTCCATTGAATGTTTACTGCTCCTTTGTCAAAAATCAGGTAACCATATACATGAGGGCTCATTTCTGGATCTTCTATTCTATTCCATTGATCCACTTACCTATTTCGGTCCCAGTACCATGCAGTTTTCAGCACAATTGCCTTGTAATATAGCTTGAGTTCAGGGATAGTGATTCCCGCAGATGTTTTCTTGTTGTTGAGGATGGATTTTGCTATTCTAGTTCTTTTGTTATTCCAGATGAAATTGCATATTGATCTTTCCAACTCAATGAAGAACTGGGTTGGAATTTTGATGGGGATTGCATTGAATCTGTAGATTGCTTTTGGTAGGATGGCCATTTTTAAAATGTTAATCCTTCCAATCCATGAGCATGAGAGATCTTTCCATTTTCTGAGATCTTCCTCGATTTCCTTCTTTAGAGGTTTGAAGTTCTTGTCATACACGTCCTTCACTTGCTTAGTTAGAGTCACACCAAGGTATTTCATAGTTTTTGTGACTATTGTGAAGGGTATCTTTTCCTTAATTTCTTTCTCCACATGTTTGTCCTTTGAATATAGGAAGGCTATTGATTTGTTTGAGTTAATTTTGTATCCAGCCATTTTGCTGAACTTGTTTATCAGCTGTAGGAGTTCTCTGGTGGAATTTTTGGGGTCACTTAAGTACACTATCATGTCGTCTGCAAAGAGTGATGTTTTTACCTCTTCCTTTCCGATTTGTATCCCCTTGATCTCCTTTTGCTGTCTAATTGCTCCAGGCAGGACTTCCAGTAATATGCTGAGTATGTAGGGGGAATGGGCAGTCTTGTAGAGTCCCTGATTTTAGTGGGATTGCTTCAAGTTTCCCACTGTTAAGTTTGATGTTGGCTGTTGGTTTGCTGTATATTGCTTTTATTATGTTTAGGTATGGACCTTGGATTCCTGTTCTTTCCAGAACCTTTAACATGACAACTTTATTTTAAAAAACAGGCAGAGCAGAGCCTGGCCTACCTGCCAGGCGGAATGGCGGCTCATAGAGGCTGAGCAACTGGTGAGTGGGAGACCAAGACTGCAGGGGAGCAGAGAGATCTCTGCGGAGTGCACACGGAAAGTGCACACTGTAACTCGCCCTGCCCCGCTCTGCCCGATCCAGTGATTGGGAACAGAAAATTAGAACTTCTGTTTCCACCCGGAGGCAACTTCCGGACGCAGAGCAGAGCCTGGCCTACCTGCCAGGTGGAGCGGCGGCTCATAGAGGCTGAGCAACTGCGATTGGGAACAGAAAATTAGAACTTCTGTTTCCACCCTAAGGCGACTTCCGGATGCAGAGTGGAGCCTGGCCTACCTGCCAGGCAGAACGGCAGCTCATAGAGGCTGAGCAACTGCGATTGGGAACAGAAAAACAATGATAAATGTATAGATTTTAAAAGCATTTTTGCATAAAAGTATATGAATACATTTTTGTCAGTACTTGATTTTTTAAAGGTTGATAGTATGCCTAAAAAATCTTACTAGTTACAATGAGCATAAAGTACATGTAAAACAAGATGTAACCTAGAAAATGTTAAAGTTTACTTGGTGTGTAAAAATTAAGCATAAGGAATTTCCTTTTTTTTTTTTTTTAGGCCTTTGTTTTTCTTCAACTTCAGGTAGTCTTTAAGTTGTTTCTGGGGTGTTCAGAACTTTCTGGTGTTAGTATCCAATAATCAGTGACTACATATTGTGTCTGTTCTTTTGTGACTGGGTTATCTCACTCAGTATGATATTCTATAGATACATCTATTTTATTAAGGATTTCATAAATTCATTGTTTCTGATATCTGAGTAGTACTCAATTGTGTAAATATACCACAATTTTTGTATCCATTCATCTACTGAAGGACATCTGGGTTCTTTCCAGCTTCTGGCTATTATAAATAGGGCTGCTATGAACATTGTGGTGCATGCGTCTTTGTTGTAGGTTGGAGTGTCTCTGGGGTATATGCCCGGAAGTAAAATAGCTGGATCTTCAGTTACTACTATGTCTAATTTTCTGAGGAACCATCAAACTGATTTCCAGAGTGGTTGAAGCATTTTACAACCCCACCAACAGTGGAGAAGTGTTCTGCTTTCTCTGCATCCTCGCCAGCATATGCTGTCATCTTAAGTTTAGATCTTAGACATTCTGACTGGTGTAAGGTGGAATCTCAGGGTTGTTTTGATTTGCATTTCCCTGATGGTTAGGGATGTTGAGCACTTCCTTAGATGCTTCTCTGCCATTCGATGTTCCTCAATTGAGAACTTTTTGTTTAGCTCTGTACCCCATTTTTAATAGGGTTGTTTGATTCTCTGGTGTCTAACTTTTTGAGTACTTTGTATACTTGGATATTAGGCTTCTATCAGATGTGGGGTTGGTAAAGATCTTTTCCCAATCTGTTGGCTGCCATTTGTTTTTCTTGACAGTGTCCTTAGACTTAGAAAAATTTTGAAATCTCATTAAGTCCCATTTTTTAATATTTGACCTTAGAGCATGAGCCACTGGTGTTCTGTTCAAAAAATTGTCTCCTGCGCCTATGTGTTCTAAGGTTTTTCCTACTTTCTCTTCTAATAGTTTCAGAGTACCTGGTTTAAGGTAGAGATCTTTGATCCACTTGCACTTGAGATTTATACAAGGAGATAGGTAAGGGGCTATTTTCCTTCTTCTGCATGCTGAGTGCCAGTTGGACCGATACCATTTTTTGAAGAGGCTGTCCTTTTTCCATTAAATTTTTACAGCTCTTTGTCAAAAAACAGGTGACCAAATATGTGAGGGCTCATTTCTGGATCTTTAATTCCATTGATCTTCTATTCTATTCCATTATTCCAAGTACCTATCTCTGTATTAGTATCATGCAGTTTTTAACACAATTGTCTTATAATATAGCTTAAGTTCAGGGATGGTGATTCCTGCAGATGTTTTCTTGTTGTTGAGGATGGATTTCGTTCTTCTAGGTCTTTTGTTATTCCAGATGAAATTGCACATCGCTCTTTCCAACTCTAAGAATAATTGAGTTGAAATTTTGATGGGGATTGCATTGAATCTGTAGATTGCATTTGGTAAGATGGCCATTTTTACAATGTTTATTCTTCCAATCCATGAGCCTGGGAGATCTTTCCATTTGCTGAGATATTTCTCGATTTCCTTTTTTAGCAATTTGGAGTCCTTTTCATACAGGTCCCTTACTTGCTTAGTTAGAGTCACAACAAAGTATTTCCAATATTTTGTGACTATTGTGAAGAGTATCTTTTCCATAATTTCTTTCTCCACATGTTTGTCCTTTGAGTAGAGGAAGGTTACTGATTTGTTTGAATTAATTTTATATCCAGCCAATTTGCTGAACTTGTTTATCAGCTGTAGAAATTCTCGGGTGAAATTTTTGGAGTCACTTATGTACACTATCATGTCATCTGCAAACAGTGATGTTTTTCCTTCTTCCTTTCCAATTTGTATCCCTTTGATTTTATTTTGCTGTCTAATTACTCTGGCCAGGATTTCCAGTACTATGTTGAATAGGTAGGGGGAGAGTGTGCAGCCTTGTCTAGTCTCTTATTTTAGTGGATTGCTTCAAGTTTCTTACCATTAAGTGTGATGTTGGCTATTGATTTGCTGTATATTGTTTTATTATGTTTAATTATGGTCCTTGGATTATTATTCTTTCCAAGACTATTAACAAGAAAGGGTTGTTGAATTTTGTCCAATGCTTTTTCAGCATATAATGAGATGACCATGTGGTTTTATTCGTTGAGGATGTTTATATGGTGGATTACGTTGATGTATTTTCATATATTATACCATCCCTGAAACACAGAGATGGAGCCTACTAGAAAATTGTGAATGATTGTTTAGATGTGTTTTTGGATTCAGTTTGCAAGGATTTTGTTGAGTATTTTTGCATCAATGCTCACAAGTGAAATTGGTCTGAAGTTCTCTTCCTTGTAGGGTCTTTTTGTCGTTTAGGAATGAGGGGTATTGTGGCCTCGAAAAAATGAGTTAGGTAGTGTTTCACCTGACTCTATTGTGTGGAGTATTTTGGAGAGTATTGGTGTTAGGTCATCAATAACTATCTGATAGAATTCTGCACTGAACCCATCTGGAACATTTGGACCTGAGCTGTTTTTGGTTGTGAGGCTTTCAATGACTGCTTCTATTTTTTTAGGTGTTATGGGATTATTAAAATGGTTTACCTGGTCCTCATTTAACTTTAGTACCTGGTATATGTCTAGGAATTTATCTATTTCCTCCAGATTTTCCAGCTTTGTTAAGTATAGGCTTTTGTAGTAGGATCTGATGATTTCTTGAATTTCCCTAGTTTCAGTTGTTATGTCTCCACTTTCCTTTCTGATTTTGTTAATTTGAATACTCTCTCTTTGCCCTCTAGTTAGACTGGCTAAGAGTTTATCAATCTTGTTAATTTTCTCAAAGAACCAACTCTTGGTTTTGTTGAATCTTTGAATGGTTCATTTTCTTTCTACTTGATCAATTTTGGCTCTGAGTTTGATTATTTCTTACAGTCTACTCTTGGATGTATCTGCTTCCTTTTGTTCTAGAGCTTTCAACTGTTCTGTCAAGTTGCTAGTGTATGCTCTCTCCATTTTCATTTTGGAAGCACTTGAGCTATGAGTTTTCCTCTTAGTGCTGCTTTCATTGCCTTTCATACGTTTGGGTATGTTGTGTTTTCATTTTCATTATATTCTAGAAAATCCTTTATTTCTTTCTTTATTTCTTCTTTGACCATGCTATCACTTAATAGAGCATTGTTTAGTTTCCATGTGTATATGGGCTTTTTGGTGTCTTTGTTGTTATTAAATACCAGCCTTAGACAATGGTGATCTGATATGATGCATGAGAATATTACAATTTTCTTATATATATTGAGGCTTGTTCTGTGACAGATTATACGGTCAGTTTTGGAGAAGGAATGATGAGGTGCTAAGAAGTTGTATTCTTTTAGTTTAGAATGAAATGTTCTGTAGATGTCCATTAATTACAATCATTTCATAACTTCTGCTAGTTTCACTGCATCCTTGTTCCGTTTCTGTTTCCATGATCTTTCCATTGATGAGAGTGGGGTGTTGAGGTCTCCCACTATTATTGTGTGGGGTATAATGTATTTTTTGGGCTTTTGTAAGGTTTCTTTCATGAATGTGGGTACTCTTGTATTTGGAGGATATATGTTACAGACTAAGAATTTCTCCTGAGAATTTTTCCCTGTAATGAGTAAAAAGTGTCCTTCCTTATCTTTTTTAATAACTTTTGATTGCAAATTTACTTTATTTATTATTAAAATGGCCACTCCAGCTTGCTTCTTGGGGCCGTTTGCTTGGAAGTTTTTTTCCAAACCTTTTACTCTGATAGTGTTTGACTTTGTATCTGAGATGAGTTTCCTGTATGCAGCAAAATGCTGGATTCTGTTTATGTATCCAGTCTGATAGCCTCTGTCTTTTTATTGGGGAGTTGAATCCATTTATGTTAACAAATATTAATGAATAGTGGTTGCTGTTTCCTGCTATTTTTGCTTTTAGAGGTAGAATTGTGCCTTTGTGTCTTTCTTCTTTTGGTTTTCTTGCTTAACTATTTTCTTGTTTTTACTAGGATGTAGTTTCCCTCTTTGTATTGGATTTTCCACCTATAATTCGTTGTAGTGCTGAATTTGTGGTTAGATATTGCATAAATTTAGTTTTGTCCTTGAATATCTTGGTTTCTCCATCTATGGTGATTGGGAGTTTTTCTGGGCATAGCATTTGGTGTGTTCTCTTAGGGTGTGCATGATGTCTGTCCAGGCTCTTCTGGCTTTCATAGTCTCTGTTGAGAAAGTCGGGTGTGATTCTGATTGGTCTGCCTTTATATGTTACATGACCTTTTCTCTTGCTGCTTTTAGTATTCTTTCTTTGCTTTGGGCACTTGACGTTTTGAGTATTATTTGTCAGGGGGAATTTCTTTTCTGGTCCACTCTATTTGGAGTTCTGTAGGATTCTTTTATGCTCATGGTTTTCTCATTCTTAAGGGTAGGAAAGTTTTCTTCTATGATTTTTTGAAGATATTGTGCCTCTTAGTTATACTCTTTGTCCTCTTCTATTTCTATCATCCTTAGGTTTGGTCTTATTGTTTCCTGAATCTCCTGGACATTTTGTGTTAGGAGATTTTTGGCTTTTACATCTTCTCTGACTGTTTTGTTTATGTTTTCCATGTTGTCTTCGGCCCCTGAAATTCTCTCTTCCATCTCTTGTATTCTATTGGAGATGCTTGCATCTGTGACTACTGATTTCTTTTTTAGGTTTTCTACCTCCAGGGTTGTCTCTTTTAGTGTTTTCATTTTTGTTTCCATTTCCAATTGAAATTCCTTCTTCAATTCCTTCATCTCTTTGGTTCTGTTTTCCTCTAGTTCTTTGATTTCTTTGAGTGTTTTTCTTGTTTCCTCTTTAAAAGCTTCTATTTCTTTATGCTTTTCTTCTCATTCTTGTATAAGGCTCTCTTTCATCATCTTGAGGCATGATTTCAGGCTTGAGTCTTCTTTTTATGGAGTGTTTGACATTCTGCTTTTTCTGTGGTGGGAGAGCCGTGTTCTGATGTTGCCAGGTTGTCTTAGTTTCCATTGGGTAAGTTCTTTTGCTTTCCTCTTGCCATCCTTGTTGTCTGTGATTTTCCGTGGTCTTGTTGTCAGTGATTGGTTCCTGTCTCTCCTGTGTACCTTGCCTGTGTCCTTGGATCTCTGCTGTTCCTGGTGGCAGATGGCCTAAGCGTTTGGTTCACAGGCATGGGCCCTCCAGGTGGAAACTGAGTCCCTATGGCAGAGTTCCTGCTCCTCTGAACCAATGAGGGGGCACTTTCTGTACACTCAGCCCAGACCTCTCTGCACCCCGGCTATTCACAGCATAGGCCTGTGTCCCTGGATCTCTGCTGTTCCAGGTGGTAAATGGCCTGAGCATTTTGTCCGCAAGCTTCTCTGTACTTTCAATGAAGCTAGACATACCAAACCATACTTACTTGATCATATGACCTTATACTCTGATGAATAATATGTAAAATATGTTTCCCTGCTGTCCCCTCTCCAATACCAATCTTTTTATGTTCTCAAAAATATATTCTACACATGAACCATATTATCATCGAATCTAACTCTAAAGTCATTATATGATGTAGTCATACTTAGAAGTACCTAAAATTTATGGAAAAATATGAAGTACAGTTTTTTTTCTATATGAATTCTTTTCATCCAAATCAAAATACTATTTGTCAATTGTATCTATTTTGGATTTTAATAATATTTCATGAGTATTCTACAGATCCTGTATTTATTAGCTCTAATTATACAATATTGTTTATAATAGAGTATATTTTTCTTATCATAATCAATTGCTTGCAGATAACATAGACCATACTGCTAATTTTCATGTGTTTATTCTTTTACATTCCTATGAACTTCTCTTGCTAAAGATTTTTATTACCTGTTTTTAATAAATAATTTTGAGATATATAGGCATAGTATTTTTAAAGAAAAAGGTTATTTTGAATATTTAAACTTATATTAATTTACCTTAACTCCACATACAATGCAATTAATTTATAAGGACAAATCCCATTTCATGTTTTTTACTATTTAAAAAAAGAATTTTATAACTAACAATAATAAATCTCATTTTGAAGTAAACTGTAGCTTGTTCTCATTGTTTTGTTTTGTTTTTTAAATCATGATATTTCCATTATAAATAATTATGTCTTTTTTATATTTGTTAATATTATCATGTGGTTCTTATTTTTCAGGCTAGGATATAGATAGATAGATAGATAGATAGATAGATAGATAGATAGATAAATAGATATAGATATATAGATATATATGTGCATAGGATGATACATTGATAGATTTTTATTACTCATTTTATTCATTCATATTTCAAATGATACCCCCTTCCCAGTTATCCCTCCACCAATACCCCCAACTCATCCCCCTTACCCCCCTTCCCTTTGCCTCTAGAAGGGTGCTCCTTTACCCATTCACCACACCTGCCTCATGCCTCTAGCATCCCCTTACTCTGGGGCATCAAGCCTCCCTCTTTTCCAATTGATGTCAGATAAGGCCATCCTCTGCTACATATGTATTTGAAGTCTTGGATCACTCCATGTGTACTCTTTAGTTAGTGGTTCAGTCTCTGGGAAACCCCTAGTGTCCAGGTTAGTTGATTCTGTGGGTCTTCTTATGGAGTCATTCTTCTTGTCTCTTAATCATTCCCCCAACTCTTCCATAAGACTTCCCTAGCTCCATCTAATGTGGGTCTCTGCATCTGTTTTAATCAGGTGCTGAGTGGAGCCTGTCAGAGGACAGTTATGCTACATTCCTGTCTGTGAATCCAGGATGGCAGATACAAACATAGCCTGAGGTTCAACATAGCTGAAGGAGGAGGGCAGGCAAGCAATGTTTGCATGTAAGTCTTCTGAGTTTTTGCCTTTGTCTTTAAATGTAAGGTGGCCACACTTGCTCATCATGCTAGTTAATTTGGTAATATTTTATTTTAAATTTTTGTCACGCGCCCACGCTTCCCACCGCTAGGAACAGGCGTGCAACAAACAAACAGATTCTTCTGCGGATAACCTTTATTGTACAGCACTTTGAGCAGGGGGCTTCTTGAGCAGGAAACTTCTCTCTGAGCCGGGGACTCCCTACCGGGTTCTACTGTCTAGGCAACCTCTCACGCGCAGTCCCCCACATGCGATCTCTCTGTCCAGTCTCTGTCCATGCGGGATCTCCTGCAATCTCTTTTACCGAGTCTCTCTCCACGTGGGATCTCTCTGCCATCTCTCCACGTGGGGTCTCCCACAATCTCTCCACTATCTTCCTCTCCTCCTCACTTGGGGGAGAAAATGTACTGCTATATATGCCTAGGAGACTCGTGTCACTACCTGATTGGTGCGCCCTCCAGTAACTCAATAGTATGCCCCAAGAGCGGGCTATGACGTATGTGGCACATGCACATTAAGTCTCTTGGCTGGGCAACAGCTCTATTTGCTGAGTTCTTGGAGGGAAGCCGGCGCCATGTTTGGGTGTGGCACAAACGGCTCCCTACAAATTTTCTCCATAGACTCTCATAGCTTATATAATACAAGAGTAGAAGTTTCATATGATTTAACTGAACTCAAATTATTGGAGCTCTGTAGCCTTAGCTACTGTTATTAGCTTTAGGATTTGATCCTTTTCAAACATTTAAATGATCAAGTTTTTAGGTTCTCTTGGAACCACTGTGTATGTTCTAATTAGGTTGAAAAACATATTTTATTCAGGTTTACAGATATGTTGTTACAGTACAAAGATACTTTCATAGCTTATGGGTTCTATTTAATATCTTATTCTCATGATTACATACTTTATCCCAACTTTTTCTTTCTCTTGCTTGTCATTTCCCATCCACCTTGAAGTTCTACTTCAGGAAATCCTGATGTAGATTGACATTGAGATGTGTTATCCAGGCATCCTCTCATGTGTGGCAGTATCTGGTGTGTAGATCACCCCAGATGACCTTTTCTTTGAAAACAGACACACTAAACCTAATAGAAGAGAAAGTGGGGATCGGCCTTGCAATGTGTTGGGACAAGAAAAGACTGTCTGAACAGAAGACCAATAATTCAAACACTAATACCAACAATTAATAAATGAGACCTTATGAAACTGAAAAGCTTTTGTAAGGCAAAGAACACTGACATTTGTGGCAGCCTAAAGAACAGAAAATTATTTTTTCCAACAACACATCTGATTGAACAAAAATATCTATAGTATAAAAGGAACTTAAGAACCTAAATATAAAAACCCTAAATAATTCAATTTAAAAAATGAAATACAGGTGTAAACAGATAATTCTCAATAGGGGAACTCATGTGCCTAAGAAACACTTAAAAGAAATGTTCAACATTCTTGGTCAATGGGGAATGCAAATCAAAACTACTTTAAGATTCCATCTATACTTATCAGAATAGCTAACATCAATACAATAACACAAGTGACAACTCATGCTGGTGAGGATGTGGAACAAGGAGGAGGGTCACTCCTCCATTGCTGGAGGGAGTACAAACTTGTACAGCTACTACTGAAATCAATATAGCCATTCCTCAGATAACTGGGACATGATCTGCCTCAAGAAAAAGCTGTACCACTCATAGGCATGCATCCAAAAGTCACTCCACTACACTTATCACAAGAACCCAACAACCCTTTCTCAATCATATTCGTTATGACTTTATTCATAATTGCCAGAAACTAAAAACAACATAGATGTTCCTCAGCAAAAGAATGAATAAATAAAATGTGGTACACTTACACAATGAAGTGTTGCTCAGATGTTTAAAAAATCATGAAATTTACAGACAAATGGATGGAACTAGAAATTAAATCACCCTGAGTGAGCTAACCAGAGCCAGAAAGACAACCATGGAATGTATTCATGTATAAGTGGTTATGAGTGTTATGCAAATGATAACCAAACTACAATCTGTAAATGCATAGAGGTTAGATAAAGGAAAGAGATCTACAGAAGAGAAAAGGAGGGAGAAGTAGACTATATTTTATGGACAGATGAGGGCAGGAGAGGTTGGGAAGAGGGGAAATAAATTGGTGAATAAATGAGGTAAAAGGAAAGAATGTGAAGAGAGAAGGCTAAAACTTGGGGCGTTTGAGGTACATGTAAAATCTACGATGATGATCCTAATGAGGACTCCTAATAATAAGATATACAGAGTATCAAGGAACCATTATTGTAGCCATACAAGGCTTTCAGTTAGACTAGCATACATTTATTTGTATTGTTGGTCAAGGGGACCATATGAAAGCTCCCAAACACACCAGGCTGTTGCTAAGAAAATGGACTGTTCTCTGTAAATATTGAGTGAGGCACCATCCCTGAAGACAATGCCCATACAACTCACTGAACATGGAGAAAGATAGCTAGTGACTACATGGAAGCCTCACCACTACATTCTAGTGTGTATGACACAAGAAGTCGGGCAGAGGAGTGTACCATGCAGACTACCAGATGAGAAACATAAACACCAATCCAGCCAGAAAACTTTAACCTACAATCTGTCCTGCCTGCAAGATACTCCAGGGCAATAGTGACACAGAACTTAAAAGAGTAGCCAACCAATGACTCATTTGACCTTCACATCTATCATCTTCAAATGGGTCTTCTTACCAGTTATTATCTGTTCCCCCAGTGTTTGCAGTTGAACCCATTTGTTTTCCTTTTCAGCTCGGTTTCTACCTTTGCCACACTTTAAGTCTGACCAAGAAAACTGAGTAAGCCTTATATTGACAAATACATGCTAGAGTTTTTTATTGTTAAAAAGAGAATAAAATTTTGAAAATTCTAAAAAAAAGATCTTGTGGTGCTATGCAGTGAACAGGGTAAAAAAATAAGTAATAGCTCTGGCAGGGATTTTTTTTGTAACTGGAGGGGAATTTTTCTTTTGCATATCTTAGAACCTCTGATGACATTGAGTCAAAAGTTGTTACATCTTTTATTTTTTTTAATTTTTATTTGATATTGTCTTCACTTATATTGCAAATCTTATCCCCTTTCTCATTTTCTCCTCTGGAATCCCCCTATCACATCTGCCCCTCTGAGAGTGTTCCCCCACCACCAATTACCTCCCATCTCCCTACCCTGACATTCCTCTACACTGGGGTATTGAGCCTTCACAGGACCAAGGACCTCTCCTCTTCTTGATGCCTGATAAGGCTACTCTCTGCTACATATCCAGCTGGAATCATGGGTCACTTCATGTGTACTCTTTGGTTGATGGTTTAGTCTCTGGGAGTTCTGGGAGTTCTGGGAGTTCTGGGAGTTCTGGGAGTTCTGGGAGGTCAGGTTAGTTGATATTTCTCTGCTTCCTGTGGGATTACAAACCCCTTCAGCTCTTTCTGTCCTTTTTCTGACTCTTCCATTGGGGTCCCCATTCTCAGTTCAGTGGTTGGTTGAGAGCATCTGACTCTGTGTTTCTCGGGTTCTGTCAAAGCCTCTGAGGAGACACCTGTCCAGCACCTGTCAACATGTACTTCTTGGCATCCACAATATTGTCTGGGTTTGGTGGCATTATATGGGATGGATCCCTGTAACCTCTGGATGGCTTTTCCTTCAGTCTCTGCTCCAAATTTTATCTCCATATTTTCTCTTGTGAATATTGTGTTCTCCTTTTAAAGAAGGACTGGAGCATCTGCTCCTTGTTCTTCCAACTTCTTGAGCTTCATGTGGTCTGTGGATTATATTTTGTGAAATCCGACCTTTTGGGCTAATACCCACTCATTAGTGAGTATATAGCATGTATGTTCTTTTGTGATTGGGTTACCTTACTCAGGGTATTTTCTAGTTGTATCACTTTGTCTACGAATTTCATAAAGTCATTGTTTTCAATAGCTGAATAGTAGTACTCCATTGTATAAATGTACCACATTTTCTGTATTCATTCCCATGTTTAAGGACATCTGGGTTCCTTCCAGATTCTGGCTATTGCGAGCAAGTTTATTAAGAACATAGGGGAGCATGCGTCCTTGTTATATGTTGGAGCATTTTTTGGGTATATGCCCAGAAGTGGTATAGCTGGGTCCTCAGGTGGTACTATGTTCAGTTTTCTGAGGAACTGCCAGACTGATTTCCAGAGTGGTTGTACCAGCTGACAACCCCACCAACAGCAGAGGAGTGTTTCTCTTTCACCATATCCTCGGCAGCATCTGTTGTCATCTGAGTTTTTGATCTTAGCCATTCTGACTGGTGTGAGGTGGAATCTCAGGGTTGTTTTGATTTGCATTTCTTTGATGACTAAGAATGTTGAACATTTTTAAGTGCTTCTCAGTCATTCTATATTCCTCACTTGAGAATTCTTTGTTTAGCTCTGTCCCCCATTTTAATAAGGCTATTTGATTCTCTTGGATCTAACTTCTTGAGTTCTTTGTATATATTGGATATTAGCCCTCTATTGGATGTAGGATTGGTAAAAATCTTTTCCCAATCTGTTGGTATTCTCATTGTGTCTTTGATTTTCTGGATGTTTGTTAGGAGCTTTTTGCATTTTGCATTTTCTTTTACTGTTGTATCAATGATTTTTATGATATCTTCTGCCCCTGAGATTCCCTTTTCTATCTCTTGTACTCTGTTGGTGATGCTTGCATCTATGATTCCTGATCTTTTTCCTAGGTTTTCTACCTCCAGGGTTGTCTCCCTTTGTGATTTATTTATTGTTTCAATTTCCATTTTTAGATCCTGGATGATTTTGTCTAATCTTTTTTCATTTAGTGATGTTCTCTTGTCCTCTTTCATCATCATGAGATATGATTTCAAATCTGAAGCATGCTTTTCAGGTGTGATAGGATATCCAAGACTAGCTATAGTGGAAGAACTGGGTTCTGATGATGTCAGGTAGCCTTGGTTTCTATTGTTTATGTACTTGAGCTTGCCTCTTGATATCTGGTTGTCTCTAGTGCTACCTGCCTTAGTTGTTTCTGACTGGGTCCTGTCATCTTGAGAATCTCTCTGTGTCAGAACTTCTCAGAGTCCAGGTTCTATGATTCTGTGATTCTGGGATCCTGTCATGCTGTGATCCCGAGTGTGTCAGAGCTGCTGGGAGTCAAGCAATACTGGAGTTTCAATGTGGCCAAGTTCCTGATGTCGTTGAGTTTGTCAGGGCTCCAGTGCTACAGGATGTGTCTGATATCCTGGGAGTCTAGTTTCTTCTGATCCTGTCCCTGTTAGTACACCTGTGTTCCTATGATCCTGTGATCCTGTGATGCTGTGGTCCTAGGCGTGATAGAGCACCTGGATGACAGGCTTCCTCTGGGTGTTGTAGGATTGTGTGCAGCACCAGTACCCACGGTCTGCTCTAGATGTTCATTCTTTTTTACCTGATTTCTTTTGACACCTTGAAGCTCATGGAAACCAATCAATATCCTTCTATATGGAGAGAGGGGAACTGATTAAATGCCAAGGAAAGCAGATTTTCCTTTACATGCAAGTAGCATAAGTGTTCAAACTGATTAGTATGGTAGACACCAGAGAAATATAATTACCTGTTTCAATTGATGGAATTACATAAATATTTCTGAGAACTTTTAAAATTTGGTTATGGTGTGTATATGCTTGGCCCAGAGAGCAGCATTATTAGTAGGTTTGTGCAGCCTTCTTGCTGTAATTTGTCACTATGGGCATGAGCTCTGAGACCCTCATCCTAGCTTCCTGGAAGTCAGTATTTTGCTGTCAGCCTGATGAACATGCAGAACTCTCAACTCCTTCTGTACTATGCCTGCCTGGATGTTATCATGTTCTCTCCTTGATAATAATGGATTGAATGTCTGGACCTGTAAGCCAGCTCCAATTAAATATTATCTTTATATGAGTTGCCTAGGTCATGGTGTCTATTTGTCCACCATCGTCAGCAAATGATAAGCTTTGAAATGCACAATGGCCACCTCTTGTTCTTTTCTCTGTCCTAAGCTATTTTCTGTAGTAGAGTTAGATGATCTTCTACTGATTATATCTTACTTCCATTTATTAATTTGTATACAATAATTATGAGCTTTTTAAAGAATGTATTAGTCTGAAATTTATGACAGCAAATTTTCCTATCTTCTTAGCCATAAGGCAGTTTGGGGATGCCTCAATCCTTCTTAGAAGGGAGAACAAAACATTCACGGGAGGAAATGCAAGGAAAAAGAGAGGAACAGGGATTGAAGAAAAGATCATTCAGAGGCTGCATCACTGGGGGATCTACCCCATATGCAGCAAACAAATCCAAGCACTATTGCTGATGCCAAAAAGTACTTACTGGCAAAAACCAGATAGAGATGCCTCCTTAGGAACTCTGTCAGAGTCATATAAATACAGCTGAGCATGCCTGCAGCTAAACATCAGAGTGAACAAGGGGACCCCAATGAAGAAAGGACTGAAGGAGCTGAAAGGGTCTGCAACCTCATGGGAAGAACCACCTTATCAACCTACCAAACTGTTCACAACTCCATAAACTAAAACACCAACCATTGTGCACACATTGAGAGACCTATTTATCCAGTTTCATATGTAGAAGAAATTAACAGTGTCTGGAAACAATGTGAGAAGAGGCCTTTGGTCCATGGAGAGTGTGTTTTCCCAATGTAGGGGAATGTCAAGGCAATGGGGTGAAGAGGGTGATTAAGATGAAGTGCACCTTCAAGAAGGCAATGGAGTGAGAAGGAGGATGGGAGCAGGGTGGGGAAAAGGGATAACATCTCAAATATAAATACAGAGTATTTAATTTTAAAAAAATGGAAAAAGAAAACTTTTACTGAGAGGTAATATTGGTTCAGTTAGGTCTCAATTTGAGAACTTGGTGGCTTGGGTCAAGTCTTAGGAGGAAGTCTGTACCCAAGGCTGGCAGCATAGTTGATATCTTTGGTATAAGCTACCTGGGCCTGCCAGAACTACCCCAGTCTTTCCAGTTTGGCATATTAAGATACTTAGAAGTAATCTACACTCTGAACAGACTGGATTTTATCCAGACCTAGATTCCTGCACTTCTCTGAATCTCTTACAATGACTTTAGAAGCAAACCCTATTAACTGCTGTAGACCACCCAAGAGTAACCTTTAAACTGAATGTAGCCCATATCAGATTTCCCAGGGCTCCTTTGGGGGAAACTGGCTCACCCAGGACCACCCAGATTCTGGATAGAAGATCCAGTAGAGTTTTGGGTTAGATTCAACTTCCCAAGAATGTGAGATGTCTTCCCCGGTATTGAGAAGCCAGACTATTCACACAGAGAATGGGCTGAGATGCAGCCACTTATCCAACCAGTTGGCTGCAGTGATTGTGTGAAGATTAGCTGCCCACATCTGAGGCTCACAGCATGTAAACTCTGTAGGCCATCATTCCAATACAGCCTCTGCAATAGAGGAGGTTGCATTGGCTTTATCCAATGATTAGTACATTCTTAGTATTTCACTCAATGTCTTATATTTCAGAAATATAAAATGACTTATATAGTATGTTGAAAGTTTTAGATGAAATACACTATAAACACTAGAGATGGTAGTTATAAGTGTTGTCTATCGGCTTATGTCAGCTTACAAAAATGTGGGAAATACAATCAGAAACTTTTGTCACATAAAATATTGCATCAGTAAAACCCATGAATCAATAGGCAAAGGTTGGGAGTCAATACTGCACTGCTTTTAAAGCCCCAAGGTGCTTGTATGGCAGCTGTATCTGTATTTAGTTGCATATCATTGATTTATATGACTCTCAGCAGAATGTGATGAATGAATGTATTGAACAATTCCCTCATTGAAATATGATGGCCGTATAAATTCATGGTATTCCTGGCTTATCCCACCCTTTCTATACAATCCCCCATGCAACTTCACATTGTTGTTGTTGTTTAAAATTTTTTTTCTTATGAACAGATGTACAGAGATGGCAACATAGAGACATTACAAGTCACAATATACTATGACCTACCACACCATGACTCTGAACAACCCAAGACACAACCTATTTGTAGAGCATCCATCACTAACAGAGCATTTACAAAAATTCTATTCATGATGCCTCACCCAAGAACAGTAGGCTAGATGAGTTGAAAGCCATTTAAAATTCTATGGAAGATACACACACTATGGCATGGGTAATATTCTTTTGTGAGAAACAAGATCCTGATAGATCTATTTCTTGAATTAGAAGAAAATCTAGCTCAAAAGTCATTTGTCTACCACCATGTGGAACCATTTATACCAGAGTGAGCCATCCATTAAGATAGAAAAACATTGCCATTATACTGTACAGATCACAGTAAAGAGATTTCTTATATGACCTAGAAAGAGGAGCCAGTAACGTTGTACCTGGTTGATTCATTCCCAAGAGGTCCTGCAGTTCTATTCCTGTGCACCAGGATATTGTCTTTCATCACCTCCCACACCTAGCACTGAACTGCTGCACTTCCACACTGGTGGCTAGCAGGCGACAAATAAAGTTCTCCAACTCTGTCAGTGTGTCAGAAAGCAAGAGCTCCTCTTCCCGAACTGCCAGACGGCTTCCTTTGTGTCACTGGATTGATGGTTAGACATTTACAAGCCATTATTTTTGGCTGATGACTTTGTTTTCGAACCCCTAATGGAGCATCTGTGACTACTGTTTTACTGAACTAATTTCAAACACAGTTGCGTTTCTAGTAATCTATGACAGTTTTAAAAGCTTGAAGAGACCAGGAGTTGGAGACAACAGTACGCCAGATGTGTTTCACTGGGATTTGTTAGCATCTTGCTAAACTACAGTATAGAAAAATTTCAGGAGGCAAAGCCAGGTCAAGCAATAATAAATCCTCATTAAACATATGTAATTCCATGTCAAGTAATACAGTGAGGTTGTGCAAGCCCCAAAACTCAATACACAATGACCAAAATGTCTTAAAATATAAGCTGAATAAATTTTTGTCTTGAAAAGGATACAATACAGTCCAAAAACTAATACAAAGCACCTAGTTGTAACAGACATTGCCTTAGACTCATAGGATTCCTTACTTAGGAAGGTTCATGATTTAAGATGATTCCATTATATGGGAAGAGAAAGAATATACAAAAAAGCAAATTTCAAGTAGTTCTAATAAACAATCAAGGCAGACATGTGGAATGGGCCAGAGGTGTATTAATCAGTGGGGCTGGCGAAGGCTAGCATGGACAGTTCATAGGTATGGGTGGTCTGGGTACTCGTCAAAGAGATGACAGTCAAACAAACACTTGACAGAGAGATAAGAAAAGACGTTTTCACTAATAAATAATCAATTAAATATAGAGGTCAAAGAACCAGTCATGTAGTGTTCATTCATCAGTCTTATAATCAGAGATGAAGCTCAGACAATAAAATTTTAGAAAACAAGAGTGGTGATAAAAACCACAACAAATAAACCAACCAACTAACAATAGTATCTTTCTCACATTCCTCTCCTTTTGTGTCTTTCTGCAAATTGATTTCTTCCTCATTTCTTGCTTTGGTTTTCTTTTTCCTGAAAAATTCATGTTTTTCTTTTTCCCAATCTATATTTTCTATAGTTATGAGTATTTAAAAGTGTTTGCAATGTAATATTATTTTCCTTGAAATCAATATGCTTATTTATTTTCTTTTTACAGTTAACATAGTCCCCTTCTCTCATGCTGCCTATCAGGACTAGAACAAAGTCTGTTTCCTTTAATAAAATGTATACCATTCATGAAAAAAGTACTTGAATAAAAAATCACAAATCAAAATAATAATACAAACTTGTTAGTTTCAAAGGAAACGTATTGTCTATATTCCTACAAATCCAAAAGTTCCAGTTTTTACAGGTTAAGAAACACATAATGATCAAGCAAAGCAAGCCATAAGAAATAATTGGTGTTAAAATAAAAGTAGTTTATAAATAAATATGATTTAGTGAAGATGCTTATTCTCACTGAGGAAGAAGTAATGACTTGGTGTTTATTTTTCATAGTGTTTCATATGGGAATTACATATATTGTATACATTTATTTTATAAGGTTGACCTAAAAATTAGCAGAACCTGGGAAACTTAACACAGACCTTTGCTTTTTTAGCAGTAAGGGAAAACCTGCAGGATGTCAGGAAACATTTTAGAGACTGTGACTAAGAGTCCATTTCTATTGCTTGCTGGCAAGTGTTATCATCCCTGGAGATGTTTCACTCCAATCCCCACGTCAGTGTCCCCACAGTGACTTCCTCTTTTTGTAGATCCAAATACTCCTTTTCCTAAAAATATAAGCAGCTATTTAACATCATTATGACCACTTCATAACTGGACTACATCTGCAGACTCAGACTGCAACACTGGTCATGTTTAGAGGGAGCAATGGTTAGTACTTAGATTTATCTTTCTGGTGAATACATCTAAACCCTCTGGATAATAAGTTTTCTTGGTGCAACAATAAAATAAATGACTAAACATGAAAAGAATTAAAGCTGGTACAAAACACACAAACAAAACAGATCAGACCCATTTCCACATTCTCACTCAAGACATACAAACAAAGAAGACTGGGTTTGTTGTTCAAGCACGGGGTTTGATTTCAATGAATTTTATGAGATACTCTCATTACACGTTGTTGTGTTAAATGGATCGATTGTTGAAGTGTTTAGTTATATAATATTTATCTGAAATATTGTTGTAATCAGTGTGTTTAGAGATAACACAGAAAATGTTTTCCATAAAATTCTGGTATTTAGAGAAAAGTAAATTCTAATGGTCAAAAGGTGGTCAACAAAGCAGATGTAACCCAGTTCATATCTGAATCTTCAGATTTGGGTGCAATTGTGCACAGCAGCAAGGAGGCAAAGCCAGATCAGCTTGCTCCCTACACAGGCTGGGGTACGTGGTGACTTTCCAGGCAGTGAAAGAGCGTGTCTAAAAACTAAAATTAGAAATTAAAAGTGGATGATATCAGGTGATAAATTATACCTGAAGTTATCATCTGGCACCCACATACATCTGCAAACATAAATACAGAGCTTTAAACTAACATCACACACATTTGCACATACACACATATGTTGACATATGCATAGTCAGAAAAGGTCACACATTCAGAATTCATAGTTGTACATATAAGACATAAAATCTACTCTACACTTTTGATGTTTTCCATTTCCATTAAATATGGGGGAACAGGCTCTTGTCTGAATCATTCTAAATTGAGAAAACAAAATATTAGTTGAAATTTAGTTATATAATATTTAAATTAATTAATTAAATTCATATTGTAGAAATATGTGGTTTGGAGTGCTTATTAAAAGCCTATACATACCCAATCTGTCATCCTAGCATGCAGGCCATTGGGCTAGGACTAGGATAATGAGCCCAAGTTCAGGTATATTTCAAGATAATGTCTCCAATCAAGGAAAAAGCATATAAACACACAGTTTTGTGTGTGTGTGTGTGTGTGTGTGAGCACATGCGCATATGTGTACATGTATGTACAGAGGGCATAACATAATGTGAATATATCTCAATATGCTTTCATCAGTTATACCTTTTTTTCAGTAGCATCAATCTACCCTGGGGGAGAAAAACTTATTTCAATCATTTGCAATACCTGGAATTTTCTCTCGGTGATCATCTTCTATATGAGAAAAATTTCTTTGCTGATAATGGGCAAATAGCAGAGAATTTTGTTTTCCTTGTAAGCCTACTCTGGCTCAGAAAAGTTGCCAGTCAAAAAACACAAGAATAATATTTTAATTGATTATCATTCCAAGAAATTCAGCCAACAAAACATTTTAAAGTAGGCCTTCGACCTGTACATCATTCGCTGGCAGGCTGGAGCAACAATAGGTTTATTTAAGAAATACATTGTAATTCCAGTCCAAGGGAAATAAATGGCGTAAGGGATTCTAGTGTGCTCAGCTTTCTCCTCCTTTAACTGTGGATTTTCAAACTCACACTTCAGATTCTACTGTTATAGACAACGTTTCCTTCAGCCACACTTCTATGTTTTGATCTGCAATATTTATTAAATGCCATCCAAATTCTGGCTCTTTCTAAGAACATTCTTGAGTCTTTGGCATGGTACAGATGACTACCACACACATATAAAAGTGTAGGACCTAAGATAATGTAGACTTCGCTCTCCTAGACCAGTGCTTCACCATCCTCCCTTCTCTTGGTTATAGCTTCTTTTTTTATTGGACATTTTATTTATTTACACTTCAAATGCTATCCCCTTTTTTCAGTTTCCTCTCTAAAAGTTCACTATCACATCTTCCCTCCCCCTGATTCTATGAGGGTGTCCCCTAATCTACCCACCCACTCCCACAGGCCATCCAAAGTCTTCCCCACCTGGGGAATACAGCCTATATAAAGATGCCAAGAAGTTCTAGGGCATAATTTCTATTATGAAGTGGGTACTTTCATACCATGAGCTAGGGATATGATTGAAATGATGCAAGGAAGATAGAATTCTCCTACAGCAAGGCATGTTTCCAAATTATTTTGGGAGAAAATTTGAGAAGGCAGTAGAGTATAGAAAAAGGATCCATTTGAAATAAGAAAATTACATTATGCTACATTTGACAATTAGATCATTTTCCAAGACTACAACATCCAATCCACTTTTTGCAAAGCTAATAGTTTCTCCATAAAAGTGGTCCTGCTGACAAAGTTTCCAGGGCATCCTTCACCTGAATTATGTATGCACATTGGGGTGTTTTCTGATGCTATGTGCAGAATGTAATAATAATGTCTGCTTCCATCTGAAGGCTTTGCTTTCAAACTTATATGACACTTGGCTTTCAAGCATCATTCCCTGTCTTGTCAGCTATTTATAAGGAAATCTACCTTGCCACAGTCTTGGAAAATGATCTATATAGTTTGCTAAGGGTAAAAATCGGTGGCAAAACTCCACTTCTGTTCCTTCATTTGGTTCTGTTCTGTTCTTATCTGAGTTCCTTTATTTTTTTCACTGCCAATCATAAGTCTTACCTTTTCTTGTGCCTGCCCTCATCTGCATATCAACCAAACCTTGAGACCCAAACCCCCTGCCCCCAATAAAGCATGTTCATCTTTCTCCTGTGGCTTTCTGTATTGTAGGTTCAAACAGCAAAGCAAAAATGTTAAGCTTTCACATCAAAATTACTTCACATGTTTAATTATCATTTTACTAATTACTTATTGAGAGACCTTATTCCAAGATACAGAACCAGATTATGGTAAATATTACAGTTACAAGATAAGCCAAGTTAGTATGGTCCATTATTTCATAAGACTATAGTTTGCTAAAAGATAGGCAAAAAAAAAAACTAAATGTAGTTAAACAAGACAAGTTCTACAATGTTGAAAATATGGAGAAAGAGAATATTTAAAGGTAAATATTCCCATTGCCATAGCCAAAGTATTGGGTATAATTCAAGTGAAATTCTTTTCTCAAGAAAACACTTAAACTAAAAGCAAGTCTGATATCATCGTAAGAATTGTTACCATTAGGAAAGACTCTGTCCTCTGGAAATGAAATTTAAGTATGAATCTTTCCATAAATTTGTATTGGTTGGAGTATTGTTGGCCAGCTTACAACACTTTATTTGAGATATTATATTTCGAAGTAGGAAGAACATACTTTTAAAGTACTTTTTTGAATAAGTCTAGAGTAAAATTGAAACTGATATAAAATGTAAATAGCATCAAACAGTCTCAATGCAATTTTTACCATTTGGAATCTACACTTCAAATTATTTGTGCTTATTAAGGACATAAAACCAGCCACATTCCATTGCTATATAGTAGGAATGAAGCAGCTAATATAAGTCTAAAAATTGAGAGGAAACTATATTAAACTATAAGTTTCTCTGTGGTGTAGTATGATAATACAATAGGTACCCCTTTGTAAATTACTCACTAACATTAATTAAGAAACCACAGTGTGATGGCTTATCATGAATACTTAAAAGAAAAGCAGGAGTGGATGGAGAGATGGCTCAGTGGTTAAGAGCACTGACTGTTCTTCCAGAGGTCCTGAGTTCAAATCCCAGCAATAACATGGTGGCTCACAACCATCTGTGATGAGATCTGATGTCCTCTTTTAGTGTGTCTGAAGACAGATACGGTGTACTTATATATAATAAACAAATAAATCTTTTAAAAAGAGTATCAGGAAATAAAGCAAATTATTAATTAATTTCTATCACTTACCAAAGCGGGATGTAATGTCTGTCTGTTTGGTTGGTTGGTTGGTAAAACAGAGTCTAACACTGTAGACAAACAGGTATAAAAGCTTGTGAACATCTGTCTTGGAACCAGAGGTGTCATCTCTATGCCTAGATACACATATATTTTAATGAAGCGGTAAAAAATGAACCCTTGCCAAGACTCCATGTTGATCAAACAACACAAGGCAATGATCTTCTGTTGTAATAAAGTCATTAAATTCAGTCACAAAGCATCTCAGCTTCGACTTGGCAGTTTGAAGAATAGCAACAATCCTGTAGAAATAACAGAGCATTAATTTCTGTTTGCAGGTCTAATCTGTTATCTGCTGGCTTAGGAAAACTTTCCAGTGGAATTTTATTTTAATTATGAAAATAAACAGCAACTGGGCCAGGTGATAACATATACCCAAAGATTAGCCAGATTAATTCTCATGGATTTTCATGATTTGAAACATCCTCCAATTTCCCCAGTAAGAGAAAAGTCTATGGAAATTTAGGCTGGAGTCACTCCAGAATTATTGTAGTACTAGCTGAACAAAGAGGACTGTGCTAAGGACATATTTCTCCTCTGGGGAACTTCTTCACTGATATAAGTTTTAACTAACTTGGATGTAGGGAACTGACATCAATCACTTTCCTGTGGAACTGTTGATCACAGTCCTATAATCCACAAAATCAAGAGAAACACTTTCCATGCTCTAGCTGTTATCCGTCCATACAGAATCTACTTTCTTGTCTTCTCTAATAGGAGTAGCAGTCCTTGCCAAGCATTCTAGAACAGATAGAGAAAAAAAGTTCACAGTTCCCAAAAGAGTAATTATCGACTGGCCAGGGAATGCATCTCTGTGGGCCAAACCACAAAGAAACATTCTTATCTAGTGTATATTTATTGTACTATTTGGTATATCATAACTGTGATCCAAGTTTTCCATTCTTCATGAAATGTTAATATATGAATTCTGATTGGGGACCGGAAATCTCTGTCAGAGCAGAGATTTTAAAAAGTCAGTAAAATTTTAAGTTCAATTTATATTCTGATATTTTATCAGAATATATTAATTAAGTTTTAAAAGTATATATATATATATATATATTAAATATATAATATCAAATAATATTTAGAACATAATATTCAAAAAATAAAGACATTCTTCCTTACATGCATTTCAAATGAAAATATTATAATTCTTGAATTGTATGATCTATTGTATCCAAGTACTTGTGCACAGTATATGGCATATAACATATGCTCAAATATTTTTGGACTTATGAAAGAAAAATATTAGAAATGAAATCACAATATTTTGAGTGAGATAACGCAGTCCTCAAAAGAAAAATATGGCACGCATTCTTCTATATGCAGATGTTAATTTTGAGCCTTTGCTAGTCATGCTACAATCCAGATAACCACAGAAGTTAGGTATAGAGTAAAAAAACAGAATGAGTAAAGAAATAGAAGATAGAGCACGCAATTATAGAGAGACAGGCACAGTCTAGAACTTGAGGATTAAATGAGGAGGGAAAGGAAAGAAATTCAGAGTAAGGGAGAAAAGACAAAAAAGACAGATAACACTAAAGGCCATTTGAAGAGTCATATAACAATGTGTTCCTGTAGAAACTATACAAAAGCCATCTAAATGGATTCATGAAATAATGGGGGAGACAATGACTCAAACTACACATTTTGACACCAAACTAAGCTTCCATTGTCAGGAATGGGTTATATCTAATTGAGTTCTTGACCAAATGAGCCCCCATGAACATCCCCAAAAAACTCAAAGTATTTCTAAGGTTATTATATGCTCTCCTTATACCGTTGGTAAGGTACTATTACTAAAGATAATATTTACATATTTCTTAGAACATGGAGAACTAAAGGTGGGACCTAACTAGAGTCCTGCTGACTAGTGTTCATGGAAAAGTAGTCTACATGCTATCATAGGAGAAAGGGAACTACCAACACAGCTACAAAGCATTTGATCTAAAATGATGACCTTCTATGTTAAACTGTGGTAATGGTGGCACAAACATTATATGAGTAGCCAAACTCTTTCTGATTGAACTTAAAGACCACTCCACAAAATGCATTCCATGCCTAGTACTACTTTAGTGACCAAGAACCTGAGACTTAGAGAGATAGTAGAAATAGAGGAAAAACAACTAATTTTGTTCTGCTAAAGGAAACTAGGAATAAAACTACTTCTAGTCAATTTCTTTTATAAGCACAGATTTTGCTTAGCCGTTGTCAGAGAACCCACCCCTTGAAGTAGATGGGACCTAATACAAAGACCCAAAATTGAATGGTGTGAGGAGAGTAAGGAATTGTGGAACACTCAAAATTAAATGGAATGTCTTCATCCAACCCCTTTCCTCGGGAGTCACAGAACAATTCTGAAGAAAAGATGGAAAGATTGTAAAAGACAGATAGGATTGATGACACCAAAAAAATAATGTTTTGCAGGCCTAAAAAGACTGACACACATGTACGCAGGGAAACAGTGACACCATACGCAGGGCCTACACAGGTTGAAGCCAGACAGGGTCTCAGCACTGACATGAGACAATGAACACTATCTTCCATTTCTAACCAAGGTTCTATCTCCAATTGATAAGCACTTGCAGAGGAGCAATCAGTTCTCTCCAGTGGAGCGTCACTGGGTATACAAATCACTCCTAAGGGCAGACCACATGCCCAACAGTAGATTACCAACACAAAGTGAAATCACTGGTGATGTTAAAGATGTCAATTTGCTTTGTCTGGGCATTTATCTTTGTCATTTTTGTCTGTTTTAATCTTACTGTTCTTTTGCTTGTGTGTTCTGTCTTCCAATTTTGTGTTTTCACATGTGTGCGTATGACTTTCTTATGATTTTTAGTTGTTTTTTCAGTTATGTTTTGTTTGCTGTTATAGTTTCCTATTTCTAATCTATTTCTACAATGACCCAAAACAAATTATAACATGAGGAGTTAAGTTTGGCTATGGCAGAATCCATCATGGTGAGGGGAACCTGGCAGCAAGCAGCCAGAGCAGGACACTGGAGATCACGTCGTCAAGGACAAACAGAAACCAAAGAGAGCAAACTAGAAGTGAGTGGGGGCTACAAATTCTCAAAGCTCTCCATAAAGACAGAATTTTTCCAGGAAAAGTCTACTTTCTAAAAGTTCCAAAAAACTCCCCAAACACTACTCCCAATTAGGGACCAAGTATTCAAATAGGGAGCCCATTAGGGACATTAGGCACTCTACTAGTACAATTAAATGTCAGTTTTGTTTATTTATTTTTTTATATTTCTTTGGGGTTTTTTTTTTCTGTTTTAGTGTGTGCACGTCTATGCAGCACCCATGGCAAACAGGAAGTAACTTGCAAGATTTGGTCCCCCTCCTTCTTACCCTGGGTTCTGGACACTGAACTCAGGTCATCAGGCTTGGCAGCAAGCAAGCAATGTTTCCTACTGGGCCATCTTATCAGCCCATGAATGCCAGTTTTAAGTGCTTCACAGGTCACAAGGACTAAGAGATAAATACGAGATTCAAACAAGCATGGAAAGTCCCACAGATAATTTTCCTGTACAATCTAGGGAGAACATGGTAACGATATATGCTTTATTAGTATAGCTATTCACTCTGGTTCCTGCCATCCTAATTTTATCCTTCCCTAACCCAAACTCTCACATAAATTGCTACTACTGAGAAAAAGTAATATTTGTGGCAAGTTCTCACTTATAGGTAAATATTAGCTATTAAATAAAGAATAATCATGCTATGATCCACAGACATGGAAAGGCTGAGAAACAGGAAGGGCTAGCCAGAAGACGTATAAGAAATGGGAAATAGAATAAATGTTTGCAGGTGGATTTGGAGAATGGGTGAAGATGGGAACAACAGGGACCAGGCAGGGGCAGGATTGCGTGGATGGAGGATGAGCATTCGGAGAGCAATGACTAGAATTAGCAAACATTTAAGGAAAATGTGGAGACCTAGTGCAGTAAAAATTCTCTGGAATCTACAAGAGTGACCCTAGCAAAGACTCCTGAACTGGCCATCTTCAGTAGTCCGGCAAGGGTTGCAGGATTTGGACTGAGATACTAATCCAGTCATAGAACTGTAGACCTATAATCTCTTCTGCCTATAAGAAGTGTGGGGTAAAGGTGATTCAGAACTTATGGGATCAACAAGCTACCCAGCCAATGACTGGTCCAACATGAGGCCCACACCATAAGAAGCAGCCTTCTTCTGACACTGCCTGGGAGGTCAGGGACCAGAGACCAGACAGTTCAGAGACCTAGGATTGAACCAATCATGACTGAAAAAAAAGCCAAAGCCAATGGCATGATTTCTAATGATATTCTGCTACACTCATAGATCAGTGCCTTGCCCAGTCTTTAAAGAGGCTTCATCAAGCAACTGGTGATAGTACATGCAGAAACCCTACAGCCAAACATTAATCATAATTCACAGAATCCTAAAGAAGAGCGGGAGGAAGGATGGTAGCACCAGATGAATCGAGGACATCCAGAGACTATGGCCCACAGAATCATTTAAGCAGGGCTGATAGGGGGCTCATAGAGAGTGAAGTGACAATCATAAATCCTGTATCGGCCTGAATTATGTTCTCTGCATATATGCTATGGCTGTGTATCTTGGTGTTCTTTGTGGGTATTGAGGTCTGCCCACCCCCACCCCATTTGGCTGTATCCATTTTGTTCCATGCCTGCCAGTTATTTCATATTGTTGCTGTAAGATGCTTGCCAGACACTGACATAGAAAAATCACTTGACTCAGAGCAGGGTAATGCTGATCACATATCTTAGTAGGTTCTATATAATCTGAGGCTTATTAATCTTAAGAAATTTCACAAAGCTTTACATAGGACCATCAAATGATAGGTCAGTATTAACTGTTAGGTCTAAAATAGATTGGACAGCACTTCCTGCAGCTGCATATGACCTCACTATGGTTTTCACGTGTTTTTTTCTGTTATGACAGAGAAAGGCATCTATTGTTACATCTTCAGATCCTGAAAATAACTATTCCATGATCCAATCAGTATTAGGGTACACACTCAATATAACATCCCTGTCTGATTGTGACCAATATTTGGGTGGTTTACAGAGCAACTCATGGACCCAAACATTGGAATTCCTAATAGTGGGAGTAAAGGTTGGCCCAGATGTTTTTGCCTGCTCTTGGGACCCTTTTTCTCCTACTTAGTTGCCTGCCTAGCCTTGCTGTCAGGGATTATACATAGTCTTATTGTAACTTGTTATGGTGTGCTGGGTTGATGCTCCTGGAGGCATGCTCTTTTTCAGAAGGAAAAGTTGATTTGATGTAGAGGAGTGAGTTGGAAGGAAGAGAGGTAGGGGAAACTGCATCCAGAATGTAAAGTATGAGAGGTAGATTTTTTTTGTTTTAAAACCAAAAAATAAGTGTTTGATGTCTTGAAACACAATGCTGTTAAAATAAAAAGTAAACAAATGAATAATAAAATATATTATCTTTTTAAGAACTTGAAATGACTTTCTGGAAGATTTTAAAGTATAAATAAATTTTCAGAAATCATAAATTAGTGGTAAGCATCTGCAGTCAAAACAGTTTGACACACTTCTGAAGGATGCAATACTATACCAAGGTCTTAAATAAATTCTAATTATGCTTACAGAAAATATGAACTCATCATTTTTTTTTTCAAAAAAAATGTAGAAAACCAGATATTCAGCATTATCAAACAACCAAACCCTCCAGAACTCTCATGGACTAAAATATCAAGCACTGAGCACCCATGGAGAGACCAATGGCTCCAGTTGCATATGTAGCAGAGGATAACATTGTCTGGCATCAATGGGAGAAGAGGCCTTTGTTTCGAGTGAAGGCTGGTTTTCCCATTGTAGGAGAATGCCAAGGCACTGAGGTAGAGAGGGTGATTGGGAGAGGGAGCAACTTTATGGAAGCAAGTGAAGGGGGAGTTAGGATGGGAGTAGGGGAAGGGGAATAACATTTGAAATGTAAATACGGAGACTATCCAATAAAATAATTTTTAAAACAATAAACCAGAATTAATTAATGGTAGGTTCGAGCCTTTGATGGTTCTTATACATCATCAAATCTTTTCTCGGTATATTTCAAAGAAAAATTTAAATGTACAACTAAAGAACGTAAAATTCTAAAATTGCTCAGATAAATCAGAAAATAATCTAATTTATTGGTAATATATGGGATCTGGTTCTTGTATTCTACATAAACTAAATTGAAACCTGACAGAATATGTAGCTAGATCTTTCAGACTATACAGTGTAGAGCTGTAAAGAAAACCTAAGAAAGGCAGGTATTCACTAACTACCTAATATAGAAAACCATATGTTTTATCTATACCAAGGGATGTAAGGCAAGGCAGTGATGACATGCTGAGAACCACTTGTACCTGAAATAACTGCATGGTCAGTGCTAAGGGGAAAAGGCTTGAGAAAGATGGCACACTTGCAAGTTCACATGTACAACTATTAGAAGATAAGCTGAAGATTCAGGTTTTCAGGAGAATAAACAGGCAAGAATCAGTCAGAAAGGGCTCCAGGAAAGAACATTTGAGGAATGAGGGATGTATTGACACATTGGTTTAGTGTTGATTATCCCACTCCACACATCTTTCCAAACTCGTCACTTGGTCTTCTCCGTAGTAAGCATTCTATGCAATCTCAAAGCCAATATTCGTAAATTAACAAAAACAATGGGCAAAGGCAAGTCAAATTCTCAATGTGATTCCATGCTGGCATGTTGAACACATTCAAAGAGCAAAAGTAAGAACTCAGTGAATACTGAGTGGAGAATGTGTGATAGACAGTGTCCTTCATACATTACTATTTGTTCCACTCTAACATTATCAGCTGAAATTGGGACCCCACAAATCTGGCAACCTTATAACGTAAGCACTGTAAGTAAGTTTACTCTTACAGGTATCAACAACCAATCACATACATGAGTCATAACTACACTACTATTTTAATATGAATATTAGGACCATTAAATTTACATCACCAAAGATGTGCTCATGCAGTAGAAAATCATACTACAAATAAAATAAGTTAACCAAAACCATTCATTCTAATGTAGGATGGATATTAGGTGCATAATATTGAGCGAAATACCTAGTCTTAAAAGATTACAACTTATTCAAAGACAAGACATATTTAGTACATATCTCCTAGGGTTATGTGATTGACTTGAGGGTTATAGTAAAAATAAATATAATAATTCAATTCTCTGTTTCTAGATGTTCATTTGAAAGTTATAAACATGTAACTATAAAGAAAAAAGTGATTGTACAGATTAAGAACTATTGGTAACATGGTATATATGTACCTTTCTTTTCCCTGATGGAGAAAACTATCCACAGAGACATTGAAAAATGGAAAACAATACAGAGATAGAATAGAGACACAAATTTAGACACACAAACATGAAAAATTAAATTATTGCTGGTTAAAAAAGAAAAAAAATCCTTGGATGTGATGGTAGATATATTTTCAGTGTCACAAAGCTTTCTGATGAGTCTTCTAGAATTAAGTAAGCTTTATTCTGGCTGGGTTTCCCATGCATAAATATGCCCATCAGGGTCCTTGGTATTGTATAAACATTATTGGCAACAATCATACTGTATAATATTTAAATTATTTTAAATTATACTATTGATCGATTCGGGGGACAAATTATGGTTTTAACAAAAAAAGAAAAAAAAATCAAAAATAAAAACCCTTAAATCTTACTGTCATTGAGAATATACAATATGGATACAAATGACAGTAGGGGATAGAAATAGGAGACACGACAGAGGAGGAACTGGGCATCATGGATAGTATCATTAATTACTTTTGGGGATGTTAGTATATCATTCTTGATATTAAAATACAAACTAGGGAAAGAGCTCTCTAGTTGGTTTTTTTTAATTATAATGTAACTGAATGATGGGAAGAGAAAAATAAAACTGTCTGAATTCAAAAGAAATTATTGGTACAAATTACCCATGGTACAAATTACCCATGGCACAAATTACCCATGGCAGGCAGCATAAACTGTAGCATAGTCACACAGCTGTGAAGCCTCACTGTTAGCATTATTTATGGAAAAAAACAACACACTGTTATTGTGATACTGTTTGGAGGTTTGTTTGTTTGTTTTAAAGTAGCAAAACAAAACTTAAAATAACAAGTGAAACCCTCTTTTGAATAGGACTCTGTATAGAAGGAATTAAAGGTCAGGAAGCTATTGTGTTTTGTGATTAAAGCCCCTGTAGTAGCTAATATGTTTCCCATTTGAAGGGAATGTTTCATCCAAGTAAATGAAGACATGGGCAGGCAGCATGACAGCAGAAGAGAACTCTGTGTGCATAGTTCTCTTTTCTGGAACAGCAGATGCCTCAGCTGTGTGACTTTTGATATTATTTTCAGTCCCCTGCCAAGGTATGCCATCCCACGTCAAGAAGCAGAAGAAACCTGTCTTCCTTTGCATTGGGAAGAACCTAAATAAGCCTCTGTGCTGAAAGAAGGTTTCCCGAGACCTTATAAAATATTTTACAAGCGTCAGTCTAAGTGAGCTGAGTTGTCTGTGTCAGTCATGGGAAGGAAACAGAAGAGCAACTTGGGTCCTGGAATCATTCAAACTGATTTATAGCCAGAGCTCAACCAAAATTTAGAGATCCCTTTGGGCTGCACAGATGGCTCCTCAGCTCTGAGAGCAGGTTTGCCCCTAGGTCTGAACACATCTAAGGAGAAGCATCAAGGCCTAGTCTGAGACTTAGTCAGTGAACCTTGAAGTAACAGACAGCTAACAGAGATCTGATACCTCTGGAGAATGAACCCCATTCTGTCCCTGTTTAACCTTGCGTGGGGTATACTTAGTTTCTCTCTTTAACTTACTTTAAACTTCAAAATGGAAAAGTAAAACAATTCTTGGAAGATCATACCCTTCATTTCTCCTGTCTAGGGTTCTTTTTCTACACATCAAGATTCTAGATATAAAACACAATGCATCATCTTATCAAGAGGCAAAAAAAAAAAAAAAAAAAAAAAAAAAAAAAAAAAAAATCCCTTCAACCTGGAGTTAAAAGGGGAACAACAGAGAGTTCTAATCCCATCCTCTTAAATTAATTCTAATTGTATCTTCTTTTGATTGTGAAAAGATCAGTCAAGTGGGTGGCAACCCAGGATGATAAAAACCCCAAATCACAATTCTTTTCCTAAAACTGTTTAGTAAACACCATTTAGTGTAGGACTGAAGGTTGCTGTACTAAAAGGATGGTCAACACTTGTTTTAGATTTGTTCTCATCTCTCTGACAAAATACTTGAAAACAGGAACTTATGAATGAAAAAAAAAATATCTTGGAGCTCAAATTAACGGGAACGGTCCATTGTGGTAGAGGATACTCATATAAACAAGAGCAGCCTGGCATATGTTAGCAGGTTTGGGGGGGGGGGGCATCTGGGCAGTGCTTACACGATATTGTCAGGAAGCAGAAAATATGGAGGGAAGTGGACTCAAAATATAACCAATAAGGCTTCTCCCATGTGACTCACTTCTTCCAACTAAGCTCCACTACCTCCCAAAGGTTCTACAACCTCCCGAAACAGCCACCAGCTGGGCAGCAACTGTTCAAGTACATGAGCCTATGGGGAACAATTCACATTGAAACCAATATTTCAGTTTTGATCTTCCTGTATCTGGATTTTTTTATTATCTTATGTGTGTGTGTGTGTGTGTGTGTGTGTGTGTGTGTGTGTGTGTGTGTGTGTGTGTTGCATTTGTATAAACACCCTGTCCTACTAGAATTCCTTTGTGTTGCATGTGTGTGGGTGCATGTTGGTTTTTTGTAGTCATGTGTGGATGAGTGCACATAAACGTGTGTGCTGGGCTAATGTAGGATTCTGTTCTTTATCTTACTCATTAAGCCAGGGTCTCTTAATCAATCCCAGATATCACAAATCTTATTTACTAGTTCACTCTGGAAATACTCTGTCTCTGCCCTCTGAGACTGGCATTACAGGGAATCAGCCACCTCTACCAGGCATTCTCCCTAATTTCTGCAGATCCAAACTCTGAGCCTCCTAATCAGTTTAGCCACATAGCTGTCTTCTCATTCCCCTGGTTTTCCTCAATCCTGCTTCTTATCCACCTACCACATAGTCTTATAACTTGTCTCCATTCTGCAGCTCTGTTTATGACAACTGCTGCATCCCATGCCTTGTGTCCCTTTCAAAGCTACGCAGAGAGATGAGGAAACCATTTCCAAGAACAGGCTTCTGGAGAAGAAAATATTAGTAAGGAACCACTGGAAAGGTCATAGTAGAATTCATTTATAAGCTTAGAGTATTTAAACCAGAAGATAACGTAGGAAACTCTTCACTAGACAGCCACGAGTTTATTGGCATGTACTGTAACCCAACAGTTGCTGGCTTGACTTGGTGACTTCAGAATTCTCCTGGATGTTCTGGGTGTCCTGAGACTCTCCATTCTCAGACAAAGAGATTTTGAAAAGCCTACCTCATCCTGAATGGAAGCTCTTTATGTTCACTGACTACTCAAGTATTTGCTTCAGATTTCCCAGTCATTGTCAAGCTCCTGCACTTGTGTCATGCAGAGGTGGTGTCTGTGTGCATGGGCATATGATGCTAATTTGTCCACAAGCCTGCTATTCCTACTGCCTTCATGGTGTTTCTTCTATACACCATATGTCCTCTTGGCTTAGGACTTATTACTGACTGACTGCCACTGTATCCAGAGGTTGTCAATATACTTCCATCTTTCCATTTCTTTCTATGTTGATCAAATGTTCTTTGTGACATGTCACCAGATTACCAAATTAAAACAGTAACCCCATCACTGAAGAACTGTATCTCTCCTCCCTGTCTCATTCTCTCTTTAGTGCATGATATTTCCCACTGTATTCATACCTCACTCTGTCTTCTGTTTCTTATTTCCACAAAGAAAAAGCCATTGGCAATGATGCAAAGACGAAATGTTTCTTACAGAGATGCCTGATAGCACAAATTGCTCAAAAAATTTTAAATTATTTTTAGTGACTGAATGAATAAGTATAAAGACATTGCAAGATACTCAACTTGGTATCAGGATATATCCTTTACTGTGTCACCTTTTCTCTATAAACATGCATTTTCATATGCTATTTCTATGTATGTTATTTCTAACATCCAATATGTTTTGTTGCTTTGGTTTTTAGATTTCTCTGAATCTCCCTTCTTCTCGATTGGTACCATCTCACCAAATTTCCATCTATTTTTATACAATGATATTTTGACATTTCTTAATTCGCTAAAGATTAACATGAGAAGGAGGGGTCTCCAACCACACTGCTCTTCAAAAGGAAAAGTTTTACAGAGAAGAAGCTATTGCAGTGGCACACAGATGACAAGAATCTGGTGCTAACAAGCTCATGGAAGAATGACTATCCCCTGGAGGACACAACAGGGTCCTCTCCAGAGTGGAGAGAGAGAATATTCATGGCACCAGGAATTGCTCACTCCCTGTCTGACCTTGGATGTGATGTCTCTGGCAAGGATCCCATCTACCTCTACTCAAAGAGCAATTATTTTCCAGGGGAGCTCTCCTCTGGTTATTTGAGAAATTTTCCAGCAAATATGTCCTGAGACTAAGAAGACATCTACAAGTGTAGGTATTTTAGAAGATGGATCTGCTTGAATGATTTCTTGCCTGGACTTGGCTGGGACTTTTTTTCCATCTCCTTTCATTTTTTTTTTCTCAGTGTAGATTTTTATGAGTATTGAATTTTAGATGTGTCTAGTAGCTGAAATCGAGTCATAGACAAAAGATCTCTAAGACTGAAATATAAATAGAGAGGGTTTCTGGATGATATCATTCTGTATGCACACCAGAAGTGACCACAAATAACCTACAATAACCTTTTAAATTAGTTTTTTCCTGACTTCATAAAACAATATTTTATTTGGCAGGCACACACTGGCAAGCTCTTCCACAGCTCTGTTTGTTTTCTGTCTCCAGGAAGACACCACCACTGTTGTCACATACGTCTCCTTCTCTGTGGTTTTGCCATTTTCTGCTTCTTTATGAGTGGCTGTTGGAGAATATTTTTCTTTGGGACACTTATTAAGACTAACGAGAACATGAATGAAAACCTGTCCTCAGAAGCGTATAGAGTGAGTTTCTTTCTCCCTGGATGAAGCTGAGCAAGTTCAGAGAAAAGAAATAGAAATATCGACAGGAATATGGCTGTTTTATTCTGAGGTTATAAAATAGCAAGAAGCTGGATCCAGACCATTGAAGGAAATCAGCCTACTTGCCTTTTGATATGTGATTCAAATCCCAAGGTATAAAAAGGATGTAGGATCATAATATAGTTTTGTTTTAACATGCACAGTTATTCTGAAGAAATTGAAGAGTATCAAGGGAGAAAGTATCATTTCAAAGTTATCTCATAGGTTAGACAATCTTTTTAACTTTAACAATGTTTCTGTTATGAAATAGAAATCAGATTGCTTTTTTATATATTAGCATACTATAACATCCTTTCAGAATTGATTTAAGTTCACATCATCCAGTTTTTAAAACCTTCTTGCACTATTTCGTCAAAGAAAAGATACAAAAAAATAGAATGTTTTCAAATATAATTTTATAACATCAAAACTTCCAAATAAAAGACATTTCTAGGACAAGTCCTGATATTTCATTTGCTTCTTTTGTTTCCTATTAATCTTAGGAAGGCAAAAGAAAAGGCTCCAATAATTAACCTTGCGCTGTTGACCTAACCAAAATTAACTGACTATACAACAATTTAGTTGTCCATATAAAAACAGGAAGAGAGATTTCCCCAAGTAACCCTTATTCTCCATGAGAAAACCAGCTGGCGCTCTGTGTGTGTGTAAGCCTGTGGGGCACAGATGAAAGGACGTATATTTCTGATATCCTCCCTTGTAAATGGGTGGGTTTTTTCCTTCTGTCTTTTTTTTCTTAGTGGAAATATGCCAACACTCAGTTCCTGAGAGGGAGGGTACCAAGAAGGTCTGGTCTGAATATTTAAAATTATATCTTTCTAAACCAAAGTCTGTGAAAATGAACTAAGTTTCCTTACCCGGGTTACATGAATAATCACTGCGAAATAATAATGGAAACCCGTACCTGTCTCTCCTAGGAAAGGAGGAAAAGATTAATAAGAAACACTGCCTTCCAACAACAAAAATCAAAGTTCAAGCACCAGACTTCTTTTGTGTCCCTGTTTTCCATGCTACATTTCCCACAGCACACTGCTGGGATTTTTTATTTTTTATTTTCGCTACGCATGCTCACACATCTGCTGCACATGTGTGATCAACCGACAAGGTTTTCGAGCCAAATGTCCTGTTAAATGGACAGAGTGGGCAGAGCATTCCTTTGAGAGTTAGACTCTGCCCCTGGTGGATTGCCGCCAAATGCAATGGTGTAATAAAGAAAAGAAATCTGCTCATTTGAATTGCATTGAAATGAACTGTGTCCTCTCCTAAAATACCATATGGTAATGATCCCTGGAGGTATGCTACATAACACCTAGGTCTGGCAGGCTCCAATGAAAGGCTGTAAACTCCCAGTGTAGCTGGGCTGTGAAAGGCAAGATAGTTGACAAGAAGCATGCAGGGGGAAACAAGAATCCTATCTGATGTCCCTCAATCAACTTGAAATGAAAGAAAGTGGATTGAACAAAGAAATGCTAGCAAGTCTCGCTTTGGAGAAATCCTCCTTCTCCCATTAAAGCCCAGTTCTTGGATCTCACCTCCAGTAAACTGAAACCTTATGGGAAGAAAGCTGTTTCACCTGAGCAGTAGCCAGGGTTTCTTTGGAGCAAATTATCTCAATAAGACTCAAGTGTATGTCTGCAAAGCAAAATGCAGTCTTCATAATCAAGCCTCCACCAGAGCTGAGTGCAGACGGGCTGAGTAACTGGAGACGCAGAGAGAGTTCACCTCCTCTCTGGCTAGCACTCTCAGTGAACCTCATCTGAAGGAGGTAGTAGCTGTTGACTTGCACCCCATGCTTTGAGGTCTCTAAGAAACATACATACACACACGTACACTCACTCACTCACTCACACACACAAACCATGATTTTATAGCATTGAGAAATTAGGTAACATAAATGATTAGGGGTGAGAGTCTGACATATCTGTATGCCAAAGAATATAAAGTAAGGCCGGTCTAGTATGGAGATTTACAGTATTGGCTTGGACTACAACAAGCCCCAATATCCATAAGTAATCATAATATCATTTCTATCACAGAGTGAGTCTGATCCTTTGTTTAATCTTTCTTGTAAAAGTTTCCACTAATTTAGTGTAAAATCAAAATATATCACAGAGAAATAAAGTGAGGAATTGCATCCAGATGAAGTTATTCTTGCTCATATTTTTCCTATTGAACAATAGAATTGTAATGCGCCTATGTCTGTTAATTAAGTACAGCTATTCCTAAGACTTTTTTTTTCTCAACTTTCTCATTTGAAGTCTAGACAACCAAAGTTCATTTCTAAGGCTAAATATAAATTATATGTGTAATTATTAACTTTAGTGAAAATTGATGTTTCAAATGTGACTTGGTATCTGATTTGTATAACCTTTATGTACTAATTTTGAGAAACAGTTTAGTTATTAACCAATGAACAAAGGCATTTTTTAACAGAGAAAGTAGCAAACACACATTAGGAATTTCTATTTAGCTCAGATAATTAACTTGTTTAGCCTTAACTATAACCCAGTGAATGTGATCACGTTCTTATCCCTGATGTTACAGATAAGAGAATGGAGAAGAGCCAGAATGTATGCCTTGAAATAGAATCCTTTCTCCTATACCTAGAGCTCACACTCTTAAACACTGCTACATCAGTACACAGTCAGTGGGCTTCGCTGTTGTTTCTGAAATTCAGACTCTGGAATTAATATTTCAAATTTACCATACTTGTGTATCAAGTTTATCAAAAAGGGAAACTCCTAACCTAAATGATTTCATAATCTTTTATTTTTTAAAAAAAATGTATGACTATTATTTTTCATGTATGAAGAATATGTCTGAAATGTTACTCTATTATACGTACACTCGGTCACTAGTAATATTATATACAAACTTCTTTGACCATTTTCCCTAAGCCGGAGGGGTTCTATGACCTTACTACACAATTTACTTCATTTCTCTACTTTTCTAAGCAAATGCACTCACCTAATGTGGAGTACTTTCTGTTTGGGTTTTGTTTTGTTTGTATAATGAACAGTGGGATGTTGTTCAAGTGGTTTGAAAGTTTTGAACTTGAACTTCAAGCCTTCATTTCTGTACAGCCCCTTTCTGACTTTGGAAAAGACTTATTTATACTTGTAGATCACAAACACCAAGATCATCAATAACTAACTAGATTGATAAAATAAGTTTAATAGATCAAATAAATAAATAAATAAATAAATAAATAAATAAATAAATAAATAAATAAATAAAAGCTGTCAGAAGTTGGGTACCAGGAAGGAAACTGCTGTTTCCACTGATGTCCTGGGTTCAGGATGATTTTTCGTAATATCAACACAGATGTTTCATTTTTCCATTAACTACGCAAGCTTCAAATTTGATACTCAAATGCCAAATAAATGGCAGCTGTTCTCTGTTGTTGGTAAAGCAGACGCTGCATTCTGAAGCAACCACACAAGTCATACATTACATTTCAATAGAGTTCCAAGAGCAGTGTGATAGACTGATTCTCGTCCTCACAGAGCAGAGTACTGATTCACAGAGACTATATTTAAATATCCACAGTTGAGACCAGCCAAATCTACATTCCAAACAATCTCCCAAAGATATATAATGAAAGTTTCTTACTAAAAAAAAAGACAACACATTCTTACATTGGTTTTCATCTCAGCTCTGATTAACACTGGCAATGTGTTATCTGGTTCACAGAAAACTCCCAGTGCAGGTTTCCAACTGACCTTTGATGGAGAAGACCAAAGACATCATACATGCACATTTGTTTTAAGAAAGTGTGTGTCTACAAAATGCATGGCACAGTCTTGTCTAAATTACCTCGACAGTACTGAATTTACTTCTAAATTAGGACAGACTAAAAAGAAACCACTTAATGTCATTCCACAAGTTGACTTTAAAAAAAAATGTTTTCTGGCACTTTTAAGGATGCTACTAACTTCCTGAATGGAAAACCCAGGTTCTGCTGTTTTCTTAATCATGGAGAGCTTTAATAAATACACCAGAAGACTGAATTGCTCTGCTGGGCAACCTGTAAACAAGGCAGCCTCTTGCCAGACTACAACAGCACTGTCAGTGTTGGTAGGTATATTTTAATAAACGTCAGTCCTTACCCTTGGACATCACCAGGATTTGAAGAAATGAAATAAACTCCTGATCAGAAAGGTAACAGAGCTGAATTCTGAAATCAAGAATCTGCCTTCCCCTCCCTCTCCTTCCTCACTTCCTTCCTTCTCACTCTTCCTCTCTCTCTTCCCTTCCTTCTCCCTCCATCTCTGTCCATCTTACAGACACACTGGGCTTGGGGTCATGAGAGCAAATGTGGATAAACTCAGGACCTTGCAGGCCACCCAGACAAATGTCTCAGAAATGTGCCCACTGGTCCAGGCACATTTTGCTTGGTGAGAGTACAAAGTATCTTGTGTGGGAAGCCTCTCACACAAACAGAAATCGGAACCCAGCTTTTCTTCTGCAAGCTTTCTCTTCCCTTCCCTGCTTTCTCAAGTCCTTTCGCCTCCTAATCTGCCAAATTAAATGCTAAATCAGGAGCAATGGCCTACAATTAGCTTTTCAATTAAAATGTACAGTTCAAAGTTGACCCCAGAGTGAGTAATTGCTTTTGAAAACCACAACCAGCAGGCAGCTGCAAGATTGTTACAACAGTTTACTTAACCTCAAAACATATGATCAATTTTATTATCTCAGCAAAAGGGAGATATCCTGGAGAGTGGTATTTTAAATATACTACATGCTCTACATGCTGGAGAAAGAGCTGAAATACTTCAACACCATAAATATCCTTTTGCCATCGCCTTGCTGAGAAACCAAACTCAAATTACACTTTCTTCGTTCTAAACTCAAGGGAGCCAAAGAACTTCAGGACATTCAGCGGGGGTAAAAGTGTGGGGAGGAGTTGAGGAACTTTGCAAAATTGCAAGGTTTAAAAACTTTCAAACATCCGGCTGTGATGTT
Source organism: Micromys minutus (assembly GCF_963924665.1). Taxonomy (NCBI): domain Eukaryota; kingdom Metazoa; phylum Chordata; class Mammalia; order Rodentia; family Muridae; genus Micromys; species Micromys minutus. The sequence continues at coordinate 182,537,554 of NC_137969.1, read as the reverse complement.
TGGGGTTTGTGTTAATTCCAAAGGAGAGGCTGGAGAGAGGCTGCCAATTTTTCCAAAGCAAAGAGAATACCATTTCCAGAATCCTGCCTCTGCCCTGCTCTGACTCTGAAATCCCTTCTACAGACGCGGCAAGGAAGATGTAAAACCCACTATAATATAAATGGCTGAAGACGCGGAAACTTCTGTCCCCACCATCCTGTCCCTTAATTTATGTCCCCACCTTCACCCGCACCCCACCCACATCTTCCTCAGAGTGGATGCCTTGGGTTAAACTCACTTAGGAACTCTTGAACACTAGTTAGATTTTAACACCATTTCCTACCTTCATTAAATGGACGATCTTCAGTGGGTTATTAAACTTTCCTGACCCCTTTTCTACATCTCAAACCTCATAGCTTTGTTTTTTCAGATTCCGTGATCTTGTGAAAAGTTTTCAGACTATGCCTGGAGCACAGGTGGTGTTTTCGCACATGCTCTTCGAAAGCTGTATTTCCCCCCTGTGATATTTTGCCCAGTCTTGGCCAGACAACAATTATACCATCTTTCAGGTTAGGTTTTCACCCCTTGAAGGTGGTGTAGCCCGGCACCACCCGCAACAGTTCAAAGAGCTGTTCTGCTCGGTCCTTACGCCTTTAATTTGAGGTTATGTTATGGAAAAAAAACGTTAATGAACTTTTCTTTTTTCCAGAAAGTTTAGCTGTAAATAATGCTCCAGTGGACAGAGTGTAGAAGTATCATACCTATAGTTCCTAATACGTCATTATTTAATGCCACAGAAGTATATACTTAATACTAACTCCAGCTCCAATGAGCTAACTCGAAGGCAGTGCATGCATCTTTTCTGCCTGTTTTAATGGCCTTAAAGAAATAAAGAGAAAGGAAGGAGAGACAGAGACAGACAGAGACAGACAGAGAGACAGAGGCAAACACAGAGCAAGAATGCACCTTCACAAAGGACACATTGTAAAAACTGCTGGGTGTGTGTGGGAAACCAACAAACAAACATTTCCTCCAAACGCTTCAGTCTCGCAAGAACACCGAGAACGCGCTGCAGGCTTTCTGCTTTGTCTCCTGTTGTCTTTTGTGTTTATTCCTGAATCACATTCATTTCCCCTCTAGAATCAAGCTAATGGACTAATACCCTCGAATTTCTGTGAATTCTACTATAATATGTAGTGTTTGATATGTTTTAAGTATATCAGTGTTTAAACTAATCATATCAAACACTACATATTACACAAGTAGTTGAAAGGTTAATAAAATCATACTTTTTTATTGAAATTGAGTTTGCGATGATCACCTATCACAGTAATTACCCTTCCCCTAAATAAGAATTAGTTAAAATATAAGAATTAGTAAAAGTCAAAACTTAAATGTATTTTATAATATAAGGAGCTAATATCTCAATTTTCAATGTCTTTTCTTTTATATTTTCAAACAGGGTTATTGTGTTTCAACATTTCAAGCTGGATTACATACATTATCTTTCACTTTTCTTCAAGTAGCCAAACATAAATGTTTAATACAAAACAAAACTTGAATGTTTGTTGTAGGATTTGAACACGTTAAAAGTGATTTCTGGAAGAGAGGAAGAATATATAAAACCATAATGGGAAAATGGAGAATGGTTCAAACTTAGGCCAGTCATTCTACAACTGGGAATTTTACCATTTAAAAAAATTGCCTACTTTCATTTTTCTAAGTAAGCAGATAAGTTTAGTCTTTAAAGTTAAACATTTGTCTCTATTTTCAGTATGGTCCAAACATCTGCCTGGTGGAGTCCTTTGCCTTAAATGCCTGGGCAAGCTGTAACAATATGATAGGCTAGCAGGTAAATACAACAGTTATATCCAGGACAAATAAAACAGAGGAAGAGACCTCAGGAAGTATGGGGAAGCCCATGCTTTCCAGGGTGTTTTGCACTGTTAAATTCAAATAACTCATCTGGATTCCATTTCTCCATAGCAGCTGAACATTTCACATATTAAAATGCGAACACAGTCATGGCATACACTACGCCGAACTTTGTTTCCTTATAGGAGTAATCGATGAGATTTGGACAAGAATACTGGGAGAAATGTGAAGTAAGGTCTAGGGATTTGCACTTGTGTCTTGCTTTCCCTCATGGAAGCCCCAGGGCAAGGCACCGAGATTGATGGTGGTCGGCTCCCTCTAGTGGGCAGTTTTAAAATGGTTTATTCTACAGCCGCCTGCCGGGCTGGTGCGGAGTAGGGATGAGAAGTCAGAAGGGACAGGGCTGAACACAGCTCCTCCGCAAGAGCAAGCAGTGCTCTAACCACCGAGCCACCTCTCCAGCCCAGAAGGATGAATTAATCCTTGAAGGAAATGATATTGAACTTGTTTCGAATTCAGCGGCTCTGATTCAGCAAGCCACAACAGCTAAAAACAAGGATATCAGAAAGTTTTTGGATGGCATCTTTGTGTCTGAGAAGGGAACGGTGCAGCAGACTGACAAATAAGACCTCAGTTACCATGTACTGTCTTCTCATTGTAAAAAAAAAAAAATCTTTACACACCAAGAAAACTTTGACTATCTCCAGGTTGCATCTTGTTTTACATGTACTTTATGCTCATTGTTACTGGTGGGATCTTTATCACACTATCAAACCTTTAAAAAACAAAAACAAAAACAAAAAAAAAAAAAAAACAAAAAACAAAAAAACAAAAAAACAAAAAAAACAAGTACTGATAAAAATGTATTGTATAATTTTATGAAAAAAATGCTTAAAATCTGTACATTGATCTTTGTTTTGTAAAATAAAGTTGTTAAAAAAAAAAAAAAAAGACCTCAGTTGCCTAGCTCCAGAAACAAGACCCTGATCACAAGTACAATTTGGGGACAATAAAAAATTAGATATTTAAAAAAAGAAGAAGAAGAAGAGGAGGAGGAGGAGGAGGAGGAGACAGAGCTGCTCCCGATACAGGGTATTGCTAGTCCATTCACTCACGTCTTACCTGTTTTGCAATGTCAAGGAAGCTAGTTCCAAACTAGAACTAACTGGGATTAGAAAATTTTGTCCGAACCAAATGAAAATCCCCACGGCACCCACACTTCTTTGGAGCCCCTGAAGAAATAGACCATAATTCTTCTAACAACATGCCCACCCTTCCACTAGGTGTAGGTAAGTCGGTCAGCATAGGAACAAGTAATAGATGAATCAAACATACACCAGTAAAACGCAGTTTAGAAAGGTATTGTTTCAGTGGGTAACAGTCTTAGACCGTATTAATAATCCACGAAATTACAAGTGTAAAGCCGTTATATTTTTCTTCAATTATAAAGTGTCATTGACCATAACTATAAATCTGAATACTGTGCCCAGTAGCTCACAATTTATGTAGATGAAATGCTCAGATGTAGATTTATTTTGGGTTTGTTTGTTTGTTTGTTTGTTTGTTTGTTTTTTGATTTGTGCGAATTTACATAGTGTCTGCTATACAGGAAGTTAAGCGCAGCACATGCTTGTTAGCCCACGAAGAGTGGCAGTGGGGCCTTCTGGGAAGCCTCAAAAAGAATTCACAGGATATCTTCTGAAAGTTGAAGCAGGGACAAGTGCACAATGTAGCATGTTTTAGTCACATTAAAGTGTCATTGGCCAGATGCTAAAATTTATCTTTCCAACTAAAAGTGGTCCATATGGCAAACTACACTTAAGCAGTGCACCCAAAAAATTACATGTTGAAAACTTGATCCTCAGGGTAAGCTGTGGGAGTCTGGCCTAAGGTGCTGGGGTCAGGATGGCTTTTCTCCTATGGATGGGTTCCTCCCGGTTATACAAAGACTGGAAATAAGAAGTTCAAACCCTAACCCTCTTTTTCATCCTGTTCATGCCCAAGGGATGAGAGAGAAGTTCCCTGGTAGTTTTTGTCCTTTTATTTTAGTCTTTCCAGACTCCATAGCAAGAAACAAGTTCTCTGCCCCTTCCTTTCTTCTTCCTCCACTCACCCTTTCCCTTTCCCGTCCCTCTCCTTCTTCTCTTCTCTTGTCTTCTCTTCTCTCTCAACCCCTTTGTCTACCATTTGTGCTATAACAACACAAACTAGGTGATACAGAAACAAAGACATCATAATGTTATTGTAAATTAATGCATGCACAGTGTCTTAGTCAGGGTTTCTATTCCTGCGCAAAACATCAGGACCAAGAAGCACGTTGGGGAGGAAAGGGTTTATTCACATTGCTGTTCATCACCAAAGAAACTTGGGACTAGAACTTGATGAGATCAGGAAGCAGGAGCTGATGCAGAGGCCATGGAGGGATGTTACTGGCTTGCTTCTTCCCCTGCCTTGCTCAGCTTACTTTCTTATAGAATCCAGAAGCACAATGGGCTGGGCCCTCCCCCAACCCCCTTGACCACTAGTTGAGACAATGCCTTACAGCTGGATCTCATGGAGGCATTTCCTCAACTGTGGCTCCTTTCTCTGTGATAACTCCAGCTTTTGTCAAGTTGACACACAAGACCAGCCAGTGCACACAGAGACACAGTATTGAGCCTTAAAAAGGAGATTGCATCATTAAACAACATGGATAAACATGGAAGACGTTGTACTAAGTATAATAACCCAAACATAGAAAAATTGCTCATCTTTATATTCTACAACTGCTTTAATTTTAGGGAAATAAGCCTGCAGACTTAAGAGTAAAATGAGATTCTTTGAGGAAGAGCCATAGATCTGAGCCTTCTTTTGTTAAAGATCAAGGGTGAGTCAACAAACCAGAAAGGGAGATTATTCTTTTCTTTTTTCTTTTTTTGTTTTTTTTGTTTTTTGTTTTTTGTTTTTTGTGGGTGGAGCAGAACTTTATTGATGGTATTCAGAAGAATAGGGAGGGTGCCCTAGGCTCCTCCTATTATTATGAGGGTCTGAGATGGAAATTGTGAGGGGGCTGAATGGAATGGGATTCCTCAGCAACTGAGGGCCTCTCTCTTGCTCTCAGTGTCCTTGCTGGGAGGTGGGTGGTTCAGGGTTCCTTACACCTTAGAGGCCATGTAGGCCATGAGGTCCACCACCCTGTTGTCATACTATTGTCATACCAGAAAATGAGCTTCACAAAGTTGTCATTGACAGCAATGCCAGCTCAGACATCAAAGGTGGAAGGAAGAGTGGGAGTTGCTGTTGAACTCACAGGAGACAACCTGGTCCTCAGTGTAGCCCAGGATGCACTTTAGTGGGCCCTCAACTACCTGCTTCACCACCTTCTTGATGTCATCATACTTGGCAGACTTCTCCAGGCAGCATGTCAGAGCCACAACAGATACACTGGGGGTAGGAACATGGAAGGCCATGCCAGTGAGTTTCCCATTCAGCTCTGGGATGACCAGTGGATGCAGGGATAATGTTCTGGGCTGCAACACAGTCATCATGGCCATCATGCCACAGCTTTCCAGAGGGGCCATCCACAGTCTTCAGAGTGGTAGTGATGGCATAAACTGTGGTCATGAGCCCTTCCATGATGCCAAAGTTGTCATAGATGACCTTAGCCAGGGGGGCTAAGCAGTTTGTGGTGCAAGATGCATTGCTGACAATCTTGAGAAAGTTGTCATATTTCTCATGGTTCACACTCATCACAAACATGCAGGCTTCAGCCGAAGGGGCGGAGATATTGACCCTTTTGGCCCCACTCTTTAAGTGGGCCCTGGCCTTCTCTGTGGTGGTGAAAATACCAGTAGATTCCACGACATACTCAGCACCAGCATCACCCCATTTGATATTAGCATGATCTCGCTCCTGGAAGATGTGATGGGCTTCCCAATGACGACAAGATACCCACTCTCAGCCTTGACTGTGCCATTGAATTTGCCATGGGTAGAGTCACACTGGAACATGTAGACCATGTAGTTGAGGTCAATAAAGGGGTCGTTGATGGCAACAATCTCCACTTTTCCAGATTCTGAGCAGAAGGCAGCCCTGGTAACCAGGTGCCCAATACGGCCAAATCCGATCACACCAACCTTCACCATCTTGTCTAAGGGATGAGGCTGGTACTGCACGAGAAGATGGGGCTGTCTATGGAACAGGAGCAGAGCATGGAAGATGCTTCTTTTGCTAGTTCATTTCCTTATGATTTCAACAGTTCAATGTGTTGTACTTAGTAATATAAATGCCAGATTTAATAGAGGTGTGTTGGTTATTTTATTATAATATTGTTATTTTAAAACTTATGCAATAAGTTGAGAAATATTTCAACCAATTTTGTTGTCATATTTGCACTTTAAAATAAAAAGAATTATAGATAAGAGAGAGAAAATGATATGGACAACTAATTAGCACTGAAGAGGTTAGTAGTTTTGTTCACAGGCCGATCACAGAAAGAAAAAAGCTCGGTCATTTTCTACATAAAATGGTTTTTATAACTATAATTGATTTAAATATTCTCTGTAGAATGTTACAACTTATTGATGTACATAGCTGAAACTATTAATAACTTGAGTAAAGTTACAGCTAGGATTCCTGGACTTTATAAGGCACATACTGAGGATTGGTTCCTTCAGAAGACAAGACACATGAATGCCTGGCCCAGGGCGCTCATCTGACTTCTACACTTTCTGAAATAATGTAGTTCCATCACCTTCTCACACTTACCTGATCATCAGTGTCTTCTTTAGTGATTCCACAAAGGAAATAGAAGAGCTAATGGAAATATTTTAAAAGCATCATTGTGTGTGCAGATCAACAAAGCAGTTCAGTGCAAGTATTTATCTGAAATTACTTTCATATACCCTTAACTTTACTTGTTTATAAATACTCTCTATTTTGTTGTATGATCTCTCACAGTTAATTCTTAGTTCCTCCACAACAAAGCAACTACATTTCCTTCACAACCTTTCATTTAGTTATCTCAAAAACCTATCTTTCTGACCAAGGTAGCCTTCAACCTCTGCCACTACTGACAACTTTCCTAAAAACACTGGAGAAACTCTGGACAAAATCACCTATGCTGTTTTAGAAGTATGATTATGTGTTAATTTTCAATTTACACAGTATACACTAAGACTATGGAAATAATAAAAACAAGAAGGCCCATGACTGATACCTTGAAACTATTATTAGCTCTTTATATCATATATCCCACTGCAGTCCTTCAAGACTATATCATATATTATTCTCTATTTATTTTGGAGCATCTATAAATTAAACCCAGAACTTTGGGCCTGCTAGGCCAGTGCTCTCATACTGAGCTACACAGTCTAGAGTCCCACCAGAAGACCACGCTTCACAACTGTCACATATGTACCAAACACCTAGGTTTGTCTCTTTCTGTTTGCCCCCCCCCACCCTACCCCCCCCCCCTGTGCTCTCTGTTTGCTGGTTTAGTCTCTGTGGGCTGCTATGGGCCCAGGTCTGCAACTTGATATGCTAGAAAGGGTTGATATCCATGAGAGGCATCTCCTTTTTTGTGGAGATTGGGAGGATGGGGAGATAGTGGAAGGGGCATTGAGAGAAAGGGTCAGGGAGGAGAAGAGGGAAGGGAAGATGCAATTATGATATAAAGTAAATAAAAATTTTCAAGTTGAAAAAGGAGTAACAATTCAACATGTGTAAACAACTAATATCAAAAACAATGTATAAAAAAGAGAAAAGAGTAAATATAAAACAACTCAAGAAGAAAAAAATGACTACGTGACTATTAGGATTTCAGCTTCAACATTTAAACCAACAAATGTCATGCATTTTCCAAATTTTTCTAAAATGAAGACATTATTTCTCAGGTTGAAATTGTACGTATCAAAAGGAAAACAACCTTTATTCCTAGATAGCTACAGTTTTGTAATAAAAGTTCACACCTTTCAAATGTAGGTTATTTAAGAAATTGATTTAATATTTTTCAAGATTTATTCTGTATACAATGTTCTGACTGCAAGCCAGAAGAGGTGCCAGATCTCATTACAGATGGTTGTGAGCCATCATATGGTTGCTGGGAATTGAACTCAGGGCCTTTGGAAGAGCAGGCGGTGTTCTTAACCTCTGAGTGGAGTCACGTCTCCAGTCCTTGATTTAATGCTCTAATATAAATAAAACAGAATAAATTTGTAGACTCAGAACATATGGAACATTTCCAGTATGTAGACTCTAGTGAGTTTTCTAAGCATCATCAAGCTAATAGCTACAGAGCTATGTCATTCTACAAGTAGTATACATAGCAATACTCATGTGTTTGAGACAGAAGAGACATCGATTAAGATGTCAGATTAGCCAATGTTCATTCATTTATCCATTAGATTTTTATGATTTTTACATTTTTCATAGAGTCCTGTAGGTAAATTTTTGTTATCAAATCATACATAAAATTATGTTTCGAAGGAAGTTTGAAGTTGAAGAGATGGCTCAAATCAAAAGGTTCTTGCCATGCAAGCAGGAAGACCTGAGTTTCATCCTAACTGCCTTATATAAAATTGGAAATGGCAGTGTGGACCTGTAATATCAGCATTGGGGACATAAAACATAAAAATAGGTGTCCCCTGCCCATTCAAATAGCCAAATTAGTGAGCTCCAGGTCAGTGAGCAACCTTACCTGAAAATAAATGTGGGGAGTGATTACCAAATAAAGTATTTGTAAATTTCTGGCTTTCATACACTCATGTGCGCATGCACACACACACAAACACACACACACACACACACACACACACACACAAACACACACATATGTACAATTTTTTTATATAAAATTGAAGTAAGAGAAAACAGTGTCTTTGTGATTTTCACAGTATGATTATTCTGGTGATTAATTGCTGAACCACTCATAATAATCAAATGCTGAATATAATTTCTTTAAAAAAATCAATGATGCAGGACACAAGTCCACTTTGCCTACCTCTGACTCAAAAAAGTCTGTGTGAGCCACGTGCAAATGTGTGCATGTCAGTAGACATATACACATTTACTTTCCCTGCTAAACAGACCTTCTGCTCCAAGCCAAACCCAGAAGCAATTTCTTCCACCAGATGGAGCTTTGTTTCCATTAAAACATTAGACATAGGAAATGAATTTGAACAGTTTAAGTATTTAATCACCTTAGGAAAAATCTAAAGAAACAAGGTTTTCTTCAACAGACTACTTGTTTTAAAAACCTATTACAATATAAGTACAATGATAATGTAAGATTTCTTGATAAGAGCCCTCACAAATCATTTCGTGACTCCATTCAATTCTTTCCCCTTCCTTCATCTAATATTGTCAAATGTAGGGAGTGAAGAAAACCCAGAGTGAAGGAATACCTATGTTAATATGTGTTGTTGACTAGGCATGACCATGTCAAAGACCCCATAGCCTCGGGCTCAGAGGGATGACAAAGCCTTCTTCAAGGACCTGAGTATTAGTGTCACAATGTACTCAGAAAATGTCTACTACAGACACCATCCCTTAGATATTTACGGCCTGAAGACCTCCAAACCCAGCTTCCTGCCCATCTATTTGTGTATCTGTTTGCCTGTTCTTCATTCTCTCATAGCCCCAGTCAAGTCTGCCTTGGAAGCCATTCATGGATATGGCCATCAAACAATCATTTAAGTGTCTTCACTTTCACAAACATGTAGAGACCTTTCTATGCACTAAGTAACTAGAGACATAAGATTAAAGTCCATGTTCTAGACACTCGGGTAGACCAGAAGTCTGCCCTAGAAGGAGCAATACATTTTATCAAACCCTTCCCTTAACAGGTGAGCTGCTATTCTTAGAACAGCCTAAAAAGTAAAAATATCCAAATAAATGTCTCCTGTTAATGCCAGGTTGACACTCTATATCATACACAAAAACATGTACTCTCCATTAAATTAAATGAAACATAGTACAGATAGCATGGACTACCGGAGATTCAGCCAAATGAACAACTTACTTTAACTGCATTTGGATAAACCAAATACATAGTCAGCAATGGCCTGATTCAGCATGTTATGTGATAATGCAGTGCTCACTATATAGCAAAGCAGACAAAGGCCCTATAGAGCAGACAGGTACAAGCCAACACTGTTTATGTTTATCCTTAAAAGTATGGGTGAAAATACAAATCAAGCAGTCTCACTTTTCACATAAACTGTTTGAGCACTAAAAATGGCAGAAGATCGGGGAAGCTATTATGTCTGTCACAGAGGACTAGTGTGATAGCCTAGGAAGGCTAGTCATTGAAGAAAAATGAGACAGGGGGGTGTGTTCCCAGAACATTTTTAAACTTGATGGAAGAAAATGTCATGATCCTTGATAGTTAGTAATGAAGTCTAGTCAGGAATCTGAAGGATGATCTCTTGTACCAATTCATAAGACCCAGAATCTTTATATATCCTTAATGTAACAGGAGCTTGAGGAATGCCTGAAATATTCATTTATTTAGGACTAGGGCTTGAAATGGATACATTTAAAACTATGAATAAAAACCATAATATCACATATGTCCCAATGGCTTCTTAAAAATCTCAAGGTTCATAGAATATCTCACTAACAAAGGCTCAAAATTCTGCAAGCATTTACTTAACAAAAGGTAAAGGTTAATATTGAAATTGTGGGTATTATTACTAAGTTGTAATTACATTTTTTAAGGACTTAGCTGGTTATTGTTACTTTCAACTAAACCTACAGTGACTGGATAACTAAAGATTAATACTTAGTTTTGTTTAATTGCATTTCAAACGTAAGGGAGGTTATGACGATATGGAAGAAGAACATTTCAGTACAGCATGGCATCACTAGGTAGAGATATTCGTTAATGCTATAGGAATATTACAGAAGTCTAGATGCTTCCATTGGAAAGATCAAGAAAGGAGATAAGTAGAAATCCCAGCTAATCCTAAATACCAGCTCTAGAGAGAGCAATCTACATTTCCTGAAACAAAAGGCAGTTCCTCTGGATTATCTCCAATAGTGACAGCCCCACACCGGGTTTTATAATATTCTGATTTTTTTCCCCCACATTTTGAATTTGCCTTTATGGGAATAAAATTTCTTTTATTCTAATGTAAATGTTATGTAAGCACTGGAGTTCTTTTAAAAAGGGTTTATTATTTTTACTTGTGGAGTGTGTGTGTTTGTGTGTGTGACATGTATGTAGGTTTTTATAGAGGCCAGAAGAGGATGCTGGATACCCTGAAGCTGGAGATAAATATCATTGTGAGTCTTCGGATGTGGGTGCTGGGACTCAAACTTTGGTCCTCTGGAGTAAAAGAAAATGCTCTTAACAAGTGAGCTATCTCACCTCCCTTGGACTAGAGAACTTGACTCAGTAAATAGTAAGACATCTTAAAAATCCAGAGACATAACTGTGACTAATGACTGCCATCTTATCTAGTCCACTGACAAATAAGAATCAAAACAAAAATACACACTAAAATATTACTAAGTTGATCCCAAATCCTTATCCACAGTATATAATTATTGTCCTTAACATTAGGTTTCAACACTGAGTAACTAAACACATATAGGAAGTCCACACAAACACAGGCTTTAGGTTCCTGTTGTGTTACTACTCTCCAGCTGTGTGGGCTCAGCATCATGGCTTGGCCTCTGCAGGCCCCAGTCATGTATGTGCTGAGTATATGCTCAGAAAATTATTATAAAAGAACCAGATTGTCTCCAAGGTAGTCTTACCATATAGAGGGCACTGAGACTTTTATTAAAAAAAAAAAAAAAGATAGCCCTTATATATTTTATCATGTTTCTTTCTATGTAAAGTATAATCTTAAATTTACTTATGCATTGTGAACTTATCCCAGTTAGATATTTTTAAAATATATATTGAAAATGTTACAAGTTGATTATGACAAACCCTTAAAAAAATCTAGCCTTCTGGAAAGATGGCTCAATGGTTAAGAGTACTGGTTGTTCTTCCAAAGGTCCTGAGTTCAAATCTCAGAAACCACATGCTGACTCACAACCATCTGTAATGATATCCAGTGCCCTCTTCTGGTGTCTGAAGACAGCTACAGTGTACTTATATATGATAAATAAATAAATCTTTGAAAAAATCTAGCCCTTGGAAAAATATGAATATTTACTACTTTTTTTCTGCTAAAATTGTGGGCAAAGCCTTTTTTTAAAGAAAGATGGACATGGTTGCATCAGGCATTCAAATATTTTAGAATCACAAGTGTTCTGGTGGTGAGCTATGCAGTCAGGCCTAGTAAAGAGACAGGCTGACTCCATGACAGACTTCAAATTGGCCGTCTAGGAGATTATGCCTAAAAACTGGGTGAGTCCAGGCAAGCAGTTACTTGGAAAAACAAAACAAAACAAACAAACAAATAAACAAATAGGATTCTGGCAGATATTTAAAACCTAAAAGCTGCCCAGTCACCCAACCCGAAACAATGACACTGGGTCAGCAAGTTTCCAGACTTCCTCAGGAATGGAATGCCCTTAGAGATGGAATAAGAGAGAGGTCACCTACCCCAAAATTCTGTAATGTGCTTTAAATCTACCTGTGAGCTCATCTGATGGTCTGTCCGTTTTGGAATAAGTGATTCCTTCATGCTGGTCTTCTGCAGAATGTAACACTCATTGCTTTTGCATATGATTTGAGTCTGTTGTATCATTCTTTAGTGAACATCCGACCCTTACAGTATGACAACCAATCTACACCAGCTCATCTTTGATGACAGTATGAATCTCTTCCAATAAGAAAGATTGAGATGAATGTCAAGGAGGGTCTAACCTATAACTCCATCCTCTGCATCAGATCAGAGCATCTAAGAGAGATTTCTGAAAACAAACCTGGATCTTCTTGTGGGATGCACAGATCCAATTAAGAGAGAAGGTGGCAAGAGACCACAGGAGGGCTTTCCTATGAGAAAAAAAGGCAATAATTTGGTAGTTTATTATAACTTATTATGGAAGGGTATGTACTGAAGCACTTATAGACCATGTGTCTAAGTGCTGGAGAGGATACTATAAATGGTGTTATTTTTCTGAAGAAGGAATGTTAATTTACATTATAGTAATTTAGTTTAAAAATAATAAAAATAGAAGTGCAATTTCATTTTTAATCATAGAATAGTTAAAAGGCCCATATTTAAAAGTTAAGCAATAATCTTGTTAAAAGTGTCCAATTGGCAGTGTCAATGGCATTGCTTGTCTCTCCCATCATGCCTTTCAACTTAAATGCTGAGAATGGTAATTTCAAGACAAATAGGAGTCTAAAAACCGGAAAATATTCATTCTCTCAATAGTCCTTTACTGAATTCACTGTTCCGTGCAGCCACAGAGAGATGATAATTCATTTTTAACAATGAAAATTACACATTATACATTTTAGTAGACTGGGAGTATAAACTAGAGCTTCAGAAACTTTTTTTCTGATATGAAATTAAAAGGAAATCAAACTAAAAATTTGCTTAGCAAAACACATAGGTTTGGCAATGTGTGGTGATCTATATAACTGCATAATTAACCCAAAACCTTTAATATTTACTAAGATTCCAACCACAGCTTTCTCTGGCAATGATAACATGCATGCTGAACTTGTCTTTAGTTTCTGGTTTATGGCAGTACCTATGGCTCTTCCCACTGGAATCCTCAAAATTTAATTTGTTTACATAATTTGGCTCCTTTCCAGACTTATGTGAACAGTAAGTGATCCAAAAAACAAACAGGAAGAAATGTCTTTGAATAGAATTCTTTTACCATAAAGTCATGCATACCTCCATTCAGCAAAGCCAACAACTGAATTCCTGAAGTGGGCAGTTCAACAATAGTTTTCTTTCTTTTCTTTCTTTTTTTTTTTTCTTTTTTAAACTCAGGTGGGATTAAAAAAAATGAATTTCTATTTAAATGGGAAAAGAAAGGGGAACCACAAGCTTCACAGGGGTCTTAAAAACACACACAGGATGGGGGTTATTCAAACTATTGAAAGTCAGTAACAGATTAATAACAAAAACCTAAAAGGGAATTAATTATCCACTTTGACTAAAAAACTTATGTGTAACAGAATTAAGGAGTTGGGTGTAAAACACAGATAAGGAAAAATACCGGATTGTACCAATAAGACAACCAATTTCAAGAGCACATTTTTACTGTATGCAGTGCAACAATAGTGTAACAGATAGATCCAAATAGCAGAGCTCCAGAAACTCTCTCCATCAGCCTGGGAGACACAATGACTGCTCCTGTTCTACTAAGCAGGCAGCAGTGGTTCGATACAGAATGGCAGAGATACCAGATGGCTCGCTAAGGTTGCCTTTTGGATGCTTCTGCCTCTAAGCTCAACTAGTGCCACAAAATGGAAAATAAGAGACTGTATCCAGATAAAGTTTAGGATTATGAATGTAATTTTTAAACCCCAATTTAAGAACATATATTCCTATTTTTGATGCAATTTGCTAAAACCTGTCTTTGTGTAGTTTCGAGAATCCGGGACGATCATAGGTCTTCCACCTCTGCATCTGCCTTTTCACAATTGTCATCTCACCAGGTTGCTCAAGACAGACTTAACAGAAAGCCTGCAAGGATTACTAAGGTTAAAATGGAAGAGAAAACTGCATTATACAAGCCAGGCCTCTTCAGTGCAGCTAAGCAGAGCCAGATGTTTTAACAACTGTTCAGATTATTTGGTAGCATCCTCATTAAGAAGAGCAATAATTTACATAATTCATCTGTGCCAAGCAGACATTTATAAAATCAAAGGATGCAACCTTTCCCATGGGAAGGGATGAACAGTCTGCTTCCAATGTGTCCCTGCTCTCCATACTGCTCCCCACTTACTGCAAACATTTCCCATGAGAGCAAACATTGAGGAGCATATATGATTGAGAGTTGCAAAGGGAAGACAATCTACTTTCTCATTCCCAAGTTATTTTCTAGAACTACTTCTTCAGTTAGAAAATATTTTTGTTATTAACAAAAAGGAGGCTTAACTTTGAGAGCTTTAAGTTAAAAAGTATATTTTAAAATATTACATCCCATTGTGGTTAGAAATTAACAAGTTATTAAACAGTTAAATATATTTTATTATCATTTCTCCCAGTTTCTTTTGGTGATTGTGAATTAGTCACTTAAATCATGCCTTGGTTTCCTTATCCTATAAATAGCGAGGAGTAGCATTTTATGTACCTCACACATACAATTATTATGAAGAATTATACCATAAAATATGATGGATATATAAAGCATTAAGATCATTTCTTCAAACATAGTAATTATTCAATAAGTGTTAGCTATTTTTATTTTTTGTGTCACATAATTTTAGCTCAATATCATTTTATATCTAAGAGAAGGCTTTATCTGATTTGATAAAACTTTAAATAGTCAGGTCTACTTATGGCCTTACAAAACTACTGACTATGGAGTTGGGCTTAGAATTTCCCAGCACTTTGGAACCATTGCTCTGACCAAAAAGTATCCTATAAGCATTCTAAGTAAGCAAATATGTCTCTTCCAGAAAATTTCTAGACTTACAAAGGCAAAAAAAAATCACCTATTGCTTCAGACCCCCCCCACGCCTTGCTTTTGTCACTAGTTGTCATGCAATGAAAAACCCCAAACTCAATATTAGCAAAATCACTGAGTAGTTATTTAGTTCAATGTCTGTAGAAGGTCAAATGAACAGAGCTGTTGGCATCTGCTGGACTTTTCATTAACGGAGAATGAGCTGGAAGTCAGCTGACTCAGGCTTCTGTCACCATCTTGGGGTCAGAAGGCTAGATTGGTTCTGGACATCTCCCAGGAAGAAAACTCCCCCCCCCCAGTGTAACTCTGTATGTGTATGAATTTGTGTATGTGCACTTGTGTTTATGCATGTGTATAGGTCAACATCGGATGTTTTGCCATCTCTTGCTCCAGGATACTCTTTTGGGACAAAATTTCTTCTCATTGAACTTGGAGCTGAGCAATTTGGTATGAGGAGACAAGTTGCCCATCTTCTCTCCAGTGCTTGGGCTGCAGATGACACTGATGCTGCTCTTGGCTGCTATGTGGATCCTGGAGATTGAAGTTAGGTACTAAGGCTTTCACCAGGAGCATGCTATCAACTGAGATGTACTACTCTCGGCCAATCCTTGGCCTCTCTTCCCAAAGGATTCCATGGGACATTGTCACTGTAAACTCACTTTATTGGTCAAAGCAGGTCACATGACTCTCGATCGTAAACACAAAGACATGCTCCTCCAAAGGAAGTGAAAATTATTTTTGAACAAAAAATACAACTCATCGTAAAGATAAAGAAACCAAAATATCCTTTTCGCCTCTGCTTATGAATAGTTTTACCTCCTTGAAAGCTACTGAAACTACCAAACCTTCCAAGATAGAGCAATAAAAGTGAAAGTTAGGATTGCACAATTTTAAAGTGTTCTTGGAGTAATAAGAGACCTAGAATTTTAATTCTGTTTACACTGCTGATTCACTTGTTAGTATTCTTGTACTAAATATAAATGAAGATGACATTAGATTTCAAACTATCAAAGTTACGTAGCAATATTGAGACATATATGATTTTATAAAAAGAATATAAAATAGTCTGTTCCTTTTACTTTTCATTTCTAAAATGAGAACACATTTTTCAGTTTGAAATAAACCTGTATAAAAATACAAACCACATTAAACTATCTATGCAGCAGTACTGGTCCACTGAGTTTAAACTATCTTAATAGTGAATTAATCAACATTTACATTTACGGTTCATTTTCAAGATGAACATTGAAAATAAGTTCAGTCCTTTTTCTAAATAGTTTTCTTAATGTTTTAATTAAAATGCTATATAATTAGTTTCACCATAATAACTGAAATTTACATATTTAATATGATGTTTTGTTATTTAAACTTCATAAAGTGATTACTATAATTAAAATATCCTGGAATAAAATCTATAGTGATGACAAATTCTCATGAAAAATGAACTTTCCTATTAAACAGTGCAGAATGGCTGAGATGACTACACAGGCCTTTATAGAATTAAAGATCTGCCTTTTTTCTGCAGATGGTACAGAGAGGGGGAAACCTTGATGGGTTCAGTACTGAGTGATTGGGTGCTCTTGGCACAGTACTGGTGTTCCCAAGTATCCTATGTTCAGATCCCTGGGAATATGGCACCCAGCATAGCCTCAGAAGGACAGAAAGACCTCCCTCTGGTCCATGTGTGAATGTTGACAGTGGGTGCAGATAATATCTTCCATGGCTTTCTCTAACTGTGTTTAATAGCCTGAAGACCATTCCCTAACTGTGGTGATTAGAATCGGAATGGACCCCCATAGGGCTCATATATTTGACTACTAATCACATTATTAGGTTTGTTCATTCAGGGTAGATGAGACCTTGTTAGAGAAAATGTCTCACTGGGGCTGGACTTTAAGTTTTAAAATGTTCGAGCCAGGCCCAGTCTCCAGTCTTTCTCTCTTGGCTCCTTCTCTAGACTCTTGTCTTCCTATGTGTTACCATACTTCTCACCATGATAAAAATAAACTAATCCTGTGAACCTGTAAGCAAGCTCCAAGTCAAACTTTCCTTCATCAGAGTTGCTGTGGTCATAGTGTCTCTTCACAGCAATAGAAACCCTAAGACACCTACAGACATTGTTCCTACCATGATTAGCTAAATCTGCTTCAGCTGAATATAATGACCCTTGCCTCCTTGTGTTTCCGAATACAATTCTGCCTTCTTGTTCAGTTGTATAAAATAACCCTGCTTCCCTGCTCAGCTCCATAGAGTAAACTCTAAACATTCAGAGTTTCTCATCAATCTAAGATGCCAGACCATCCATCCCAGCCTCTCTGTGTATTCCATTATCTTGGTTTGTAGGTCTTGTCTTCATTTCCTTTGTTCAACAATCAGTTCCATCCCTGGAGCTGTGATGAACATGGCAACAAGTCACCTCTTTTTTTTTCTTGGATAGTTTATGTATTTACATTTCAAATGTTATCTCCTTTCCTCCCTCTTCCCTCCTCCTGGTTCTTGGAAGATGCTCCCACTCCCACCCACAGAATCCCATCTAGGCATTCCAATACACTAGGGAAACAAGCCATCACAGAACAAATGGCTTCTCTTCCTATTGATGCCAGACTCCAGTGGAGGAGTTAGAGACAGGCCTGAAGGAGCTGAAGGGGATTGCAACCAATATGTTGCCTCTTAAATGAAGCATTTTAATGTAAAATGTACCTTATTACTCTTTGCCAATATAAGCCATTGTCCCTACTGTTCAGCTTTTATTTTAGTTTTAAAATAAATCACCTTAAATCTTTTCTAACTAAAGCAGTATGAATTTTAAAGTATAAATATTTCCAAAACTTTTCTACATCTAGAAGTGATTTCACCATAATCGCAATTTTCAAAGACTTTGGAAAATAAAGTCAGAATTGACAGGTTATTAAAGTAATCAAATTTAGGAAAATGGTAATAAAAATGTAAAGTCTCTTTCTCCGAATGGTCTTTTAACAAAGAATTTTAAATAGAATACTTTTCCCTTATCTTTCTGTCACTAGGTCTCTCCATTCTTCACTGTGCTAAGGCTGGAAGTCGGTGGGATTTTGTTCGAGCCAGAGCCAGAGATGTGCTCAGCTCCTGCCTTCTCTGTGTCTCTCCGTTCTTCAGAGTTCAATCCAAGATCGTCTCTACCTCCAGCCTCTTCTCTAGATATCCTTGTCAGGAGTTGCAGCTACATTAAGGATATGAGCTGCAACTGTCCAGTTTTCCTAAGGAAGCCCTGTCTCTTCTTACATTGCAGCTCTGCAACCTTGAGCAATTTAAGATCTCCAAGTCTTGATTTCTTCACGTGAACAGTGCTGGATGGAGGATTCCTTCTGCATCCTCAATGTGTGAATGTCTGCCCTCTCTAATACTCTGCACTAAATAAAAATCTATGCTGACCTATCTAGCACTCTAGAGAGCAATCTTTCTAATGTGTAGATGTGCTAATTTGTGGCATGTTATGAGCCACTCACACTCCTGCTAAGCCTTGCTAACAATGTCCTTGTGACCAATGAGCTCTTTCAAAGTCTTCAGATTTTACCAGGTGTTCACAGGCAGAGTACAGACTCCTCTGGGGGCCTTCCACACACAGCTGGCCACATCAACAGGGACATAGACATTCTAGCCAAAATCCACACATTTCTCACATATTTTCACCTTTGTGAATTTGAGTTAACTGATTTACATTTACATATAGGCCAAAAAAGGGATAAGCTGGCTAATTTATAACTGAGTGTACAATCAATAAACCCATTACACTTAGGAAGAACTGCAGTAATAAACCCTTGCCCCTATTCTACCCCTTTTATTTAAACATAAAATATAAACTCTAATACAAAATTAGTACTTAAAAATCTCCTCTACCATTCAGATGTAGCACATTAAGTTTGATTGCATATTGAAACTCAAAAATATAGAAAAAATTTATTTAACATGTTGCAGGAAACATTTCCGAAAGTAGACATATTTATTGACAATTCAGAGTAAACATACTCCATGCAGCTTTATAATTTCTTTATCCAGTGTAAGTTCTAGAATGTTATGATTTAATATATTTCAATAAAAAGTATACATGAAATCAAAGGTATTTTCACAAATGTATGTATATATAATTATTAAGTACAGCATAAAGGACAATATTATATATGTCCAATAAAACTTAAAAAGAATGAAATCTTGATTTAAAATTGCCACCATTCCTACATCAAGATTAACTAACTCCACAGAACTGGCTCCTTGCTTTTAAGAAGACCATAGGCACAGATGGACTGAATGAAGCAAGTCAACCTTGATGAAGCTCTCCAGACATTTCTGAAACTAACCAAGAAGAAGTAGAGACACTTTAAAATAATGTCAGCATAACATCTCATAAACTAAAGAAAAGATACAATTTAAAAACTAATAAAAGAGTGGATCTCAGTCTCTTTAGAGATCTCTAAAGCTCAAGAACACATGAGACAAGGAGGAGAAAAACTGGAGACATCCCCTTTCCAAATTCCCCTTTCTGACCAATATTTACCAGCATGTTTTTCTTTTTTCTCTATGATGTTGCTCTAACTACACTAGGAAAACACTTGCCTACTAAGCCAAGTTTCCAGCTCCCCTCCTTTTTATAAGGTGCAGTGATTCTAAAACAAGGCAAAAAGATACATTATCACATAGTAAAATAATGTATTCATTAGCTCTGCTCTAATGTGACGAATATATTAATTACAATAGAGTTAACATAAGAGCCAGGCTGTCTAAACTTGAATCCCTGATGAAACGGCTCACCTTATCATTTCAATTGGACTTGCTGCAGTAGTGCACAGATTCTTTACACAAAAGCAGCATTTTCTATTTGTTTATCCTTTTCTGTTTGGAGCCATTTTTATTTGACACATAATTTTATGGCCACAAACATTAACCCTTTTTCACAACCTAAACATCACATCCAATAATAAAACATCAATCACATTATATGCACAATCTGGAGACATCGAGGTGGGGAGGCAGGATGGGGGTCTTAGGGAAGTATCTTTGGAAGTTTATAGATGACCGTTGTCTCTGTTCTTCATGCCACCAGGAGCTGCCCAATGAGTGCAGAGTTTCTTTCTTTAACCAAGGCAGCAATGATGGCTGCACTTTGTTCTAAACTCTCTTGGAGCTTCTGCTCATCCTGAAAATAAAAGACA
Organism: Micromys minutus; assembly: GCF_963924665.1. Classification (NCBI taxonomy): domain Eukaryota; kingdom Metazoa; phylum Chordata; class Mammalia; order Rodentia; family Muridae; genus Micromys; species Micromys minutus. The sequence goes on along the minus strand of NC_137969.1, from coordinate 182,516,984 downwards.
GAAAAATGATACACATGCCAACGTTTGCATACGTATGCATCCTCTCTCTAAAAAACACACTCAGTGAATGCAAGAAGTAACGCCTTGCTACTCAATGTTATCAGAGGCTCTAAAATATGCAAAAGCACATATTCCTCTTCAGTTACAATCCCTGCCAGGACTATTACTTGTTTTGTTAAATTGTTCACTGCATAGCATCACAAGATTTTCTTTTTTACTTAAAACTCTATTCTCTTGTAAAATAATAAAAAATCTAACACATATTTGAGAGTATAAAGCTGACTCATTTCCCTTGGTCAGACTTATAGTGTGGCAAAGGTAGAAACTGAGCTGAAAAGGGAAACAAAAGGCCTCAACTGCAAACACTGGGCAGACAGATATTAACTGTTTAGAAGACCCATTTGAGAATGATAGATGTGATGGTTATTCTTGGTTGTTAATTTGACTACATCTGAAGTTAACCAAAATACAAATGCCTGGGTATACATATCTGTGAGAGATTTTTTTTTTCTCCTTAATTAAATCATTTGAAATGAGAAGACTCACTTCCTTTTTTATTCTTACAACTTTATTTAAAGTAGAGAGATACATGTAAAGATTTTTAAAAGCATTTTGGCAATTCTTTTAGAGGTTTGATGTCATGCATTGAAATCCCACTAGTTACCATAAGCATAAAGTACATGTAGAACAGAATGTAACATGGAAACATTCAGAGTTTTCTTGGTGTGTATAGATTAAACATAATGATCTTTGAATACCAAAAATTGCCACAGGCTATATTCCTAGCTCTTGGATTATTAATGATTTAAGGTCTAGGTGTACCACACTCTGAGAGGGTGCTATACACATTTTTTTCCTAAGAAGGACTGAGGTTTTCACTATTTGGCCTTTGTTATTCTTGAGCTTCATATGGCCTGCAAGTTGTTTCTGGGGTGTTCAGAGCTTTCTGAGGCTAGTATCCAACTATCAGTGACTGTATATTATGTCTGCTCTTTTGAGACTCACTTCTAATCCAGATCTTTAGATAAACATATCTTGAGTCTGGATCTTTTGAGGTGTAATGATCTATCTTTATCCTGAGCCACATCTTAGGGTATATAAGGGCCATGGAAAAAGGAAGCTTGCTCTCTCTGTGCCTAATTGTTTCCTTCTTGCTAGCAAGTCCATTCCTTCACTAGCTTAGAATCAACTTCTTCAGGATTTCAACAGAAACTGAAGGCTAGCTAATACATCCAATCTCATGGACTGAACCATTACAGGATTCTTGGACCATCCTTTGGCAGACAGCCATTATGGATTAGTGGAAACAAAGCCTGTAAGCATTCTAATAAATTCCCTTATAATAAAATCTTAATATATATTTTACACACACATGCACATGCACACACACTCACAAACACAATTCTATAAGAAAAGAAAATTCTGTTTCTCTAGAGAACTTTGACAAGACAACAGATTTATGGTATTTCTTTTTTGTGCTTTGCTGTTTTTTAGAAGATTTAATCACAAACTTGTTTTAGGTTTCTCATAAACAACACAAGTTACATCAGATTTATAGATGTTTTACATTTAAGTTGAATGTGCATCATAAAAAATTAACAATCTAGAATTTTCTCTGAAGCTTCAGAGAACATTTCTATCTGCACATATCTTCGGTATTCTTACAAAGAAAACTTTTTGCTTAGAAACTTCACTTTTTATAAAAAAGACTGCCAAAAGAAGATTAATAATTCAGCAAGTGGAGTTTGCTATTGACCTACATACATAGAATATTAAGTAATATATTGTGGGACTCAAGCTAAAAGTAAGCAAGTTTGTATTTAATTTTATTTGGTACATAACAACTACTCGACGACATAGGAAAAACTGAACTGATGGATTGTGAAAGTGTTAGGAATAACTCCAAAGGAACCACATGAAATGATCCTTTTTGTTTTTTAATGTTCTGTATCCTTCAAATGCAATACTGAGGATCAGAATTTACCATGAATTTTTACCACGAAACTTTGTTCATCTATCATTCTAAAACCTATAATTTCTATGTGAAGTTATATCATGCTTGTACAAAAGTTGTTCACATACATACACACAAAAACCCACATACACATAAACTTCAAATCACCATTATATTTTCTCATCCAAATTATGTTTTAGTGTTGAAATTTAAATATTTTTAAAATATAATTACATCATTTCTGCCCTCACTCTAAAGTCTTCCAAAGACCACCCCCCAACTCCCTCTCAAATTCATGGCTTCTTTTTAGTTACTATGCACACACATACACACACAGGCACACACACACATACAGACACAATATGTACATTTATGCACATAAATATATAAATACAACCTGCTGAGTCTGTTATTGTTTCTTGTATGTATGCAATTTTAGGTCTGACCACTTGTTTGGGAATAGTCAGTTCGGGAGAACCAAGAAAGACTGCTTCTCCCTTCTTTGTTCCTTATTTGCCTGCAGTTGTTTGTCTAGGGTTTGTGATTTCTCCTTCCTGCATTGGCATGTCCATTGGAGATACCATGCTCCAGGTCTTACCTAGGCAGGCATAGTGTTAGAGTCACATGGCTGAAGTGTCATGGGTAGCCTGCCTGTCATTTCTAGAAGATACATTCTCACAACAGACTACATGTTTCTTTGACTCTTAACTATTTCTGCCCTCTCTTCAGTGATGTTTCTGACTAATATGATACCCTTGTTTGTGATCCCCTTCATAAAAAAAGGAAACGGGAAAAAAGGGAAAAAAATCACAAGTCCAAATTATATTGCCCATACGTTCACTGGAATTAAAGTGTCACATGCCGGCCTTTAATCCCAGTACCCTAAACCAGAGGCAGGTGGATCGTGGGGTCTGGGACAAGTCTGAGTTCTAGGACAGCCAGAGTTTACTTAGAAAAATAATGCCTTAAAAATAAGCAAACAAAAACTAAAGTGACCATTATTGTTTTAACAAATAAGACAATATTCTAATTTTATTCTATAACAACTAATTTTTGTGAGTAGAAATCTACTCATATGTCCCTCATATTAAAGTCTTGAGTTATAAATCCTTATGACTCTTCTAAGCCTCTAATATGCTTTCTAAAAAATAAGAGATTCTTTAAGTTGACCAGAGCTGAGAAATTGACAGCCATGCCCCCAAAATCTTCGCAGCTCTCTTCTCTTCTCCAGTTTCCACCTTGATGTTTACACCCAGAAAAGCTCAGGGTTCCAAAATTAAATTGCAAAGAAGTGGCACAAGCAGGCACAAGGGTTACTCACATCATGTGATGCTATGTTTACACATCTCTGTACTTACTAATTGTCCCTTTTCATTATGACAAAAGGCTACTTTGGGAGAAACTATTTTCAGAGTACTTAAAGTTGATCTCTTTAAAAAGTGGATTTTAAAATATTTACATTCATCATTGTAGTATTCAGACGTCATCACCCGAGGAAGTGTAATTAAGTTTATGGTAGGCTGTGAGAATAAACATGCTGGCTTTTAGAACTCTGTTTTAAGGAACAGCAGGAAGTCTGTGATATCATTGTTCTCCCAATCTTTATAGACAACATGGAAGGAAATATTTGAGATATTCTTTCTCCATAAACATAGGAATGCAATGAATTTTACTGAGAACCATAAACTTTAAAATATGAATATATATTTAGACTTCAGATGCCTCAGGAGACTTAAAAGTTCCTCCAGAAAAATAAGTATTGTATTGTCTAAGCAAATTCCAAACTCAACATTAAACTCAGCTTCCTGGAGCTATAAAACCACTCTGAAATTCAGGTTGCTTATACTTTGATCTTAATATTCTTCAACTTTCCCAAACTTGCTTTGGTAAATATATAACAAAAGTTATTCCTTGCATTTATAAAACCTGCAAATACCTTAAACAAAAGTATTAAGGCCATATCTATACATATATAGCTACATTTATTCAATTCTACTACAAAGCATAAAATTGTCAAGTGGTAGATTTTGAACACATTTAAGCATCTTGTTACATTAATTTATAGTATGAACATCGTCACTAATATCCAATCAAAATTATTTGATGCTAACTTTCTTTTTACATATTTTACAGATATAAGAAAAAGAAGTCTCATGGTGACACACTGTCCCCTAGTGGAAATGCAATTAAGTGTTCGAGGTCAGTCAAAGTGATCACCCTTTGATTGGTATGAGGAAAAATAAAAAAATGGCTCTGTCAAAAAGAAAACCACTTTAACGTGGTCATATATTTTTATTATTAACTAGTTTGTTTCATTTGATATCTTACTGACCATGTTACTGATGATTATTCAGAACAAAGGCAATTGAGAAATAAAAAAAAAGTAATTATCATGGTCAAGGAAAAGAAGGAGGGAGGAAGGGAGGGAGAGGGGGGGGAGGGAGATGCATTTCTGTTTTCTTCTTTGGAAAAAAAGGAACAATTCTCTCCCCAAAGTCTAGGCAATAAAATATTATGGAAAATGTATTTGGAGTCATAGATAATCAGTCTTCACACAAAGCTTTTGTCTCCTCTATTTTCTGCCTAATACAGGGCTTCAGAGTATAATTAATGCTCAAGACGTATTTGTGAAATGATATAATTATGAAAAAAGGAATAACCTAGGGTTATTAAATATAAAATACAAAAGGGTGTAGAAAAAAGAAAGAAGAGATGACAAAGGAGCTGATTCAAATTTGTTAAAATGTGTAAAGTGAAAATGTCTGGCCTTGGGACACAATTAATTACTGTGTAATTGCTCATAGGCCTGAAGCTTGTCCCACAGTTGTACTTTATATTTTTATAATTCAGAGTGCCAATTTTATAAAATAATAGGGCTGAAATGGTATTTTATACAATGTCCTCTTCGATTAGAAAAACATTTTGACACCCCTGGTAATGGTCACAGAGACTCCTTGTTAGTGGTGTATCAGTCAGGGACCGAGCAGAGGGCAGTCCTTTGTTCGTCCTAGCTTGATACCTGGTTTGGTGGCCCAATCTGTTTTACGTCTAGGACACATAAAAATCAAATCAAACCTAGACAGCGCAGCTAGGGAGTGGGGAGACAGACAGATACCTGGGATCTGCCATGCCATTTGAAAGAAGCCCACAGACCTGCCCTCTGCCCATGGTAAGGACAACCATAGTTACACAAAGCCTACGTACCATCATAAGTACAGAGTAGGAGGTGCAGAACACAGAACTATACACTGTCACGACACCCACAGACCTGCCCTCGGCCACACAACACTCAGGGCATAGGCACCCACTCGCTGCTATGCCATGCAGCACAAATGGAGGATGTCACCCATCGGGGACACCATGCACATGGCCAGCCTGCAATGAGAGCCACCACTGTATGGAGAAGGTGGTGGTGAGGTGAGAGAGAAAGAGAAGTAGAGTTCCTAGAGCATTATGAACAGAGATGCTGGCGAGTTGAGGACGGAGAAGAGTAGCCTGGTGTGAGTGGACAGCCCCACCACTTGGAATCATGGTGAGGTTCCAGGCAGAGCTGCCACTGAGGGCCATGTCTGGGCCGCCCATGGATCCACAGTAGTAAGAGCTGGTGAAGATATCCGTAAGTCATATTGCTAGTAGAGAACATGGGGATGTCCCTGGTTGGGGCAGCCACTGGAAACATGACTGTGGAGAGGCTGCGCATAACTGCCCCCCCCCCCCCCGCCTCACTGGCTGCTGCAGTCTGGAGAGTAGCCCTAATTCTCACCTGTGGCAGCACTCAAGGAGAACCCGCGCTGCATTTGGCCCAGCCAGCACAGCGGAGCTGGCCCTGATAGCAGGTGGGCGAGCTGGCTATGAGTGTGGGAAAGCTGAGCCTGCCACTCATCTGATGCCACGGAGTGACATGAACCCGGTAGAAATGCCTCCGTCCCATGCCGCATCCAGCAGTCAGTCTCAAAGGCTTCGCACAGGTTTGTTTACTGTGGGAGACCTAGCCCTCCCCTCACCCGGACAGCACAGCAGGACTGGCCATGGTGGTGGGGGCATAGGTGAACGAACACTAAGGTCGGGTGCAAGGGAAATCTGGCCCTACCACTCATGTGCTGTGGGGTGGCGTGAGTGTGGGTGTCATGCCCTCCCCCCACCTCGCCTCTCACCACTTGTGGCAGTTAGGAGAGCTGGCCCTGGGATCATGAGAGTGGGTAAACTGGCTTTGTCCCTTACTGGCTGCAGCACTTTGGAGAATGGTTCACAGTAGCGCTAGAGTAGAGCAGAAGCGCTCTCCTGGGAGAAAGGGCGTCCATGAGCCAGCCCTGAGGGTAAGATCCACCAGGGAGAACTGGCCCTCCTTTCTCTACTGTAAAGTGGCACAGGTGTGGATGTAAAAGCCTTCCCCCAACCCCACCTTGGCCCTTGTCACTTGCAGTAGTTGGTAGAGCTGCCCTCCTCACCAGGGCATGAGATTGGGAGATCTGGTTCTGCCTCATCACTGGCCTGAATCTCAGCTGAACACAATGTAGCAACAAGATACTGAAGGTACAACAGTCAAGGGTATGAGAGTGGGAAAGCTGGCTAGCCCCTCCCTTGTAGGCTGCTGCAGTTGGGACAATGAGCCCCATGTCTTGACTGGGAAGCACAGTGGAGCTCAGTCTGGAGGCATGGGGGGGGGGGTCGAGCTAGCCCAAGGCCGTGAGAGTTGACCGTCTCCTGTGGGTGGTAGCACTGTGTGGCCGAGCCAGAGCAGTGTTGGAGAGTGTCCTGGTAGGAAGGGTAAGGAAGAGCTGGTACACTGACCATCTTGGTTGCCACCCAGGCCCAGATCCCGGGTTCAGAGTTGATTCCCCCCAAAATGTACATCTGAAAACAGTTGGACTACATGAAAGGGCCAGTTCTGCTGATCCAAAGCTGCAGGACCTCCATGACACTGGACAGCAACAGGGTTAACTGGGAGGAGGCCCCATGAGGATCCCATATTGATGTGTCACAGAGATCTCAGACCAAAACAATGACTCATTGCAATGAACATTTGCAAGTGAAAATGTGTAGTCAGAAGGATATACTGTGGGACATACGGTATGCTCTTTGGTTGTTGGTCTTTCCCCAGAAAATGGCTTCCCAGTAGCTGTCTTTCTCACATCCATTTTCAAAGACTCAACTATGATAGTTTACTCAATGCATGATCAATTTGTTTTCATAGTTTAACTCTTAAAAGTATTTATTTTTATTATTATATTTACAATTACTATTTTCTTAGTTAAATCATAAGATGATAAGGCAAAACTCAACGTTGTATCCTACAGCCAAAATACTATATTGTACATACTCTAGATAGACTCAAAGAATTTCATTTATTGTATGTACTCTATAGAGAGCTAGTTATTAGATTATCCAAGCATCCAAAAGCCATGCTTAAATAGGACTGCTAAGATAATTCTGATACATCAGAATTTTTAGTTATGCGATATATACATCATGTTTGAAATAGCCTATAAGTCATGTGCAACTTTCGATAAAGTGGCGCGACATTATCATGTACCAAATTCTTTCTTGAGATCTGTGTAATGGTGTTACAAGGGGGAAATAACAAGAAAAGTCTCATATTGCTTTAGTCGCATCTGCAGTTTTGAATTAGGTGGCATTCATAGCTATCACGGTGCACATGCAACCAGCAGGCCACAGGTTGGATGCACCCACAACTGTATTTCATTGAACATCTGGAAAACATGTCAAAAATCAAGGAGTTTGTGTAACATTTCTGCTTTTATGAAACCACACCTGCTCTGAGAGTTCCCCATGCTGGACAACAATGAAAACCTAATCTACTGTGTTCTACTAAATGCCAAGAGTTCATCAAGTGAGAAGCACTGCTTTACACAGGGTAGATGCGCCAGCAGGGAATCCACACATTAGGTATTATTTGGCAAAGAAAATATACAGGTCCAGCAGAAGGGGACTAAAGAGACTGCTTAGTGTTTAAGAGCACTTGCCTTTTGGCAGAAGACCTGGGTTCAGTTCCCAGTACCTGTGTCATGGCTGTTTGTCATTTAAGTTTCATGAGCTCTGCTTCCATTTTGTGTTCTTCTTTGGCACTAGGCACACACATTATATACATATATATATATGTATATGTATATATATATATATATATATATATATATATATATATATATATATATATAGAGAGAGAGAGAGAGAGAGAGAGAGAGAGAGAGAGAGAGAGAGAAAGCAACCATATACACATAAAATAGAAACTCTAAAACCATCATCCAGAGACACCAGAGATTAGCTATGTTCAGATGATGCCTTCACATCTAAAATTAAAATGATAAATAATCAAAGAGATAGGTTTTAGAGCATTTCTTTTTATGTAGATAGTAGCAGAGCAATAGCAAGAATTCCTTTTTTAAAATTTTTATAAAAAATTATATTCAACATACAACATTTTCTTTTTTTGTTTATGTATACGTGTGTGAGCTTGCATGAGTATATGCAAGTGTATTTAAGTGTGTACTGGATGTACAGAAGTTCAAGGAGGCTGGAAAGGGTGTGGGATCCCCTAGATGTATGGTGTCAGAAGGCTGTCATTACTATAGGACTGCTGGAAAGTACAGCTGGGCCACTATATGCTGAGTTCCTGAGCCATCTCTCCAGCCCAGCAATTATTTCTATTGAAGTAAAAATTCTTATAGACACATCCTATCTGATAGACTAATTCTCATAAGACTTAGCTTCAAATGTTTAATTATAAACTAACAGTTAAGGGGAACTAGGATAGAAATCAGTGCAATCAGGTATGCCTGTCTAATAGAAACAATTGTGTGTAAATTTTACTAATTTTTGAATATTGCTAAAAATCAAAACAAAACCTGTGGTTAAGAATGATCCGGATCTCAAGTGTTTGAAAGGAAGCAAGTAAAATGCAAGGTTCTCTCTATAAAATGAGTTTGCTCCTGTCTTAAAAAATCAATATCTTTCTGAGAAAAAAAATAATAGTGATAAAAAAATAAGCTGTGAGCTGCAGCCAGCCAGCAAAAGAAATCTGGTCTGGTCTGGTCTGGTCTGGTCTGGTCTGGTCTGGTCTGTTGGCTTTAGCCTGCAAAAGTAATCTAAGTTGCTTTCCTTCGTGGGAGCAGAAACAACTGTTTCCCAAGATCAGGGCTGGCACATGTGTTTCTTCCTGACCTGTTTCTCATCAAGTGAGGACACAAAAATGCCTGAGTACACAGGAAGTAGAAAACTTCACAGCACCACCAGGTTAATATCTCCCCCTGAAATGATGCTCTGGAGTAAACAAGGAAACTTGGTAGATACTTGATATCACTCTCAGAGCTATAAAGAGGATGCTTTGGCCAAAGATACAAAGAGAGACCCAACATCAGCAAAGGTGTCCCGGAAGCAAATCATAAATTTAAATTTATGTTAAATTAAAAAATGATTCGATGTAATGTCCTGACTAACTTCGTTATAGAAAATAATCTGTTTCTTATGCAACACAGGTTTGAAAACATTGGTATCTTGGAAAACAGCTACAGAATAAGATGTGGAAGGGAAGCCAAGAGAGGACAGTGGTTGAGGAGTCATTATAAAGGTAGAAAAAGACAATATGAGTTGGGTTAGGTTCAGAATCTGTGCAAAGAGCTCATTTAATGAGATAGAAAAATAAAGCCACAAAGAAGAAACCACATGTCAATAATGATGACGATGCCTTTTCTCTTAACATAGGAACATGCTGTTTCCAGGAGAGAGCACTGTGTACTGTGCACAGGACGCCGGTGTGAAACCTCTAGCATGCACGCATGTTGGGAAGCAGGAGGATCTGAGGCAAAGATTATTATTTGAGACTTACAGGAGTATCATCGACAAAGATGGACTCTGTGCTGTCTCAGAGAACTCAGAAGGCTTAGCAACAGACAAGAAAATACTTAGAAGTTAGTTCATCCATGATGAGATAAACTCAGAGGAGAGTAGAAAGTAAATCCTCTGACTCATTTGATGACTATGTCGCAGAAGTTCAACTAATATACTGTTGAAGATATGGTAAGATAGACATGTATTATGTGTTAGAGTTTTCTATTGCTTGGTTTTGTTTTGTGAAAATGAAATTAGATAGTCAGATAAATAGGTAAATGTATGAATGTGTGAATAATTACAAGTTATAAATAAAACAATAGGCCAATTAAGTATCAACATTATTTTGCATTGACATTTACAGACATAAAAAAGTAAACTGTCACTATGTTTAAATAATTGAAATTCAAAAATAGGCACCCTTTCAGACATGCCTATCATGGAAACATCTCAAGCATGTACAGATTTGAAAAATATCTTTAAAAATAGATCACACAATAAATTAGATACAGCTGAACAGGGAAGGAGTTGAAGAAATTATGCAAAACCATCAGAGAAAGCAACAAAGCAGAGAATGAGCCTGGCAGTAAGGGACTCAGAATACACAGTGTGCTAACTGACATTTAATAAGACCTGTACAAAGGAAGAGCAGGTATAATGGGAAGTAATTTTGTAAAGACTTATTGGTGAAATTATTCCACAGATTCATGAACAGATGAACACTGGGTTTCATAACCCAGTGAATTTCTAGACAGATAAAAAGAAAATAAACAATCATACAAAATCAGAACACACACAAAAAGAGAAAACAACTGTACTGACAGCCACTTTTGTCACATCAACAACAGTGACAGGAATAATGTTACAATTTATTACGTTATGAAACAAAAGTGAAAACTAACCTTCTCTCCTAAAAAGCCACCAAACTAGATATAAATACTATTTTTGAAAAATTAAAGTAAAACACAATCTTTGCCAGTTGAGCAAAATATATTTATTACACTGAAGAGTCATGGGGAAAGTGGGGGAGGCTGGAGAGATGGTTTAGTGGTTAAGAGCACTGGCTGCTCTACTAAAGGCCCTAGGTTCAATTCCCAGCACCCACACAGCAGCATACAGCTGTCTTTAATGGCAGTTTCATGGGCAAAACACTAATGCTCATAAAAGTAAATGTATTATTTAAATAAAAACAAAGTGTCACATATAAGAAAACATCTCAGAATAAAAGTGTAGGAGGTAAATTTTATGAAAATAAAGTAATAATCTTAAAGTAAGTATGTGTATATAAAATACCATCTAGGAAATAATTATAATAACAACGGCTAAGTATATAAAATAATTAAAATTTAAAATCACAATATTGGATAAGAAATATGTCACTTAAAAAGTGTGAGGTGATAGTAAAATAAAATGAACTAAAAGGGATGGCATAAGGAGGGCTCCAGGACTCCAGCTGCATATGTAGCAGAGGATGGCCTTATTTAACATCAATGAGAGGGGAGGTCCTTGGTCCTGTGGAGGTTTGATGCCCCCAGAATAGAGGAATGCTAGAGAGTGAGGCAGGAGTGGATAGGTGTGGGAAGCATCCTCATAGAGGCAAAGGGGAGGGAGGAGAGGAGGCTAAGGTAGAGGTTGTGGAGGAAATATAAACAAATAAAATAATTAATTATAAAAGAATGATATTAAAGAAGGTGTACTGGCTGGTTTTGTGTCAACTTGACACATGCTGGAGTTATCACAGAAAAAGGAGCCTCAGTTGAGGAAATGTCTCTATGAGATCCAGCTGTAAGGCATTTTCTCCACTAGTGATCAAGGGAGAAAGGCCCAGCCCATTGTGGGTGGTGCCATCCCTGGGCTGGTAGACCTGGGTTCTATAAGAAAGCAGGCTGAGCAGGTAATGCAAGTCAGAAGTAACATCCCTCCATGCATCAGCTCCTGCTTTCTGACCTGCTTGGGTTCCAGTCCTAACTTCCTTTGGTGATGAACAACTATATGGAAGTGTAAGCTGAATAAACCCTTTCCTCCCAAACTTGCTTCTTGGTCATGATGTTTTGTGCAGGAATAGAAACTCTGACTAAGACAGAAGGCTAATTAATATACTAAGTTTAAACATTCATATAAATATGGAGAATAAATCTTAAAATGTCTGAAGCTCAGGTGAAAACTTCTAAGTCAGAAGAGAATAAAGGGGCAAAGAACTGGGAAGAGCTCCCACCCAACTAACTAATCCCAGTAGTAATGGTCTTAGTATTTTCTCCTAAAACCAGGAGAAAATGAAAAAGATCAAATGAACCTGGGCCTCCTGAACACAGTATAATGAAGTGAAAATCCAAAATGTCAAAATGACTTAATAAAAGGAAAAAGAAAACGAGAGGGGCACCACACTTAAAAAGTTCTCATAAACTCTGGAACTGCTAATGACAAGCTGAAAAATGGAGAAGAAAGAGAAACCTGAAGGGTGAGGGGTAATCTAAAGTCAACAACAACCGAGGAAAAGCCGGATAGAGATGAGTGAAGATGTCCCCTGCATAACAAGAGGGGCATAAAACAATGATAGATTTGACTGACAGCCTTCCCCTGCAATGGAAGAACAAAGAGAGGGTCCAAAAATGTTTGCAACTGGGTGATGATGGAGATGAGAAGCCAGAACAGAAAAGCTGGGGTCCAAAGAACAAGGAGAATTAAGAAAGTGGAAAATACACAACTCCTTCCTCTAAATTCACCCAAGACCACATATTTAAAGCCACTGGGTTCTGCTACTGTAACAGAAGAGGGCAGCATTGATTTAGGTAAACAAGGCAAGTCCACAAGGAGGAGAGAAGGTAATCACTGGCAGTTGTCTCACAAAGAAGAAAATATTTGACCAACTCCATTAACGATTTCCATCCAGCAAATTGCCGATAACATGGAAGACTGTAGACACGTCCCTCTGCAGAACACATTCATATGAGGCTGACTACTGTTATGTACCACGTCAGATAAAATAACCTAAAATAACCTCTGTGCTCCAGGAGGGACAGAAGTGTTACACTGTGGTTATCAAACATGTTTCTCCAGAGGCATGGGTTAACAGTTTTGAGGTTACACTACTATGTATCCCAGATAGAGATGATAGAAAATAATAATAAAACGACAACAACAAAAAAAAATTATAATTGGCGTTCAAAGTTACATAGAAAAGCAGGAAACCTGGAAAGGGTCCTCAGATTGCTGGAAAGTGAGATGTGAGAGTGTGTCCATTCTGTTTAGAATATGATAAAAATAAACATAGATGGATGTGTCTGGGTGTGCAGAGCATACATAATTTCCAATTTCTTCCCACTTAAGCGGATTACAAGCAAGGACATACCAGAGGTAGTGAGCGCCCTTTTGCCCTAATTGTGGTTTCTAAACACTATTCTCTAGAGAAGCTAATGGGTCCATGGGTGAATAGAAAATAAAAGCAAGAACAATCCTAAGTGTCTAGAAGTACATAAAAGGAAATTCTAGACAGTGTAGAAAAGCGAGAGAAGGCATCATGAGATGCTCCTGATAACTGAAAAACAAGAACTTGAATCTTTAGAGCAGAATCTAAACAACAACAGCAACAAAACAGCAACACACAGACAACAACAAACCCCAAAGTGTCCATTATAAGTCCACTGAGAAAGCAGAAAAGTAGAGAGGGAAGAACTGGAAGAGAACGGGAGAATGGACACATAAGCAAACACATAAAGACAGTTCCTCCTCGGTGCAGAATCCCTAACATTTGATAAGCAACACTATGTAAGTTTCTATGAATTATCAATGTATCTTAAAATTAGTGTGCAAAGGATGACTGAGCTTGGGATATCTACATAGCCTCAAGAATTCTCCTATAAGATAATTGTATGCTCTAAAGGATGAAAAATACACTTTAGTAAAGATATATACTTAATATATACACCTTAATCTCCTGACCTAAGTTAACATTAATAATGAGAACTTCACATGAATAAAATGAGGTAAATAAAATATGTTTCTATGATATTCTTGTTGAAAATGCACATGCTGAAGTCATTGATAAGGAAACAGTTCCTAAACTATTCTTCTGTCATCAGGATGAATTACTGACCAAATCCAACTTGGGGAAGGACAGGATTAATTGACTTTACACATCCACATTCTAGTTCACTGTCAAGGAAAACCATGGAGGAGCATAAATAGGACATTGAGAATTGAGGCAGGGGTTCACAGAGAAATGTTATTTACTGGATTATTTTTCCTAGCCTGCTCAGCTACCTTTCCTACACAGCTGAGGTCTACATGCCCAAGGGTAACCAGTTCCATCTGTTGAAGGGTGGCTGTGCCCACAGTGGGCTAAACACTGTATTAATTAGCAGTCAGGAAAATGCTCCCACAGTTTGCCCACAAGCAAATCTAGTGGAGTTCATTTCTTGTTTGAGAGTCTTCCTTTCCAGACGTCCTCAGTTTACGTCACATGGGAAAAAAAAATAACAAGAACAAGAACAGAAACTAACCAGCACAGAAACCTAACGAGCAATTTTATACAAAACAATTATCTGACATCTGTCCTGGTGGAGCCTGAGCCAGGGAGAAGGCCCAAGGTCAAGAGTGCCTGTCTATGTAAGTATGGAGATAAGTCAGGCATGGATGTATACATTGCACAAATGGCCAGGACCGCCTGTGTGTGTGACCAGGCCAGTAGGAGGCAGGGAAGAAGAGGATAGCTGGGAGGCTCCTGTTTTCCAGCCTGGATGCAACTTCAGTGAGATACTCTATCTCACAATAGAGTATAAATTGTGAGGAATAGAGAGGGATAGAGCAGTAAATTGGGCATTGTCTCTGACTTCCATACTCCTAACACACACACACACACACACACACACACACACACACACACACACACACACACAACATACACAGACACACACACACACTTGTGCATACAACACATACATGTAAACCGTACACACCCAAACCCACACAAAAATCAATAGTGAATATACAGGAAAATACTATTTTCTAAGTGCCTTTGAAAGGCCAAAGGCATGCTACAGGCTAAAGGAGCTGACAGAGGATGACGGAACAAATGTTTCAAAAAACTAAAAGGGTGGAATATTATCTGAAGTTTAGAGAATGGAGTCACATCAATATTAATTTCCTGATTTACATACAATGGCTCAGGGGTACACATGAGTTCCTTGTACTGTTCTTAAGTTATTTTGGTAAAACAGAGATGTTTTGAAGAAAAGTAAAAGATAACAAAAATACTAAAATGTCAAAAAACAAGTTTAATTAAATTGTTACAAAGAAGACATAGTAAAGACAAACAACCAGGTGAAAAAAGTAAATCCAAATGTTTTTTCTCATGTCAACAAATATAAATACACAAAGCTCATAGACAGAAAGGCAAAACTTGCCAGGTTGGATTAAAAATTAAAAGCCACCATGGAACACAAAAGCAAAGGGCTGGACTTTACAAGACTAGAAGATATTCATAAGCCAGGCTCTGGCCAAAAGAAAGTCTGCCTCTCTTTTGTCACCAGAGGACTTTAGAGCAAACTGATGTCACAGAGGTGTGTGCATGTGTGCATGTGTGAGTGCAAGTGTGATTCACCAGTTACAGGCTTTGGATGTTTAGAACAACCCAGTCTATTATGGATTAACCTGATGGAGTAGAAAGACATCCATGAAAAGACAATGCAGGAAGCTCATGTGTGGGTCCAATCACAGAAGAGTCAGTTGCAAATGAAACACTGAGAATCAGAAGAATGGGAAATAATCTTTAAGAACCACAAAGGTCAGGATCTAGGAGAAGTAAGGCTGACTTGGAGTTTAAGATAAAAGTTACATATACCATAGAAAGAAATGCAAAGAATCACCATTTTGTGAAACCTGGAATCTTTCAAAAGAACTCAAGAGACTCAGAGAAACTTGAATTTCCTCTTCAGAAGCCAAGGGTTTGATGTATGCTTAAAAACCCAATCTTCATAGGATTATTACTTGCATTGAGTTGCTTCATAAGCTATTAAACTGTGATACTTATTTCCACAAAAGGATCAGCTTTTATGAAGTGCTAAGGAAAAGTCACTCCAACTGAAGAAAAAGAGAAAGGGAACGAGGTTCCCTGTGCTTGCAGACTTTCACCTCACCACACCATTCTAGCCTTCTCAGCTTTTTCCCCCTCTTGCTTCATCAAGTTTTAGCCAGTATCCCCTACCTTATCTACCTCAGCAGTCCTCATCTGGTCTTGGTTCTAGCAGCTACCTCCCCTAGAGAAAAGCTAATCAGCATGGCTGCTCCCAGCAAGAATTATCAAAGCCACTGAAGAAAAGCCCAAGTCTCTCTTAGAATCAAATTTATGTTAACTTTGTAACAAACTGTCTTAGAAGACAGAAAGAAAAACAATGACTTCAATGTCTCCTCATCTGCATTGCCAATCCCTGCCTTCCCATCCTGCACACTTCCAGGGCGTGTCAGCCTCATACTTCAGAGGCCGACTACTGCAGTTCATGGGGGAAAGATTTTCAACTTCTTTGGTGGGGATAATTTTCTTTAGCATTAAAGAAAAGCAGATATGTTTGTAGAGACAAAGATGGACAGTTCAATAGGATAGAAAGCATAGCAATGCAAGTCATAGGGCTTTTAAATGGAAATCAAACCCTTGGTGTATGAGGAGGAAGTTTGAAGTTGCACTGAGTCATTTTCCACAGAGAAGCTGATCTATTTTAGATCACTACTGATAATATGAAAACAAATATGACTATAAAACATGGACCACCAGCAGTAAAACATAATTATATAACTCAAAATCCTGGAAAGAGGGTATCAGAATATGACAAACCACATGAGGTAAATTCCAGTATTCAGACACATATTCCAGGGGAAGAAAAGCAGCTTTCCTAAAGCTATCTTATGAATCACCAAAAGATGAGAGATTACAAACAAGAAGCCAGACCTACAGAGCTTTAGAATTCAGGAAGAGTATCAGAGCCAGTCTCACCACTGAAAGTGTCTAGATGACTTAAAGACCCCCTTAATCCCACAGTCAGTATTACTCCTACCCATGTTGTACTTGAAGCCCAACTTCCTGCTGAGTTCTAGGATTCTAGGGGTGAACCTAGGTAGGTCCATGGTGTGTGTGTGTGTGTGTGTGTGTGTGTGTGTGTGTGTGTGTGTGAGTGTGTGTGTGACGTGAAGAACAGTGTCTTTAAATAATGTCAAATATTACTGTTCTTTTTAATCATCAGCATCCAAAAATTTTCTGTGCCATATAACACACATTCACAGCTCCAAAACCATTCTGCACAATTTATCAAGCTCGGTTCTGTTTTCTTGTATTAATAGAAACTAATGAGAGAACTAGATCTCCAGGGTCGGTCATAAATCCCTCACAGGAGAGCTAAAATACTCACAAGTAAAGGGTTTCTAACTTCTAGACAACAGCTAAAGGTACATATGGTTTACCAAATGATAAGGGAATAAAAAGAAAAAGGAGCCTGTAAAACAGATGTAGTGGACCGAAAGCAAATATTTACTGAGTCAAAATGTCATTTTCTGTTACAGTCATATGGTCATGCATATACATTACAAAGGTAGGCAGGAAGCCTTGTCAATGTCAGAAACTGTCAGGCCACAAGGTGATAAGCCATACGGGACAACAGATACCAGAGCCCAGAAAACAGAGCAAAGGCAAAAATAAAAATGTAAACCAAACACACATTGATTTGACTGTCACGGTTGATGGGATTTGGCAGCCTCCCTGGCAGGATCTGTTTTATATTGAGAAATAACGAACGTCTGCTTACTCTGCCGACATGTTTGCAGTGAGGTGTAAGACACAGGAAAGACTAAGCAACATTAACTGGTGCTCCAGCAGTAGAGTAGGCTGGAAAAGATCTGCGCAGAACACTGAGAGCAGCGCATTAGGACTCTCTTGTGGCATCCTGGAAACCCAACAAAGGAAATGCTAACATGTTTTCCATTCCCTCAGCCGAAAGCATAATTCTCCAGTTTCCTGGATATACTAATTTCATAAAGAATAATTTAAGTGTTATATAGAACACACACAATCAAAAGGAAAAGACAGGCTGCAAACTCTTTCTTCCTTTTAATTGTTTATTCATTTTGATTGGGATTGGAAGGTCTTTAAAAAAAAGCCAATAAATGCCTGGCAGCTATAAATAATTAAAATCTAGCAGAGCAATAATAATTACAAGAAAGAAAGTGTCTATCTTGATTATAGACATTTCCGGTGAAAAGAATGGGAGAGACTACCCCATACTGAACAGTCAGTTGTGAAAGCAAAAACAGATAGTGGTTGTTATGGGGATTTAATGAAAACAGCTGCCATTCCAAGGTCAGGGGAATAATTTCTATCATTACCCTATATTCTTGAAACAAGATGAGCAGTTCATTTCCAGGACATAAAACAATGCAAAGAAAGCTTGTGCTGGGATGTGCCTTGCTCAGGTGGTAGTGTTTGAATAGCCAGTAAGTGAAAAAAATGTCTTCACGGGGAAGAAACAGAAATTACTCAGAGCAACTATGAAAGCTGTAGTTTACCTCATTGTTTTAAAGTTAGGTTATGTTAGTTGCACAAAGTGAAAATGCCTAGTTTCATTGTGAACTATCCATGGCTTCACCTGCCTTGGTCACAGTCTCCCCTCCCCCATCACTATCTCTTACCATCTTTCTCCCTAGCCTTCTTTCCTGTCTCCTGTCCCTGGACTCCACAAATGAATAAAAGTGTGATACTTGTCATTTAGAGTCTGCTAGTGTCAGTCAACATCATGATGTCCTGTCACCTATGTCTTCGTGCAGAGGACATGATTCCAGTCTTGTTTGTGACGGAATGAAAATGCTCTGAACAGACATCACAGCTTGTTTCCTGGCTCATCGTGGCATTTGTATGGATGCACTGCCCATTTTAAAAGTAGATCTTTAAGTTTACAAGAAAAGGATGAAGTGGCTTGGAGTGGTTATGGAAGAAAGGTCAGAGTTTGCTTTCCTGCCCTCCATTTAGAACACTGGGGAATTAACCTCATATAGAGTAACTTTCAATGGCAAATTCTTGCCCTAACCCTAGCCTATATTACCTTTCTGTCTTTGTCAAATTATATGATATACAGAAACAATAATAAATTACATGCTTTTTAAGTTTATTTGAGGTTACATGTAAAGTAATGAGATTCACCCTGGCATCTGCACGCATGTGTGATGCCTCCTTCTCCTTAGTCCCCATCCCCCACTGCTTCAGTGCTCATCTTCCTTCCTTCCCCCTTCTGGATGCTTATCTGGTTCTCTAAACTAGTCCCATCCTCTGCCTTGCTACATCATGGCAACCAAAGTGCTTATTTTAACAAAGACGAAACGGATTTTAAAAAAAGAATAAGAAGAAATTTCTTGCTTTGAACTAAGTACAAAGGCAGCATGCTATTTTAACAAAGCAGAGGATGCTGCAAGGAGCTTCAGACATCCTGGTGGTAACTTGTCGTTTGCATATTAATAAAAGACTGAATACAACTGTTAAAGATGGACTTTAATATGATTGGTATTTAAACATTCTGATAAACATTAAGTTTGCATTATTCTTTCCTTTACAACAAAATAATGATCTGTCATTTTCTTTAGTCTGGGATGTTGCTAATTACTGAGGTCCATGAAACAGAAGAAGAGTCCTGTAAAGTCTGGAAGAGACACTGAAGGTCAAAGTTCAGAATGTCTAAAGGCAAGCTGTATGAGCCCCTGAGAGAACTTGTCATTTTTATACATGAGGCAAGTCCGAATCTGCAGGAACTGAAGAGTTCCGTCTGTCCTATGATGTCTAGTCTATTTCCACATCGACTGCAAAAGGCCAAGGATAGTCTCTAAAATTAATCCTTGCAGCTCCAACCAATGGACCACACAAAACGTAAGACCCCCAGGGAAACATGCACAGGTGATGGACTGGTGCCAGGTTATAAGGGGGTAGGGGCACTGTAGAAAATGCTGCACACGTTAAATGCCATGACAACCTGTGAGTTTGGATTCCTAATGGTTTTGGAACTTGCCGTGGTTTAACTCCACTACTTCTAACTTTCAGCTTTTCAGAAAAATTCCTCAACAATTTGAGAGACAAATATACAAAGGTTTTCTTAATATCAAAATTTTATAAGGTAAGATTTTAATTTGAGAAGCAATTATAAAACTAAAAATGTTAAATTAAATTTGATTTAAGTGACATGCACTTATCCTGTTTTTAAACTGCTATTCACATTTTTTCTAGAGACGCCCAGATATCTGAACTGGTTTTTAAAATATAATCCCTTGTTTTTACTGAGTGATGTGGAGAGGAACCCATGGGGGAAAATGTTATCAATAAACTACAGCGACACTTTAAAACTTCTTATTAGAATGAGCATAAAGCTAGGGACTTCCCACTTAAATGGTGAGGACTCTGTTTCTTTAACAGTGAGACAGTATTCGACATCCTCTTTGTCATTTACTGTGGGGCCACCAGCATAATGTAGGGTGCATCGAAAAGTAGCTCATTCAGCTCATTCATTACATGAAACCCAGTAGAATAATTTAGAATTTCATTAAATAGAAACCAAAGTATGAAATAGAGAATAATCAAAACTAATTTGTGGATAATATGAGAAAGATAATAGCTGAGACAGATGAGCTCTTAACTGAATGAGAAGTTGCTGGAATATTAATAATGTACTCCATAATAAATAATTTTTATGAATGCTATAAGTTACAATATTTAAAGAGAAACTGTTTATTAGAATTTTATAGAATGCGTAAAGGATGAGAAGAATATGAGAAAGTTATTTTTATTATTATGGATATTTCATATATAGGAGATCAAATGAGGACTAAGATGGAAGCAGGAGATAATGCACAGCTTCCTCATCTAAACACTTAGCGATGGGTACCAGTGGAAGGATGCTGAACTGCACAGCTTCCTCATCTAAACACTTAGCGATGGATACCAGTGGAAGGATGCTGAACTGCACAGCTTCCTCATCTAAACACTTAGCCATGGATACCAGTGGACAAATGCTGAACTGCACAGCTTCCTCATCTAAACACTTAGCGATGGGTACCAGTGGAAGGATGCTGAACTGCACAACTTCCTCATCTAAACACTTAGCCATGGATACCAGTGGACAGATGCTGAACTGCACAGCTTCCTCATCTAAACACTTAGCCATGGGTACCAGTGGAAGGATGCTGAACTGAGACGCAAATGGGAATGTGCACAGACACACACATACACAAATGTATACTCTGAGTGTATAAAGTATAACAATAGAAAAGAAAGAAAATGCTATATTATGATAAGAATTGTGGAAAATCCCTGAAACCAGAAAAGGTGGAACCATGGTAAAAACAAAAACTCACCACAAACATGCCAAGAGTAACAAACATCAGTTTGTGTTTGTTTAACATGACAGAAGCAAATAAAAGAGCAGAGAAATTTCCACACCACTTATGAGGGCAAGCAACCATCCAGAGAACTACAGATCATTTCCAACATACCATACTTTCATTTATGAGTCTATCCATTTCATGGTGCTATAAAAACAATACACATTCAATAGTAACGATATTTCTAAGTTTGAAATTTCTCTCTTCCTGGATGAGCCACATATCATATGATAGCTTCTAGACATCCTGGGAATGATAGTAAGGTGAAATTCCAAAGTATACAAGGGAAATTCCAATGGTAAATAGCTGAGATCATATCATGCAGTTTAGCAATGACACTCAGTAAGCTAGGTGTAGTACACAGAATTTTGAGTTTATATTGTTGAATAGTGAATTTGCTTGTATATAACTTCACTATAAATTTAGAAATACCTGTTTATTTCTCGAAGTCAAGAAGTTTGCATATTCTTCATTCTCTAACCTTAGTAAAAAAGGCAATTTTTAAATCTCTTCTTGAAGGAGGAAAGCTGGGCACTTGATCTAGAGCAACAATAGTACTTTGGAATTTCTACAGAGTCCTGCAGAGGAAAGGGGTTCCCCACAAATCAAACAATCCATCAATAAACAAGTGACTCATGTGTTCTATCTTCACCAAAAAGCCTCTGTTAATTCTAAGGATTACCATGAATCTAGTGCTTGTGGGAGGCCAATATCATGAAATAGTGTTGCTAAATTTAAATAACAAAATAGTATACGTATGCATTTAATAATGCAAAGAAAATGTTACTAATAAGTGATTAATAGTCAAGTAAGGGTTAAAAATAACCTTCTAAGTTATTAAAAATAGGCGCTTCTAAATTAGCAAGAACAGGGAACTATAAATGCTGTGACTGCACAACCCTTTCAGTGATGCACCAGAATGAGAACAAAAGATGAGATTACCAAAACGCCAGTCACAATATCTTTGAGAGTATGGGGGTGGGGGCAAGAAGAGACAAAAAATGTAAGAATGGAACGTGAGACATGAAGATAATGAAGATGAAAGTTCCAGAAATGACTACTAACTTACACTACATGTTTCCAAGCAAACAGAAAGTAGAATCTATCACAGAAAGATAAATAGCACAAGAAAAGAGAATACCAGTGTATATAGAATTAATTCCCAAATGTGTTCAAGGAATGAGTAAGATGCTCTAAGACTCTAAACTGACTGATGTTATATGATGAAAAGAATGTAAAAAGTAAATATTTAATCAATTAAAAGTTTCAATACAGGACAATGTTTTCTGCTTTTATCAAAACACACTATAAAAATATACAGGAGGATTAGAACCTTGGCATAGAATCTAAAAATTTATAAATGTAAAAGAATTCTCAATAGAAGAATATCAAATGGCTGAGAAGCATTTAAAGACATGTTCAGTGTCTTTAGTCATCAGGGAATTGTAGTGGAAACTTAAGGGTTTTTTGGAAGGTCGGTTGTGTTAGATGATGTCTTGCTGGGGCAAATATGTAAAGAAGTGTTTTCTTGAAGTGGACACAGGGGAAAGGCTATGGCAGACTCATGAAGGAACATTTGCAGAAGCAGATACAAGGAAAAGGATGTTGTGCTACAGCAAACATGGAAAAGGATGTGTGATAAAAGATTCTTTGCCAATAACATGCGTGTATTGGGCCTTCTATCACTGCATAGCTGAGCTGCATTTTTCAGCACTCCATGGAGAATAATGCCCTAAAAACTACTGGTGGTGTGAAGCAGGTTTTTGCCCCTGTTGCAGACTCAGGCAGATTGGCAGAGTGATGTCAGCTGAGACAGACATGTGCTGAGGAAAGGCAGGTGGAGGACAGGTGATGTTCAGAGACATGTAGATAGTGATGGAGGCTGAGTTTGGCCTGAGTTTGGCCTGGGTTTGGCCTGCTTGGACAGATAAATGCTTGTTGGTGTCCAGTCATTGCTGGTCTTCCTTTCCCTGAGAGAGGCACAGCCCAGAACTTTTCTTAGCATTCCTCTTAGCCTTGGCATCCCTCAAGGTCCCCTCTGCTGCTGACTGGTGCCACAGCTGAGGTCTGACTGTCTCTACTATGTCATGCCACCACTGCTGATAACCTGACTCTACCAAACTGGACGGCTGCAGTATTCGTAAAGTGTTTGTGAGTGACTTGAGCTGTTGCTGCTGACTCCTGTGAATGGAACTGCTGATTTTCTGACAGCACAGATAACATTTGCTCCCAAGAACCCATTCTAAACAGGTCCACTTCCCCTGTATCCTTTCTTTTTCATTACCTCTGGTGGGTGGTGGGCTAAAAGAGAGACATAAGCATTTAAGAACCATCATTAAAAACTGGTTGTGTCCAGTAACAAAAGAACAGACATAATATGCAGTCACTGATATTGGGATGCTAACCCCAGAGGCTTGCACTCCCCCAGAAACAACTCACAAAATGTATGAAGTCCAAGAAATAAAGAAAACAAAACAAAAAAAATATTTACAAAACAAGAAGACTTTGACTATTTCCATGTTGCGTTTTGTTTTGCATGTACTTTAGCTCATTGTAACTATTAGGTTTTCAATGCATACTGTCAAGCCCTTGAAAAAAATCAAGTACTGACTAAAAAATATATTCACATAGTTTTATGTAAAAATTATTTTAATATCTGAAAAAACAGTACTGACAAAAATGTATAATTTTAAGCAAAAAATATTTAAAATCTGTACATTTATCTTTGTTTTGTAAAATAAAGTCGTTTTAAAAAAATACAGAAAATAACAAAATAGTTTCATTTCTATGTTCAAGTACCCATAGTTGTTATTCTCTTAGAATAGGATTCTATGTGTCTGTGATCTGAAATTTATTTTTTATAAATATCATACTATGCCATTATTAAAAAAATAAAAATAAAAAATAAAAACTGGTTTTGAAAAAAAATTAAAGTTACAGAATATGCAAATCAAAACTACTTTGAGATTTCATCTTCCCATTAGAATAGCTAACACCAATAACACAAGTGACAGCTCATAGTGTCAAGAAAGTAGAGCAAGGACAAGAGTCCTCTATTGCTGGTGAGACTGTAAACTTGTATATATGCTATGGAAACCAACCATTGGTTGAGTAAAGATGCCTGTAGCTTATAGCTGAACAGAAGAGAGGTAGGTGGAGCTATGGGTCCTGGGCTTGGGCTCTGAAGAAGAACCCACGAGAAGGAGAGAGACATACTCTGAAGAAGATATACGAGAAGGAGAAGATGCTATGGCATAGGTGAATCATGAGAATATGGCCATGAGAACTGGCCAATTGGAGTAAAAGTGGCCCGGGCAGAACATGTCTAGGTATATCACATAATTATTGACAAGAGAGTAGACAAACTAGCTAAGAGGGTTAATATCTGCCCAGCTGTAGTATATTAAGCCTTATTATAAATACAAGGGTTTTGTGCCTTTTATTTGGAAACTGAATGATTAAAGATGGGGTAGACATCTTCAATTTATGTTTACTATAACAATTGATCTACCTCAAAATCCTGCTATATATTCCTTGGGCATATACTCAAAAGATGATTCATAACACCACAGAGATACTTGGTCAACTATGTTATTGTGAGTTTATTCATAATAGCCAGAAACTGGTAAACAAACAGATATTCCTGTATCAAAGAATGGAAAATCACAACAAAACCATAGTACACTTACACAACAAAGTATTACTCAGATGTTAAAAATTTAAAAAGATCCCAGAAGATGGAAAGATCTTCCGTGCTCATGGATTTGAAGGAACATAATGATTTTTAAATACCAAAAATTGCCACAAGGTTATCTTCTTAGCTCTTGAATTATTAATGTTTTAAGGTCTACGTGTACCACACTCTGAGTGGGTGCTATACACTTGTTGTTGCTTTTTTTTTTTTTTTTCTAAGAAGAACTGAGGTTTCCACTTTTTGGTCTCTCTTTTTTGAGCCACATATGATCTATGAGTTGTTTCTGGGGTGTTCAGAGCTTTCTGGGGCTAGTATCCAATTATCAGTGACTGCATATTATGTCTGTTCTTTTGTGACTGGGTTACCTCACTCAGGATGATATTCTCTAGATGCATCCATTTTCCTAGGAATTTCATAAAGTCATTGTTTCTAGTAGCTGAGTAGTGCTCCATTGTGTAAATATACCACAATTTTTGTATCCATTCATTTACTGAAGGACATCTGGGTTTTTTCCAGCTTCTGCTATTACAAATAGGGCTGCTATGAACATAGTGGAGCATGTGTCCTTATTGTATGTTGGAGCATCCTTGGCGTATATGCCCAGAAATGGAATAAGTGGGTCTTCAGGTAGGGCTGTGTCCAATTTTCTGAGGAACCAACAGACTGATTTCCAGAGTGGTTGTAACAGCTTACAACCCCACAAACAGTGGAGGAGTGTTCCTCTTTCTCTGCATCCTTGCCAGCCTTATTTAATTTTTTTTGTACACACATAATAGTAGAGCAAGGACAAATAGTCCATGCTCTGTCTAAATAGTCCATCTGTTGCTAAGATTCTGAAGCAATAACAGGACCATTTTATCAATCTCCTGAAACCCCATGCAGCCATGCCCCACCCTGTTATTTCACACAGCTTTCCTCGAAACCCTTAAGCCAGTCCATAGGAGGTGTTCAATAATATTTCGAGATAAGAATGCTTGCGGAATGCAGTGTGGGTTTCTAGAACTCCTCTGCACATTGTCCTTCTGTGACACCCCTTTCTCCACTTTCCCATCCTCACCACGTCTAATTGTAACAACCATGAGAAACATTTTTATTGTATAATTCAAGACTGTTGATATGTTAGCATTTCCAATCTCAAAACCTGTTCTTTCCTGGTTGCTATCCCAAGTTTCTATAAGATGCAAGACAATAAAGAGAATGCATACAATCAAATAACTAACTATTGAAATGTTCCCACAGATGTTCCCCATAGAGTGTTTACAGTCCACAGTACACCTCTCTTATCTCTCTAGGGAATCAACTGTCTAGACATAACACTTGGCAGCAACAACACCATAATAATGTTTTATAAAAGAACATTATTTTGTGTTATTGCGAGAGGATGATAACTGTATTGAAGACAAAAGATTTATTTAATTTTGCAACATTAGAAAACTTTCTCTTGCATGCCAGCAAGAGGAAACACAATAGGGTCCCTCTAAATAAATTCCCCAAAGAATTTTATCACAGAAGCCACTCACATTACAAAATGAAATTAGATTTCTGTAGAAAAAAAAAAAGAAAACCTTTAGAGAAGGGCATCTAGAAGACTCTGTTTTCAACATCTTAACTGATTCTTAGACTACAATTAAAGGTGTTAATGAAAAACAAGATCCCACAGCTTCAGCACCTTGCATGCCTCTTGATGATTCATTCTGAAGTAGAATAATATGTTTGTGAAGTTATATTTCACCTTCCCTGCACAGACCCCTGCTTTCACAGGGCCAAGTTGCACTCATTTGCAGGTGCTCTGATATGTGTTCTGTTCCTCCTGCTAGGGAACACATTTATTTATAGGTTATGGCTTTCTGTATTCTATTACCAAATAAGATTCAGAAAAATAATACCTCCAACGTATTGCTAGGAATTTGATATACATGTGTTTCAAACTTGAAGTATGAGTCCTAATTTCAAATGTGATGATATTTGCCTGGTAATAGTGGTAGGTGACTAGATCAGGAGGACTCAGACATTTAATCATTATTCTTATATAAGAGACCTAGGAAAGTTCCTGTAGTCTTCTCCCAGTGAGGACATATAGAGGAAAAACATCATGTTTAACTCATGGTGTAGGCCCTTAGCCTACAGAGAATCTCTTAATGTTGTGGTGCTGCACTTCCCAGCCTCCCAAACTATGGGGAAGATGGCTTGGCATGCAAAGTGTAAACATGACAAGTTGGGTGGAGAGACCCAGCAACCATGTAAAATTCAGGACACAGAAGCATACGCCTTCATTCTGGTGCTGGAGAGGACGAGAGAAGAAACTCCCAGGACTTTCTGGTCAGCCAGACTAGCCAATTAGTGAGCTACAGCTTCAGTGGAAGACGACATCTCAAAAATGAAGGAGATCAACAAAGGAAGAAAACGATCACCAATCCTGGTGTGCCATACAGCCATCTGCATAACTTCCCACACATGTTTACTCTGTATTCCACACACACACATTTACAAGGTGAGAGAAATAAGTTTGTATGCTCTATAAGTCACCTGATCTAGGATACTGTCAAGCACCATAAACAGACAGAAAATGGGTACAAAGAAGGAGGTACCATAACAGATGCTTAGGAATCTGGAAAAGGCTTAGAACTGGGTGTGTGGTAGATGCTTTGAGACACATGGAGGAAAAGCCATGTGTTGCTTTGGTTAGATGGTTTAGGAATCGGAATGGGGCTCAGAAAGGCAAAGTAAGAGGAAGTCTGTTACCAAGTTTTGTTCTCCTTAAAGGATACAGGAGCACCCCTACATACTTGATCGAAATACTGGCAGCAAAGACCATTCTGATGATTTGCAAGTGAAAATAGATAGAGTGCGGTAATGGAAAGTGGAGGAAAAGCTGATTGTTGCTATAACCTTGTGAAGAACTTGGCTGAATCCTCAGCTGTGGATTAGTTTTTTGTAGAAAGTGATACAAGCGAACAATGAAGATTATTTTATTTAGCTGAAACAATTTCAAAACAATGTGGTGAAGGAACCTGACGCCTACTATTTATGTATATTGTTCAGTACCAGCACCACCACCCCAAAACAGAACTTGGGTTCAGGACATGTCCAGTCTATCCTTACTGGAAATATGAACAAGTAGCAGCCATCTCAATGTAAGTCAAACTACTCATTCTGGCAACTGGGCAACGTATGAATCAGCTTTATAAGAGAAACCAGGGAGGCTGGCAATGCAATGGAAGGATAACTCTAAGGATTTTCCAGATGCCTGGGGCTGCTGCCCCTCACATTGTATTCCCACAGTACAAGGCTTCTAGAGTCTGAGATGTTTCAGGGGTGGGACTGCCTGTCTCAAGAAGCTTCTTCATGGGCAGAATGTTAGTCACTTTTCCTGTTGCTGTAATAAAATACCCTGACCACAGCAGCTTAAGCCAGGAGGGTGAACAGGTAAAGGATACGGTGGATTGTAATAGGGAGATCCTGACTGCAGGACTTAAGGGGTCTGGTCCAGTTGTAGTCACAGTCAAGAAGCTGAGAGCGTTTTTGGGTTGCTGTAGCCTTTTCCTCTTTGTTCGGTCCAGGGCTCAAACACAGGGGGTGGTGCTGCCCACTTGTAGCATAGGTCTCTTACCTAGTGAGCTTGATAGGAAGAATTCTCTTGCCATCTAGTGAGAGGTGGTCTGTAGGTCATGTAGGCAATGCATATTTATCCACTGATGAGTCTGTCATTGAATAGGTTGTTGGGAGATGACATCTTGTAAGGGGAATCCTGTCACTAGGTCAGAGGGGCATTCCTTTATAGGGTTTGTGTTGCTCCCCCCTCCCTGACTCTCCTGCCCTTTCTGCTTCCCAACCAAAGTGATGAGCAGCTCTGCTCTTGACAATGTCTCTTCTACCTATAAAGGTCTGCTTCAACAAAGCTTAGAAATCGTGGAACCAAGATATAACTAGAGTCTGAGACTGGGAGAAAACATAAACTCATTGTCTTGTTAAGGTCCATATGGTGGACTCTCTTTCACAATAATGAAAAGTGAGTATATGTTCCTATCACGGTAACGAAAACATGAATCTTCGGACATGTAATAACCCTACCTCCTTCTTCAATGTGAGTGAGGCAATTGTATGTTATGATTACTGGGTAATATTTCTATTTTGGAGTCTCATCTCATTTCTTACATTGTATCTCTTTAAACTAAAGCGCACAATCAAATAAGCAATAGCAGTGAGTGTCCTTGGAGATTAATTCAACACACCTAAAAAAAAACTCGGCAAAGATGGAGGATTTTCTAACTTTTGAAGATTAAGGTTTTATTAATTGTGACATGCCCTTTAAATAGATTCCAACAAAAGAGGTAAGTCTGCAAAGGGGCTTTAAAAAAAAAAAAAAAAAAAACAGGAAAAGTTTCAAGTGCACAGTCAGAAGGTTTTAATAAATCTAAACAAGTTCAGTGTCAAGCAAAAGGTTAATGTATACGTCTGTGAAGACCACCATTTGACTAGATGTGCATGCTTTGTGGTTTGTTGGGACTTTATTATATAAACTACACTTTGAGCTTTCTACCTTGTAATTATGGTAAGTGTTATTTGTGAAAGTTTCTTCAGCTTATTGGAATTTTGCTTCTGCAGCTGGCAGCAATTATAGACTCAAAGACCACCAGAAATAATTCTGCAGCCCCCTTTGGGATATGTAAGCTTGCTGTGAACAGTTCAGAGGATGCATACAGGAATACTATACTCTGATAATAAACAAAACCAGGAGGAACGTTATTTTTTTTTCATTAAAACAGTTGTGCTCATAAATGATTGAAAAGACAAAGAATTCTACCGTATGTGCAACTTTATCTGAAATCAGAGCCCTTCTGTGTGGAATGTTGAACAGCGAACCTACCACTTCACATGGAATTACTGACTCCCATGCCTTGGCCTTACATTCATGTAACAAAGCAATTTCCATATGAACAGCCACAAACATTTCTGGCTTCAGTTGTTAATCTCCCATGAAAAATTACTTCCATACTATTTTTAACTTGTATATGACAATGATTATCTATTTGTCTCTGAAGCATGAAAGCTGCCACAGTGCCCTTTCTAATGTATGTCTGGACTATGCTTCTCCCATGTCCTTGGAAAAATAATGAAAAATTTCTCCTAAGAACAAAATTGAGAAGCATGATGATTTCCTTTCTAGTGGCTCTTTCTCTGTCTCTTAAATTTTTCTGAAGTGGACACAATTCTCAAGAACTGGACTCTTGGACTAAAACATAGAAGCCTCTGGTCTAAAACCATATAAACCTATCCAACTTACTTCAATGCAGAATGAAACTAAAATTTTTGTATGATTTTTATTGATTGTGATAAGTCAACTCTAAAATTAATAACTATGTGGTACAATAATTATTTTAGATTTGTAAACAAGACAAATAAAGTTTTTAATGCTAACTGTCTTACCCTAGTTTGCAAGGCAAATAATTGTAGTCTTGAGCATTACATTTTTCTTAATATGAATTCCTAATAAAGTTTAAAAATTAAAAATGTTTCTATGTATGTGTGCTTCTGTGAGTATATGCATATCACCTGTATGCAGGACCCTGAAGAGTGCAGAAAATCACATAGGACCTCCTTGGAACTGAGTTATAGACTGCTACAAGGCACAATGTGGGTACTGGGAATTGAACCTGGGCCTTCTGCAAGAACAGTAAGTACTTTTAGCAAGAGAGGCATCTCTATAGCTGTAGTATAGAACTTTGAATCCATAGATAATTTTGTTTGTGAATCTATATTCTCTCCTTTGCGAAGTTTGAAAATGAACCATTTACAAGGTATATTGACTCCAAATATGTAGCTTCTAATAATTGTAAGTTAATACATACAAATAATAACACAGGCTTTTGTACTCTTAAGAAACTTACAGTTCAGTGTGTCAGGCATTTTTATTTTCATAATGTCTTGTATATTTGTGTACATGTGAACACATATTCATGTATGTGATGTACATGTTTCTATGGGTGGGTGCACATGAGAGTGTGTGTGGGAGAGAGAGAGAGAGAGAGAGAGAAGGAGAGAGGGAGAGAGAGAGAAGAGAGAGAAAAACAGAGACAGAGGAGGGTGCTATGTCTCTTTCTGTATCTGTATGTGTAAGCTTGAAATCAATGTCAAATGTCCTCCTACTTCTTTTTCCCCCACAGAGACTCTTCTGCTGAACCTGGACCTCATTAATTCCATAAAAGTCGCTGTCCAGTGATTCCCCAGGAAGACACCCCTCCCCGTGCTTAGATTGTAGGCATTCACATCTGTGGCATTAACATAGATTCCAGGGTCAAACATGGATCCTCATGCTTGTGCAATAAGCACATGACCAACCGAGCCATCTCCCCTGCCCTTTTCCCATAATAACTTCCCATCATGGCTCCTATTATTATGACCCCATTATGGCAAATACTGGAAGATTAGCCCATCAGCAGTAAAGACGCAAGAAAGAAAGGAGGTATTCATTGCAAATTAGGACTTAGGGAACAAAGTGGGAAGCGTTATATATACATACATATACATTTACACAGATTTTTTTTTTTAGATCGTCTGACTAGAAAGTTCAGGCTAGCCACTAGGGAACTCTTTTTTTTTTTTTTAAATTAAACAAATTTATTTTAAAAAACAGAGATAAATGTACAGATTTTAAAAGAATTTTTTATGAAACTATATGAATATATTTTTGTTAGTATTTGATTTTTTAAAAGATTTGATAGAATGCATTGAAAACTTACTAGTTATAATGAGCATAAAATAAATATAAAACAAAATGTAACATGGAAATAGTCAAATTTTTCTTCGTGTGTAAAGATTAAACCTAATAGGATGTATATTTTACTAGCAATTTATGCTATGAACCACAAAAGAATTTGGTCAAGTTTTAAACTTTCAAACAATTAATTTAAAATATATATTATAGACAATAAAATGTTTTATTTTTCCTATTTTTCTTTGATTCAAATTTTATTTTTTTATGTTATAGTTTTGACTCCCCTAACTTCTCCCAGTGCCTCCCTCCCTACCCAAATTCAAATCCACATGCTCCCAACTCTCCTTACAAAACAGGCACCTAGAGAGTGACAAGGAGATAAAGCAACAACAGCAGACAGACGTGAATGGGATGAAACAAGCAAAAAAAACTGAAAATAAGAGTCAAGTCAAAGCCTTACGCTATAGACCTGGGGACACATACAGGTTCTCACACAGAGGAATCACACAGAAGCAAAACCTCAACCCATAACACATATGCAGAGAAAATGTAAGGATAAAAGGGAAAAAAAAGAAAACAAAAGCAAAAAAATCTGATGCAGGAAAAGGTTATCTATGGACCAGGAAAGAGGCCAGCGGCAGAGAGCGTAAGTGTAACGTTTAGATCTTGGACTTCTCAGACACAGAATTATAAGAAATTTATGTCTATTATTATAAGTCACTTACTATATGCTACCTTTTACAGTAAAGTTCAAAGACTGAAATACCTTGAGAAGAACAGACCTTTATTCCTTATGTGATATACTTTTGTATTTTAAAAATATATGACTAAGGAAGGCTTGTGGTTTACCTTTTTAGACTGATAATATCAAATACATACAACATTCAAGATCAGACACTCAAAGGAGAGTTAGATGTTAGAGGCAGGTAATCGGTAATTGTCCCTCTGTTCACAATGACTGAGAATTCTATACAGTTAGACATGGAACATGCACACGTGTAACCACAGTCCTCCAAGGCTGAGATGGAAAGGCAACACATGAAGCATATCTCGCCGCTCAATATATTTCTTATCTTAATTTCCTGTTGTCATTCATCAACATTGGACTCAATTTTCCTGTCATTTGAATGAACTTCTGCTTTGATAGAGATAAGTTTGTTTGTATGTATATGTGCATATAATTGTATGAAAGCATATATGGAATAGTATATATGCACATAAATGGTTAGAAATATGTATTTATTTATATATGTGTATGTGCATGTCTGTGTATATAAGCATATAAAAAGTACAGCTAATAATTCTGATCTAAAAGTAACTGGTTCCCTTGCTTTTTATCGTCATTCTGTACTTAATATGAAAACATTCTAAGATGAACTGCATAGCATATGCTCACAATTAAAATCTTGCACAAAATCTGAGCACAGAGTTCTCATTAAACCAGGGAGGCCTTATAGAAACTCTAGGAAAATATCGTGTGAAAATTATCACAGCAGAAGTTTTGTTGTGTTTTGAAATGACAAGAGGAAGATAACACGAATATTATGACAGCAAAAGAAGCTGCCGGCCGTGAGGGTCAGCAGTTAGCAGGCCATGTCATTCACACGTCATGTCCGTCAGACCACAGGTGTCACAGATCTCACAGGCTGAGTCCTTCACAGCTAAAGAGATCTGTATGGAAACAGACGTGTTAGAGAATGTCTGCTGTTTAGGTACCATCTACAAGGATAACTGTTCAGACAGAAGGCTCCTCTGCGGTGCCCATTAACTATCTATGCGATGGTAAAGTTGGCAGAAGTGTCTTAGCTTGAGATGAAGGGAATGTTACAGCTAAGTTAGATTGTAATCTGAGAACTGAAAATACAAGTGAAAAGTACCTTGACAAATACTAATGCAGAACTGATTCACCCACCCAAGAGCTCTGACTTGATCATCAGAGGACACCCTAATTACATCACATCTTCATATCTACCTGTACTAATTTCTGTCTCCAGCCCTACTGGCTATTAATGAGAGTTCATGAGAATTGTAATCTTTTATAAATATCAGCTCCAAAGCATAAAGACAAGGAAAAATGCACGTGGTGACATTGAAATGCTTTTTGTGTTGCTAAATCATTTAAAGGAATGTGCTTTAGCATTGTCTTCTGTTTTGAAAATATAAGGACTAAGAATCCTTAGTTAAAATACTAATCATCCACATCAAAAGCCCATTTACTACTACTCAGTAGGAAGCATTAGATGTGCAGCTGAGAAAGAGGCAGCAGGAAGTTTGGAGAGGAGAGCCAAGAGGAAACAAGAGAGGCTATTCAAAGCTGCAAGGTGGTACTGTCTTGGTCTCTGCAGGTGAGTGTCAGTCTCTCAGCTTCTATTTTCCTCTCCCACCCCTACCAGCTAAGGGAGATGACAGGAGGTGACCCAGCAACCCTTGGACGTACTTGCCAAATGTGCTCAGGTTTAATGGCACAGCTGAGCATGTCCTCATCAAATACAGACTAGGGAGTTGGATGCTCATGCGAATTCCACCACTGACACTTTGACACTATGGAGCAGAGGGGAAGGAAAATGAAAACTTTGAGCATTTATAATCAGATGATATTAGACAGATTTTTTTCTCTTGAATTAGAATATATGTATTGCTTAGCCCATAAAAGGAGTACATATTAAAAAAAACATTAAACATTGAAAGCAGAAGGAGAAATGCTTCTTTTGTAGTAACTATAATGCAATCTCCAATACAATCAAATACAGTCGAAAGTTAACAAAATGGGATTTTTTGGATTTGTTTTTCTTTTGTTTTGTTTTGATTTTTGTTTGTTTTGTTTTGTTTTTTGAGACAGAGTCTTATTGTCATGTAGTTTAAGCTGGCCTAAAAATCCTTATTTAAATCAGGCTAGCCAGAACTTATAGAAATCTTCCTGCCTCTGTCTCCTGAGCTCTGAGACCAAAGGCGTGTACTACCAAGTGACTCAGACACTTGCCATATTCCTATCTAGGGTTTTGGCAAAAAATAAAAAGTTGCAATCCTTTTCAAGAGCAGACTATCTGTGATGAGCTGCAGAAATGTGCTAAGGGTGACGGACAAATTTAAGAGCACATTATAAGACTGTCATTTTGGGTTCTGTTAAAACAAGTCAAACTATTACTTTGATTAAGTGCACTCAAGACAATATTATAAAGGCTAAAGGCACAGCATAAAAGTGTAATTACCGTAGATGTTATTCATAAATCTACCATGCTAATGGTTTTAAGAAGAAAGGTCTTACATGCATTAGCCACACAAATGACTGCATGGAGACATAAAGAAATAAATCAGAAAGTGGTGCCGCCTTGGCTGAAGAAGCAGGATGTAGAGACAGCCGTGAGTGTCTCTTTGGCCCACTATACACAGAATCAGTTCCGCCTTTCTGTGGAGCAGTGTGAGAGCCACAGCCACAGAGCCGTTCAATTTACTCTAACACAGTCCTTTCTCACTCTCCAGTGGTGTTTGCATATTGGGCAGAAATAATTAAACATGCTCTATCCCTTATACACCTCTTTCCATAAACAAGAAAACATGCCTATTTATAAATTTGCTATTGTTTGCTAAACATGAGAGTGTATGCACACAATCTTAGGAGTTGCTGTAGGCCAGTGGGATAATCAGTAATTCAGGGTTGATGTCAACTACATAGTGAGTCCAGGGCCAGGGCGAATTATATGAAATTCTATCTCCAAAGTTGAAAATAGAAATTTTATCATTTCTAACAAATAGAACAGGTTTGATCATTAACGGACTGCTGAGAAGGAATTACTTAAATCAATCTTATCATTAATTGATTTAAGGTGTCAATATTTGAAGGGGAGGTGATGAGCACTTAGAATGCACCAGGCATTAAAGATAAAGACCATTTCATTGAATAAAGAACCAAGACAAGCAATGCCTAGAAGTACCTAAACATCAACAATGCACAGGAATATCTAAACAGGGAGAATACCAGGAACAGCTAAATGTGAGTAATGGGGCTGATGTTAAGACCAAGCATACGGCACAGGCTTCACATTTGGGTGTCTGTGGCATCAGGATGCCATGTTCCAGTCCAACCTAGGCTACACTGCTAAACTGCATATCAAGAAAACAAAACCAATACAAAAGCAAAGCAAGACATATGCCCATCCTTTGCTGAGCCTTCTGGCATCTAACCAGTGTCCTATTTCCTTTATATTCTAATGGAATTTCTATTTTGGTCCAGAGATGAATAAACTGCTACCCTTGGAACAAATCTTTGCCACCTAGTTCTCTAAAGAAACTGTCACTTGAAACAGGGCCACACATTTATGATGTGCTCAGCTGCTTCTGCATTGGTGCAGCAGAGGCAAGACCCAAAGCCATGTATCTTCTCCCTCTCTTAAAGAGGAAAACAAAACCACTGCACAGCCATCAATAACCTTCCATGTTAAACAAACCACTTGTGGAGTATTTAATCAACATTTAAATCATCTTCTCTATGTCATTGAAAACTAACTTTTCCACACTTTCTTCACTAATTCATATAGATACATATTGAGCTAACAGCAGTACAGCAATGCTAATGTAGTAAAGAATAAAGATAAACAAATAAAAATGTTAAACACAAGAGAGTTAAGTGAATTAAATGTAAAAATTAAAGTGGTATATTTTAAAAGGCAAATAAAAATGGTACAACTAGTCTAAAATGAACTATAATTTTATCCTTATCAGACTACTTATCATTGTGGTAGGATATTTCAAAACACTAGAAATTTCATGAGAAAAACTGCAAGTTTGGCCTGGAGGTAGCAGCCTCTGTAATATCCCAGCTACTTAAAGACTGAGTGTATCTAACTGCATGGGCTGAGCAGCTTTACACTATATCTGAAAGTCTCAGATGACAAGAAGAGATGACAAGGCACCTTGACAATAGAGTGAGTTCAACACCATGGTAGACAACACAGTGGGTTCTTGTCTCAAAATGTAAAATGTCCAAGGAGGACTGAAAGATAGTTCAGAAGCAAAACATTTAGCATGCCGGAGACTTTAGATTTGAATCATAAACATTAAGAAAAACATTTACATCATTGGTTTGTATGTAAATCAGGCTAGCTTACAAATATTCATTTATATGTTTTTCAAGGTTAGTTATTCAAGTATATACTAATTTTCATAAAGAATCTTATTTATGTGTATAAAAAGTCAAAGAACCCCAATGTTTTGTATTCTTGATGATTTCAATGTCAAAGAACCATATTTTATATGGAAAAGTTACTTCTTTTAAAAATAAAAGTTATATTTTGTAGTAAAGAGATTATTAAAAGACTATTCTGAAATATATGGTATTCTAAATATAGATATTAGCAAACCTTTTATATCTTCATCTAGTTTTGGTCAGACAACTGCCCTATAATATGTCCCACCTCTTTTTTTAAAGATTTATTTATTTTATGTACATGAGTACACTGTAGCTGCCTTCAGAAGAGGGCATCAGATCTCATTAAAGATGGCTGTGAGACATCATGTGGTTGCTGGGAATTGAATTCAGGACCTCTGGAAGAGCAGTTAGTACTCTTAACCACAGAGCCATCTCTCCAGTCCTTCCCACTTCTTAATGAAAAGAAAAAATCTGTTATGTCTTTCTTCCTATATTTTATATTTAATCATTAATTCTTTCAACCTCTTTCGAGATCCTTTCAGATTATTCAAGTAGAACATCTATAAATTAAGTATAGAGGTTTAATAAATCTCTGAAGAATAATTTATAATTGAAATTCTATCCTGTGTTAAATTTTAATGAAGTCTCAGTTTACTTTGGGATTTGTGGTACATTTGTGCATTATCAAGCCACAATGAATCTCCATACTCTCTCAACTACAGCTCAGTTTCCTCTTTTCCGCAAAAGGTGAAAAATCATTTCACTATGGTAATTTAAAAGTTGTCATTAAATCCTTCTATTTCAGGAACAAAATAAGTATAGTGCATTTTATAACTGCATGGGCTGAGTGGTTCATAGTTGACACTCACAGATGACAAATACTTTTGGGTAAAAGAATATACTTATTTCTGGTGATTTGCGAAGTCGATATTATATTACAAGAAACTGAGAATCATTTCTAGCACTTAAGAAACAGCATCTAGAATAAGTATCATGGTTAAAATGTATATGTTCAAAACCAAAGGAAAAACTCTTCCTTTGGGGCTGGAGAGATGTGTCAGCCAACAGTTAAGAGAACTGACTACTCTTCCAAAGGTACTGAGTTCAAATCCCAGCAACCACAGGTGTCTCACAACCATATATATTGTGAGCAGATGCCCTCTTCTGGCATGTCTGAAGATAGCTACACTGTACTTATATATAATATATAAATAAATCTTTTTAAAGAAAAAGAAAACTCTTTTTTCTACAAGTAGAACTCTTGAAGCTACTGGATACAGAAATGCCTGCTTCTCTCTAGGTGATATAAACTTCATAATTGAGATAAGAAAACAAACACTTAACTGAAAGTGTCCTGCTTTACAACAATTTCAGGACTATTAGAAACTTGATAGAAATTCAACACTGGGAAAGCACCAGCGTTCCACATATGGACCCTGGAACAGATGCATTTGATCCAGGGCTTTATAAAATGCTGTTTTTCGGCACCTGGAACAGCAGAGATCAAGGGACACAGGCCTGGAGAGAATGCGCTGTGAGTAACCAAAGAAGAGAGAAGACTATGCAAAGGCCCTCCGGTTGGTTCAGTGGAGCCTACAAGGAAAGAGCCTACAAGGAAACAGAACTTCAGACCAATCTCCCTTATGAACATTGATGCAAAAATACTCAACAAAATCCTTGTAAACTGAATCTAAGAACATATCAAAGTGATCATTCACCATGATCAAGCAGACTTCATCCCTGGGATACAGGGTTGATTTAATATAAGGAAATCCATCAACCTAATCCACCATACAAACAAACTCAAAGAAAAAAACCACATGGTCATCTCACTAGATGCTGAGAAAGCATTTGACAAAATTCAACAGCCCTTCATGTTAAAAGTTTTGGAAAGAACAGGAACTCAAGGCCCATACCTAAACATAATGAAAATAATATAGAGCAAACCAGTAGCCAACATCAAACTTAATGGTGAAAACCTTGAAGCAATCCCACTAAATTCAGAAACTAGACATGTCTTCCCACTCTCCCCCTACTTATTCAACATAGTACTTGAAATCCTGGCCAAAGCAATTAGACTGCAAAAGGAAATCATAGGGATAAAAATTGCAAAGGAAGAAGTAAACATATCACTATTTGCAGATGACATGATAGTATACTTAAGTGACCCCAAAAATTCCATCAGAGAATTTTACAGCTGATAAACAACTTCAAAGTGGCGGGATATAAAATTAACTCAAACAAATCAGTAGCCTTCCTCGACTCAAAGAACAAACATGTGGAGAAAGAAATTAGGGAAAAGATACCCTTCACAATAGTCACAAAAAATATGAAATTCCTTGGTGTGCCTCTAACTAAGCAAGTGAAGGACCTGTATAAAAAGAACTTCAAAGCTCTGAAGAAAAAAGTTGAGGAAGATCTCAGAAGATGGAAAGATCTCCCATGCTCATGGATTGGAAGAATCACCATTGTAAAAATGGCCATCTTACCAAAAGCAATGTATAGATTCAATGCCATCCCTATCAACATTCAAACCCCATTTTTCATAGAGTTGGAAAGAGCAATGTGCAAATACACCTGGAATAAGAAAAAAACCTAGAATATCAAAATGCATCCTCAACAACAAGAAAACATCTGTGGGAATCACTATCCCTGACCTCAAGCTATATTACAAGGCAATCGTGCTAAAACCTGCATGGTACTGGTACAGAGATAGGCACGTGGATCAATGGAATAGAATAGAAGATCTAGAAATCAGCCCTCACACATATGGTCACCTGATTTTTGACAAAGGTACTGTAAAACATTCAATGGAAAACAGACAGCCTATTCAACAAATGGTGTTGGTCCAACTGGCGCTCAGCATGCAGAAGATTGAAAATAGACCCTTTCTTATCTCCTTGTACAAAGCTCAAGTGCAAGTGGATCAAAGATCTCCAGATTAAATCAGGTACATTGAAACTATTAGATGAGAAAGTAGGGTAAACCTTAGAACACATAGGCACAGGGGAAAATTTCCCGAACAGAACACCAGTGGCTTGTGCTCTAAGGTGGAGAAATGGAATATAATGAGATTGCAAAGTTTCTGTAATGCTAAGGACACAGCCATGAAAACAAAACGGTAGCCGACAGATTGGGAAAAGATCTTTACCACCCCCACATCTGATAGAGGTCTAATATCCAATGTATACAAAGAACTCAAGAAGTTAGACGCCAGAGAATAAAACAATCCTATTAAAAAAATGGCGTACAGAGCTCAACAAAAAATTCTTAATTGAGGAATATCGAAAGGTTGAGAAGCATCTAAGGAAGTGCTTGACATCCCTAGTCATCAGGGAAATGCAAATCAAAACAACCCTGAGATTCCACCTCACACCAGTCAGAATGGCTAAGATGAAAAACTCAGATGACAGCAGATTCTGGTGAGGATGCGGAGAAAGACGAACACTCCTACACTGTTGGTGGAGTTGTAAACTGGTACAACCACTCTGGAAATCAATCTGGTGGGTTCTCAGAAAATTGGACATATTACTATTTGAAGACCCAGTTATTCCACTTCTGGGCATATACCAACATACAATAAGGGCACATGCACCACAATGTTCATAGCAGCCCTATTTATAAGCCAGAAGCTAGAAAGAACACAGATGTCCTTCTGTAGAGGAATAGATACAAAAATTGTGGTATACTTACACAATGGAGTACTACTCAGCTATTAGAAACAATGACTTTATGTAATTCCTAGGAAAATAGATGCATCTAAAGAATATCATCCTGAGTAAGGTAACCCAGTTGCAAAAGAACAGACATAATATGCCATCACTGATAATTCGATACTAACTCCAGAAAGTTCTGAACACCCACAAAAACAACTCACAGGCCATATGAAGCCCAAGAAAATCAAAGGCCAAAAAATGAAAGCCTCAGCCCTGCTTCGGAAAAAATAAATGTATAGCACCCTCTCAGAGTGTGGTATACCTGGACCTTAAATCATTAATAATCCAAGAGCTAAGAATATAGTCTTGTGGCAATTTTTTTATTCAAAGATCATTATGCTTAATTTATACTCATTAAGAAATCTGTTTTCATGTTAAGTTCTGTCCTACATTTACTTTTATGCTTATGGTAACTAGTGGGATTTCAACACATCCTATCAAACCTCTAAAAGACTTAAGTACTGACAAATAATATTCACATAGTGTTATACCAAAATGCCTTTAAAATATGTATATGTACCCCCTTTTTTAAAGTAAAGTTGTAAGAGAGATAAAAATTTTTTTAAATGCTGTTTTTCCATAGCTAACAAATGATGGTCACCCATGGGAAAGTACTAATGTCATTAGGTATAAAACTGCTACTCAGTCTCCCCAGGAGGAGGCACATTAGTATTATGGAATCTATGTGCTAGGTAGTTTTTGTTAGCATGGAACAAATCCAGATCTGACAAGAAAGAGGGAATTGTATCTGTCAGATATATCTTCAAACATCAGTGAGGTTTTTTATTGATTGTTGGTTGATGTGGAAGGCCTCAACCCACTGTGAGCAGTCTCAAACATGGGCAGGTGGTCTTCAGATACATGAATATATATATAAATATAGTTACAAACAGATATTAATAGGGTTGAAACACAGTTATGCAACATGAATTGATAATGATTACCTCAAGAATCATAGAGTATCTAACAAAAACTTCAATACCAAACATAGAAAATCTCCTGTCAAGTTGTTGGCCAAGGCAGATTCCAAAAGACATTCAAAACAATGTTGCCATTTCCCTGGTTTGCCTCTTGAACTGCAAAGTAAGATACTTTTGTAGAAGACATGATATATTCCAAGCACAGGACATAAAGGCTCCTCCCTGAGGACTAGCTCTCATAGTATCAGAACGTGTTATGTAAGATGACAAGGGACAAAAACAATCAGTAGTCCTGTTTAGTTGTAAAGCCCATGAACCACATCAGGGACCAACTTAGCAAGACATCCTCAGTGGTGCTACAGTAACACTTTTAAGGATAACCAACAGCTGTATAACTGGCCTTATTAATCTCCAGTGTGTGGGAACATCGAAAACTACATGTGGTTTGTGAGGTCATAGATCCTAAAGGCAAACCCATTACTTAGATTTTCTAAACCAGCATCATTTGGAACTGTACTCTATATATTCATTCTTACCATCACAGACAAGTGTAGTACTCAGTCCTCACTGAGGACTCTTCTTTTTACAAGATATGAAGACAAACATCTACACCTGGTTAAAACACACACAATAAGTGTAATAGAGTAGACAGCTGCAATTAGTATGTCTACAAGGAAACCTCTATACCTAAGGCTCAGAGAACAGCATGGTAGAGAAGGCACAAAGATTATAGGAGTCAAAGAAGCAGGAAGCCTGCTGCTAGATCATGTCTTGTAGATATGATAAGAAAGCTACATTCATGGAGTCTCAATGTTATACCTGACTAAAGAAGACTAGCAAATGACACCACCAGTTGACATACCAATATGTGTGGGAAATATTTCACCAGGCCCCGGTCTCAGACAAAGAGCTATAGGCAATCAATGATTGTGGAGGAAGAGTGAGTCAATCAGGAAGAAAAAAACCAAATAGGTTAATCAATGCCAAGAGGTCAGCCATATACATACATACATACATACATACATAATACATATAATATATATAACAACAGTAATGTATAAAAATGAAAGAAAATGAGGTTATGAATCTGAGAAAATAGAGTACATGATAGGAGTTGTAGAAGGAAAAAGATGGGTGTAAATTATATAAATATCGTATTTCTGCAATGAAATATAAAAAATCCTGCCAGGTATGATGGGGCACATTTTTTGTTATAATAGTTGAGAGGGAGAGGAAGGTGGATGTCTCTTCAAGTTTAACCTGACCTACATAGTGCATTCCAGATAGCCAGGAATTCATGAGACACTATTTCAAAAACAAACAGACAAAAAACCAACAACAGATAGTAATAAATATAGCCAAGAAGATGAAATTTTGTACATTAAGCATTATAAAACCCCGATGAAATAATTTAGAATAGCATAAATGAAAGGAATACAATGTTCATGGGATTGAAGAGTAGTTTTCAAGTGTCTAAACAACCCACAATTATAAAAAGAGTTAACATAACACCAACCAAATTGAAATGGTTGTTTTCAATGAAAAAGAAAATCTTAACATTCATATAAAGCCTGAAAATACTTTTAGTGGCCAGAGTGGCCTTGAGCAAAAGGAACAACCCTGGAGACAGCGCACATTTCAGTCATTGCAAATCTGCAGTAATATAAACAATATAGCAATTGGCAGAACACCAGGAATAAAGATTGGTGAGACTAAATGAATCACGCAGAAATAATGTGCATTCACCATCATTTAATTGGTCTTCCACATCAATGCCAAGAACACATTGAAGAAAATAGTTCCTTCATTTTATGGTATCAGAAAAATGATTTATACTCATGTGTAAGAATGAAATTGGGTCTGCATCACACAACAAATAACACAGTACATTGAAAATCAAGACCAAAGCATATAAATTCAATCTTTCTGACATTTGTTTGTGCACTACATTTTGTTTCTACATCTTTTAAATCACAGGCAAAAATAACAAAACAGAAAAGCAGAAATGAATAAAATTACAAAGTTTTTGCACAGAAGAATAAATGAACAGCCTGGTGAAGACAACACCACAAAACGAAAGGCAGTGTTTGCAATTTTCTCATTTTATAAGGAATTTAAATCCAGTACATAGAGGAAAACAAACAAACCTCCACAAATAACTGACTAAAAATGTGCAAAGGCTGGGGAAATTTTTCAGAATAGATTATTAATGGCTCAGGCTCTAAAATCAACAATTGACCATTGAGACCTCATGAAACTGAAAAGCTTCTGTAAGGCAAAAGGACATTGTAAATAAGACAAAACAACAACCTAAAGATTAGAAAAATGTCTTTACTAAACC
Organism: Micromys minutus; assembly: GCF_963924665.1. Lineage (NCBI taxonomy): Eukaryota > Metazoa > Chordata > Mammalia > Rodentia > Muridae > Micromys > Micromys minutus. The sequence goes on along the minus strand of NC_137969.1, from coordinate 182,473,253 downwards.
TACATCAGATAGAGGGCCAATATCCTAAATATACAAGGAACATAAAAAATTAGAATCCAGAAAACTAAATAACCTAATTTTTAAAATGGGGTACAGAGCTAAAAAGAGAATTCTCAGCTGAGGTATGTCTAATGGCCAAGAATCACTTAAAGATATGTTCACCATTCAGAGTCATCATCATGGAATGCAAATCAAAGCAATACTGAGATTCTTCCTTATACCAATCAGAATGGCTTATACCAAAAAAAAAAAAAAAAAAAAACAAACAAACAAACAAACAAACCCAAAACATTGCAGGTATAATTGTAAACTCTCTGGAAAACAATTAGTGGTTTCTCAGAAAAATCAAAACACTTATACTTAAGATCTAGTTATACCAATCCTGAGTATATACCAAAAGATGCTACACCATATCACAAGGACACATGCACCACTATGTTCATGTCAGCTTTATTTGTAATAGCCAGAAGTTGGAAGTAACCCAAATGCCCTTCAACTGAAAAATGAATACTGGAAATGTGGTTTGTTTACACAGTGCAATACTAGCCAGCTATTAAAAACGAGGACATCATGAATTTTACAGGCAAATGGATGAAACTAGAAAATATCCTGAGTGAGATAACCCAGACCCAAAATGACATACATGGTATATACTCACTAATAAGTGGATATTATCCAAAATGTTCACAATATGCATGATACAACTCACAATTCATATGAAGCTTAACAAGAAGTAAGGTCCAAGTGTGCATGCTTCAATCCCACTCAGAAGGAGGAACAAAATAATCAAGGGAGAAAGAGAATGGGAAGAAGAGGGTTGGGGAAAAGGCAGGCAGGATTAGGTATGGGAGAGACAAGAGAGAAGCCCAGAAGGCCAGGAGAATACAAATATGCATCAGTGTGAGGTCAGAGATGGGGAGAACCCCTAGAAAATCTAGACACTGGGGATGTGAGAAGCTCCTAGGACCCAATAGGGGGATGACCTTAACTGAAATGTGGGGAGATGGAACCTGAAGAGATCACCTCTAGAAGATAAACATGGTCCCATATTGAGGGATAGAGTTACCCATCCATCTCAACAGTTTTGACCCAGAATTGTTCCTGTCTGAAGTAAATGGACAAAAATGGAACAAATGTTTATGGAAATAGCATCCAAAGAATGGCCCAACTTGGGATTCATCTCATGTGTAGGCACCAAACCCTGACACTATTATTGATGACTTGTGCTTGCAGACAGGAGCCTGTCATGTTTGTCCTCTGAGAGTCTCTACTAGCACTTGACTGAAACAAAAGCAGATACAGAAGCACATATGGAAGAGTTAGGGACAGGAATGAAGGAACTAAAGGAGATTGCAACCCCACAGAAATAACAACAGTATCAACTAACTAGACCCCTCAGAGTTCCTGGGGACTAAGCAACCAACCAAAGAGCACACATGGGCTGATCTGTGGCTCTGACAGATATGTAGCAGAGGAAAGCCTTGTCTGGCCTCAGTGGGAGGATGGTGTGCTCAGTTCTGTAGAGACTTGATGCTCCAGAGAAGGGGGATGCTAGAGGGGGAAAGAGAGATTGAGTGGGGGGAGGGTGTGTAAGCATCCTCTTAGAGGCAAAAGGAAGAGAGATGGAATAGGGGCTCATAGTGGTGGGACTGGAAAAAGGAATAACATTTGAAATGCAGATAAATAAAATAATTAATAAAAACTGTGCAAAGGACCCATTGATGACATGTTTCACAAAAGAAGACATCTTTGTTTCTTTTTGTTGGATATTTTAAGTATTTACATTTCAAATGTTATCCCATTCCCACTTTTCACATTTCCATCCCCCTTTCTCTGCTTCTGTGAGGATGCCCCACCTCCCACCAACCCACTCCCACCTCTCCACCATGGCATTTCTTTACACTGGGGTATTGAGCCTCCACAAACCAAGAACTTCTCCTGTTGGTGCCAGCCAACGCCATCTTCTGTTGCATATGCTGCTGGAGCCACGTGTCTCCACATGTGTGCTCCTTGGTTGGTGGTTTAGTCCCTAGGAGCTCTGGGAATTCTGGTTGGTGGATACTGTTGTTCTTCCTATGAGATTTCAAACCCCTTCAGCTCCAGGAGGTAAAACACGAAACAGCCAGTATTTCTATGAAAGTGTGTTCCTCATTACCTAGTCACCAACACAGACTGTCCAGGTGCAAAGAGTCCATCACAATGAGAGATGACAATGTTATAAAGAACAGTGAAGAAAAGTGAACTCTTTTATTGTGTTTGTGAAAATGTGTCTTGGAACAAACATGACCAACAGTACAGAAAAGCACCCCAAAATATGACCAGAACTAACACGGCACCATCTTACTTTTTAATTATATGTCTATAAAATGAAATTGTTAATTGAAAACACATCTGCAGACCCAACACCATGGTAGCATTAGTCATAAAAGTTGAGGTATAGAAACAAGAAGAGAATCCATTGTTTGATGGGAGATAATGAAACTGTGAAACAGCATAATTTTCCTAGGAAAAACTGAAGTTCTGCCTGCCATCAGTAGTAACTGGAATCTCTACATAAGATGCAGTTTGGGCCTGTTTTCCTATGGTACAGCAAAATAGATCTGATTACTGACAAAGTTGGGAAGATTGGTTTTGCTTCTTTTTCCTGGTTTGCTGTTGTTTTAACAATTTAGTACCTTATGTCCCATGGTTGCTTGGCCTGTGTGTAGTCATGGCAGGAGGGCGAGGCAAGAAAGCCTTCACCTGCTGGAGAGATGACTCAGTGGTTAAGAGCACTGGCTGCTCTTCCAGAGGTCCTAAGTTCAACTCCCAGGAACTACATGGTGGCTCACAACCATCTGTAATGAGATCTGATGCCCTCTTCTGGTGTGTCTGAAGACAGCTACAGTGTATGTACTCATATACATAAAATAAATTAATAAATTAAAAAAAAATAAAGCCTTCACCTCATGGCCTTTTCTGGTCATTTCAGATCCAAATAGTAGCAGATATTATGTTAAGTAAAATCAAGCAGGCTTGGAAAGACATTGATGTCTGATCTTACCTACATACAGAGAGCATAAACAAAAAATGTAACTTTAGGAACTATGAGTAAAGCAAGAAGTGGTTTCCAGGAGCTAAGCACAGGAAAGGGAACCTGCTGGTTGAAAGTGCAAAGTTGTTAAAGATAAAATTCTGGTAATTCAGAGTAGTGGCTAAAGATGCTGGGTTATTTTGATACTCCCACTCAGTTCAGAGTACTATAAAAGGTCTTTCATAAATGTAAACTAAAGGGAACACTCTCAGAAGATGGGTATGTTAACTACCTTTATGGTAGTCATTTAACAAAGAAGAATATGTAGCAAAACATCCCATAGTACAGCTAAAAACCACACAGAAGTATTTATAAGCTTATATGAAAATAAAGATGTATAAGACACATAAATAAGTAAGATTACAAAGGGAAGAGTGAGAAAATGCACCAGAAGGTGTGATTCCCAAGATTGTCTTAGAGAAAAGGAGAGTCAGACACAGACAATAATTCAGAATTCTCACCTAGAAAATCTGAAGAGAAACTATTCCATGACTATATCATAGTGACTAAAAAGAAAATCCTTGTGACTGAGGATATAGCTAAAATAGTAGTGATTGTTTCACTTTCACTAAGCCCTAGATTTGTTCCCCAGAACTTCATAAGCCACAAACATGGTGGTATAGGTCTTTAATCTAGGAATTTTGAGGTAGAAGCAAGAAGATAAGAAGTTCAGGGCATCTTTGGTTCACAGGAAGTTTGAGGCTAGACTGAAATATTTGAGACCTTATCTAGGAGAAGGAGGAAGAGGAAGAGAAAGATGGCAACAGAAACACAGGACTTGATGAGATAAAAAGGCAGGGCAGGAAAAGAGAATAGAAAGAGAAACGGGGTATAGAAAAACCCCTGGGCATCTATAATTAGATGTGTGAGGGGTGGTCTTTCTTGTCAAAATGAAATAAACATTATTTGAAAACAAGAATATACTCCAAAGTACAACCATGTAAAAAGAGATTCAAGTAACTAACCCACAGTCTGACATAGTAAACTAAACACGGAATTTGCTTAATATTTATATATAGTTCAAATTACTCCAGCTAACAGTCAAATAAGATAATGATAAACAACAAAAACTATAAGGCTATGAAGTTAAAAGTACAAATAATTACATCTAAAACACGTAGAAGTACACAAAAATGTTATTGATGCTTTCTGAAATGCTGAAGCAGATATAAAGGAAATGGTTTGGAATTTTAGTAAGAACAAAATTATTAGTGATCTCCCATTCCACCTCTATGCAATAAGTTCTAAGCCTCAGTTTACCCTTGGGTAATAGTTTGTTGGTGCTTTAGATAAAGGTTTTTCATTGTCATTTGGGTTAAGTAGACTTCTTCTTGCCTTATTTCCTGAATTCTGTAATATTAAAGGGAACATACACTCTGTCTCCAGGAGTAGAATACAATATGCATCATTTAACAAATACATTTAACCAAACTGCCATTTACTTGGTAGAATGAAGTCAATAATTCAGGACCCTATGCTTTGGGTTATTTCAATGTTTCCAGTATTTAAATCCCTCAAAAACAAATGGTGGGAGACAGTGTAAGCCAAGAAAAAAATGCATGACATGCATACATGAAAAAAATATAACAACCACCATTTATTAACTTTTGCCCCTTCTATACATACAACATTTGTCTGGTGCTATGTGCATTAAAACAGAAATTTCAGCAAACCAGAAATTATCACATAAAAGACTTTACTCAACAAAATATATTCAGTTCCTTCAATAGAGAAGTGTCTAAAAATTATTAATTTAAAATAAGACACAAAACTAAAAAGAGAACATCATAAGGATTCATGATCTGTGGTGACTTGCTTTTTAAAGTAATGATAACTTTTAAGCAAAAGGCACTCTGCTTGTGGGGTGGAAATACTGTCCATTGTTTTCTCAAAATTAGCAGGTGTATTGGCTCTGTCTATTTTAGGGTGCACACATGAGATTTCATCATGAAGGTATTTTAATTATAAAAATCCCAATAATTATCCTTTATCTGCTTAAAAATTCTGAATATATATTTGAAGATCTCTATGAATATTGATGATCTACGCTCATATGGACACGTACTTCAAAAAGAATATTGTACATCCTCTATGAACTTTTAGATTAAAATATATTCGATGGTTTTATGGTGAACAGAAAGCATTCATCTCTAAAAGGAGAGAACACAAAGAGTAAAATATTTTCCAGAGAAATTTTTTCCTGGAAAATTCTAGTAAAAATTTTATGTAATTTTAAGAGATGTATTATGCCTTTAAAGTGGTCAGAGTTTAGTTTAAAAGGCAGGTATTACATAACGCTCAAATGAAAAGCAATGGACTAACCCCAAAAGCTACATTCCAAAATTTCTTGGAATACAACATTAACGAAGCTCAAAACCATAAATTCTTAATAGCATTTAAGATTCAGAAGAAAGTCAGACACAGCACAAATGATGCTGTACTCCTCTATCCACCAGCACCTTGCACATCACCACAAACAGGGCTAATAAATTAACTAATGAAAAGGCTGCTGAGCTCTTCAAACCAACAGAATGTGAGAGCAGTTAGCATAGCATTTTATGTGAGAAACAGTGGAGCAGTTACCAACTTAAATGTTGTGAAATAACAGGAATAATGAACATTGTATGATGCAGGTTTAATGTTTATATTGATGGTGTTGAATAGAATATATTTTATATGAGATGTAAAATGATATATTATAAATGAATTTGAAATGAAAACTCCCACAATTTTTATACAAATTTTAAAAGCCTCAAGTTATCCATAATTACTCCTTAGTGAGAATCTACAAATGTGAAATGGGGACTTTGAGACAACTCGACTACCTTCCTTATTGTGAATTAGAAACAACAGCATTGTTCAAAAGATTTACTCTCATTATTTTTACTTACTTCAATAAACACTTAAATGTTAGCAATATTAGCATTAAAATATGACCAAAATAAGGTTAGCACACTATAGAAAAATACTGAATTTCTCTGTAAAGATTCAAACAAAGGAATCATATGACTAATTTTTTCTTTAGTTAAAATAAAAAAGCTTAGCCTTAGTTTGATGTCATAAACACACTTTTAAAGATCATTTCCAATGCATTAGGTATTCTACATAATAGCTAAAATTGCACGTGAAGTATGAATAAACTATAAAGAAAAAACAGAACAGAACAAAGCTCAAGTGAACTTTCAACACAGTTCAATCACATTTTAATGAATCACATGAAAAAACAAAGCGTCTTCACCTCTGAATGTGGTTTATCTGCAGGACATAGCATAGCAGGTAACTCTTTAAAACTCTGTGGTATATACAAGTTTTATATGCCTGACAGCACTGTAGATGGAGTCTACAACAATTAGACAGTTGTAGGTTGCTGGGGTGGTTAACTTTGCAGTCTACAGGCTTGTTCCAGGCAGGACTACTAATTTGCTTAGCAGCTTGCCTGGCACCTTCTCATACTATGGGAGGTACTTTTTAGGGAAGAGGCTTCTAGGTCAGATCCATCTCTCTACAACTAAAATTTTCCTGCCAGTTCTGAAGGCAACCAACATTGATAACAATTGTGTCTATTGTTTTGGGAGTCTCCTGGACTCCTATAACCAACAACTTGAAGGGAGGTTTCCCATGGTTAGCAATGGCTTTTAGATAGTCTATGGCTCTGGAGAGGATCATTATCAACCAGTGTGGCATAACTCAATCTCTGTTTCCCATCACTCTGTGTCTCTCTGTGTCTCTGTTATACACACACACACACACACACACACACACACACACACACGCATTATATGTATTTTAAGTCAGATTGTAAAATAATACATTTCCCTGGGGCTTTTTGAGACCTTTATAGTGTTGTTCTTTCCTTTCTCCCTCTAACTCTGTATTATTAACCTCACCCTTTCACATTTAAAGTCCACCCTACAAATTTTTTATTTCTGTCCTCATAGGACCTGTGGCACATCCACCTGTCTAGTGCTCTTTCTCTCCTCCCTCTCCCCATCCCTTTTTTACTTTCCTGGATTCTGTAGTTACTTCAGGTCATCTACTGAAATCCAAAGATTTGGACCTAATGTGTTTGTCCTTTTGGATCTGTGTTATCTCACTCAGTAAAATATTTTTCAATCCCATTCACCTACCTGAAAAAGTGATTTCATTTTTCCCTTAAAGTAGAGCAGAATTCTAATGTGTCTATGTAGCACATTGCCATTATCCATTATCAAATGAAGAACACCTTAGTCACATTTGCTTCCTAAAATGTATGGGTGAGCAAGACTCTCTACTGTAGGATAGTGAGTCCTGTGTATTTGAGGCCTGCAGACTGGTTACCATAGTGACCACATCAGTTTGCAGTCCTACCAACAGTGAATGAGAGTGTCCTTTACTCTTTGTATTCGGCAGCACTTGTTTTCAGTCATCCTGACTGGGGTAAGATGAAATATCAAAATCATTTTAATCTACATCATTCTATTTGCTAAGGATTTTGAATACCTTAAAATACCTTGTTTCTTAGCCATTTATTATTTCTTCCTTTGAGAAATCTCTGTCTAGAAACATATTTCATTTAAAAACAGAGGGAATTTCCTGTTCAAGAGGAAGGAATTCATATTTGGTACTGTAAAACTAGTCAACTACTCACTCCTGGAGGATCACAGACCCTAAAGAAGACCCTCCTACTGCCATCTTCAAAAGCCAACAGGGTTTCTAATTCCACTCTAAATACATACCTTCTTACCTACTACTAAATATAGCTCTCACCCCTTTTATTTCATATCACAAGTGAAGTTACCAGAGAGCACCACAAGTGGTCCAAATGCAGTGACTAGCCAGAATGTAGTGAGTGACTGTTGGATGACCAGTTTACAATTCTATCTACTTACAATTAATGAGAGAAGTTCATGGTAGCAGAGGATGTGGAAAGATCCAAAACCCAGAAGACCAGAAAGCATGCTATGTCTTCCAGGCTTGAGGAAGACATTGCTTGAAATCTCAATAGGTTTGTCTGGAAAAGGCCTGCATAATGAGCAAACCAGTGATGTGCTGTCATATATGGGTGTGGGGGCGATTTTACAAGGCCCAACCTATAGAGAGGCACAGGCTTTAATGGTTTCAGCAAAAAGCAGAATCAGTTTTCCTAAAAGGAGCTCTCTGAGATGTCATCCCATCCTAAATATTCTGCATAAAGATATGGCCATACAGCAACACTAGTAGACTCCGTAGCTTCTGTGTGTGTGTGTGTGTGTGTGTGTGTGTGTGTGTGTGTGTGTGTATAAAGAGAAGATCTATAGACTTATCAGGAAAGCTCCCTGACAAGGTCTTTTAATAATTTGTTGATTTGGAAATTTCCTATGAGGTATGGAATTGTTTATAATATTGAAACAATCAAGCACCTCTAGAGAACCAATTTTGGCTGGTGGCTCAATTTTGTCCAGCCTATATGCTAGAAATTACATTATATTTTTTAAGAGGATAAGAAATAGAATGAAAGAGTGGGTAGGGAAGAAAATAAAGAAAGAGGGAGGAGTGAGGAGAAAATAAGATTATGTTACAGAGATTATGGAAAATTTACAGATCAGTGGTATAATACATATTTTTCTTTTAGTTGAAAATTTTAATTTAGTTAATTTTATTGTTAAATTTATATAATACATAAATAATATAATATATGTGAAAATAAAAGTAAACCACAAGTAACCAAAACTCAGCCACTAACATTCACCGAGCCCAGGTTCATGTGCAATTCTTTCACATACACACACACACACACACACACACACACACACACACACACACACACCCCAAATCTCTATAATAATCTCTGAGTAGCAGGAAAGATTACACAAGATGCTTCAGTGATTCTATTTCAAATTGTTCAATGTGATTGACTGTATTGCGTGTCTCTCACAGAGTGAGCCAAAAGCTCTGGAAGATTATCTAGCTTTTCTTAAAGAGGTACATTATCACATTGGAGAGTAATTAGTACTCTAAATAATAGAAATATTCACTAATTCTCCCTCCAGGATAAACTTTTTGCAAAGCATAATGGAGTAGTAAGCACTGGAATGAAATGTCAAGTCAAATAGGAGCTGAGTGTCCTGCCTTTTGCCTGTAATCCTAGCTCATATGGGGCAGAGATCCCCAATGGAGGAGGTAGAAAAAGACCTGAAGGAGCTGAAGGGGTTTTCCACTCCACAGGATAAACAACAATATCAACCAACCAGACCTCCCAGAGTTCCCAAAGATTAAATCACCAATTAAAGAATATACATGGAGGAGACACATGGTTCCAGTAACATATGTAACAGAGGATGGCCTTATCAGACATCAGTGAGAAGAGAGGCCCTTGGCCCTGTGAAAGCTCAATATGCCAGGGTAGGTGAATGCTAGGGTGGGGAGATGGGAGGGAGTCGGTGGGTGGGGAAACACTCTCATAGAGGCTGGGAGGGTATAGGAGATTACAGAGGGAAACCAGGAAAGGGGGGCAATATTTGAAATGTAAGTAAAGAAAATATCCAATTAAAAAAAAAGAGGCAGAAATAATTAAAGCAGGAGGGTCATAACTGAGGGCCAGCTTTGGTTACATTGTAAGTCAGCCTATACTACATGAGGCTGAATGTGTGTGTGTGTTGTATTTTCACCTTTTTATTAAAACAATGCACATTTCACTTAAGTGTAGTTCAACAGAAGAAAAAATTTATGTCATAAGTCCAAAATTATAAATATGACATCCTGTTGAAATAATTCTATGCACAAAGCTTGAGTAAGGTCATGCTGCAAGCAACAAATATCATTGAGTAGCTGAAGTTAGCGGGGCCATGTTTAGCCACTCACACACAGGAATGAACCAGAGCAATATAACATAAAAAAGCATGTTTTAATTTCATGAATTGTAACTATACACACATTTTGTTGAGTCCTGATTAAGTTGTATGCGGTTTATTTCACACAAGTTGACACATTGAATGTGACTCAAGCAGGTAACTTGTCTACTCACACATAATGCATTTAAACTTCTAAGTGTATTTTAATAAACATGCATTGATAAATAGATATAGTCTTAGTCTTTTCAGCTGGATTAAAACCAAGGATTTAATTTGAGGGGTTTGTGTTCTTGGTTTTGTACCAAAATATGATTGTATTATCTACAAGTCTTTTGGTTAATGTGCTCATGTATTAATATTTTACCACTGATCCTTTTTTGAGCATTTAAAAAATAATATTATTATTCATAATGAATCTTTATTACACTAGAACATAAAGCAACATAGCTTTGTATATTCTTTCTTTGTTTTTTTCCCCAAAGATATGAGCTTACTGATACTACCATAAATATTCTACATAAATCAACCATCTTCTAATCTACATGGTACAAAAAGGTTCTGGATACCACCTCCTTACCAAATATACCAAAGATGTAAGTTGACTGATATGAAACAGGCAATAGAGCTCACATGCCCAGTTCAGGGGATTTGTCCCTGATATGCCCTGTTTCCTAAGCATATATAGTAGAAAGGACCAAGTTAGATGGATCAATAAGTTTTCCATTTCACTTAGTGTGAGAAGCTCTGCTCCCTGTGGTCTGACTGTATGTGTGCAGGGAAAAATTTAGATGGCACAGGAACATACTTAGGGTTAACTTGAATTTTTAGGTAAACAGATACCCACAAAGTATTTCTTTGCTGTGTTCCTTTCTAAAATGCCATGGAATTATATTTCTCGAACCTCAAAAGAACCACGTGTGGTTTAATACATAACAGTATTGGTCCAGGTTCAGACTGAAAAACAGTTCTAGGATCATCACCCACTGTTGTTGAATTTCAGTTGCTCTGTGTAAATAACCTCCACTGCTATGTCTGTCAGCCAATACTTGGCTAACTTTATCCCCCACACCCCATGTACTTTATCACCAATTTTCTTGTCTCGTATAGACACTTGCAGCTCTTCCAAAGGGCTGTGCCCAGGAGGTCATTTTCTCTTTAATGACTTGCATAAGTAGGGGGGAAGAAAGTCTAAATATGTTCCTAGACTTGAGAAAAAGGTGACAAGTTTTAGTCACACATAGCATCTACCCTCTAGAGACCACTGTAGTTTTGCATGACACTATAAGGAGCCAGGTGCTTGACTTTTATTGAGGTCACTGTAGAAGGTCACAAAGACACTATCAGACACAGCCTATGCTATGAATGAATTAATAACATGAAAATGCTGCCTTTATGAACATCAGCTTCTAGGTCATTCAGATTGCTTTATTTTCCTTTCTACCAGACCATTGCTAGCCAGAAATCAATCATGTCAAATGATTAAATGTAAGAAAAGACAATAGAGGAGCAAGGGAGTCTAGAACTATGAAAATATTATGGAAGACTAAAATGTAGAAAGTGCCCTGTAGATGGCTGGATCTTCAGTTAACAGTATGCACTGCTTTTGCAAAGGACCCAAGTTCAATTCCCAGCACCAACAACAGGCAGCTCAACAACAGCCTGTAAGGGTAGATTCAAATTCAGGAAAGCCAGTACCTGGTCTTCGCAGGAATTTGTAGCTGTAGTAATGTGTTTGCATGCATATACATACACGCACACGCACACACACACACACACACACACACACATGCACACACACACACACACACGCACACACACACATACACATGCACAAAAACACAATTTAAAATAAGTAAGTCTTTAAAATAGTCATAGAATTTTCACTCAATTTAAAGAAGCCAATTAGTCACCTCAAATGTGCCATAATTTAAGACCAAATGATATATTGTATTGACTTTGCAAACAGCAAAATGAATAACATGATAGAACTATACTTCATAGCAAATTAACAGCAAAAATTTGTATCACTTTTCTTCTTATAACTGTTCTTAAATTAATTACTGTGATAATAGTGTGCAGCAAGGAGTTCCCTAGAAAGAGCAGAGACACTGACAGCTTTAAGGGATGAAGTCTCCTCCTTTTCAGAGAGGAGCATCAGCCCTTCCCAGTTTCCTTCAAGAGAAACAAGTAATAATCTTTTGGCTGCCCTGGAGGTCACTATGTATAATGGGGTGGTGGAGATCTCATGATGATACTCCTGTCTCTGCCCCCTCTCAGTACAAAGACCACAGGCCTGCGCCACCACTCCTCACTGAAAGTACATTTCTTAAGCTTACTCCGGTTATTGACTGCAGCAACAATGTAAAAACAGAATAGAAGAGAAGTAAAAGTAGACTTATACAGAGTACCTAGAAGGCCATCTGAGGCTTGTAAGACTATTCTCTTATGCAAATAATTTGATTCTGAAATAAGGGAGTCATATAAAAGCAAACCATCTAGAAGACCAGTGTAACTATATTAATAATGGTTCTATTTGAATTCTAAATGAAAACACATGCTTTAGCTCCCACACTTAGCTGGTTCCTGTCTGTGAGATGCTCCTCTGCTTGACACCACCACTGTGCAGACAGTGAGCAAGCAAGAAGCATGAGAACTATCGTAGACCCCACCCTCTCCTTTGGCCTGTGGCTCTCCACCGCTCATCAGTTCTGTGCTCAGGTCTTTTGAACCTGCCTTGGATTCTCCATCCTCACTGGAAGTCGCAAGTTCTAGCCAACTACCAAAATGTTTACGTCATTTTCACTTGCACCTAATTCTACTCTTCAGTCTAACAGAGGCAGAAAGCTGTTCTGGAAGAAACCTTTCCAGACAACAAATCAAATCACTCTGTGATGTTCTTCCCGTCTTCTGTCACATACAACTTCACTTAAAAATTGATTGGAACTCTGAAATAATTTTAAAATGCCATGCAAATCATTTCATCCTTTTACATGGTTAGATAAGGAAGGATGGTCATTTCAGTTTACTTGGAATTATTAGAAACTCATTGTTTCTAATTTGGCCACCGATGAATTCATCAATGACCTAATTTAATTACAGAAAAAGATTTTGGAATTACAACAAAGGAAAAGGTGCTATTTGTACAGCTTTATGTATATTATATAGATGAAAACATATACCATAGTTTATAGGAGACATATACTAAAATTTATGGTAAAACTAATTAAAAGCATACCATTTCTTGTTACTTGCTATTGCAACAATATAAAAACAGTAGTGTCATTTAAAATACAAATTTTTCAACTTTTAAGCTTAAGAGACCAGAAGATATTCTAGACAATGATTGGGAAAGATTACATTGCAAAGTAAATTCAAAAGGTAACTTTGTGTACTTCTGGGTTTTTTTCTGTCCCTGGATAGGCCTGCTGACTACCGTCTTCACAGTAGAAGTCCACCTGCTTCATTTTTCTCATCTCATTCTACATCTGCACTGGCAGAGCTCCTCATGCCCTTGACCCCTCCAGTCTACCACCTTGTGTTTTTCTTTTGTAAATGTAGGTACAGGGCGTAGAAGCTGGTGTAGAAACATTGACTGAGGCCTTCAGTGATAAGAGTATTCCTTTCTGCAACCTCTCCAGATACTGTACTATTGTGCTCATACAGAGTCTCCCTTTGAAATCCTAAATTTCTTTTTAGTAGGAAATGAAATCTTGAACATAAAAAGATTTCTAAATCGGCAACAGTACTTTAGAAAAATAAACTATTTGATAGCAGAAAAATCTCCACCATGGCTTTATATGTTTTACACTATTACCTCTCTTCATTCTTTGAGACAAGTTCTTGCAATGAGGCCTGGTTGGTCTGGATGTGGTTGTAGAACAGTCTTGCATCTAATTCACAGAGATCCATCTGTCTCTACATTCTGAGTGCTTATATAAAATGTGTAAGAGAGTAGCATATTATTCTTTCGTTTAAAATTATTCTCCCCCCCCCCATTTTGTGGGTATATAAAATGTGTTGTAAGAGCATCGTATGCTGTGGGCAAATTTATAATGTCATAAAGTAATAGGACATAAAATTTGATGAACAAGTTTTACCTTCAAAAATCTCTTAGTTGAACATGAGCAATTACTATGTGAGATTTCATTAAACTAAAACCTGTACAGTAACAAATACTGTCATTCAAATAAGTAGGCAATCTATATGATGGGAAAAGTATGGATTAGCTATACAGAGTTAGTGTCTATAGAGAGTTAGTGTCTAAACAATGTAACGAACTCAAAAAATTAAATGTCAAGACAATGAACAACTGAACTGAAAAATAAGGGGTAAAAGTAAACAGAGATCTCACATGATGAACTGCATTTGGCAAAAACAAAAGAAAACAAACAAAAAACTAAAACAAAATAACAACAACAACAAAAAAACCCACTTAGTATAATGTATAATCCCATTCATCATCATGGAAACACAAATTAAAATACTTTGAATTCCCATATTACCCCTGTCAAAATGACTAAGCAGAAACACCAATGGCAACAAATGCTAGCACATGAGAAAGAGAACACTTTGGGATGGGAGTGCAAACCACTATAGAAATCACTATGGGTGCTCCTCATAAAGGTAAAAGAAGATATATTCTATGACCAGTTACACCTTCTTGGATACAAACCTACAGGGCTCTATATGCTATACTAGATATTCACTTTGATTCATGGTTAATGTTTTTCCAGCCAGGAAATAGAAATAACCTAGATATCCATCAACTAATTAATGGGTAATAAGAATGTGGCATATTTACACAATAAAAATCATACGTCTTACTCTCAAAACTCCTCAACCAACAACCAGGCTGCCTTTCATGGTCTCATAAGCAAGATCTTGAATGAATATAAGAAGCTGAATCAATGGATGAATATGTGAATAAAACATTTGGACACAGCAGAAAGCTCACATATGAACTGACAACGGGTTGTGATAGTGTGTATAAAACCTCTACAAACCAAAGCCCAGGCAAACCCCAGTATAGAGAGAAAGTAAAGGCAAGGAAGTCTACTTCTGCTATGGAATGAATGGAAACTGTTAGCTGTTAGGTGAGGGAGTTTTCTCTAAGAGAGTATTTGCTGCTAAGTTGGCTGATATACAGTGGAGAGCCACATATCCAAGAACATTTAGGCAGCACAAATTGGTCTTGAAGTATTTACCAAAAACAAAGACACAGAGTTGTGTGGGTAGGGAAGGAGATGTGGAACTGAAAATCCATTTGTAAGGGAATGAGGAGGTGAATAAATAAGATTAAAACATATTATATAAAAGTTGAAACTCTCAAAGAGTTAAAAAAATCTTGTAAGGGGTAAAGGGATACAGTTAACGTATACATCCACCAATGTTTGCAGGTAGGAAGTGCTGATCCCAGTTTCTCATGGCACATATTTGATTTATGAAGAACCTGGCATTGCTAGAATTATGTTAGTAACCCCTATTGGCTTTCTAGAGAGGGAATCTTGGACTTCTGTTATTGTTGGAGTTGTTTTTGTTACTAATATTTAAATAAGTTATAAATAACAAAGTTTGCAAAAATGGTAGAGCATCTGCAACTCTGATCAGACCTTGATAGTCTATTTAGATGCTACCCAGAGGAGAAAGGTTTATCTTGATCAAGTTACTGACTTTTGGGATCTCTTTGTTGGAACAAATGAGTGCCTTCTCTAATTGTGACAGGTATTCAAGAATGTCAATCTGGGCTCAATTCATTTACATCTTTGCCCAATTTCCTCAAATTCATCAATCAGACATTTAAAATGAGTGAACATTGATATTTACAATGAGCTCATATTTTGACCTATTAAAGTCTTTGAACACAAAAACTCCATAAAACCAGATATGAAAAGATAGCTTTGTTTATATACTTTAAAGAGCTTTACTGATACATATATGTCAATTGTTTTATGAAGTGGACATGATAGAATTTCCTCTTGGAAGGTCCTATGGAAAGGAGATGTGAAATCTTATAAAGAAGCATCTGGTACAAACCCACCAGGTTGATGTTTTCCAGAAATGCTTGAATTATATTACAAGGCTTTGAAGTATAATGTCTGAATTATTGAACATAACTAAGAAGACTCCAAGTTTCTTTTGTTACATGTAGAATAATTACTGAAAGAGTTCCTGACCCTTTGGAAGGCACACTGAGTGCACGCGCATGCACACAAACACACACACACACACACACACACACACACACACACATGCAATGCAAAATCATTATTATAATATATGGTTTCTGCCAATTTTTAATCAATCTCATTCAGAATAGAAAGTATAAGTTTGAATCAACTATATTTTGCTAAGTAAGGGACAAATAAGAAACTTAAAGTGTCATGCAGAATTAAAAACTACTGAAAAGCAATGGATTTCTCTCAAGGGAATAGCCAGAGGAGTACTTTGAAATGACAGAAACTTGTCAATATTTTTCTCTGCCATTTAAATATATATTTAAGTCACATAGAAAACATATAGGTCAGGCATAATTTATTATTTCCAGAAGTTATGAGGTGGATTCAGAAGAATCACAAGTTCAAAGTGCATTTCCTTAACTGAGGTTCCCCCCTTTTAGATGTTCTGGCTTGTGTTAGGTTGACATAAAACTAGCCAGCAGTCCTCATTCCTCTACCTATTCCTTTGAATATTATCTTCCTTTGAATCTTAGGATTCTATTTAGTGAGCCTGTGATATTCATTCTAAGCTATCCATTTTTCTCAACATAATATTTATGTCGACTATTTGGGAAATTCATACAACATATTCTGACAACATTCCCATTCCTTCCAGGTCTAACTTCTCACCCTTGTGTTCTTCCTCAACCAAAGTAAACAAAATATAGTTTGTGTTGCCCATTTACACACCAGAGTATGGTCAAACTCCCAGTGTCCAACCCCTTAACAAGAACTGAATCCTTTCCTATCTACCCACCAGAAACCAACAACTATGAAGAGCTACAAAGTAGCATCTTTAGCACAATGTTCAAGGACTCTCTTCAATGGCTTTCTGCTTACACTGTTTCTTTTCATTTTTCACAGTGGGGAATGTTGTAGCAGAAGTCTTCAATGTTTCTCATTCTCAATTTTGAGTCTAGAGTTACTGATATCAGTGTGACAGATGCTTCCTTGCCCTAAATAGCCACAAGCAGAAAAGACAATGTACTTCCATATGGTTTCCCATGGCTGAATGGACCATGGACATCCACAAGGTCTCCAGCCTATCTTAGATAAAAAAGGTCCCAGGTCTCAGCATAAATCATGAAATCAAAATGGCCTCTGGTAACATTAGAGACCACAGGCATTACTATGGCCACCTATAGTAGCCCTGATCATTGAAATCAAAGTGACCTCCTGTGGCTGTTGGACCACAGACACTGACATTGCCTTAGACATCAGCATAAACCACAGGCATCAACACGACCTCAGTAGGCTATATATTAAATGATATACTTTTATTCTAATAGTCCCTATGTTTATAACTAATACTTTATAAGATGCTTTGATATTTAATAAAATTTTCCTAACAATGACATGGAAAGGGATTTTTCCCATTTCTTTTTCAAATAAATGGAAATGGAAAAGGAAAGGAAAGTTAAAAGGATTATAAGTCATTGTTCATTGGAACAATCCATGACTCTATAGTTATTAAAAGGTTGGCCACTGGGAGTTTGAGCATACTCTGGTGAATATATGGGCAACACAAACTATACTTAGTCTACTTCTGTTGAGCAGGAGAAGCACAGGGTGAGAAGACAGACTTGGAAGAAATGGGAATGTTGTCAGGATATGTTGTAGAATTTCCCAAATAGTCTAGCAGTCCCAGACAATCTGGCCTCTCTACTTTAGTATTTTTATGTTATAGCCCTGCTCTGCATCCACATTCAAATTCCTAAGACTTACCTTCCCAATCAGTTACTCAGTCTATCTGCTTTCCTACGACTAAGACACTCTCTTCTGTTTGTGGAGGAAATGTTTATGTGAAATGGAGTTTTTCTTTTTAAAAAGAAAAAGAGCAATTCAAAGATTGTCTGCCCCCTTGGTCTTTGCAGAGTCTGTTATGATTAGCTAATACTTCAGTGACTTAGGGTTGTAAAAAATACTGAATCTGAAGCTTACACTTAAAGATAACTTTTAAAGGAAGTATTGGTGCTTTGCTTTTAGAAAATGGCAGAAGTTCTGAAGAGATTAATGTGAGTAACGTGCTAACTGAGCAAGAATGACAAGAGTCCAAATGATCAAAACCCACATAAAGCCAAACACAAAATTGTGTATTTACAATCTCAGAACTTCGATGGAAAAATGGGAGGTAGAGACTAAGGAATCAGCAAAAGAAAAAGAACCAGTCTGGGACATATATATACATACATACATACATACATATGCATACATAAATGTGTGTATGTGTGTCTGTATTATGTATGTATATGGGGGGGTCCCAAAAAGGTGAAATGCAAAGAAGCAGCACCTGGAGTTATACTCTGACCTCTACAGGTACACTAGGACTTATACACATGAACATTCCCATCACTAAATATACAAATATAAAGATTAAAAAAATACAAATAAAATCTGGGCTGAAGAGATAGCTCAGTGGTTAAAACAATGTCAAGGACTTAGGTTTGGGTAGTTCTCAATCACCTACAACTCTAGATACCAGGGACATAATCTTCTCTCCTGACCTCTGTGGGTACCTGCACAGACATGGTATGTGTGCGCTCCCGTACACACATGCACACAACACACAAACACACACACACACACACACACACAAACACACATACAAATGTAAATAAAAATAAAAATTTTAAAGAAACTGAACAAAACAGCAGAACATTAAGAAAACCTAACAAAATGTACTATTGAATAATTTAATAATCTTATTTTCCAACACATTTTCTGGTATAGCTAAAGTAACTTTTTTTTTTACCGCTCCACCCAAAAATTCAAAAACCAAATCGAACTCTTCTGGGTATTTTGAGTCAATCAGTCCTGGGCTTCTGATTATGGATACATGTCATCCAGGAGAACTGGGGAACTGGGTCATCTCTTAGAGCATAAAAATCAACTAACACTAACTGCAAGCTCAGTGCATTTAAATTTGTCTTACAGACTAAACCCAGAGACAGGAATTCTTACATCTGGAAAAAGACAGCAGATTTCTAAAATATGACCAGTCATCATCAGTTCCAGGAACCAGATCAATGCCATAAACATGTTCCTGCTACGGAGGAACACATTGGAGACTATGTATGTTCTATCAGCAATTCATATGTGGAGAAGACACATGAGAGCCAGCCACGAATTAACTGCCTGCCGTATGCTCACTGTCACATGGCACCCACATGTAAATGCAAATTCAAAAATAGCCTTTTCCTTAGGAAATCCTTAAAATAAGCTTTTGAAATGCCACAGTTGTTTTTGTTCCCACAACTTTCTTTTCTGGCCTCTCCATTCCTGTTAGACTACTATACAAAGTCCTGTGAGTCTTGCCACTGAAAGAAAGCATAGCTTACAGGACAAAGCTTCTACACTCATTATGAGGTACTGCCAGGTGTGCTTGCCTAGACAGCATCTTTATCACCACAGTTCCTGCTATTGTAAAGTCTTCAGTTTCACCAAGGTCTTAAGGTTCAAACATTTGTATTTCTCTTTTTATTTATTAGTAAATAATTTCAAAGTCCTACATTCCATTTCCTTTCCCTGAAAGAATGTGTAGACCTCATTAGTAACATTCTGTATAACCATGCAAATTTATATATACCTCCTTATTCATTACTTCTCAAGTGTTAGAATACACTTGGTTGTACAAAAGGTAAGTTCTGTTTCCTAGCCTTTGTTAATCACTCAAGTTCTATCTATTCTTTTGCAGAGCCTTAGAAGAATGGATATATAATTAGTAATCACGTAATGCTTCATTAAGAACACTTACTTGTACAGCCTAAACTATAGTCATCAGATGACAGAAAAATATACTCTACATATTCTGTGGGTTCGTAGTTGTGAGCCACCCAGGAACTACCACTGACTTCATATCAACCATCAAGTCATGGTCAAAATCCCAAACTCTGGCTTTGTTGGACACTTTTGTTTCTAAGTATGAAATCAGCCCCATTCTGTCACCAGCAGCTCTTTCCTTTTTTCTTTATTCTCAACAATCCTTTGCTTTATGTCTTTCCATCTGAAATGGGACTCTGAGGTTGTATGCAACTTCTTTGAGAAAACTTTCCCCATCATTTTTGAACAACTTTCATCTCTCACATCCCAGAATTCATTTTAAAAAATGCTAGACCATAGCACAAATTGATATAGACTTTCCTAGATGATTGTGCTAAATTAGTCTAGTCTAATTTTTCATCGAATTTGTAAACTGTGAGAAATACCATACTTTGTTGGATATGTGCTGAGGGATGACCCGTATAAAAGGAGATGATCAATGCATAAAATGCCTTTGGAGATTAAGCTGTTGACCTCCCTAGGTTTCCTGGGTGAAATACACTGGCTTTAAGAAGGCACAGGGTCTATCTGCATTTTCAGGCAACTCAATATTGCATATTCTAGAACAGAAAAAAGAAAAGACTTCTAGCTTATGATTTGTGTGTTATTTAAGAAATCACAGAGATCTTTGACCTGCTGACACTTTTATATAAGAACAGCAGTAAGAATATTTACTACTGATTTGTTTGATTTCCTCAGCAAGGCTTTTCCTTAACCCCACAGGTTACTGAGTTATTTTTCTAACTTTCTGAATATAGTAATTTCTTAAGAAAATTTCCCATACAAGTGTAGCTTCTTTGATTCATGGACCATATTTCCTATTAGGAATTGTAATATATAAACCGTAAGAAATATACTTTCCTAGACATGTGCTGAGAGAATTTTAGGCTTCTAGAATGAAGAGATCATACTATCTTATCCCACAGGGTATATTTGACATACTGAGTAAATATCCAAATATTAATTATTGAATATTTTTCTCTTTATTTTCTGGTCATATAAGATTTGTTTATACTAGAAATCCCTTAAGTGACTCTTTATATATGATGATATAATTTTAGCTGATTGTTATAGGCATCAATCATCAAGCAATAATTTTGTGTCAACCAAAACAATACAAAACAAATCACATGCAGATCATGAAACAGGTTAACAAAAAATAGCATGCAATAATGAATTGGCTCAGCAGATAACATATGCTTATTGCTATCCTAGTTTTATTTTTTGTTGCTGTGACAAAATACTCTGATGACAGCAACTTAGGATCCTAAGAAAAATATTTATATTAGCTCAAAATCCAGGCTACTATTCATCACTGCAGGGAAGTCAAAAAGGCAAGAACCTGAAACAGCAAATCATAGCCACAGTCAAGAGCAGAAAGTAAATAGATGTGTGATTGCACTCAGATCACTTTCTCTGTTTATATTCCCTGCATAGGGAATGGTACCACCCATAGCAGAAGTGTCCTTCTAAATCAGTTAATATAATGAAGATAACTCCTCATAGTCTTTTATCCATGACAATTTAATTTAAACAATGCTTCATTGAGACTCTCTTCCCATGTGAATTTAGATTGTGTCAAGTTGACAGTTAAAAGTAACAATTGCAATCACCTTCATAGCTGCTCACTGGGATACCAGTAAACAATAAGATAGCTGTTTTCTCTAGGCATCACATAACCATGACCATCTTACAACAGAGCTACTGCGATGACCTACAGAACACTTTGGTTCACAGTCACTTAAGGAAATAAAGAGAACAATGAAACTGATCATTAGGCATATAGTAATGAGCTGTTAAAATTTCTTACCCCAGACACCTGTGGTCTCAGAAAAGGCTGAAGTACCTAAGAGGTAGAAAGATGACTTGGGGTGGAACTCTTGAGCTGTGTTGTTCATTAGTTCATCAATCTGAACTTGGAGAGAATCCTTTCTTTTGTCTGTTGGTACCCTCTATGTTTAACTGACATTTCTTTGTATCTTAGGAAAAGTCATGAAATAAAATTCTGATTATGTGGTTTAGATGCCATGGTTCTTGATTGTGTTGATCTCATATGTTTTGCTGTGCACATTGTATGTTTGTTCCTTTATATGTCTATGGGGATACACATGTTCATGCATGCACATGAAGTCAAATGTCAATGTCAAGTATCTCTTCAATCACTCTTCACCTTAATGTTTAAGACAAGGTCTTTCATTGAACTTGGTTGTCACCAATTGAGCGAGGTTCGTTGGCTAGTAAAGCCCAGAGCTCCTCTGTGTTTGGCTAATTCAGAGATTATTGGTGCAGATTGCTATACATTTTTTGTTTTGTTTTTTCCCACATGATGCTGGAGATCATGAACTAAGATCCTAAATTTTGTACAGGGAACCCTTTTCTGACTGAGGTGTCTCCCTAACCCCGCTTTTACTTTTTCTTTACTGGAAGAAGTAAAACAGCTATTCATGGTCCTGTGTGAAAACAAAATGCAAGATGGCATCAATGAGAACATATTACCTAATGAAACCAAAGGCTACAACTGGAATTTTTCTGTGTTTGAAAATCATGGTTAATGTACATTGGACTGAAATAAACTTTATGACAGACAACAGAAAATATGACTATTTTTCATTTTTATACTCAGCATTAATACTTCAGTCTAATAAAATTTTCATGAGTAAGAATCCAGATGAATAGAGTATAAAGTGAAATAAAGTATGTATGTACACCTCCTTTCAAAGCATAAGACGTGCTAGTTGACACTGGTATGTTGTAGAAGCAAGAATACATTGGTTATCAAAAAATAAAAGCACCAATTCCAGTTAGTCTGTTGTAGCAATGTATCTACAAGAACATTTGAAAAATCAAAAAGGCAATACAAATAAATTCTCCTTCTTAAATTTAGGCTAAAGGTCAGGGTTAACCAGTGCACACTGTTAGAAGGAAAAAAGAATGTGTACACTACATGGCTTTATTTATTCAAGTGTTAATGAAAGTAAAGTTTCTCAACAAATGAGGTGATGATAGCAACTCAGGCAGTTACAGGGAGATTTGGCTGACAGTTCCTGGCAATGCAAAGAACCCTGAGGGGGATTCTCAAATAAAATCACACAGTTAAAAACTTGGAGTTACTGTCAATCCATATGGTAAATTCTGTTAGAGAAGGTTCAGGCATGTAGGACTTAAGGAACTGAAATTCTACACCTAGAGACATGACTTTTCATTGTCCTTAGCTGCCAGAATCACATAAATCCTGTCTGTCTCACATAAATAAAGAAGACCATGGAAATTACAACTTATTTCCATATTAATACTCAGATTATATCACCCATAACTTACAAAATGCAAGACATCATGCAAATGGAAGAAGCTCCAGGGAAGATTAAAAGCTAATAAACACAAAATTAAGACTGGAAATCAAATGAAGTAGAAAGATCTAATCCAGTCATATCTAAAGAAATAAAATTAATATAAAGATAAATTAAGCATTTACCTATATACTCGTCTGGCTCTAGATGTTTTTTGATATAAAAATAAATCTAAACCTGAATGTGAGGAGAGCAAAAAACTGAATATGTGTATATAATCATATAATATAATAAGTATTCACAACATGGCAATTTTAGACAAAAGAATTTAGGAACTTAAGGATGAAACACCATGGCTTTAACTGTCAATAAAGAAAAGTTAAGTATGTGACTCAGGGGACAGATCTGAGTCCTGTATTTTGTTATCATTTTGTATTAGTATGTCTCTCAAGAACTATATGAAGTAGAAATTTCTGAGGGCTAGAAAGACTCAGCAGTTAAGAGCTTTGGCTGTTCTTCCAGAAGTCCTAAGTTCAATTCCCAGCAACCACATGGTAGTTCACAAACAAGTAAAATGGGATCTGAAGCCTTCTTCTGTCAAGCGGGCATATATCAAAATAGAACACTCAAATGCATAAAGAAGTAGAAATTTAACAATTTAACAATTGTGTCTTGTGATGTTTTTGTGGAAACTGTCCTTTGAGAGGATGTTTTGCTAAATCAGATATATGAGGGAATGTTTTGCTAAAAGGAGATACAGGAGAGAGGATATTTTGCTGAGAACAGATGTGCTGTTTTTTGGGGAAGCTGCTTGGTAAAAGGGCATATGATATTTTTCTGGAGTGATGTTTGGAAAGAGTATAAGTATAACCCAAAAAGACTGTGGACAATGTTCTTGCATTGGTTCGCCTTGGTTTCTTTACTGGTCTTCACATGCATGACTTTGTAGAAATGCAATGAAAAACTTCTGGTGGTGTTCCAACTGCTTCTTGCCAGTTCTACAGAATCCTGACAATCAGTGGAGGCTTGTAGTTTTGTTTTGCTAGTAGACTGGACTGCTGACAACAAAGACTGGAATTGCCCCCAAAACTATTTCTAAACAGGTCCACAACACCCATTTCCTATTAACCTTTTCTCCCCTACCTCTGGTGGGTGGTGGGCTAGAAGGGAGATTGAAGTGTTAAAGAACCATAATTAAAGTAGATTTAAAAATATCTCCTCCAACTATATTAAAATATTATAAATCTCATATATTTGATTTGAATGTCTGGCTTTAATGAATTACGTTACTTCCCAAAATGTGCATTTTGTGTACTTAGACAACAGAAAAGCAAGCAAACCACGGGGCACCATTCTAAGAGATGAGAACACCAGTGAGACTTTGCTGATATACAATATGGAGCACAGGGTTTTAGGAGTCTAAACTTCTCTGAGACCTATTAGTCCATGAACTAAGAAGGCAGTAATTACACGGATTCACTTCTAAAATTCTTCCATAAACAAATAAAATATGAAAGTACAAATCAGTAAACCATAAACACAGGACACTTTGTGGACTTTTAGAATCAACTCTGTCTTGGATCCTTAAAAGTATTATTTGTCCAAACGTCTTGCTTCTTTCAAGGGAGGAAAATGAGCACAGAAAACTATATAATCAATCACAGAGATGCATATTCATTCCTGATGCCTTCAGGACATTCATATAGACCAGGCTTTGAGCTGAAACATTATTCTGAAATCTGTTCCCACTGCATATCATGAGGCACTTAAGTATCAGCTACAAAGCTATACAGTGCTCCTGGGACAGGTCACATACCTCAGCATTGACAGCTTAGTCATCAGTAATTGAATCTCCTCTTTGTTTTAAAGCATGTGCAATAAAATATAAATATACCTCTGGTGCCCCTTTCACATAATTTTGTATGTTTAATTTGAATTTCAAAATTTCTCTCCAAACTCACTAACAGAATCTATAAGTATTAGCCAAGAAAATATTTTTAAAATTGTTTTGGTTTGGATCTCAAATATTCTCCAAAGGTCCAATATATCAAGGCTTGGTTCACAGCAAGTGTTCTAACTGGAAGCTAGCTTGGTAGACTCATTAGATGTAGAGTGAAGGGAAGAACCCATGGCACCAGTGGACTGCCACTCATGGTAGGTGCTGGGGTCTTTTTTTGTGCTTCCTTTTTCCTGTCCTCCAGAGGTGAGCAAAACACTGTCAACTTTCAATATATTCTTAACATTAGAAGAGAAAGAACACCTTGTCAACCATGGATAGATAAGAGAGTAAAAACCAAAAGAAGTTTTTTTCTGTAATTAAATACAAGTGTCCAGAAAGAAACTAGAAACTGTTCATTCGTCAGGACATGGGTCTACGGCTAGAGAAAAAGTGGTTTCCAAGTGGCTTCCAAGGACAGCAGCACCCTTAGAGTGGGGATATCCAGAAGCAATGATGCATGCCAGGAGACTGGTTAATTAGAGATGGACATATAGAAAGTAAAATTATCATGAAATAAATGGAGTCCAGAGGAAAACATTTTAACACCCCTGTCAGCCAAGAATGTGGGAAGATGAGATTCATATGTGTTACCTCTATTAGGTTTTATAGAGGACAATGGAAATTGGGTGTTAAACAAACACATAATTTAATAATACGGATAGATAAATGAGTACTACTAATTTCCTCTTTTGCGAATTATTAATGAAGAATTATGTTTTGAGTCATAGAATTACACGTTCTCCCATTTCCTCTAATAGTGCTCTGATTATATGTATAAACAATGAACAGAATTTACTTAGCATGTTAATCTTAATCTCAATTTATCTTTGAGAGGCTAAAATAATACACAGGTGGAACACAAGACTTTTAGGAGACATTAAGTATTGAAAATGCAAGCAATATACCCAAGTAAAATATGGGTTTCCACCTTAGAAACCAAACTTTTTCTTACATATTAAAAATCCATGAGATCCATAGCTCAATACTTCATTTAATGTCATTGAGAAGTCCTGGCTGACAGTATATAGGAAGAGAAAGTGAGAGGCTATGGTATAGCTTAAGAGAATCTGCTTTCACGTGCAAGATACTAAAATAGAGTTTCTTAACCTGTGGGTCATGACCTCACATTTGGATCACATGATCCTTTCAGAGGGCCCCATATCAGATCTGTTGCATATCAAACATTTACATTACAGTGTAGAACAGTGGCAAAATTGCTGCCGTGAAGTAGCCTCAAGAATAATTTTATGACTGGGAGTCAACAGATGAGGAGTTGCATTATAGGGTCACCATGCTAGGAAGGTCGAGAAGCATTGTGCTAAAGGATCCAGTTAGAAAACTAGTAAAACTAAGAAACTCAAAGCTAATGAGAAAGTTTAAAAAGACAACAAGCAATGCTCAGTTTATTAGAGCAAACATGGTTCTCTAATCTAGCACCTAGAGAATGATAAACTATTTGCAATAGTAAGAGAAATTATTAAATATTTAGGAACTGATTCAAGAAAGTATTCATGGTTTCCTACAGAAAACAAAGGGCTAAAGCCTTTTCTAAAAGCACATTTAGCCTGGTTAGATAAGCTAATGCAGTAATGATGTTCCACTGCTGTGATTAAACACCACAGACAAAGCAATTCAGTGATGAAAGGGTTTATTTCAGATTTCAACTCCCAGGTCATGCTCTGTCCCTGACAAGTCAGGCAGGTACTGGAAGCAGGAGCTGAAGCAGACACCACGAAGGAATGCTGCCTTCTGCCTATTTCTTTGACATCAGTTTGCTTTCTTCAATATCCAGAGACACCTTCCTGGCCTAATCTTATCAGTCATTACTCAAGGAAACTGACGACAGACTTTCCTCCAGACTATCTGAAGGAGACATTTTCTCAGCTGATGTTCCTCTGTGCAGATGATTTCAGATGGGGTCAAGTTGACATAATACTAATGTAGCATTCACAATGATCTTCACGGTGTTGAATGGGATGGTTTAATCGTCAATAGTCATTGTCTGCAAGATAGCACACACTAGCTGCAAGCTCAGTAAATGTCTCCAGCTGCTTCTATCCCTGAACATGAGTTACAACCTGCCATTGAAACAACTGCCTGATACAATGAGAAAGGAAGCCACGGACTCATGGCTCCAGATTAGGTATGTTTCCTGTCATGGAAGGAGGTGGTGTCCAAACACTCTTTCTGTAACTGTCAGATAATATTTTAAGTGTGTGGTCCATAGGATCTCTGCATGCCTCCTAGCATGAGCACAGGCAACATGAGCAAATGAGGGTGCCAACTACCACCATCTTTAAAGCAAGCCAACAGCAGTCTTGATATTTTATCAACCTGAGTTTTAAAAATTCCACTACCAATTAAAAGTCAAAGAAAAGCATCATTTTTACTCATAATCAGAAGAAAATATGATACATAGTTAGAAAAACTGAGGCTTCAAGAGTTATAAAGTTAGAAAAACAAATATTGCAGCTTTTGTATGTATATGTATATGTAATATATGATGTATGCATATATGATATATATGCATGTGTATGTGCATGTGTATGTATATGTATATGATGTCTATGTATATGTATGTGTATTTGTATGTGTATATGTATGTATATGTATATATATATGTATATATGTGTATATAGTATAGGTATATGCTGTGGTTTTTTATGATAAGTATCCAATCAAGCATAATGCACTTAAATGGCAGAATTTTATCATTTTTAAAATCTAGGAAATGGATTTTTTATGGAAATACTTTGAAAAGTCAATAAATTTTAAGTTATTTAGATGAAATACTTAATAAATTCCAAGCAGAGCTTAAAAGTATCCCTATAAATATTCAGTAAAAAACTCAAACTAGTATTAAAATAATCTATAATTTCCACTCAACTCTTTGGGGGATAAAACAACTAAAGTGTAAACACTTCCACACATTTTTTATCCAATTAGATGACATACCACAGGTCTCCAACAGAGAACAGGAGACAACTTTGTTGCTGTTTTTCAAGTAACATCTGGAAAGTTTTCACAGCTCAATGTTCAAGTGGTTCTGTGAAATGCCCCGCATTTTTAGGGAGTCCTTGAAAACCAGTGAAAATGGTTCTCAGAGGGAAGGACTTAACACAGTTAAGAAGCTTGAAAATTTATATGAAGCAGGGTGGGATAATTAGGAAAGCTGAAAGTCTGCAGTTTGGGAGTCTTAAATTGAACAGCTTTAAAATGTACACACACACACACACACACACACACATATCACAGTTCTCTGAAGTATTTCAACTTAAAATAAGAAAAATTCTGATAGTGAATTCTAAGTAATCATCTCAACTGATCATGGGAATGAATAGAATATAGAAGGTTCCAGCTACAAAATGAGAAAAACCATTGGTTACCAGTCTATAAATCATGTTAGATTTATGATTTGTTAAATGCTTTCTTATAGGTGCCAATGTCTCTTTGACCGACATCTGGTAAAGTGACAGTGGGAAATTAAATCCAAAACTTAATACAAAGCAGAAAAATTTTAATACAGGCAATATTACCACTGTCCGTTATCCTTGTTACTGGAAGATGAGCTTAATAATTAAAGCAACCTGTTTTGCTAATAATAAAAATATAACAATTCTGTGCAGATTTTACCCAGTGGATAAATCATTTGGCTTACACCATACAAAACCTTCATATGATTACTTTTTATAATCTTTCTTTATGCAATATTCAGCAGTAATGCTAATCACCAGTTGTTTGCTTGGAAGTCATATAAATTAATGTAAAAAGTCCCTGGGAGCCATAGTTTACAAAAGAAATCACAAAAAAAAAAAAAAATCCGTAGGATAAATCTTAAATTTGTGTTTGATTCCATGATCAACTTTAAAGAACACTGGCGAAAAATTCAGTTAATACTATGTAATACATGCATATGATTATCACATCTGACTGCCCAGATCCCAGAAACGACTTTTTGGGACATATACTAGGACACATGTAGTGACTTAAGTAAACTCAATGGAGGCTGGCTCACCAAGTAAATGCACTTGCATACAAGCCTGAAATCCAGAGTTCAATACCCGGTGCCACAGGGTGGAAGAGACTAAATAAACTGTCCTCTACATGTACACCATGCATATGTATATAACACACACCAGGCACATACACACTGGATGAATAAAGGAGTGAATTAATGAAGTGTGGAAACAAATTAACAAAAGAAAAGTAAACTGATAATGAGCTTACATTTCTCAACAGATTACAGTTTGTAGTGTGAAACAAATAACTGTGCGGGTTATGAGTTGAAATGAGCAAATTAGTAGTATTCATGTAGTATTAATACCTTTATAGTATTTTAAATGTACTGGGTAAGTAGAAAAATATCACACACACACACACACACACACACACACACACACACACACACGCGCGAGCGCACGCACACACACACACACACACACACACACACACACGCCTCAGTTGCAAAAAGAAAAGGAAATGGACATCTGGTTATTTCGATCAAGATGGTAGCATTATCAACATTTTTGTAGACATAATCGTAATAAATATGGCTAGAAGTGATAGAGATTCACAGAAAAAGAAACCAATTCAATAATGAGAAAAGAATATAATACCCTGAGTATGACTGATGTCATCAAACTTCCGAGGCTAAGCAGGGTTAAGGTTGTTAAGCAGTGACTTAACATAACAAAAAAGATACATAATTTTCAGAATTAGATATATAAATGGTGGGTAATCAGACAAAAAGCTTTTCACAGAGCTGGGGCCATCCCGTAGCCAACAGGACACAAAACCTGCCCACAGAGAGCTGATCTCCAAGGAGCACTCTGACTCCTAAGCTCACAGGTAGGATGTCACTTTCTTTCCACTGACAGTTCAAAGAGAGACCTACCAGGAGCACACAGGGCACAAGAATCACAGGACTTCCAGGGACAGGAATCTTCTGGTCTGCATCTGTGCCCAGAGTTAAAGCTCTCCCACAATTCTCCGGACCTAAAACATGCCTCGAGAGAGCTGGTCTCCCAGGAGTGCTCTCACTACTAAGATCACAGTCTCATGGGCTCAAAGGAAAAACAAGTTCCAGTTGAATACAGCAAGACCAACTAACATCACAGATAACAAAATGGCAAGAGGCAAGTGCAAGAACCTAAGCAACAGAAACAAAGACAACATGGCATGATCATGCCTACAGGATTCCAAATAGATTGAACCAGAAAAGAAATCCCCCCTGTCGTATAATAGTCAAACCACCAAAAGCACAAAACAAAGAAAGAATATTAAAAGCAGTAATGGAAATAGGTCAACTAACATATAAAAGCAAACCATTCACAATCATGCCAGATTTCTCAACAGAGAATATAAAAGCTAGAAATCCTGGATAGATGTCATACAGATCCTAAGAGAATACAAATGTCAGCCCAGCCTACTGTATTCAGAGAACTCTCAATTACCATAGATGGAGAATCCAAGGTATTCAATGAGAGAAACAAATTGACACATTATCTTTTCACAAATCCAACCCTACCAAAGATAAGAGATGGAAAACTCCAACACAAGAAGGAAAACTAAACCCTAGGAAAAGCAAGAAAGTAACCTTTCAACAAACCCAAAGGAAGACATTCCCACAAACATAAATGCACCTCTAACTACA
This sequence comes from Micromys minutus, assembly GCF_963924665.1. Classification (NCBI taxonomy): domain Eukaryota; kingdom Metazoa; phylum Chordata; class Mammalia; order Rodentia; family Muridae; genus Micromys; species Micromys minutus. Next base: position 182,442,398 of record NC_137969.1, on the reverse strand, counting down.
AAAAAGAGAGAAAACAACAATCACTATTCTATCATATATCTTAATATAAATGAAATCAACTCCCAAGTAAAAAGAGATAGACTATCAGACTGGATACATAAATAGGACTCAGCATTTTGCTGCATACAGGAAACTCATCTCAGTGACAAAGACAGAAAACTACCACAGGATAAAAGGCAGGATAAAATTTTTAAGCAAAAAGTCCTAAAAAACAAGCTGGAGTAGCCATTCTAATATCAAATAAAATTGACTTTCAACCACAAGTTATCAAAATGGATAAGGAAGGACAATTCACATTCATCCACAAAAAAAAAGTATCAAGATAAAGTCTCAATCATGAACATCTATGCTCCAAATGCAAGGGCACCACATTCATAAAAGAAATTTACTAAAGCTGAAAGCATACATTGCATCATACACAATAAGAATGAGAAATTTCAACACCCCACCTGCATCAATGGGCAGATCATGGAAACAGTGAAACATTGACACAGTGAAATTAACAGAAATTATGAACCAAATGGATTTTACAGATATATAAATAACTTTTCATCATAAAACAAAGACTATACCTACTTCTTAGCACTTCACAGTACCTTCTCAAAAATTGACAATATAACTGGTCACAAAAAAAGGCCTCAGAAGATAAAGGAAAATTGAAATAATCCCATGCATCCTATCAGATCACCATGGACTAAGACTACTCTTCAAAAACAACAAAAACAGCAGAAAGACCACATACACATGAAACAGGAACAATGATATACTCAGTGACAATTTGGTCAAGAAAGAAATAAAGAAATTAAAGAGTTTTTAGAAATTAATGAAAATGAAGGCACAACATACCCAAACTTATGGGATACAATGAAAGTAGTACTAAGAGTACTCTCACAGTTGAGAGTGCCTACAAAATGAAACTGGAGAGAGCATACACTAGCAGTTTGAAAGCACACCTGAAAGCTCTAGAAAAAGAAGAAGAAGAGGAGGAGGAGGAGGAGAAGGAGGAGGAGGAGGAGGAGGAGCAGGAAAAAGAAGAAGTAGAGGAAGAAGAAGAAGAAGAACAAGAACAAAAAGAACATGAAGAACAAGAAGAAGAAGAACAAGAAGAGGAGGAGGAGGAAGAGGAGGAGGAGGAGGAGCAGGAGGAGGAGCAGGAGGAGGAGGAGGAGCAGGAGGAGGAGGAAGAAGCAAATATGCCCATGCTGAGTAGCAATTATACCCACAATGAGTAGTCGGGAAGAAATAATCAAGCTCAGAACTGAAATCAATCAAGAAGAAATAAAAAGAACGGCATCTGTCATCAGGAATTGGGATCTGCCCATAAAGGCTGTGCTTGCAGACCAGACTCACAGGCTCTTTTCCACCTGGACCAGAGGAAAACTTCGGGCACAGGTCTGGTGAACACACGGTGAGTACATAAAGCACAGAGAGAACAAGGCGGTGCTTGTGAAAAAGGGTCTTTTCTGCCCACAGTGAGTGCTCTGCCTCTGTCAGCAGGAATTGGGATCTGCCCAGAAAGGCTGTGCTTGCAGACCAGACTCACAGGCTCTTTTCCACCTGGACCAGCAAGGAGCCTGGGGCACAGGCAAGATGAGGTTGTGCCAGGAGTTCCCAGAACACAGAGAGTGCTGTGTTCTTGAAAAGAAGGTTCTTTCCAGCCCACAGTGAGGGTCTGGCCTCTGTAATCCAGTCTCAGGATCTGCCTGGGAAATGCAGGTCTCAAATATCACCTCCACAGGTGCTTTTACACCTGGACAAGAAGTGAGTATGACACATAGACTTAGGGAGGTCACACCAGGAGTTCTCAGAGAGCAGAGAGTGCTATGCTCTCTGGAAAAGGGTCCTTTTTGGCATAGCTACAAACATAACCTTGTGGCAATTCTTGGTAGTTAAAAATCATTATGTTTAATGTTTATACACCAAGAAAATTTAGACTAGTTCCATGTTACATTTTCTTTTACATGTACTTTATACTCATTGTAACTAGTAAGATTTCAATGCATACTATCAAACCTTTACAAAAAAATCAAGTACTGACAAAAATATATCCATATAGATTCATGCAAAAATTATTTTAACAATCTGTACATGTATCTCTGATTCATGCAAAAATTATTTTAACAATCTGTACATGTATCTCTGTTTTTTAAAAAATAATGTTGAAAAAATCTTTAAAAAAAAGAACTATACAAAAAAATTAATAAAATCAGGAGCTGATTCTTTGAGAAAATCAACAAGAAAGATTAAACCCTTAGACAGACTAACCTTAGAGCACAGAGACAATATTCAAATTAACAAAATCAAATATGAAAATTGAAATGAGACTGAGAAAATTAAAAAAAAAATTCAGATCCTTCTACAAAAGCCTATGCTCATCAAAACTAGAAAAATCTGAAGTAAATGGTCCATTTTCAAGACAGTTAGCAGGTACCAAAGTTAAATCAGGATCAGAAAAATTATCTAAACAGTCTCAAAACCACTAAAGAAATAGAAGCAGTCATTAGAAGTCTCCTAACCAAAAATAGCCCAGAACCACATGTGTTTAGTGCAGAATTCTGTCAAATTTTCAAAGAAGACCTAATACCAGTACTCTTCAAACTATTACACAACATAAAAACAAATAAACAACAAAAAAAAACACTAGCAAATTCATTCTTTGAAGCCAGTTATGCTTATACCTAAACCACACAAAGACCCTACAAAGAAAAAAAGTACAGACCAATTTCCCTCATAAATATTGATGTAAAAATACTCAATAAAATTCTTGCAAACTGAATCCAAGAACACATCAAATGACGATTCACTGTGATGAAGTAGGGATAGTTCAATATACAGAAATCCATTAGTGTAATTCATTATATATGCAAACTAATAGAAAAAAAACAACATGTTCAGCTCATTAAATGCTGAGAAAGCATTTGGCAAAAGTAAACATCCCTTTATAATAAAAGTTTGGAAAGATCAGGAATTCAAGGCCCATACCTAAACTTAGTAAAAGCAATATACAGCCAATCACTAGAAAATATCAAACTAAATGGAGAAAAAGTTGAATCAATTCCACTGAAATCAGGAAGTAGACAAGGATGCCCACTCTCTCCCTATCTATTCAAGATAGAACTAGAAGTTCTATCCAGTGCAATTAGACAACAAAATGAGGTTAAAGAGATGCAAATTGGAAAGAAAGAAGTAACAATACCACTATTTGCAAATGATATGATAGTATACTTATGTGACTCCAGAAATTCCACCAGAGAACTTCTAAACCTGACAACTTCAGCAAAGTGGCTGCATATAAAATTAATCAAATAAATCAGTAGCCTTCCTTTACTCAAAGGATAAACAGGCTGCAAAACTAATTAGAGATTCGACACCCTTCACAATAGTCACCAAGAATATAAAATACCTTGGTGTGACTAAGCAAGTGAAAGATCTGTATGACAACTTCAAGTCTCTGAAGAAAGAAATTGAAGAAGAATTTAGAAGATGGAAATATCTCTCATGATCATGGATTGGCAGGATTAATATAGTGAAAATGATAATCTTGCCAAAAAGAAATCTATAGATTTAATGCAATCCTCATCAAAATTTCAACTCAATTCTTTATGGAGTTGGAAAGAGCAATTTGGAATGAAAAAAAAAAAAAAGGAAAACAAAAACTATCCTAAACGATGTAAGAACTTCTGGTGGAATCGCCATCCCCGACTGACCTCGGGCTGTATAAAGTCAATTCTGATTGAAAATGCATCGTTTTGTATAGAGAAAGCAGGTAGATCAATAGAATGGAATTAAATACCCAGAAATGAGTACACACATTTATGGTCACTTGATACTTAACAATGGAGCTAAAAACATCCAATGGAAAAAAGACAGCATTTTCAATGAATTGTGATGATTCAACTGGCAATCAGCATGTGGAAGAATGCAAATTGACCCATTCTCATATCCTTGAACAAATCTTAAGGTCAAGTGGACGAAAGACCTGCACTTAAAACCACATACACTGAATCAAATAGAAGAGAAAGTGGAGAAGAGCTTAGAACAAATACACAGGGTAAATTTTCATAAACAGAAAACCAATGGCTTATGCTCGAAGATAAAGAATCTACAAGTGGGACCTCATAAAATTGCAAATCTTTTGTAAGGCGAAGGATACTTTCAATAGGATAAAATGACAACCAAAAGATTTGGAATAGATCTTTACTAAGCCTACATCTGACTGAGGGATGATATCGAATATATACAAAAAATTTAAGAAGTTAGACTCGAGAGAATCAAATAATCCTATTTAAAAATGAGGTATAGAGCTATGCAAAGAATTCTCAACTGAGGAATACTTAATAGCTGAGAAGCACCTAAAGAAATGTTCAACATCTCTAGTCATTGGGGAAATGCAAATCAAAACAACATTGAGATTTTACCTCACACCAGTCAAAATGGCTAAGATTAAAAACTCAGGTGATAGCAGATGCTGATGAGAAAAAGAGAAAGAGGACACTTCCTCATTGTTGGTGGAATTGGTGCAAGGTGGTACAACTTTTCTGGAAATTAGTCTGAAGATTCCTTAAAAAAATTGGCCATAGATCTACCTGAAGACTCATCTATACCACTCCTGTGCATATACTCAAAAGACTCTCCAACATTATTACAAGGACACATACTCCATTATATTTATAGCAGCCTTATTTATAATAGCCAGAAGCTGGAAAGAACCCGGATGTCTTTCAACAGAGGAATGGATTCAGAAAATGTGGAACATTTATACAGTGGAGTACTACTCTTCTATTAAAAACAGTGACCACATGAAATTCTTTTTTTTAATCATTTTTATTAGATATTCTTTGTATTTACATTTCAAATGTTATCCTCTTTCCCCCACTTCCCATCCCCCCTTCCCCTCCCCTTGCTTCTATGAAGGTGCTCCCTCTCCCAACCACTCACTCCCACCTCAGCACCTTGGCATTCCCCTACACTGGGAAAATGAGCCTTCACTGAACCAAAGGCTTCTTCTGCCATTGATGCCACACAATACCATCCTCTGCTACATATGTAACTGGAGCCATGAGTCTCTCCATGTGTGCTCACTGCTTGGTGTTTTAGTCCCCAGGAGCTCTGATAGGGGAGGGGGGATTGGTTGGTTGATATTGTTCTTCTCATGGGGTTGCAAACCCTTTCAACTCCTTCAATCTATTCTCTAGCTCCTTCACTGGGTCCCCACGCTCAGTCATGGGTTAGCTGCAAGCATCCTCTTCTATCAGTATGGCTCTGGCAGAGCCTCTGAAGAGGCATCCATCTCAGGCTCCTGCTAGGAAGCACTTTTAAGTTGTCTGAATGCTGGGGAGCTGGGAACACAGGGAACAGGACTGGAGGTCAGGGACAAGTACCCACAGCATGGTCAGGAAAAATGGAGGCATGGTTGGGCATGTTGGGGATGAGAGAGCCTCATGTCTTGTCACAGAGTTAAAGGACAGGCAAAGTCAGGGTAGAGCTTGGAACCCTTACCAGTTACTGGGCCAGAATCACAGAACTCAGAACTAACTTGAGTTTTGTCTTTATCTTGGGATCAGTCAGCATTAAGCTGGATACAGATGCCAGCATGCAAATGAGGATGTGAATAGGTTAGTAGTCCTCAATGGAAAAGCCTAGACTGTGATGGTCAAATATCACACCTTAAAAATCTCTGTCTGTCTGTCTGTCTGTCTGTCTGTCTGTCTGTCTGTCTCTCTCTCTCTCTCTCTCTCTCTCTCTCTCTCTCTCTCTCTGTGTGTGTGTGTGTGTGAGAGAGAGAGAGAGAGAGAGAGAGAGAGAGAGAGAGAGAGAGAGAGAGAGAGAGAGAGAGAGAGAGAGAGAGCATGGGGCATCTGTGGGCCTGTGTGTGTCAGGAATCAATCTCAATTGCTCTTCCACTTTATTCTTTGAGACCGGGTTACTCATTCAAACTAGTGCTCACAAATAAAACTAGTCTTGTTAACCATCTTGCCCCCACCTTCCTCAGCTAAAATTACTGGTGGGCCCCCCACACACACCTATTCAGTATCCCTGTAGGGGCTGGATATCTGACCTTCAGTTCTCATGCTTGACTGAAGGGATTAACTGCTAAGCCAGCTTTTTTTTTTCTTCTTTTTTAATTGCATTTTTGAGAGACTGCTTGTGGGTGATGTGTATTTGGAGAGGTCAGAGAACAACTTTCAGGATTTACTTCTTTTTTTTCCACTTAGGAGATCCAGGCGTTGAACTCAAGTCACCAGGACTGGTCATAGGCCCCTCTACATGCTGAGCCATCTCGAGGGTCTCCTAAAATTACCATTTTCTGATAAAAGGAAAAGTTCCTTAGAATGATGGCAATTCTACCAGCAGGCAAGAAATACCCGAGATGACATCTCAGGACAGAAAGTGAGTCAGGCGTAGGGCACCTTCCACCAGACAAAGGAGCCAGCTCCGAGGAACAGCACCTGCTGGCCATACTGTGGATAGGCATTGTCTTTCACTTCAAGGTAAATGACAGATCACAGCAGTTTGCAGAGGATTCTATATAATAAAGGTACTTTATTACTTTGTCATAGAGACAGAAAGTCTGGGTGTTTTTTTGTTGTTGTTGTTTTGTTTTGTTTTGTTGTTTGTTTTTTGTTTCTGTTTGTTTTGCAGCGGAATCTCAGCTAATAAATATCCAGAGAGGGACAGGATTAGAAAGCCATCACTTAGCAAAACCATAATATTGAAGTCTTCCAAGTAGATGAGAATGCAGTTGTACTGGGGCCCTCAGGTGGCTCCAGCTTCCCAGTGGGTGGCTGTCCAGGGAAGGGGCAGCACCCCAGTGAAGAAAGCTCCCAGCTACAACCTTTATCCAGCGCTCAGTCCTGCCTGTGCTTCCTTTTCGGAGAGTGATGAGATGAGCAGCACACACGTGCCTGTCCACTTCCGAGACCTGAGAACAGGACGAGATGTCACCCAGGTGGAATAGTAGCCTTCCTGCGCCGCAGCAGCAGGAAGCCAGCAAGGCCCAAAGCAACCAGGGACCTGAGAGGCTCCCTAGAGAGGGCTCCAGAGATGGGAGATACCTGGGGGGAAGGGAGCAGGCTGAGGTGGAAGAGGGGAGGAAAGGAGAGAAGGAGGGGGAGAGGAGGAAGGTGAAGAAGGAGGAAGAGGAGGGAAAAGAGAAGGAGAGGAAAGCAGAGAAAGAAGGGAGGGGAGAAGGAGATAGTGGGGGTGGGGGGAGGAGGAAGGAGATGAGTGGAGAAGGGAGAAAGAAAAAGGAGTAGAAAAGGGTGAACAGAGAGATCGGGAGAGAAGAGGGAGAGAGAGGGAGAAGGTAAGGAGAGAGAAGAGGAAGGAAAGCAGAGATAGGGGCAGTGTGCTGCAGGTCCCAGCAGAGGCCTTTGGGACACTGGCAGAATGTTGGTCCCCACATGCATATAGGGCCTGGAAATTGTGTCACCACAAAACTAACATTTACCATGATGCAGCAAAAGTCCTCCAGAGTCTCTCAAGCCAAATGCTGCCTTCAACTGCGCTGCTGACTCCTCGATCCCAGGAAGAGTCTCTTACAGGAGGGAGGGATTGCGGTTCTGTGGTTTGGGTGTGGCTTGAACTCCCCTCAAAAGTTTCTGCGTTTGAGGCTTGGTCTTCATTGTGACTCTGTCAGAGGTCCTGAAGCCTTTAAGATTCAGAGCTAGTATCTCTGGGGACAAGGTTCTTGGAGGGATTAAGTAGACCTCAAGGATTCCAGCTTTAGCCAATCTTGACACCATCACCACAAGGTTGTCATCAAAGCCAAGCTGATGCAACTTGTCTTAAATCTGGACAAATCTTTTCTTCTTCGACTTTCCCCAGATTCAGTTTTGACACAAGAAGGAAAAATGGGCCAAGACAGGATTGGACACTTGTCCTCTGTGTTTCCAGGACCATGGGCAGTGGCTACAGGAACTTGGCTGTGTAGATGGGTTCAGAGCACATTGATCCAGCTCCTTGGGGTGCAGAAAATGCAGTCTTCTGTCCTCAGGCCAGGGTGATAGAGACTGCTAAGGATAGTGATTCTCCGGGCTTGCACTCTGCCTTTGCTGAGTACAGGCTGTGGTCTGGTATTTCAACAATAGCAGTCTCCCCATGGAAAGGCCAAGAATCTGATAGTTGTTCACTCCACGAGACTGGGTATCTCAGTAGCACCATCTAGTGCTGGAGTCCTGGAGGATTCCTGAAGAGATGCTGGTCTTTGGTCTATGTTGGAATCCTGCTCTTCATCTTCAATTTCGTCTTCTGGGTGAGCAGCCACTGGGGACAGGGCGCACCCCGCGGTAGCCAGGCTGGACAGCGCGCTAGGCCCATCTGAGAAGGCACAACGCAACCGGAAGTTACGGCGCCACCTGTGGGCTCAGTCCTGGCGACCTTTGCCTGTGGGGTTGGGGCGTAGAGCTGAGCTTCCGGGCCTCCGCTCGAGGGGCTTCTGGTGTCGGGAAATCGGGGGATTGCTACCCTGTCCCCTCTGAGTGCTGGGAACTGATGCAAGAGTCTGCGGGTTAGAACCAGGTAATCAAGAGCCCTCAGCTATGAAGGGGGTACTCGCACCCTCCTGAACGTTGTTTTGGGGACCATCCACGACTACATGAAATTCTTAGGCAAATGAATGAAACTAAAAAATATCATCTCAGAATCACACACAGGAATGTACTCAGTCATTATTTTAAAAGGGTAAAACTGAGAAAGGATAATCTTCTCAATATACACTGGTAGAAACTGGTATTCACAAAGATAAAATTTGTACCTATATTTCACAGCAAAAGTTATTCAAAGAGGACTATAAGCTAAAAGTGTAAACAAAACAAAACTGCTTATGAAGATTTTATGATTGGTTAAGAAGAGATATCTCAGAGAAGGTGCCAAAAATAGATTCTATCAAACAAGCAAACATCATGTACAGTCAACTATCTGCATGTGCAGGCAAACTATAGTCAAAGAGATCATTCACCTTTTAAGAAAGCATATTTCTGATCAAGTCTTTACAATAAACAGAATCATAATTCTGAAAAAAAAGTTGTAATTACAGTTCTAGAGGTCAGTCAGTCAATAATTTTACACACACACACAAACACACACACACACACATATATATATCAAAGAAATATATTTAAATCCCCCAGAAAAAGGATATATGAATATATTTTCACCAAAAACTACTCAAATAAAAAATTTAAAAGCTAATTACTTAAAAGCCTTTAGCAATTAATTATGAAAATAAGAAACACTATACTCAAACATTCCCTTTAAATTTCTCCTCATAATTCAATGATGATTCTTTATGAAAAGAAGTAAAGAGAGTGGCATATCAATGATACACAAACACTACTTTGAGTTGTATGCAGCACGTTGTGTGAAACACGGCTTCTCTTTAAGCCTCTCCTGACTCGTATGACAACAGTGCTTCAGCCAAGCCTCAAAATTGCCAGGTAAATTCTCTTAGGGACACCCTGACCACACAGTTCTACCAATGGTCTAAAAATGACCCAAACAAATGGCAGACAATAAGCTAGAAACAGCAGAGAATACAGTGGCAGGTCCTAGCTGTTTCACAGAGGCAGAATGGGGAAAAAAAGGATGTTTGGCTGGAACTTGGTTATGACAGTGAATTCTTAATGAGGAGCTAGGCGTCTTATCTGGTGCTGCCGAATCTGAGGGGAAACTCATCCATGACAGAGCTTGCTCCTAGCCATGCAGGATGCACACCCAGATGGATGGGGCATGCAGAGAAGAGAGGAGAGCACTTCTCTGTGATCTGTTTGGTGGCATCTGGGGTGGGTAAAACGGTTCCCAGTGACTCCTAAACCATATGAAGGACAGTTGTTAGGAGAACTTCTGAAGATTCATAATTGTGTCTGTAACACTTTAGAATTTAAAATAAAGTAATTGGTAGAATATGACAACCAAAGAAAAATATTTATGCATATTACATATGCATTTTTTACACAGAAATTCTTCCACGAATTACAGAGAAAACATGGGATAAACCATTTTGTCTCAGTTTCAAGAAACAAATATAGCATGTATGTAATATTATAAAAAATTCCAACCCCTTAAATAAAATCATTTTCTTTTTAAAATTCTATTTTATTTGAGTGTGTGTGGGTGTGTGAGTGTGTGTGTGTGTGTGTGTGTGTGTGTGTGTGTGTGTGTGTGTGTGTAGGTATACATAGATGCAGTTGCCCATGAAGATTGAGGGAGTCAGACTTCCCTGGAGTTAGACTAAACAGGAGACTGTGAGCCTTCAAATATGGATGCTTGGAAATGAACCTGAGTTTTCATCAAGACCAGAAAGTGACCTTAACCTCTGACTCACCTGACCAGTCACTAAAATCTTTTCCCTTAAATTTTCTCTTACTTTAAATGTTCTTCCCTTTACAGGATATTGGGCATGTAGATAAGGGTGGAATATCAAGGACTTGTACATCACTCCACCTACCACTGGCTCCCAATTAGGTCATGAACATATAAAAGAACAGGCCTTGGGGAAGCATTTAACATCCAAATTACAAAACACTGCATCCTAATTAGACCTTTAAAACATGCTTGCTCTCCGCATGAACTTAAAATGTAGTAACGTCTGCAAAGACTATCATTTAAAACCTGTGACAGGATATTAGAAAGCACAGATATAGGGCCAGATAGTCAATATCATTCTTTGTAGTCCAAATTATCTGGTTAGAACATGAACACTTAAAAAGCACATTCTCTTTACAAATAGGGGAGCAGTTTCCTTAATTAAACAAACCAGCGGGCACTTGGGTCGTAGGTCAGTCAGAAATGTACTTATTCCACAAGGATGAGAGCCTAGATCAATCTCCATAACCCATATAAAAAGCCAGACGTAGTGGTACATGTAGGAGAGACAGGAAGAGAAAAGTATATCTCTGAAGCTCTCTGGACAGCCAGTGTAGCTCGTTCAGTGGGTTTGAGGCTTAAGAAATACCCTGCCTCAGAGAAACAAAGTAGACAGATACCATAGACTGACTTCTGACCACCACAGAAACATACTCACATACATACGTATAAGAGAGCATGAATTATTCAATTCATTTCACAGATTCTTCTATATATTTTTATATATACTTACTTTACTGTCAAAGAAATAAAACCCTGAAAATATTAAATTCTGAATATTAAAAAAATAGCATAACAAATATCAACTGCTTTAAAATTTTTAGTTAACAGCAAACAACTTTCAGATTTTTTAACCACCAAATGAAATTTATACACACACACAAACTGTTTAGTTAAACCTAATGGCAAACAGAACTTGTATAACTTTGATTATAATCAATATTTATTTTTCAATCTGTAAACCTGATGTTCAGTTGCTGTAGAGGGGGGTAAACTTCTTCACTGGATAAATATAACACAAATAAAATAAAAACATACCTAACTCATATTCTACATTTCTTTTTAAAATTCAGTTACCATCTGCTGAAGTAAGTTGCTTAAGGTTTTTCTATGCTTAGCCAACTAATTGGTGTTACATGAAATTATTAACAGGCAACTGGGAAAATGTTTGCCCTAGATAAGCTAACCATAATAAATGTGCCTAAAATGTATTTTATTAGAAAGGTTTATGAGCTACAAAAAAAAATTAATTTCAGAGGAGAGGCCAAGGAAGCTAGTCAACCACCATAGTAGAAGTTCTGTTTAAGAGAAAATGATTTTTAAAATCACAATATATACTGTCACATCATTCCTGTCACATATCAATAAATTAACCTACTGGGAGCAAAGCTATTTTGTCACAATGTTTTACAAACTGAAACATTTCTTAAATTATTCAAAGCTAAACTCCAAATCTCTTTGTTAATTGACCAAGTCACCTAATAACCTAATGACATTGGCAATAAGGCATCTTAGAGGTATCCACAACAAACCACAAATTTTAACAAAAGGAAATCAGAGCCAAAGAATTGCATTAATTTTTTTCAAAGGCAAGTTAGTTAATTAAAAAAAAAATATATCAGGCACAGTTCCCTGATTCCTAATTCAGGGTTTTACTTAGCCACAGTCAGTTTTAATGAAACATTTAGAACTCACCGAAAGCATGTGACTTGTGCCAAGTTTGTCTTTATTTCCTTCTGTATTTTCTTGTGTGAGTGTGTGTGTGTGTGTGTCCATATGTGTGTGTGTGTCCATGTGTGTGTGTGTGTCTGTGGGTAGGTCTACATGTGTAAGACACTCTCCTCTTTCTCACTGTCCCTACTTGAAGTTAAAGAAACCCTGAGGAGCATTTTTACTGCTGACCATAAACTTCTATACTATGCCAGTGACCTGGAGATGGGCAAAACGGCCAATGCTCTTTGATATTTATCCACGTTCTGAGAACATCATAAGAAAGTCTTTCTGGTAAGGTCTGTGTGCTTCAACTAGAATAAAATTATAAACTTGTGGGCGTAGTCATACAACAGAGAGTCATATCTATCCCATGCTGTACATTCATCACAGCTGCCATTTTTTACTATTTTACATGTTGTATTTCTAATTAACATCACAGTGACTTTATGAAGCTCAGTTCAATATTTCATTACACAAACATTGTGTAATGACCAAGTTGGGACAATTATTATGTCCATCATTACTTCAAACATTTTTATAATAAAATGTTCTGTGCCTCTATTTCACTTTGAAAACAACAAATTTCTAACTGTTGTCAACTTTCACTGTTGCATACAAACAGGATAACATAAATTACTCTGACTTTGTAGCTGTAGCTTTGTACCCATTGACCAAGTTTCCAAATTCATTGATCTTCTTGTTCTTTTGTTTTGTTTTGTTTTTTGTTATTCTTCTTCCTCCTCCTCTTCTTTTTCTTCCTTTCTCTCCTTCTTGATTTTCTTCTTCTTCTTCTTCTTCTTCTTCTTCTTCTTCTTCTTCTTCTTCTTCTTCTTCTTCTTCTTCTTCTTCTCTCTCTCTCTCTCTCTCTCTCTCTCTCTCTCTCTCTCTCTCTGTCTCTCCCACACACACACACTCACTCACACATACACACACACACACACACACACACACACACACACACACACACAAATCAGGCTCTGGAAAGCATTAATTCATTCTCAACATTTTAGAACGTACATGTCTCTCTGAACTTTATTTTCTTATTTTATTTAGTATTTAATACATTCATCTTAGCTATTTTAATGAGATTCTATTCTATTCTGTTTTTAACTAAACAGCATTGTACTGTGCATATATACTATGTGTACTCCATCCACTCATTCATACATCAGCACTAGGGTGATCAGACATAGACTAAAGTTAACAGCACTCCATGAAGCCTAGTACATACAAGCTTTTCTCCCACATGAATGGCCAGTAATAGGTTTGCTAAGTCAGATGTTATTTCTGTTTTTCACTCTTGAAGGAAACACTGAACTATTTAATAGAGTCTAATATTTTATATTCCCACCAAGAGTTGCATAGACTCCATCTTGTCTGAGCACTTGCCAGTGCAGTGTATCTTTTATCTTTTTGATAAGTCACACACATCAGAGTGGGAGATTATTTCAGAGTTGTTTCTATTTTCTTTCCCTGATATTAGTGATGGCAGGCATTTTATATGACTCTTAGGAAAATGCATCTCCAAAACTTTTATGGATTTTTCAACAATTTCAGCCTCATTGTGATTTTATTGATGGTGCAGAAAGAATGGAGGTTTTTCTCTATTTACCCCCTTAAGAGAATGATTTCCCATGGGCTTAAGAGTAAAATAAAAATAAATCTCAGAAATCTCCAAGTTAAGAATCTGTGTGTGCTTATGGCCAAAATTCAGTCATAAAGCAACCATCTACAGGGGAAGGGAAATTATTCTCAGTGCAGCCTGGTCAAATCTAGGGCAAAAGAACAGCAAACCAAGGAGCCCAGGAAACTGCCTTAAGGATTTAAGAGTCTCGGGCAATTGGCAGGGCTAGAATTACTTTGGTATATATTTATCATAAATATTCAGGATGACTCCAACATATCTAAATACATTTTATCCAATTAGATATTCAACTACCACCAGTGAGCTTTAAATATATTCTAGATGTCGATATACTCTCACTTTGAAGAAGCACAACACTCTGTATTCACTGCTCATAGACATTGCCAGCACTAATTCTAACTTAATGAACACAATGCACTTTATAACCCTAAAATGCTCAATATTATTTCATGTTAGAGTTTAGTTCACTAGGAGGCAGGACTTCCCCGGTAGAAGCATGTTCTTTCTCTCTGTTCCAAAGAAGCCAGTCTTAGCTCAGGCTTATTTGTTCTCTAAGCACACATAGTTAAGCCCAGTATTAGCCTCTGTCATTGTTTCCTGTGATATTGTGGCATCTACATGTATATGGCCACTTTCAAAATAGGCATGATTGGTGATATTCTAGTTCTCACACCTACAAATAAGCAGTTGCCTAAACTTCTCAAGGCAGAGGTTCCTCCCACCTAAGTTGGAATCAGATTCAGTAATGTCTCAAGTTTGACCATGTGTAACTTAGAATATACACAAAATCTCAGCTGTTACATAACCTTTTCTGACCTTTTCTATTTCAGGATGTAACTTTTTCTCTACCTAGATTAGGAGCTGTCATCTTACACATGAACTCAGATTAGCTGTTCCAAAAGGGTACTAGTTTATCTCTCCAGTATGGTGGGGCCTTATTATTTTAACATTCATTAATGATTTTGTTGACTAAAGCACCTTATTAAGTAAATCTTCTTTAAAGAAGGTATATAAATCCAAAGAGATTTTTAAGGTACATATGGTTTTTGTTAGCAATATAATGAGTTGTAACAGTAAGAGCCAAAAAAGTAAAGTTTTTAATCTCTGAAGTAAAATACTATAAAAAACATATTAGGTAGACCCAAAGTTTTTTCTCACGATTACCAATATAAAGATTGCATTATTGTGTAATTTAATGAATAGCAACAGTTGATTTAATAAAATCAAATTAAAATTTTCCCCATACAACAATATCCACTACCTATTTGTTAAAGTTGTTTTTTAACATTAACATTAATAAAAAAGTAACAGAAGTAGGCAGAGCAAAGCCTGGCCCAACCACCAGCCGGAAAGGCAGCTCGTACAGGCTGAGCTACTGTGACCTGGAACAGATCTTAGGAACTTCTGTTCCCACCCAGAGACGACTTCAGGACGCAGAGCAGAGCCTGGCCCAACCACCAGCCGGAAAGGCGGCTCATACAGGCTGAGCAACTGTGACTGGGAACAGATCTTAGGAACTTCTGTTCCCACCCGGAGAGGACTTCAGGACGCAGAGCAGAGCCTGGCCCAACCACCAGCCGGAAAGGCGGCTCGTACAGGCTGAGCAACTGGTGAGTGGGAGACCTAGGCTGCGGGGGAGCAGAGGGATCTCTGCGGAGTGCACACGGAAAGGGCACCCCCTGCCCTGACCTGCCCTGTCCTCCCCGATCCAGTGACCGGGAACAGATCTTAGGAGCTTCTGTTCCCACCCGGAGACGACTTCAGGACACAGAGCAGGGCCTGGCCCAACAGCCAGCCGGAAAGGTGGCTCAGAGAGGCTGAGCATCTGTGACCAGGAACAGATCTTAGGAACGTCTGTTCCCACCCGGGGGCGACTTCAGGACGCAGAGCAGAGCCTGTCCCAGCTGCCACCCGGAACCTGGGCTGCTGGGGAGTAGAGAGATCTCTGAGGAGTGCACACGGAAAGTGTACCAGGGACACAGACCAGATACAAGGGAAAGGCAAGAACATATCACTGACAACAAAATGGCAAGAGGAAAGAGAAAGAGTATATCCCAAGGAAACCAAGACAATCTAGCAACACCAGAACCCAGCTCTCCGATAGTAGCAAACATAGGAATTCCAAGCACTCCAGAGAAAGAAGACACAGACCTGAAAACATGCCTCAAGACGCTGATAGAGTTACTTAAACAAGAAAGGGAGGAAAAGCAAAAAGATTCAGAAGCTTTTAAAGAAGAAACAAGAAAAACACTCAAAGAACTCAAAGAACGAGACGAAAACAGAACCAAAGAAATAAAGGAATGGAAGAGAGAAATTAAAACAGAAATTGACACAATAAAGAAAGCGCTAAAAGAGATAACCCTAGAGTCAGAACACCAAAAAAAGAAATCAGGAGTCACAGAAGCAAGCATTTCCAACAGATTACAAGAGATCGAGGAGAGAATCTCGGGGGCAGAAGACAACATTGCAAACATAGACAAAACAGCCAGAGAAGATGCAAAAAACAAAAAGCTCCTAACCCAAAATGTCCAGGAAATACAAGACACAATGAGAAGACCGAACCTAAGGATAATAGGAATAGAAGAGGGAGAAGAGTATCAACTAAGAGGCACAGTAAATATCTTCAACAAAATCATAGAAGAAAACTTCCCTACCCTCAAGAATGAGATGACCACGAGCATAAAAGAAGCCTTCAGAACTCCAAATAGGTTGGACCAGAAAAGAAATACCTCCCGACACATAATAGTAAAAACATCAAGTGCCCAAAGTAAAGAAAGAATACTAAAAGCAGTAAGGGAAAAAGGTCAGGTAACATATAAAGGCAGACCAATCAGACTCACACCCGATTTCTCAACAGAGACTATGAAAGCTAGAAGAGCCTGGACAGACATCATGCACTCCTTAAGAGAGCACAAGTGCCAGCCCAAGCTGCTATACCCAGCAAAACTATCAATCACCATCGATGGAGAGACAAAGATATTTCAAGACAAATCAAAATTCACACAATATCTGACCACAAACCCAGCACTACAACGAATTATAGGTGGAAAACCCAATACAAGGAGGGAAAATACAGCCTAGTAAAAACAAGAAAACTCCTAAACAAGAAAACTAAAAGAAGGGTTCAGTGCAGAATTTTATCAGACATTTATTGGGGATATAACACCAATATTCGCCAAGCTATTCCAAAAGATAGAATCAGATGGAATATTACCCAACTCATTTTTTGAGGCTACAATAACCCTCGTACCTAAGCCACACAAAGACCCTACAAGGAAAGAGAACTTCAGACCAATCTCACTTATGAATATTGATGCAAAAATACTCAACAAAATCCTTGCAAACCGAATCCAAGAACACATCAAAACCATCATTCATCATGACCAAGTAGGCTTCATCCCTGGGATGCAGGGATGGTTTAACATAAGGAAATCCATCAATGTAATCCACCATATAAACAAACAAAGTGGCCGGATACAAAATTAACTCAAACAAATCAGTAGCCTTCCTATACTCAAAGGACAAACATGTGGAGAAAGAAATTAGGGAAAAGGTACCCTTCACAATCGTTACAAAAACTATGAAATACCTTGGTGTGACTCTAACTAAGGAAGTAAAGGACCTGTATGACAAGAACTTCAAACCTCTAAAGAAAGAAATTGAGGAGGATCTCAGAAAATGGAAAGATCTCCCATGCTCATGAATTGGAAAGATCAACATCTTAAAAATGGCTATCCTACCAAAAGCAATCTACAGATTCAATGCAATCCCCATCAAAATTCCAACCCAGTTCTTCATGGAATTGGAAAGATCAATGTGCAATTTCATATGGAATAACAAAAGACCTAGAATAGCGAAATCCATCCTCAACAACAAAAAAACATCTGCGGGAATCACTATCCCTGACCTCAAGCTATATTACAAGGCAATTGTGCTGAAAACTGCATGGTACTGGTACAGAAATAGGCAAGTGGATCAATGGAATAGAATAGAAGATCCAGAAATGAGCCCTCATGTATATGGTCACCTGATTTTTGACAAAGGAGCAGTAAACATTCAATGGAAAAAGGACAGCCTATTCAACAAATGGTGCTGGTCCAACTGGCACTCAACATGCAAAAGAATGAAAATAGACCCGTTCTTATCTCCTTGTACAAAGCTCAAGTGTAAGTGGATTAAAGATCTCCACATTAAACCAGATACACTGGAACTATTAGATGAGAAAGTAGGGAAAACCTTAGAGCACATAGGCACAGGAGAAAATTTCCTGAACAAAACACCAATGGCTCAAGCTCTAAGGTCAAAGATTAACAAATGGGACTTAATGAGATTGCAAAGTTTCTGTAAGGCTAAGGACATTGTCAAGAAAACAAAACGGCAACCAACAGAATGGGAAAAGATCTTTACCAACACCACATCAGATAGAGGCCTAATATCCAAGGTGTACAAGGAACTCAAAAAGCTAGACACCAGAGAATCAAATAACCCTATTAAAAAATGGGGTACAGAGCTAAACAAATCATTTTCAGTTGAGGAACACCGAATGGCCGAGAAACATCTGAGGAAGTGCTCGACATCCTTAGCCATCAGGGAAATGCAAATCAAAACAACCCTAAGATTCCACCTCACACTAGTCAGATTGGCCAAGATCCAAAACTCAGATGACAGCAGATGCTGGCGAGGCTGCGGAGAAATAGGAACACTTCTTCACTGTTGGTGGGGTTGCAAGCTAATACAACCACTCTGGAAATCTGTCTGGCGATACCTCAGAAAATTGGATATAGTACTACCTGAAGACCCAGCTATTCCACTTCTGGGCATATACCCCAGAGACACTTTAATACACAACAAAGATATATGCACCACAATGTTCATAGCGGCTCTATTTATAATAGCCAGAAGCTGGAAGGAACCCAGATGTCCTTCAGAAGACGAATGGATACAAAAATAGTGGTACATATACACAATGGAATACTACTCAGCCACCAGAAACAATGACTTAACCAAATTCTTAAGAAAATGGCTGCATCTAGAGAAGATCATCCTGAGTGAGATAACCCAGTCACAAAAGAACAGACATAATATGCAGTCACTGATAGTGGGATGCTAACCCCAGAGGCTTGCACTCCCCCAGAAACAACTCACAGACTGTATGAAGTCCAAGAAATAAAGAAAACAAAAACTATACATATATTCACAAAACAAGAAGACTTTGACTATTTCCATGTTGCGTTTTGTTTTGCATGTACTTTACGCTTATTGCAACTAGTACGTTTTCAATGCATACTGTCAAGCCCTTGAAAAAAATCAAGTACTGACTAAAAAACATATTCACATGGTTTTATGTAAAATTTATTTTAATGTCTGAAAAAACTGTACTGACAAAAATGTATAATTTTAAACAAAAAATGTTTAAAATCTTAAAAAAAAAAAAAAAAAAAAGAGTAGGCCTCATGCCCAGGATTAGTTGCCTAGCATTAATTTGGACTCCATGTTGAGTTTGGTTTTCTTTTCATGTGAGTATTCATAATTTTTTTTCACGTTGCCATATATTAATATACTCATTTTTAATTGTTTAAAAAGAAAAATAAATAAATAAATCTTTTAGGTGATACATTTTATAAACAATCTACTTGTGAATTGTGTCTATCGAGATAATCTCTAGTGTGCTCTATGGAAGCATCATCTGTCAATAAAAATTTGGTGGACAATAAACTGAGGCAGGATTAAAAGGTGGGACACCTGAAACAGAGGGGGTAGGGAAGACACTGGGGAAGAGTCAGCTGTGAGCGCAATTTCCTGCCAGGACTCAGAGGAAGTCTGGAATATGAAACTAAGGAGAGATAACGATTACTAACATGTGGCAAAGAATAGTATGAATGGGTTAAATGAATCATAAGCTAGTGCGAACAAGTCAAGCTTAGGTCCTAGGCATTTTAAAATAAATAATAAGTCTCTGAGTCATTATTCAGTGTGGAGATTTAAATATGCTTGGCCCTGGAAATCGCTAATAAGAGGTGTGGCCTTGTTGGAGTGGGTGTGGCCTTGGGGGAAGTGTATCACCATGGGGTTGGGCATTGAGATTCTACTTCTAGCTCACAGGAAGACAGTTGTCTGCTGCTCGCTCTCGGCTCCTACAGCACCATATCTGCCTGGATGCTGCCATATTCCTGTCTTGGTGATAATGGACTGAAATTCTGAACCTGTAAGTCAACCCCATTTAAATGTAGTCCTGTATAAGAGTTGCCTTGGTTGTGGTGTCTCTTCACAGCAATAGAAACCTTATTTAAGACATTTAGGAACTTGACAACATGTAGAAAAGCCAGAGATTACAGGTACCACAGTCACAGACCTTAGCAAAGTAAGTGAGGAGAAGCAGCAATATACTAATGGGCTGTGTCTACTGAAGCAAGGGGCGATGGAGTGGCCACAAGGGAACACATGTGGGCATTAATATAAGGATTCCACATCTATGAACTGATTATCCATTTTTATAGAAATAAAATATGCATGAACTTAATAGAAAATGTACACACACATACACACAGGCACACACACTTTCTTCTTAATATTCACTGCCACACCAATAAACCATAAAATAATTTACAGCTATATGTAAGTTGAATTTTATTATAATAACATGGAAAATCCTCAAGGATGGAATAATCTGTATGGGCCAACAAATACATAAGTTAGTCCAATCTAATAATGGAGATAAATGTATTTAGGAAGATATTCACTAAAATACTAGAAGAAATTGTTCTTTGTAGGGTCTTATCATCTGAATACTTGTTTTCATCTTCCCAAATTCATATGTGAGAACTTATGCTTTAGAATTTGCTTAACTAAAACCTTAGATTTTAGTAGGTAATTGTGTCATATGAGTGCCTTCCAATCTGTGGATGAACAGTTCACAGAGATTTTTCTCTTCTGTATGAAAACTCCAGGAGCCAGACTCATTCAGGAACCCAAATGTGTTCCGCACTAATCTATAGTTTAATCTACAGAAGTTTGGTAGGATACTCTGTGCCAAGACAGAGGAGGGAGACATAAAGATCATTAGTTGATGTATTAGTCTTCAACAAAAATAAATATAAAAAAATAAAAATAAAGCCCACTCTAATCAGTCTGAATGTGGACTGGGAAACAGCCTCAGCTTAACAGATATACTACAACAAAGTTCATGTTTAATACAGCCTTTCCTGGTTGTCTAAAGGGCAAAAACTACCTGTGTCCCCATAGTTTCCAAATATACTATGTAGTGTAGGCTTACATTTTCAAGTATCATGTTGTGATTTATAGACTAAAGCAGTGGATGTAATGTTTTTCTTTCATCCAGTGTTAAGTACCTTAGCCCATTACACATATTCACCTTGAAGTTCATTTTCTGTTCCGTTTGCCTGCATTAATTAGCCACCGTACAATGGAAAAATACATAGGCAAATTTCTAAGTGATTTTCTCAAATTTACAATTCATAATGTTTCCCAATTATGGCCCAACAAAGACATCAATAGTTTTCTGTTTAGTTAGAAAGATGTTTTCTTAACATTTCAAGAATTTATATTAGCATAAGTCCTCAACAGAGAAACTTGAAATGGGGTATTTTCCTAAATCCTCTTCAATCCTAAATTCTGCTAGTCAGTTTTAGAAATGTATTCTTGTTATTTCATTTTTCTGTTAACCTTAAATGAACTAGAGTAATTCACTCAGCAAACAATACATGTTAGTAAGTATTCAGCAAGAGTAGAGACACAATGAGGTACATAAAAGCACAATACAATTTTCCACATAAAGAGAAATGTCTGATGTGACAGACAGCAGAGTGAGTTTAGGAGAGCTAAGAAGAGATAGGAAGGAGATTCCTCAACAAACGGAGACGTTGACTCTATGAGAAGATGGAAACGAAACCATCGCCTAGGGCAGTAACAGCAGACAGGAACCTGCAGCTTTACATGGTCAAGGTAGATGGGTCTAGATATTGAGCGACCACAAAGAATTAGAAATTTCCACACCACAAATAACCCTTGCTGGTTGCAATGCAAATTGGTCTGTGGCATTAGATAAAAGAGGAGGTGACCATGTGCTAGGAGGACATGTTTAAAGTTGGATAATCATCACTTCATGAATTGAAGCAGCAGGAAAATGGGACTGGAATGCAGAAGGCTGTGACTTCGTACACATTTCTCTTCAAAACAAAGAGCATTATTTTTGAAAGAAGTGACAAAAAGAAGAAAAAACAAGTAGTTACTTGAGTCAAGGCCATAAATTAGAAATCTCATATTGATACTGTTTTAAAACCATACTACTGATTTAAATTGTTACATTATCATTTTAATATACATTCAGAAAGGTTCATTATACAGGATTATCACCTTCACTATTAAAGGCTTAGATGTCTAACTGGATTGAAAATCCAATCCAGTTTTAATTTTACACTACCTCAGACATTAGGAAAACCTTAAAAAATACAAAATATTGGATTCTGTTTTCTCAGCAGAAACAGTACAATAAATTTTCTTTAGACTTAATGTTCAATGACTCTAAAGTCCTAAGTTGAGTGTAGTTACACAGGGGGCTTTACAGTAAATACTAATGTTATTCATCATCATATCCCCAGCTTTTCAAAGCAGCCCGATCTGTTTGAAATTACACAGCAGACTCTTCTGTATATTTCTTAAGAGATGCCTTATTTTCAAAAATAATCTAAAACCTAACAGTAGTGTTTTGCCATTTTTCCAAACATTACTGAATGGGATATATATATATATATTCATACACATATATGGTTTTCTGGTTGTTTTGCAGGTTTTTATAAATTATAAAATATAGAAGATTATACTATAATCTTTTAAAAATAACTAAAAATAATTTGAGGAGACATAAGTTCATACTGACTGAGTGACCAGGGACCCTTATGTGAACATTGTTGGAAGATGCAGCATGAGTTAACATCTTGAAGTTGCTATAGAAACAACTTTCTAAAAACTCTCACATAGACTTCTTCATAGCCAGATTCTTCTGGATGAGATTTGATATCCAATCATGCCAAAAGTCTATTTCACTTATAACAGACATGTCCACAGACACTGAATGTATCCACAAATACAGCATCCTTATTTATAATAGCCAGAAGCTAGAAAGAACCCAGACGTCCTTCAACAGAGGAATGGATACAGAAACTGTGGTACATTTACACAATGGAGTACTACTCAGCTATTAGAAACAATGACTTTATGAAATTCCTAGGCAAATGGATGGAACTAGAAACAATTATCCTGAGTGAGGTAACCCACTCATGGTATGCACTCACTGGTAAGCAGATACTAGCCCAAAAAGCTCTGAATACCCAAGAAACAATTCAAAGACCTCATTAAGTTCAAAGAGAAGGAAGGCCAGAATGTGGATACCTCAGTTCTTCTTAGAAAGAAGAATAAAGCACTCACAGGAGGAAGTACAGGAGCAGGGATTGAAGAAAAGATCATCCAGAGACTGTCTCACCTGGGGATCCATCCCTTATGCAGCCACCAAACCCATGCACCATTTCTGATGGTAAGAAGTGCTTACTGGCAGGAACCTAATATGGATCCCTCTTAGAGGCTCTGCCAGAGTCATGCAGATACAGTTGAGGATGCTTGCAGCTAACCATCGGACTGAACACTGGGTCCCCAATGAAGGATGTAGAGAAAGGACTTAAGTAGCTGAAAGGGTCTGCAACCCCATGGGAACAACAACATTATCATCAACCATCTAAATCGTCCAGAACTCCCATGGACTAAAACATCAACCAATGAGCACACATGGAGAGACCCATGGCTCCAGTTGCATATGCAGCAAAGAATTGCATTCTCTGGCATCAGTGGGAGAAGAGGTCTTTGGTCCAGTGAAGGTGAGTTTCCACAGAATACTGGAATGCCAAAGTGCTGAGGTAGAGAGGGTGGTTGGGAGAGGAAGCACCTTCATTGAAACAAGTAGAGGGGGGAAAGTGAAGGAAGTAGGGGAAAAGGGCATAACATTTGAAATGTGAATACAGAGAATATCCAACAATAACAAAAATTATCATTTCATACTTAGAGTTTTCAGCATTCTTTCATTCTTCCTAGAAAACTTTCATTAAAATAGAGAAGACTGTTTCTCTTCCAAATCCCTTTGTAGCATATTCCCTCCACAGAACTAGGAGTCAATGTGATATATTAAACCAAGGGAAATGTGAAGAACACAAAATCGCTATGATTTTGATAAGGAATTAACCTAGATGTAACTGGGGGGGACATTCTTGAAATACCCTGAACAATAACAATCACTTAGGTTTTTTAAAATTTAATATTATTTATTTATTTAATACATTTAAGTACACTGTAGTTATCTTCAGACACACCAGAAGAGGTTATCAGATCCCATTACAGATGGTTGTGAGCCACCCTGTGGTTGCTGGGGATTGAACTCAGGACCTCTGGAAGGGCAGTCAGTGCTCCAGCCCACATTCACTTAGTTTTAAGTAAAGCAAATTATATTGGTAATTTAGATGAACCACATCACAATTATAGATAAAAACCTTTACATTCAGGGAAGCAATAATCCCTCAAAGAGAGTTTATTAATATGGGACTTTCCAAAAAGTACATATCAAAAACTTGTAGAACATTCTAAATGACACAGTAGTAGAAAGGCACTTCTAAAATCAGTTTGCTTCATAAATAGTCTGCATTTAAGAGAACTTGTGATACATACATGTTCTCATTCAGTCTCCTATAAATTAAAAAGTATTGGCTATCAGTTCTACTGTATTTAAATTTATTGGCCATATAAGGTTGGGAATGCACAGAATTGACATTTCAGTATAAGAACCACACTAAAGGAAGACACTATGTGCTGATGAAGTGAGAAAAAAAATGAAAACACCATAAAGCCCACTCCTGTGGGTGTCTATTCCTTTAAGATTGTCAGTTTTGCTTTCTCCCTTTCACAGGTTTCTTCTCTTCAAGACTCATATATTTTCTAACACCGTGTTCTCACTCCCATGGCAGTCAGCAAGCAGACAAAGGAAGAAACGAGGGGTCCCTGTGCCCTTCAAAGCCACAGTCCTGACAGCCGATCTTGCTCCACTAGGCATGGCTTCCATGCAGGATGCCATAAGATATACATCAAGCATTTGGCATGTGGGCCTTTGGGAAATATTTACAGACAAAAACCATTACACATTCAAAACATATTAGCAGAGACAAAAACCCATGAATATATATTTCTAGCCAGAAGAATCTGAGTGCCAAGAAAAGGCATGTATGCATTTATTCATGTATCATGTTTTATTTTACTGTGTTGGCTTCATGAGTAAAATTTTTCTAAGACAAATCAAATGGGATTTGAGAACATAAGGAACACTTTCCAGTACATATCAAAATCACACTTACGAGCAAGATGGGAATATCAAGTGGCCAATATTCTGATTGGTCTTAATGTTCTGAAACTTGAGAAATGTTTTGAAAATGTCGATTAATTTAAAACACTTTTTGGTACTTCAGAATTTTATTATTTAGTATCTGTTTTTTAACACAGCTGCAGAACACTCCATTTTGTAGGGATGCCACTGGGAATGGGATGTTTTAGAGGGGTGGGGTAAAAGGATGAAGTAGAGAAATTTGCAACTTAAATCATAATTTCTCTTATCTTATCACACTGACAGGGTTTCACACCATTATCACCCTGCTCTCTGAAGCCTCAGATAACTTTAACAAAAACCATGAGAACTACTGTTTACAAGGTTGTTGACATCATAAGATTATGTGCCCTACACTAATCAACGTCATACACAAATACCTTCAGGCAAGGTAATTAAGATAAGATGAAAAAAAAAAAAAAAGAAGGCCCCACCAGGGAAAGAACTGCTTCTTTCTAAACTTTACCCATCAAGCCAAATTTGACGAGTAAGGAAAACTGAGGTTCTAAGCCCTCTTCCTTTTCAGCCAAGCATTTCCATACAATTCCATTACTTTTTAACCGGAGTTTATTTTCAAACTGACCCACTCTTTTACATGTTTTGTCTTTCTCTACCTCTTGGCCACCGTGTTAACCAGTGCACAATCAGGAGAGGCCACCAAGTTTTTGGGATGTCATGCCCTGTGCTAATCCACCACTGAAATGAGCGTTTCCCAGAATTGGGGACGGGTGTCTCAGCCTAGTGCCTAAAATAATGTCAAATCTCATGAAATTTACAGATTCCCTTTAATGCAGTTAGAAAAAATTTAGAAATACTCCAGCTGACCAATTATCTTTAACATCTTCCTCCCTGTGTCTTGGTCCTGGCTGTCAATGCTCCAACATAAGAAGCCACTTCCCTTTTTATGACTTTTCAAGCTCTGTGGAGGATTTACCCCTTAATCATCTCCAGCCTCCCATCCCCTCTAACTAGGAGAGAAATTGACAGCATGCCCTAGATGAATTCTCAGCTCTTAGCTGTGTACTCAGAACTGATAAAATGATTGAATATTACCATCAATACTCACTTCATAAAACTATTCTCAAGTTTTAATGAGGGTGTATTTGAAAGTACCTGGCACAGTAGTCAATAACAGTTACCATCTTATGTGCCCACAGGTACTGTTAACTAGACTAGGCATGTACAAAAAAATAGTTGGATAAATGGGCTGAGTTAGAAGGAGACCTTAAGTTAAAAATAAGAAAGGGATAGTGGGGACAGTAACAAACACATCTAGGAGAAACCCAACAGTATTTGCAGCAATGTGCCCGGATGAATTCAAAGCCATAGCGTGTCTGAAGAGACCTCAGACTTAAACTCTAAAATCAGAGAATTAAGTCATAGTCTAATTTAAAAAAAAAAAAGCTATCTTCATGGGTTAAATAATGACTGGTCCTAGCACATGACACTTTCTGGTCACACAAATGCAGTAATGTTCCCTGCTTTTTATTCTCCCTGAGTAGCACACACTAGAGAGTCAACTAGATCACTCTGAATAAATCTACTGCTATTCCATGATACTGCCTTCTCATGGCCTAATGATGAATTACTATCATATAAAAAACAAGCAAACCTTGTTGGTTGGTTACTCAAATTACTTAAATACTAACTATCTTAATTTATGACACACAGCAAGGAATGTGTTTACTTGACAATATTTTTAAGGATAAAAAATAAAATCTTAAAAATAAAAGAAACAACCACCACAACAAAAACACCTACTTACATCTCAGGTCAGCCAAAATAAGGAAAGATGCTAAATATGGTACACCTACATTGTGAATGCATCATTGTGAGTTTGAACAATGCTCCAGGGCAAGAAGAAGAACCTATTTATGAAAACAAATCGGAACCTGGGCACAGGAGCTGCTGCTGCAGGGAGGTGGTGTGAACATGATCACAGGAGGTTGTCTATCATATGCAATACTCATATTTTATCTTTAAATGGAAACACACATACAACATATAGCACGGTTTACCAGGCAAAGCAAGCACTAAAAAGAAAAATAGTCACAACTCAGGTAAGAACATATCACATGTTCCAAAACAAACAAGTGACAGTCTTTTTGACTAGAAAATTGGCAATCTGCAAATCTAGTTTTATATAACCCAATGACGACAACAACAAAAGGCTAACAGCCATGCCTAACACACAGCAAAACTTGACTCTCAGCAATGTGAAGCCACATCCCCAGAATGACTTTGGCCACCCTCAGAGGGCTCATTTGCACTAGGCACCACCATTTGACAGTCTTCCTTGTTTCCACATCTTTGAGATAATGCACCTACAACTCACAACTCAGGTGAATCATTGGAAACTAATTTATCTTCAAGGACAAAGTCCTGCCCTATTCTCCACAGGAAGTTGGGATTCTAACTTAATTGTCAAAAATCTTGACACCACTGGT
Source organism: Micromys minutus (assembly GCF_963924665.1). NCBI lineage: Eukaryota > Metazoa > Chordata > Mammalia > Rodentia > Muridae > Micromys > Micromys minutus. Next base: position 182,414,794 of record NC_137969.1, on the reverse strand, counting down.
TCAATCTCAGTTATATTAAGCAAACCTTTGTAAGTTTTTCAATAGATGTCTGCTCTCTTCCATCACATCTCCTTCATTTGCCCTTTACAATGCTCAGTCACCTGTCTACACAGGAATAGAATTTCCCCTCTTGTGATGCAGTTGCTCAGTCATATAAGCTTCACTGCTTTATCTGATGCCTGGTTTTATTTTTACTGCAGTGAGTGCCTTTGCTTCAGTGGGAAAAAAAATGTCCAGTGATTCTGAAATTTCTAGTCTACATTGACATTATAGAATGCAATTTTCCAATGAAATGTAGAACACATAAACTAGCTACAGATATTTATTTAGTGTCCTCTTCTAAAAATTCTATAAAACATATTCATATACGCTAGATAATTGTCTAAAGGTTTAACCTTATAAGATCAGGGTCCACTGATAAGGAAGAAATTATTAGTTCTATTAAATAAACTAAGACCTTATTTATTACCATTGTAAAAAAAATCCCTACTTTTCATCTCCACATAGTATTCACTAAAGATCGTTCACTATTTCAATGATTACCAACAATGCTTCAATGGAACAAGAAGTAGTTGACTGTTATATACTGTCTTACCAAAGTTATTGTTACTCTCCCAACTTCTCACCTACAGAATATTTCAAAAATTCATTTTTCTACATCAAGAGGGATATTTAGTCATCATAATGACTACATGGAAGATGAAAGACTTGAAACACTTCAGACAGAATCTAAATTAAATATCTTTCATAACATTCCCATTCATATAAACTCAAATGGCTTATGAAGTTCTATAGCTATTTGATACATTAAAATTTGATATTCAACCAAATTACAAAGTTATTTTTGGGATTTTGTTCGTTTGGTTGGTTGGCTGTTCATTTTATTTTGTTTGCATAATTTGATGTCTACATGATGTATAATTAAGCATAATCTTAATCATGCCTTAAGATTTCTGGAAAGTTAATTAGCATTTAAAAAATCACAAGGCTTTTTACAAAGAGTGGGAAATATATACATCTAAATGACTTATTGTGCCATTAATAAATTGGCATATTGCCAACTCCCTTGAGCAACAATGCAATCCTGTCAGAGAATGTTCACACGGTCTGTGGAGACAAAGCATGCAGAAACCTGAAGCAGAGCCTCTCATGCTCAGATAGCAAGAGTTGGCATTGCTTAACTGTTCACCAGGAAGAGGGTGGTGCTGAACGTGATCAGTCCAGCATGACTCTTACGTTAGTTCATTTGCAATACTTTATGTATTTTTCTTAGTACCTTTGAGCCATATATAAAAATAAAGATATAAAGTCCCAGTGCCTTATTTAACACATCAATAAACCAAACTCATTATGAAATAAATGAACATTATACTCATTTTTCAATAAACTTAGAAATCAAGGGAACACATCCATAACAAGTTACATTACATTACAGCTCAGAGACAAAGACAGACACTACCTCAGAGTAAAAGGCTAGGAAAAAAATATTCCAAGAAAACAGCCCCAAGAAACAAGCTGGAATAGCCATTCTAATATTGAATAAAATAGATTTTCAACCAAAAGTTATAAAAAAAGATAAGTAAGGACACTTTTTACTCATTACAGGAAAAATGTATTAGGATGAATTCTTAATCCTAAACATATATGCTCAAATACAAGAGCACCCATATTCATAAAACAAACCCTACTAAAGCTCAAAACATACATTATACCACACACAATAATAGTGAGATACTTCAACATCCCACGCTCATCAATGGACAGATCATGGAAGCAGAAATTGAACAGAGACCCAGTGAACCTAGCAAAGGTTATGAACCAATTGGAATTAACAGATATCTACAGAGCATTTCATCCTAAAACAAAAGAATACACCTTCTTCTCAGCACATCACTGCATTTTTTGAAAGCTGACCAAATAGTTGGTCACAAAACAAGCCTCAATAGATATAAGAAGATTGAAATATTCCAACACATCCTATCATATCACCATCGACTAAGGTTGGGTTTTAATAACAACTAAGACAACAAAAAGTCCATATGCACATGGTAGCTGAACAATGCTCTACTCAATGATAACATGGTCAAAGAAAAAATTTAAAAAAAAAGAAATTAAGGATTTTCTAGAACCTAAATAAAAGGAGAGCTCAACATACCCAAATCTATGGGATGCAATGAAAGTACTAAGAGGAAATCTCATAGCTCTGAGTGCCTCCAAAAAAAAAACCAAAGAGAGCATACACTTGCAACTTAACAGTGCAGATGAAAGCTCTAGAACAAAAAGAAGTAGATACACCCAAGAGAAGTAGATGGCAGGAAATAATTCATCTCAGAGCAGAAATCAACCAAGCAGAAACAAAAATTACCATACAAAAATATCAACACAACCAGGAGCTGGTTTTTTGAGAAAATCAACAAGATCGATAAACCCTTAGCCAGACTAACTAGAGTGCACAAAGAGAGTATCCAAATTAACAAAATCAGAAATGAAAGGGGAGACATAACAACAGAAACTGAGGAAATTCAAGAAATCATCAGATCCTACTACAAAAATTATTTAAAACTAAAAAAAAAAAATTAAAAAAAAAAAAAAACTACCAGGAGCCTAGCATGTCAGAAACATCTTGGGCACCACAAATAAATCAGGGAAGCAGAGACTAACACCAACAAACAGCAACCCCAGAGGCCCCTATCTAGTCTGGGTTATCCTGAAGATAGTACAGAGGAATCAGCACTGTGGTCCACACTGTGTAGGAATACTGCAGCAAGAATATTCAGAAAACATGAGACTTGCTTAGATGCGAAAAGCTCCTTAGACATTTGCTGCAGGCTGTAAAACTCCCCGGAATGAATCAAAGCCAAGGTAACCAAGAAACCCATGCACTATGGTAAAGCATACACAAAAACACACAGTTCTCGCTTTTCCTATTGAGCTAAGATCATTTTTTCAAGCCTAACAGATGTTGTAGAAATAAGTTTCTCAAAATACTACTTACTTCCAGTATAACAAAACAAAAATTGGTATTTATGGCATGAACTATGTTTTTCGTTTTTGCCTAAGGAGAATACTAGAATGAAGTAAAGGGAAATGGATATTACTATCCTAATGGCTAATTGGTTTGTTAAAATTTTCTAAGGTTTGGAATTATTTTAGCAATATAAAATTTAAAGTACCTTTCACAAGTACTTAACATTAACTGTGGTGGGTAATATTTCTAGAATAAACTGTGTGACACCTTGAAAATATGGCTCTTTATAATATCATAGAAAGTTAATAAGCACAAAATTGTATAATATATGGATGTAAACTTCTACTGTGTGTTTTCTCATTTATTTCCCAAATCATAAGTCTGTAAGATCACATTGCTTTGGCTTGTCCAACATCCATCTTTGGGAATGGCACCACAAATGTCTTTGAGTAATAGATCACATATGGTAGCCTTAAACCCATCTATGAGCTTGGTGCACATGGCTTCTAAATTTAGATTGTTGAGAAGATAGAATTTCACAAAGCTTGTTTAATTTGTATTTGAGATAATAGTTAAAGATCATAAAGCAAATTTCTCTCTCCCTCTCTTTGTCTGCCTGTGGAAGTCAGAGACTATGGAACAGTGAAACTACAATTGGTGAATTCAATAAAAAAAAATTACAACCAGGGAAGCTTTTAATATTTCTATAGTTTTAAAAACATTAGTTTGTTATTGTTTTAAGTGTATATGTTTTGCAGGCACATATATATGTGCACCAACTATGTTCCCTTGGAGGCCAAAAGAAGGTATATGACTCCTGTACCTGGAGTCACAGACAGTTATGAATTTCTGTATGGTTGCCAGGAAACAAACCCTGATCCTCTGGAAAAGCAGCCAGTGCTCATAACTACAGAAGAATCTCTCCATCCCCATCTAATAATGATTTCATATTTATTTGCTGCTCATTTTAGTTATGAATTGATAAAATTTACAAAGATCTAATGAAAAAATTCTCTTGTGTCTTATCTTAGGACACATGTTGTTTGTTTCTTCTGCGTTCAACAAATATTATGGCTGACACCAGAACCTCAAAGCAGTCACTAGGATTTCAAAAGCCTAGGGCTCCATATACTTAGCCATACTGCAGAAGGTGAAGCAGCTACTTCTGATACCATTCTGTGACATTCTTAATATATTTTCAGTCACTGAACTAGCTTAAAATTATAGTCTTTTTCCCCAATGCCTTAGAAAAAGTTGCAAATAGCTTAAAAGAAGTAAAAGACACACATGGAGAAACAGTAGACTTAAAATATTTGTTAAGCAAAATCCTAGGATTTTATTGTCAAATTGAGTGTTCTTCATTTACTAAAACCAAACTACTGATATTTCATCATAAAAGTGGTATTTTTGAAAATAAGATCAAAGGATCACAATCAAGGAGGTGTTTCATGCGTTGTTATAACACAGCAGCAGCCACACGAACTGGAGACATAAGAAAGGCAAGCAAATGGCACCATTTATAAAGACAACTGTCAAGGAACAGCATTAACCCACTCATACCAACACTAGCCTTCCCTTCCTCAATACTGCTACTTCAAGGATCAAGTTTACCACGGGTAAATCATGAAGAAGAAATTCAAGCTAATGCATTGGCCAAGAAATGAGTGGGAAGTTACGAAGCATCCTAGAAGTAGTGTTTGTATCACTGCTTCCTCTGATCCTTTTTAGGCTGAATAAAATGCTTTCACCGTTGAAAGTGCTGCCTTGTCCAAAAAGCCATGTTCCCACCTGCCTTAACCTTTGCTCTTGGCTGACTGTACTCCTGAAGAAAACTTATATAACTGTTTCATTTTTCAGATAAAAAGGCAGACTTAAAGATCATGCTTAATCATTCTTCCACGACTGAGAACTGAACTCATTAATTAAACTTGTGGTAATTCTTTTTACAAGAGCTTTAGTTTGTATCTACTCACAAGGGTGAGAAAAGTGCAATTAAGTCTGCCTGATGCAGGATTTTCCTAAATTAAAAACAAAAAATAGACCACCCTCCCTGGAGAGACAAAATCCTTTAATTGCATCAAAACATCTTAAATATGGAGTCAGAAATTTAATAAAGGGATAAGAGGATTAGAGTAAAAAATACAGTAAAATTAGAAGTAAGCCCAAGCTTATTTAACAAAACTTATTCCTACTTAAAATTGGAAGGTGCATAGTTCTAGCCAGAGCCTATCCCCAGGAAGCAAGCAACAAACGAATTCTTACTAAAACGAAGTTGGAAGCACAATGCATAATGCAGACACATTAAAAAAACCTTTCTGTGCATGTGTTTACCGAAATAATTGCTTGTAGATTTCTACTTAGTGACTCCAGTCTTTTCTCAAGACTCTAGAATCAAAATGCATTTTAGTAATCCATCCATCTATTTATGGACAATTGAGTGAATAGTTCCTTGCTACAGTGGATGAAGAAACAAAAGTGTATAAAGATTTCTAGCGTAGTCTGTAGAGTTCTCTGGATCTATGCCCAGGAGTGAAATAGCTGAAGTGAGTTGTGTCTCCTAGAAATGACAGGGAAGCTATACTGAAACAATATGACTGCCTAAACAAGACCCAAACAAAGACAGTATCAGCATACCTGATGGGATGGTAGGTAGAAATCTCATTGAGTCCCACCTTTAGACAAAGAACTGCAGGCACATGACTGCTAAGAGAAGGAGAATTAGTTTCTCCCAAGAATGAGCTCTCTGTGTAGGTATTCCATACAGAGTAATCAACCCTGAAAACATGCACACAAAAAGACAAAACTTAATTCATCAATTTGCATTTATATATGTATGCACACATATATATGTTATGACAGTAATCAAAGAAGAAGATGCCATCAATTTGAGAGAAAGGCTGACCATAGGAGGAATTGGAGGGAGAAGGGGCAAAAGGGAAGAAATGAAATAGTTGTTTTATAAATAAAAATATAATACTCCAATATAGATAGATAAATAGAGATGTGTAGTTAATAGTGAAAATATTAACACAATGTGAAGATCTACAGCTTCAGAAAGGCTATTCTAAAGGCGCAGAAGTTCAATAAAGTATTTAAATTATGGGTCTGTTTAATTTTGGTGTTTGAATGTTTCATTTGCAACTTTTAAATAATAAAGTTTATTAAATAAAAAGGACAAAAATTAAACATAAGTCTCAATTTTGTTTCCTCTTTTCTTTTCATTTTCAAGATTTTGTTTTTATTATGTATAAGCAGCAAGGGGTATGTGCATGTGATGGGCAGCGACTCCTGATGCCACATCCCCAGATCCTCCTGGAGCTAGAGCTGATGAGCAGCCGTAAGCCACTCAACCCGAGAGCTGGGAACTGAAGTGTCCTCTGCCAAGCAGAGAGCCATCCCCTCAGCTCCCTTCTTATTTTGAATATTTTCGCCAAAAAAATCTTTCTGGTAAATAAACAAAATATTAAACATGTCTAATGGGATGCATTTTGTATGGTTCTGAATATATACTTTGAAATATTTTTCTGTTAGACTAAGATTACAAATTACAGATAATTGTGTTAAAAGATAGTAAATTGCAAAAGATTATAATGCACATTTTCGATTGAAAAGGTGGCCATATTTTAGTACTCTTATTGAACTCACTTCCCTATGTTCTTCCTGACGAAGGCAGAATGATACAGTGACCACAAATTATACAACATGGTAGAAATTAACAATCATGAATGGTGTCATTGTAAAACATCTGGTTTTCCTGCCCATTAAGAACATGAGTCTACAAGGAGTCACTGTTGATGTGTCTGTTACTCAAGCAGATCATATCCTGATCACATCAGTTAGAGTCATCACTCTCCACTCAGCAGGAGGAAATTGAAGCTAAATTAAAATATATTTCCTCATCACTTGTCAGAGGTGAGTAATTAGATGGTCGAAAAGCTAATAAACATCACCATTTTCTATACACAAGCTTACAGCAAACATTGCTCCTTCCTCTCGGAATCTCCATGAAGTATGTGCCTTACTGTTTTTATTGTGGTCCAATCAGAAATGCCTAGAGGATGTTTTTGGACAGTACTAGCCTCCCAGGCCAAGCAGCCACCATCTTGAAGCACTCAGTTGTGCCCATATGGAAAAGATCATCTCAGTTGGGCTTGTTGACAACTGATGGCTCCTATTCCCACATAGAGGGTGAAGTGGGACACAAAACAATACCCACAATATCCAGCCACTCCACATCACCTGATGTTCGCAACTCTACCCCTACTACATGTGGCCTCAGGGAAGAGCTAATATACAAGCTTGGGAAGACTGGAGAAAGGGGCCCCATCTATGCAGCCTTGGGGAAGCCATCATCCCGTAGGTAAAAACTTTCCAATGCCCCCCTTTTGGGGAACTCCCATTTCCCAGTAAATATCCATCATTTGTTTTCCAGTGAACTTTGGCTGAATAGAACCTCCTTGATTTGTCATTGGGACCCCAGGAGGAGGATGAGACATGGGTAACCTCTTTTCATGTAATGAAATCTTAGCAAAAGACTCTGAGAGACTGAGAACACACCATCTGATTATGTAGATAACTAATATTCATAAAATAATAACTGGGAGAGAAAATTCAGGAGGACTAAATGACTCTCTCCACAGCCATTCCTGGAAAACTGTGCTTAGACAAACTATTGGCTTCTATCTAAACTAACTATTTTGTATCTGAGTTATACACAGCAAATATCTAATGGCCAGTAGCCCCCTCATACATCTATGTACTAAGACTTGCTGGCCTTGACTTAGGCCTCACTCCTACCCCTCCAAGGCTTTCATCAAAACCATATTCCTGTGATGTGCTCCACTTGATTCATTCAAACACCAGAGCTTAGAGTTCTGTATACAGATGCTCCTCCAAGTTGGGTGATTAGTGTTCCACGAATTAAAACAAACTGAGAAGCTTCTTCACTCAACTGGTACCTGAAGAAATTCTACACAAAACTACTGTCAATGGCTATTTTTCACATGAATAGAAGACGATTTATTGGCAAGAAGAGAAATAGCAGCACATACACTTGGAAACTCTCTGTTTTTCCCATGGACTGCTTCTGCAGCTTGTTTTTAGCCTATTATTTACAATATTTCCACTTCAGCGTGATAACATGAATTGGATAAAAGTGGAAACAAAATCATCCTTTTACCTTTTCCTTTACATTAGTAGTAGGGTAGTGGAGATGTTGGGTAGTTTCGAGGACGTCAGATCACTCTGGAAAGTGTCTGTTTCCAGTCACTGCATAAGCAAGTCTTCCATGACAATCTCCAGCTGTCACGCACAGATCTTCTTACATGGCTAGTTCTAGGACAACGCTATGTCCAGAACATACCTTCTCAGGCCTCTGCGACCTAACACTTTCCAGGTTACATTTTTTCTAAAGTAATGGATGTCAACCTTCTCACATGAGACACTATTATGTTATAGGAATTAATTAGTAATAATTCAGACCTCATGAATCTAAATGAAGTATTATAGTTGCCTATAAATATATGCAATTTAAATTGATATAATGTTCTAGAAACAATTCTTAAATGGTGGCTCAGTGTGGAAAAATAATGAACATTTCCATAGCTTGATAATCCTCAGTCAATTCAAAGAAGCTCCAACACGTACATATGGGTAACACTATTTTTATGATTTTTGCTTTTTCTATACTGAATTGTTTTTGACATATTAAGTTCAACAAAACAAACTATATATAATCCAGAAATTGGTGATAGTATAAGAAATTATATAACTCCCTCCCATTTTTATGGTGTTTCTCCCCCTCAGTTCCCTAAGCATGTTGTACTACAGGTCTATAATAGTACTTACTTCCTGCAAGCTGTGAGTTTCCTCATAATTTATGACACAAACCTTAAGTCTAGTATTATTATGTGAAAAACTACAGCAGGCCTCTGCTGGATTTGCTCACTTCCTACAGAGAGTTTCCTGAATCAGGCAAGCTGGCTCGGCAGGCTAGAAAACACTAAAGAGGCCTTTCCACTCCTCTAACATAGTTTCTCAAATAGTCTCCAGCTCAGTCTTTTCAAATGTGATAAGAGAGAGTGAGGAGGAAGGGAGAAAGGAAGAGAGAGAGAGAGAGAAGGAGAGGGCAGCAGGAGGACAGGGACAGAAAGGGTTTATATAGTACAAATTGGTTGATTATGTTAAATCATATACCCTTGTAATTCCAAATTTTGTTCATCTCCCAGGCTGTGAACTCCAGGAGAACGCAAGCCAGCTGAATCTGGCTCTGCCTTGTTCTCAGCACGGTGGGGAGTGTGCAAAACATGGTAAATCAGTGTGCAAGCTGAGTAACTAACTTGGGGTGGAGGAAAGGCTTTGAAAGAAAATTTAAAATGCAAAGTTGAGGTCGGACCACATGAAGCTAGAATGCTGTAAAATGCCTTTGAAGGGTCTTTGGAATGCATGACTTACATTTAAAACGTTTATTTTTTTTTAATTTCAGCTTTGTATCTAAGAGTATATGGCTATTTATAATTGAGACAGAAATTTAAGTGAGGAGAATCATCATATGGTTGAAAATCAGAAACAAAATTTGGGCTAAATATGCTCTTTTCGCTACTCTCTGTTAAAAAAAAAACAACTCATATACAACTTACCTATTTCCTCAGTAAATGTAAAATTAGGAAAAGCTGATGCCACTCTACTGCCTGACATGGATGAACTGATAGTAAGTAAAATTGTTTCCTTTTTTTGTTTTGTTGGTTTCAATATTCCAATGTTCCTACCTAGCTGTTACCAATACATTCAAATGTCAATGAGAAAACACATATGTGATTTAAGCACATATATATGTATATATATATGATATTTTATGCATTTACATTTCAAATATTATCCTCTTCCCCCATCTCCCATGCTTCCTCACCCCTCCCCTTGTTTTCATGCATGTATGTATATATTAAATATGCTATACATATTTAAATATTTAAAGGCTTATTTTATTTTTTTTATTTTTTGTTTATTAAATGTTTTTTCAATTTTTATTTGTTATTTTATTTACTTACATCTCAATGTTATCTTTCTTCCCAGTTTTCCCACCACATGTCCCTTATCCCTCCCCTTCACATTTTTTATTCATTAATCATTTTATTTGTTTACATTTCAAATGTTATCTCTTTTCTCAGTCTCCCTTTCATGACCCCCCCAGCCCATTTTCCTACCCTTTGCCTCTAAGAGGGTGCTTCCCCACCTATCCACCTACTCCCACCTCAACCCTCTAGCATGCCCCTTCTCTGGGGCATCACACCTCCACAGGACAGATCTCCTCACCCCCCCACCCCCAGTGCCAGATGAGGCAGTCCTCTGCTAAATACGTATCTGGAGCCATGGACCAGCCCATGTATACTTGGTTGGTGATTTAGTCCCTGGGAGCTCCAGGTGATCTGGTAATTTGCTCCCCTATGGGGTTGTTATCAACTTCAGCTCCTTCAGACCTCCCCTTAACTCTTCCATTGGGGTCCCAGGGCTCAGTCCAGTGGTTATCTGTGAGTACCTGCATCTGTTTTAGTCAGGTGCTGGCAGAGCCTCTTAGAGGACAACCATGACAGGCTCCTGTCTGCAAGCACATCTTGGCATCAGCAATAGTGTCAGGGTTTGGTGTCTGCGGATGGAATGATTCACATGCTGGGGAAGTCTCTGGATATCCACCTATCTAAGAAAATTTAACCCAGAATTGTCCCCTTTCTAAAGAAAATGCAAGTACAAAAATGGAGCAGAGGCTGAAATCCCACTTCATTTTTAAATACTCATATTTACATGAGATAGTCAGCAATAAATTTAGTATACAATCTATTATCTTAGCACTTTACTAGTACTGTTGTTGGCAGAATCTGACGTGATGATGGCTTCCAACAACTGCCAACACCCAGAGGCTGTGCCTGACTGTAACACCTTCCTTGAGGGAGGCGGCCTGGAACTTGCATCTGGTCCACAGAATGAAGCACTGAGTTGTTGTTGCTGGGCTGTGAATTTAAGGGAAAGTGATCTAGTCTTGGGTGTTTCCTATTCTTGTTCTGCTGTCGGAAGAGCCTCTGGGAAGAAGTTCCTGTGAGAAGGAAGAACTGACTGGAACAGCCCACAGTGAACTCAGGGAACACTGGGTTTGAGCAGAGAGCGTTTCTAAGAGTGCCTAGGGTGTCTGCATTCCTACACATGGATCTGCTAAGTAAAACTGCTCTCAGGCTTCTAGACAATAAATACAATGAAATGTATTACCAAGAGAATTAAAAAATCTTCCATGTTGTACTTCCTGAGAGAGCACAGGTTTTGATTTTCAGACACAATTTATTACTTTTTAAAACAAAGAAAAGATTTTTTTTCCTTTAAATCTAAACTAGGAATATGTAACTTTTCTCCTACAAATTAAATTGCTTTATAACAAATTACATTCTCTGATGTTCTTATCAGCATGCTTTAAGGATATCCACTTGTTCAATATCCTCCCTCAAAGTTTGGCCCACACCAAATGGTTCTTTAGCCCAAATACCTGAGCAGCAAACTTATGGAGAAAGTATAGTTGAACAGCCAAGACCACTGGGTATTCGAAGAGATGACCACACATCCTGAGCACCCCAGTCTGGTGTGATTGGGGACAGCCGATAACCAGATATGCGGTATTACCAGATATCACTGGGCCTAGTCCATTGCCTCTGCCTGCCACTGTGACCACTACAGAACTTATGCCATCCCCTTCATATTCTGATTTAATCTTCAAAGTTTCATCTGATCCTTCATGTGTGGATGTTACTCAGAGTTCACATGGAACCTCAAAATTTCCACAAGCCTTCTTAATTTTTTCACAGTGACCAAGGTCAGAGGTCGAAACTGCACGGACCGTCGGACTGGAGAAGCAATTCAACTCGGTCTGCAACCCACTCAACGTTTTTCTTTACCATCTGGAGTCCTTCCGGAGTTACTTCTTTGAGATTATGGTACGACTGCTTGTCTTTCTGCTGTCTCTGATCTCCAGATGGCCATAGTCTCCGGGAATCATTATCTATGACATCTGCAAGAACAATCTCTTTGGTGGTCACATCAACGCCAAATTCAATCTTCATATCAACCAGTGCACAGTCCTGGGGCAGCCAGGATTTCTCCAGAATTACAAAAATAGCTTGTATGGCATGACTCACGATGTCCACTTCAGTCTGCCCTGTAACAAGTCCAGCAAAACAAAACTTTGCAGCAATGAGTTGCTCCTCAGATAACCGTGGATCATTATTGGCATCATTCTTGAGGAACATCTCCACTTTGGGTGGATAAAACTTATACCCCTTCTTTACACCAGGGTTCCTTTTGAGAAAAGATCCAGTTGTGTTGGAATCACTTCACATTGGGGTGCAAGGAAAGCAGTGTCTCCAAATTTCTTGGTGAAAGCAGTTTTTATACCAGCCCTCTGTAACAACTGAATGATGCAGCTGGTCATCTTATTGGAGACTGGAGCTTTGCCTTCCCGGTGGTTCTTTCTCACTACATTTCCCGCTGTAATCTGGTTCTTGAACTGCAGAAGGACCCTTCCTGTATAACAGTTCATAAACTTCATAGAGTTTTTTCCCTGTGGCCATTGTCCTAGGAGAACTAGAGGACCAGACCGCGGGGGCACGTGGGAGCCAGTATGTCCATCTTGTTAGACTACTTCCTGTTTATCAGGGGTGTCGAGTTCCTTAAGGCGAGTTTGATCTCAGTTGTCAGTTTACCTCCAAACCAGCACCAGCAACCTGCAACCAGTAGCTGCAGGAGAAGGGGCAGCAGCTTCCACCACTCCTGGCTCCGGCACTTTGTACCCTTTCAAGAGTCCCCAGAATTCTGAACGTCATACACTTGTAAAACTGGCATGGTTACACCCCCGCTAGAGTATGCAGTGATATTAACTACTGTGGATAATCAAATATTATCCCATATCCCACACCTGAGATTAAAGCAACAACCTATTCCTATAGCATTTCTGTGTGAAACCAGCGTTCTCACTACACATACCTATCTATCCTGTGAAAATCCTGTGTTCCTGAAAGGTGATACAAGATAAAACTTCAGGATAGAAAGGAAATTCCGTCTTTGGACACAAACATATCTTAGAGGTGTTGGACTTGATTGTGTATTTCCTATCAATTGCAATAATTACAAAGATTCAGAATCCAAAATGTTTCTAGATATTCTTCAGAGGACATATAAGGCCAAAGCTGACAACAAAGGATACTAGCATTTAACTCCAAATAGGGTATACTTGTGATGTAGGACTTATCTACATAATTTAATTTAATCTTGATACAAGGCTTTGCTTTTTAGTTTCATATCTTGTTTGGGGGTAAGACAAATATGTGTATATATATGCACACATGTGTGCAGGTGTACACATACCATAAAAGAGTTTCAGATCCCATGGAGCTGACATTACAGGTGGCTGTTCCCTGCCCAACATGGATGTTGAAAACCAAACTCGGGTCCTCTTTGAGCTCTTTTAAGCAGTAAGCCCTCACTCTATGTTCTACCCGAATGTAAGTTTAAATATCTGTGCCTACCTGGAAAGCCAGTAATGAATCAAATTTATTCAATTCCATTCCAAAAGCAACTCTCAAACTTATTAAACCATCTGCATGAGACATCAAAGATAAAAATGTAAAGCAGCTAGAGGTCTAATGACAGCTATGAACTGCAAAAGCAAGGCAATTCCAACTTTTCTATGACATTCTCCAAACGTTGTGTGAAATCCCAATCCTTTATACAAAGAATGGTTAGAAACAAAGCATCCTGCCTTCCACTTAACTAACTTGCTGCTACTAACACACTAACAGACACTTTTCTCTAGATAAATGCTATGCTCCGTTTCACTCTAGATGCCAGGCACTCATTTTAAGTGCTTAAATAACATGTACCTGTGGAAAGTACTTGATTACCAATATTATGAAAATGACATAAAATTAAGCAACTTCAGATGTGACACAGGGCATGAGACATAATTCTACATTTTTCCTATAATATAGAAGAGCTCAGTTAAATCTGAAGCTAATTTACAATTTGGAACATAGTTACGTATTTATCTGAAGTATCTTTATTTACCGAATGAGGCAGTCTTATGTGAACTACCTTATACTTGATATTTGCTAGCTTACTACTTTCTTTTGGGGTTTTGTTCTCTTAATTTTCTGAAAGGGGATTTTATTTATGAACATTATATTTACATAATTTTACCCAACCCCTTCTCTCCAGCTCCTATTCCTATAGCCCCTATTCCTTCTCAAATTAGTCACTGATTTTTAATTATTGTTACATAAACATATGTATATGCATATCTATGTACCAAGTGCACACAAAGTCTACCAAGGACATAACCTACTGTGACCATTCAGTGTTGCTCATATGTAACTGCTTATAGATTACTATTTACCATTAGATAACCTGGGAGTTCATGGCTGGAGAAAACTTATTTCCCTCTCTCAGCAGCCAATGATTACCTATAGCTCTTCATCTAAGGGTGGGGTCTTGTGTAATTTCTCCAATCGCACTGCTGTGTCAACTGTTGTTCCATCATGTGGGTGTTGCTTAGGAAGCCAGAATATTGACATGTCATGAGTGCAGTCTTCCTGCCATATTGAGAAGACACTATCTAGCAGGAGTAGGTAGCCCAGTCCTCTGTCTCTTAGAATCTTTCTTTCCCATCTTCCCAGAATTGCCCTGAGCCTTAGGTATAGAAGTTACATTAGAGATACATCAATTATGGCTACTGTCTAGAATTAATGCCTGCTCAATAGGAGGAAATTTATGTCTGACACTAAATCTAGTCAACTCTCTGTGGCTGAAGCAGTCATAGACCCTAGAAGCCAACCTACTATTGCCATTCTCCTACATGCATACAAGCTCTAACTGTATTATAAATAGTTTTTTTTCTTGTTCTCACAGATAAGCATAGCTCTTACACTGATTAAAGACAATTCCATTTGTCATTGATGGACATGGTTACAGAGAACTACAACTGTGCAGAATGCAAGGTTTCCATTCTTTCTCTAAAACAGTTGTTTTTATTTTATGTATTTCTATAATGAAATGATGAGTATATCCCTGTACATATGTACACATATCTGGGAATATATGCATGTTTTCCAGATTGCACACACACGTGGAGACCGGAGGACAAATTCAAGTGTTAGTCCTTCCATTTACCTTGCACGAGAGATTGTCTGTTCTCACTGTGTGTGCCAGGCTGGCTGGCATGAACATTGCTGCAGACTCTCCAGTCTCCATGTCCTCTTCCTCTTTAAGGGCACCATGGTTACTGAGCCATCCTTTAGCATCAGCTCCTACACAAGTTCTTGTGATTCAAACTCAGCATCTTAATCTTGTGTACAAAAGCTTTCCCTCCTGAACCCTCTCCCGAGCCCCAAATGAATAATTTTCCAGGCATCAATGTCTTCACCGCCAACATCCATTTGCTTTATCCAAATCGCTTTCTACTTTTAGAAGTATGAAAACATGCATCCTGTAAACACTAACGGATTACATACCTGGGAGTAATTTAGGAGAAGTCCACTTAATAGAATATTTCTTTCTTTCTCTTCCTTTGCTAATTCCCTCAGCCACACCAGGCTCTCCATCTTCTGAGCGAGGGGGACTAATGTGAAATCAAAGAAATGCACCTGAAAAAGACAAGGACAATGCTGCTCTCTTCAACCTTCCTCTTGAGAAAAGTAAAGTTCAACACAACATTCTATTACTTTTATTAACGCATGTTAATAATTTACAAGGTCTTCTGGGCAACACACACCTAGTATGTGGATCACTCCTACCTTTAGAATATGAGATAAATACTCAATGGAAATGCAACATTGAAAAAGATGCTACCATCATGTTCAAAATCATACCAATTATATAAGAACATGATTCCACTAAGTTTAACTCATAATCTATGAGTTCATTATTTCTTAGCCTGTAAAAGGTTAGTAAAATTCAAGAGAACCAATATGTGCAGTATTTTGGAGTACCTGACATCTGAAACAATTATTTATGTCCATTATAAACCCAGAGCATTTTCTATGGAACATCATTTTCAGCAATATCAATATTTAAGAAAATATGGCATAAAGGGGTTGTCCATTGGAAGTTTGACCATGCTCTAATGAGTATATTGGTAACACAAATCAGACTTAGCATTTTTTTTTCTTTTTGTGAGGAGTGTACAAGGGTTGGAGCATAGACCTGGGAGGAATGGGAAGCAAAAGTGATCAGGGCACATGGGTGTAATTTCCAAATAATCAATGCATTCAACTTAAAACAATTTAATTCAAATTTAGGGAATCTCAGAGTGATATTTTAAGATAAATTATTAAGTAGAAACATAAATCAGTTGTTCTCAACCTGTGGGTGGTGTCTCCTACAGGGATTTTGGTTCCGTTTTTCAGGGCCACCTAAGACCACTGGAAAACACAGGCATTTACATGATGAATCCTAACACTGGTAAGATTACAGTTATGAAGTCGCAACAGAATAAGTTTATTGCTGGGGTCATGATGACATGAATTGTATTACAGGGCTACAAGATTCTGAAGGTTAAGAAGCAATATCATAAATGGTGCAAAGACCACGAGGAAA
Organism: Micromys minutus; assembly: GCF_963924665.1. NCBI lineage: Eukaryota > Metazoa > Chordata > Mammalia > Rodentia > Muridae > Micromys > Micromys minutus. The sequence continues at coordinate 182,398,203 of NC_137969.1, read as the reverse complement.
CATGTTTGTCCTTCTGAAATACCTAATTAAAATATTTTGTTATTACATGTGCTTACTAAACAGAAACAGGTAAAGTGTATGTTGCCCTCATGTTTCTATATGGACACAGCACCTCTGTTCTGCTCTTCCCTATGGAAACACAGTTCATAGGAAACATACATGTTACTGTGTTCCTTCTATAGCACAAAAAAATGAGTTTTTCTACCCTAATGATGTATTTTTTTTTTCAGATAAAAATATCTATACAAAATTCTTTATTTTTCTTTTATTGCTGAAGATTAAGGCTAGGTAGGGCTAGCATGCATACAAGTTTGAGTTATGTCCCAAGTCCTATAATGCTTATTTTTAAGGGACTTATACAATGATTTTAGTACATATTTGTTCAATAGATGTTCGACATTGTTTGAGAATTTATCATTAAACATAGTTAATTGAAAATATATTCATATAGTTATTTGCCTTTGAAATCTAAAGGAAATAAGTACAACCATATGCCAAAGAAATCAATAATATGACATTCCACAAAGAATCTAAAATAAAAGAAGCCAAATGGTTTCCAGAAAAATTAAAGGCAGAAAGTCTTTCCAGTGACAAGTAAAGGGTGAGAGGGATGATGATGGAACTTAGGTCCTTCCTCTCTGATTCTCTGACAACCCTTAGAGGTAGGATTCCTACTGTCTCATGAGGTAATTCTTTTATGGTAAAACCAAGTCTAGTATAATGAGCTGTAACATGGCCAGAAGTGTGAAGTACTGTAAAAGCTAGACTTTCCACTAGTGTACTGCAGCCTGTAAACTCGTGTTAGGTACAAAGGCCCTCAATGCCCACTACCTATAGCAAGAGATGTTGGTTCCCATTTAGAAGTCCTATAGAGCATGGCTCACCAACCATCCTAAGATGGGTAAGTTGAAGAGATCCTTTTATACCATTGCTCAAACCATCTCTACAAAGTCTCCTTCCTATGGGCATGCAATATTAAGTGAACTGGGATTAAAGGTGATAGGCTTGCAAAGAAAATGCAAGCTACATTGCCAAACTCCAGACAATTGCAAAAACTTGACTGATGAATAGAACATAAAGTTAGAGGGTTGACTAAGGGATATAAAATCCTCTTCAGTAATGGTGTCACAGAATGCACACCTTGATACTGAACCACTTGCTGAAAGACCACTCCTGTATGATGCTGAAGGCTTCAAAATACAATTAGACTTTGAAATCTGCATGAAGTACCAGTATCATGTAGACACTGTAAAATTGTGCTGGCTAAAATGTCACCCATAATTAATGAGTGAACTAGCAAATGGCTTATGTACTTAACCTTGGACAGCTCCATGGGTGGTAAGGGCTCTGGATCTCAGTGTTTGTACAAGCCCATCTGTGCCTCCTGTCCCTATACTCAATCCCACACATGTTTTAAATTTCTTGAGTGACCTGCTAATATATCAATAGTCCCAAATGAATTTCAATTAATTTTTAATAATATAAAATGTGATTTTTCATTCATCTCTAAGGACAGGTACATTTCGTACATGGGTAGAACTAACCATTAAGTATAATAAAGCTCAAGTTGGCCACTCTTCATTCCATTGTTCCTGTTTCCAGGAAAGCTAGAGAAAGGAGTCAAGATTTGTGGTATGAGAGGAAAGAGACTGTTTATTTGACTAATACAAAACTTAATTTCTGCAGCTTAAATGTATCCAAATAACACATTGCTCAAAGCCAACAAATGTGGAAAAAAGGGTGGTCAGGAAAAAAGAACTGGTAATTATCAAATAAATGACTTAGAAGAAAACAGTTCCAGACCAGTCATTTTGACACAATAGATACTATGAAATGATCCACATGTGTACAAGAAGTAAATGGGTAAATTAGGTTCAGTGCAGCCGAAACATGACTTTTAAAGAGTCCATGGGATCCATCCAACGGCTGGTAGAAACAGCCAGATACTAAGCAGATCAAAGCAGGGTTTATCTCCGAGATCAGAAGAAATGTTCAAAAACTTTTAACTTGCTTCAACTTTTTAAGAATTCTATGAAATCTATTAATAAAATTATCTTAATTTAATGAACTTACTTCAAAAACAAGAATAAAAAACAAAGAACAAACACCTCACACTGAACTGACTCACTCCATGAAGAGACCAAGACAACACTTTGATAAATGGACACAAATTAAGTTATAAACTATCAGGCAAACCCAGATCAAAAGCTTACCAACTGCTTTGTTAAATCTTTCTGAGCTACCACCAGTCCTAGCTGACTGGGAAAATAATAGCTTTCAAAAAAAAAAGTAAATAAGAAAAACATTTTAATGAAAATGTTAACTACACAGAATCTCATATTTACTTTTGATTTAAATATTTTTAAGAATGGATGTTTTACAAAAGTCTTGATGTCATACTTGAATACACCCTGATTTTTATATTTTTATTTCAAATATCTAAGTTACAGAACCAAAAAACTTTGTTCAGGAGAAATCTTTAGTCAGGAGAAAAATATTAAAAGCTTATTCTCAAATTAATATGATGGATTTTCCATTTAATTATTTCACAAAGTGGTCTGTCTTATAAGAGTATAACTTTAGGGCTGGAGTTAAGTTCCCAGCAGCTACAGTAAACAGCTTACAATGGTCTATAACTTTTGTACTAAATGATCTGATTCTGTTTCCTCATCGCAAAAGGCAATTGCACATGCACACAAACAGACACAGACTTTCTCTCTCTCTCCCTCTCTCTCACTCACTGTAGGGGTTTATTTTTAGATTTTTAATTTTTAGATTAGTATTGTGTATGTGTTTTCCCTGCATGTGTGTCTCTGCACCATGTGCATGTAGTTCCCATGGAAGACAGCGTGGCCATCAGATGCTCTACAACTGCAGTTGCAGATGGGTGATTGCCACCACATGGGTTCTAGGAATAAAACAAGGGTCCTCTGAAAAAGCAGCCAGTGTTTTAGTCAGTGAGTTCTTTCTTCCCCACACAATCTTTTGTAAAGAACATAACTTTGCCACTGATTCTACAGAAAATCAATCTCATGCATTATACACAGTAATTATCAACACAGCTGAAACATCTGGAATAAACATTACAAATGAAAGTTAAAAGCAACACTATTGATTAATATGAGGATTTTATATATTCATAACATTAATATGTATTTTACTTTTTTTTCTCTAGAGAAAATGATCAGAGACTATAAACTGCCAAACTAAGAAGTTAAAAGATTGAGAATCTTCAAGAGTTTCCTATGCTGTGTGTATTCAAATGTTTCTCCTCTTTCAGAGGGTTAGGCTTTGGAAAACTTGCCTTAGAAAATGGAAATAACATTAAGTGAAAATATATTTAATATAGCTACACTCAATATTACGGCTTAGCACCTCTGTAGAGCATTGGTCATTTCTCCTTTGCAAACACGGGTCTGGTGAGAAGCAGGCAGTCAACACTGAGAACACGGCACTGCAGTATCAAGACACACTGGGAGAAAATAAAAGTAAAGACAAAAACCAAACCCAAGACTCAGTGACTGGTTTCTACTGAGTCGATACCAACTCTCTACAGTCATAAAGTTGAAAACTCCCATGTTAAAACATCTTAAGCTTGAATAATCTGCATATTTTGTGACTTGCCAAAATTTTTGTTTTCTATCATGAAACTTAAGTTTTCTGTAGGTGATCTAGATAACCATTATGTGTTTTTGTTGTAAGCAGATTAATTTCCTTTTTGAAATTTATGCATCAAACAGGCTGTATGTATTTACATCATCAACAACAGTGTCCACTACACACTATCTTGAACCTATAGGAAGAGATCCTTGTAAATGTTTTTTTAACATATTTGCTGAGTTAATATAATCCAAAATGGAAAACAACATTAAATGAGTTTTTCAAAAGATAAGGTATCTGGATTATAGTGAGAAAAGACAGTGTGTTCAAAGACTCAGAAACCCCAAATGTAAGTACATAGCATATATAAGCAACACTATGAAAGCCTCTGCAAGCATTCAGACCCTTCATCTTGGGTGCATGTGGACTCGTCAAACAACCTCAATCATTATAATTGTTTAATCTTTTAAGTTAACAATAACCATTTAAAATTTCAATAGTTTTAAAGATGTACTATAGACTTTTGTGATCTGTAATGAAGACAATATTCTGTAAGCAGTTGAGAAGAACATGTACTCTTGGACAGTTGGAGGGTTGACTCAGTATGTCTGTTCATTTGATCTGGGAACAATTTAGACTGGTGATTTCATATAATCTATCCACTGCTTAACATCCAGAAGACATTAACTTTCCTAATATTGCACTGTACTTTGTCTTTTCTGTCAGGTCTTACTTACTTTATAAACTCCAATGTGCTAATGGAGACTATAAATGTATTCACAAGTATATAATTTTGCTAAAATGCCTACTTCATTATGATTGATACCTTGTTTGTTGACAAATACTTAATATATAATTGACAATAAATGAGTTGAGTTATTATGATCTGTGCACCACAATGTTCAAAGCAGCCCTATTTATAATAGCCAGAAGCTGGAAAGCACCCAGATGTCCTTCAGTAGATTAATGGATACAAAAATTGTGGTATATTTACACAATGGAGTGCTACTCAGCTATTAGAAACGACTTTATGAAATTCCTAGGAAAATGGATATATAGAGAGAATATCATCCTGAGTGAAGTAACCCAATCACAAAAGGACAGACATAATATGCAGTCACTGATAATTGAATACTATCCCCCGAAAGCTCTGAATATCCAAGAAACAGCTAACAGATCATATGAAGCTCAAAAAAAGGAAAGGCCAAAAAGTAGAAACCCCAGTCCTTCCTTGAAAAAAAAAAAAAAAAACCAACAAAAACATCAATTGTATAATACCCACTCAGAGTTGGATACACCTAGACCTTAAATCATTAATAACTTAAGAGCTAAGAAAATAGATAGCCTTGTGGCAATTTTTGATCATTATGTTTAATCTATACACACCAAGAAAATTTTGACAATTTGCATGTCACATTTTGTTTTACATATACTTTATGCTTATGGTAACTAGTAAGATTTCAATGCATACTATCAAACTTTTAAAAAATCAAGTACTGAAAAAATATATTCATATCATTTTATGCCAAAATGCTTTAAAAATCTGTACATATCTCTCTCTTTTTTAAATAAAGTTGTAAGAAAAATAAGTAAATAAATAAAAAAATTCAAAACAATAAAAAATAAAATAAAGTATGTCCTCATGATTTTCTGGATTTCTTCAGTGTCTGTTGTGATATTTTCTTTTCCTTTCTGATTTTATTAATTTTGATCTTTCCTCTCTGTCTTTTAATTAGTTTGGACAAGGGTTTGCCTATCTTGTTGATTTTTCTCAGAGAACCAAATAGAAACAAAGAACAATACAAAGAACCAATAAAAGAAAGCTGAAGTTTCCATTGTATGAAAAGACACTATTACTGAGTCAACTCTTATAAAGGCAAACATTTAATTGTGGCTGGCTTACAGTTTCAAAGGTTTAGTTCATTATGGTGGGAAGCATGGCTAGCAAACATTGTGGTGGAGGAGCTGAAAGTTCTACATCTTGATCTGAATACAGCCAGGAGGAGACTCAACTCCATAGTGGGCAGAGCTTGTGTCTAGGAAACCTCAAAGCTTACACCCAAAGAGACACACTTCCTCCAACTAGGCCACACCTCCTAATAATGTCACTCCCTATGGCTAAAGCATTGAAACACATTAGTTTATACTTATTCAAATACACATTTCTTGAATGCTTGTATCAGTAAACTTCACATGTCCTTGATAATATATCCATTTCTTCTATCATATGTCTTTGGTGGAAGCAATGAAAGATTCTCTCTTCCATCTCTTGTAGTTTGCTGATGAAGCTTGCCTCTGTCGTCCCTGTTCAAATCCCAAAGTTCTTCATTGGCAGAGTCCTCTCAGGTTACATTTTCTTTATAGAATCTATTTCCATTATCCGGTCTTGACCTGCCTTGTTCATTTTCTTTCACTGTTAATTTGGGTTTTCCTGAATTTTTTAAGCGATTTATTAATTTCCTCTGTATTCTTTTTTTCATACAGATGACTTAGGATCTTTTGCTTATGCTTCATCTTTGTTAAAATATCTGCAGACTGCTCTGGTAGTACAATTGGGAACTAGTGGAGGCATGTTGAACTGGCTGGTTTGATTGTCTTTTCCACTGGCATCTAGATACCTGGGATTGAGATGATTATACATCTAGGTGCTAATTTCTAGATTTGTCTTTATTGGGTGTGTGTTTTGTTCCAAGGTTTCAGTTTCCTTCTCAGTTTGCAGAGAGTGTGAAGGCTGCTTTGTGCTAGGAATTTTTATTTGCCCCTGAGAGCCGTAGCCTCTGGAGCGTTCCAGGTAAAAGGTATTTCTGGAAGGCAGCTATGCTCACCACTATACAACCAACGCAGGCTTAAAAGGTATTTCTGAATAGTGGGGACTGACACGTAGGAACAGGATAGACTACATGTCTGAAGGATTTCACAGAACGGAGGGGGAAAAATGTTCTACCATGGCCTTCTCATTCCATCTTCTCGGAATGGGAAGGGACAGTGAAGAGAGACCACCCAGTCTGCTATTACACTGGGAATGAGACTGGGGAGCTAGATCTAGGGGGACAGAAGGAGCAAAGATCTACTGACACTATCTGCTTCCCAGGCAGCAGTGGTCATGGTCTGTGGATTAGCAGAATATCTGCTGGATTTGGGGCCTGAGATAAAGCAGCAAGTGGAGAGAGGGATGTTAGGGGTGGTGGCAGATCTGTGGGATCCACAGGAGATGTGGGGAGTCAGAGAAGAAAGGCTGTAGCAGGTGTTGCAAAAATAGGGATGAGACTGGATGTTTGAGGCTGGAGAAGAAGGGGGATTGGTAAAGCTCTTCAGTTAGAGAACCTGTTTCCCTGGACTGCTCAGCTAATGTGTTCACAGGGAATGCCTGCTGCTGGAGGCTGAGATACCTGGACGAGTTGAGGAAGGAAGGTTGTGGAAGAAGATCATTGTGTAGAAGAAAGGGAGAATGCCTTGTGTTTATGCAATGAAACTGAGGGTTAGATTTGGGGGGATTGGATTTGGAGGCGTGAAAAAAGAAGTGTGTATCTGCTTCCAGCCTACTTGTTGTTCTGGTAGGAGTGACCCTTAGCAGGCATGCCTTCTGGGGTTGGGGACTGAGACAAAGCAATGGGTGGTACATTGGAAGGGGAATATCTCTGCGATTCATAGGAGATGGGAATGAGGGAGGCAGGTAAGGCTGCCACCGGTGCTCTACTGCTGGGGATGAGACTGGGGCTTGAATGGAGGGAAGACAAAGGAAGACTGCAGGCAGCCTAACATTTTCTGAAAGGTATGGCTTGTACATTAGCAGGGGGTGCTAGGGTCATAAGAATAATTGGAGAAAGGAAGGTTGGGGAGATGTTGTGGTCCACTAGAGATAGGTTGAGAGAAGGAAAGGGGACAGTAGTAAGTTTTCTGCTACAGAGCTGAGACTAGACAGGTGATTGGATCTGGAAAAGGTCTGGGTTCACAGTCAGCCAACATATTGCCCCAGCAGGAGTGGACCCTCCATAGTTTGTTCTTATTTTTGTTTTGTTTTTTTAATATGAACTTTGCATTTCTAGCTGTCATGCTTTGTGACTGTGAGGTTTCTGCCGTGGTTTGTTTCCATTATTTGGCTTTATCACTTGTATACCTATCAGTACTTTTGGTATTCATGAATATCAGGCAAATATGTGGTACACAGATTTGAATTCAGACAAAGCACATGTTGTGGTGGTTTGAATAGTTTGGGCCCCCACATGTTGCAGTAAATGTTAAAAAATAAAATTATAACCTTGTATTTTCTGACAGTGCTGGCTTCCATAGAGTCACATGGTTCTGTGGGGTAACTGTATCCTAGTGGCTCCATGCCACCTATAAGAATTCAGGTGTGGTTCACTCCACCGCCCCCTGCATGTTATTTTCACTCACTTTCCTCCACTGCCCAGTAAAAACAGGACTCACAATCATTGAATTATATTTTTAAAAAAAGTTTATATGTTAAATTCTCAACCCACAAACCCTCTACACAATAAACTTACAACCAGTGAACAAAGATATAAACTTTCCACCTAGCTAAGATAAATAAACCCATAGAAACCCTTAAAAATAATCATAACAACCTTATCAATCTAGAGATGCACTGAGAGAAACATCCACATCTGCTTCCATCTTGCTTCCTCTCCAATCTCTGCCCCTCTTTTCTTCTTCTACTTTTCTAGCCCTTCCCCCACCCCAATCTCTACTGTCCAATCATGTATCGCCTTGACATCAACCCACACCTACAGACTCATGTGTTTTAATATGCTTGGCCCAGGGTGTAGCACTATTAGAAGGGATGACTATAGGAGTGGCATTATTCCAGGGAAAGCGTCATCATGGGGGTGGGCTTTGAGACCCTTCTCTTAGGTGCCTGGAGATGGTCTTCCTCTGACTATTTTCAGAACAAGATGTACAATGGTTAGCCTCCTCTCCAGCGGTGTCTCCCTAGACACTGGCATGCTTCCTGCCATAATGACAATCTGAACTGGTAAGCCAGCCCCAATTAAATGGTGTCCCTTATAAGAGTTTCCATGCCCTCGACAACATGTGCTGACACCTGAGTCTCTGATCTTATTCATTCTGATTGGTATAAGGTAGAATCTCAGGGTCATTTTGATTTGCATTTTCTTGATTATTAAGGACTTTGACCATCTCTTTAAGTGCGTCTTAGCTATTCTAGATTCCTCTTTTGTGAATTCTATGTTTGGTTTTATACCACATTTTTTGATTGGGCTGATTGGATCTTTTGAAGGTTGACTTCTTGTGTTAATTATATAGTTTGGATATAAGCCCTCTATCAGATGTTGGGTTAGGGAAGATTATTTCCCAATTTGTAGGTTGTCAATTTGTCTTGTTGACTCTGCCCTTTGCCTTACAAAAGCTTTTCAGTTTCATAGGTTCCATTTATTAATTCTGGATTTTAGAGCCTCAGCCTTTGAAAATCTGTTTAGAAAATTTGCCCTAAATTTCAATGAATTTGATGCTCTTTCCTTCTATCTCTTCTAATAGATTTCGTGTATCTGGTTTTATGTTGAGGCCTTTTATTCAGCTGGACTTGATCTTTCTTCAGGGTGACAAATATGGATATATTTTCATTTTTCTACATATAAACAACAGATAGACCATCACCATTTATTGCAGATGTTTTCTTTGTTCTATTGTATATTTTTGGCATCTTTGTCAAAGATCAAGCAGTTATAAGCATATGGTTTTATTTCTGGGTCTTCAATTCTATTCCATTGATCAACCCGTCTGCCTCTGTACCAATACTATGCAGATTTTATCACTATTGCACTGTAGTGAGCTTGAGGTCAGGGATGGTGATTCCCCAGCAGTTCTATTATTGTTAAGAATTGTTTCACTGTCGTGGGTTTTGTTTGTTTGTTTGTCTGTTTGTCTGTTTCTTTGTTTTGTTTTTTCTATATGAAGTTGAAAATTGCTCTTTCCATGTCTTTAACGAAATGTGTTGAAATTTTGATGGGGATAGTGTTGAATCTGTAGATTGCTTTTTGTAGGATGGCCACTTTTACTATGTTAATTCTACCACTCCATGTGCATGAGAGATCCCTCCATTTTCTAAGCTCTTCCACTCAGATGGCAGCACAGGTTGGTGAGGATGTGGATAAAGGGAAACACTCCTCCATTGCTGGTCAATTTGCAAATTGCTATAACCACTATGGACATATACACAAAAGATACCCCACCATGCCGTGCACGTGTTTATAGCAGCCCAAAGCTATATCTTGTGATAGCCAGAAGCTGGAAACAACCCAGATGTCCCACAACAGAAGTGTGGACATAGAAAATGTGGTTTGTTTACATAATGGAATGCTACTCAGCTATTCAGAACAAGGAAATTGTGAGCTTTGCAGACGAGTGGATGAAACTAGAAAATATCCTTACTGAAATAACTCAGGCCCAGAAGACCATGCGTCATTTGTACCCACTAGTGAGCAGATAATATGCAAAAAAAGTACAGAATCCCCAGGATAAACTCAACTCAAAAGGGTTAACAAGCCAAAGGGACCAAATGAGGATTACTCAGTCCCACTTGGGAGGGAAAAGAAGGCAATCACAGAAGGAGAGAGAAAGGGAAGAAACCTGGGTGTAAAAGGTGACAGGAAGGGACGAGAGGAATATTATCAGGGATTGGGAGGACAGGACTGAAGCCCTGAGGTCCAGCACTAATAATGGAAACAGGAAACCTCAGGACCCTATAGAATGTACTAAGACCAGGGAGGTGAGAGACTCTCAGGACTCACAAAGAAGGACCTCAGATGAAATTCCCAAGGGTAGAGAAAGAGAACATGTAGAATTCATCTCCAGTAGAAACACAGGGCATCAAGTGGAGGGATGGGGTTGCCATTCCAGTCAAAAACCCTGACACAGAATTGTTCCTGTCTGACAGAACTGCAGGGATGAAAAATGGAGAAAAGACTGAGGGAAAGAAGATCCAGTGACCGGCCCAAATTGGGATCCAGTTCAAGGAGAGGCTCCAATGCCTGACAATATTACATATGCTATGGTGTGCTTACAGACAGGAGCCTAACATGACTGCCATCCAAGAGGCCCAATAAGCAGCTGAATGAGTCAGTGGCAGATACTTACACCCAAGCAATGGACAGAAACTAGGGCCTCCTCCTTTTTTGAATTAGGAAACAGCTGGAAGAATCTGAGGAGGAGGATGACACCATAGGAAGACTACCAGACTTAACTAACCTGGATACCCGAGATCTCTTAGACACTGGCTCTGCTACCAACCAGGCAGCATGTACTAGTTGATATGAGGCCCACAAAACATATACAGCAGAAGATTACCTGGTCTGAGCTCAGTGACAGAAGATGCACCTAACCATCAAGAGAATTAAGACCCCAGGGTATGGGATGGTATGGTGGGGTAGGGACATCCTCTTAGAGATGGGAGGAGGAATGTAATGAAGAACTGTTGAAGAGCAGACTGGGAGTGGACTGAAAAAAAAAGATTAAATAATATTCATAATAATAATAATAGAAAAAGAAAACTTGGAATTCGTGTAATTCAATTAAAATCACATTACTGCTCCCCCCCCCCCAAAAAAAGAGAGAGTTTCATTGGTCATAGTGCTGTCTCTTCTCAGCAATGGAAATCCTAATTAAGACCCCTATACAGATTAAAATGATATTTTGGGGATGGATAGATAGTTCAGTTGTTAAAGCACTTAATGTTCTTGAAGATGATCTTTGTTGGGTTCCCAGCACCCACACTGTGTCTTACAATCATCTGTAACTGCATTTCCAGGGAATTCAGTGCCCCCTCTGACTTCCATGAACACAAGGCCTAAATGTGTATTGTATATACACATATGCATGCAAAACACTCACACAAAAGAAATAAATAATAAACTTAAAATTTTATGGTTTTGATTTGTCATTACCAGGAAAAAATACAGAAAACATAACAGGTGTTGGCAAATTAAATCACAAAGAAGAATTGAAGATTTAAGCTTCCCCAGTTTGACTTTTTGATACCACAATTCACATTTTTCTATATTGTATATTTTTCTATATTGTAGGTATCACTTCTGTCACAAGCTTTAAGCCAAAATCGAGTGAGCTCCTTGTATTGGGTGTTTATCCCATCCATTTACCACTCAGACACACACAAAGTCTCAAGGCACAGGGCATGGGCAGAAATGCATTCACATCCCTTGTTCCTGTGTAACAAGACTGCCTGCCAGTTTGATTCCTCGTTGAGATCATCTTTCTTTCCATCTCATACATTTTGAGCACTGTCTGTAGGGTGCTCATTGGTGCCACACTGTGGCCATCACAAGAATGGTCTACTAAGATGTATTTAAAATTCTAAGCTCTCTTTAACCCATGACTTCAAAACTTCAAACTTTTCCAAACACCCATTAAACATTTCACTGGAAGCAATAACTACACACACACACACACACACACACACACACACACAGACACACACACACGAACACACACACACACACATACACACACACACACACATGCACACGCCCCACCCTATACTACCAATTGTTGGCATTATTTTTTCATCATACTGTGAGTAAAAACCCAACAAAAGGATCTTGCTTATAAAGAGAAGATGCTTCTGGCATGTGGATTAGGTAAATTTATAGCAAAAGTATCTGACTCCAGCCTTCTGGGTCTAAGCACAAGCCGGACATCAGGGTATATACCAATAACCTATTTTATTGCAACTGAGCCCAACAAGTCCATGATTAGTTGACCAGCCTTTATCACATAAGCCTTTGAAAGATATTCCAATAGAAATGGTAGTGAACACTGTATACAGCTGCCCTCTTCTACAGCAAGAGGTCCTATGGTTTGCAGAACCCAAGAGATTCTTACCCTGAACAGGGATGACGTGCCAACTCCCCATAAAAAGAAGTTAATTTTAGACAAAGGATTTCAGTTACTTCTTATTTGGAAATGTACTAGAATGAAAATCTTCTATTAAATTATTTTTAAGATCCCATTTTCTTCTAATGTTATATGCTTCAATTATGCAAAAAGTACAAGTATTGACATTACTCAGGCATCTTTTGTGGTAAGGCAGATTGAGTATGAGGCTTACTGCTGAACTGAGGATAATGGCATTTCTGACAATCCACTCTCACAACTGCTGTGAGGATTAAAGGGGATCATTAGTTTTTAAAAGAGAATGGTGACTCATTCCTTCAACCATCAGTGTCTGTTATAACTAATGTTGACATAATTACACTAATAATATGCATTAACAGGTAACATTTATTATGGAGGTTCTGACAGTTACAAATGGAGTGGTGATTCCATCTCTTCCACATTTGAAGAGCAAGAAACAAAAGGTTGCCATTGGGCTGTATTGTTTCACCCTGCTGGGAACTCAGTCAGGGTCACACGCACTGAAGAAGACAGCCAGTGGTGCTCTTCATGCTCTCTCAGCAGGTTCTAGAGGAGCATTCTGTCCAGAGGATTCAATGATGTGTATGTATTAGGTGCTGCCATTCACAAAGGTCTCCAGTAAGGATGCCGGGGTTGGGGGATGCATTTTGATAAAACTTACTATGATTCACCTCAGCAGTGACTCAAAAGTAAGTCTTAGTTTCAGAATCCTATAAAATAAAGCCTCTGGTGCCTGGAAAATTGAATTACATTCTGCTATCCAAGAGTCACACATGAAATTTTTGCAAAAATCATTCCAGTCTAAGCATGTTTGCATACAGAGGTTCTTTGCATTACCTCCAACATCTTCCCACACATCCAATAAAAGGCAATTCAGAGTCTGAGAAAACTGCAAAAGTGATCTATTTTTAGGCCACTTCATATTCTTATCCTCAGTGAGCAGCTCTTGGGGTTGGTAATATTCTGACCATTTTCTTGTCTCTGCTAGAGAATTGGTCCAAAGACCATGGGTGCCTTGGAATTTTGTTTCCTTGGCTGGTCTTATCATGTTTTAGTTTTCAAAATATAAAATATTAGAAAAGAAATGGTTTAAAAAGCATAGCTCATCATTCAGACACTGTAAAATTCATGATGAAGACATTGACATATTAAATAATAATATATTTATATGTAAGTAATAAATGCATATATTATATGTAGTGCCATTATATAAAGCATAAGATTTAAAACATTAAAATTCAAATATTAATGGAGCAATATATACATAAAACTTGCAATTATGGGAAATCTTCCTAAGTTCACTGTGACAAAAATACTGGAATTAATGCACTCTCTGCTGAGTGCACAAGGAAAGGGCACCCCCTGCCCTGACCAGCCCTGTCCTCCCCGATCCAGTGACGGGGAACAGATCTTAGGAACTTCTGTTCCCACTCTGAAACAACTTCAGGACACAGAGCAGAGCCTGGCTCACCTGCCATCCGGAAAGGTGGCTCGGAGAGGCTGAGCATCTGTGACCAGGAACAGATCTTAAGAACGTCTGTTCCCACCCTGAGGCGACTTCAGTACGCAGAGCGGAGCCTGGCCCAGCTGCCACCCGGAACCTGGGCTGCCGGGGAGTAGAGAGATCTCTGAGGAGTGCACACGGAAAGTGTACCAGGGACACAGACCAGATACAAAGGAAAGGCAAGAACATATCACTGACAACAAAATGGCAAGAGGAAAGAGAAAGAGTATATCCCAAGGAAACCAAGACAATCTAGCAACACCAGAACCCAGCTCTCCGATAGTAGCAAACATCGAATTCCAAACACGTCAGAGAAAGAAGACACAGATCTGAAATCATGCCTCAAGACGCTGATAGAGTTACTTAAACAAGAAAAGGAGGAAAAGCAAAAAGATTCAGAAGCTTTTAAAGAAGAAACAAGAAAAACACTCAAAGAACTCAAAGAACGAGACGAAAACAGAACCAAAGAAATAAAGGAATGGAAGAGGGAAATTAAAACAGAAATTGACACAATAAAGAAAGCGCTAAAAGAGATAACCCTAGAGTCAGAACACCAAAAAAAGAAATCAGGAGTCACAGAAGCAAGCATTTCCAACAGATTACAAGAGATCGAGGAGAGAATCTCGGGGGCAGAAGACAACATTGCAAACATAGACAAAACAGCCAGAGAAGATGCAAAAAACAAAAAGCTCCTAACCCAAAATGTCCAGGAAATACAAGACACAATGAGAAGACCGAACCTAAGGATAATAGGAATAGAAGAGGGAGAAGAGTATCAACTAAGAGGCACAGTAAATATCTTCAACAAAATCATAGAAGAAAACTTCCCTACCCTCAAGAATGAGATGACCACGAGCATAAAAGAAGCCTTCAGAACTCCAAATAGGTTGGACCAGAAAAGAAATACCTCCCGACACATAATAGTAAAAACATCAAGTGCCCAAAGTAAAGAAAGAATACTAAAAGCAGTAAGGGAAAAAGGTCAGGTAACATATAAAGGCAGACCAATCAGACTCACACCCGATTTCTCAACAGAGACTATGAAAGCTAGAAGAGCCTGGACAGACATCATGCACTCCTTAAGAGAGCACAAGTGCCAGCCCAAGCTGCTATACCCAGCAAAACTATCAATCACCATCGATGGAGAGACAAAGATATTTCAAGACAAATCAAAATTCACACAATATCTGACCACAAACCCAGCACTACAACAAATTATAGGTGGAAAACCCAATACAAGGAGGGAAAATACAGCCTAGTAAAAACAAGAAAACTCCTAAACAAAAAAACTAAAAGAAGAAAAAAAACACAGACACAACTCAACCCAAAAAAGCAAAAATGGCAGGAAACAGAAACAATTATTCCTTGATATCTATTAACATAAATGGTCTCAACTCCCCAATAAAGAGACATAGACTATCAGACTGGATACATAAACAAAATCCAGCCTTTTGCTGCAAACAGGAAACTCATCTCAGAGACAGAGACAGACACTATCTCAGAGTAAAAGGGTGGGAAAAAACTTCCAAGCAAACAGCTCCAAGAAGCAAGCTGGAGTGGCTATTCTAATATCAAATAAAGTAAACTTCCAACCAAAAGTTATCAAAAAAGATAAAGAAGGACACTTTTTACTCATTACCGGGGAAATCTGTCAGGAGGAACTCTCAATCCTTAACATATATGCTCCAAATAAAAAATCACCCACATTCATAAAAGAAACTCTACTAAAGCTCAAAAAATACATTTCACCCCACACAATAATAGTGGGAGACTTTAACACCCCACTCTCACCAATGGACAGATCAGGGAAACAGAAACTGAACAAGGACACTGCAAAACTAGCAGAGACTTTGAACCAACTAGAATTAATAGATATATACAGAACATACTATCCTAAAGTAAAAGAATACACCTTCTTCTCACCACCCCATGGCACGTTCTCGAAAATTGACCACATAATTGGACACAGAACGAGCCTTCATCGATATAAGAAGATTGAAATACTCCCATGCATCCTCTCAGATCACCACGGTCTACGGCTGGTCTTTAACAACAACAAAGACAACAAAATGCCCACATACACATGGAAACTAAACAACGCTCTGTTAAAGGATAGCAGGGTCAAAGAAGAAATAAAGAAAGAAATTAAGGACTTTCTAGAATTCAACGAAAATGATAACACAACATACCCAAACCTATGGGATGCAATGAAAGCAGTATTGAGAGGAAAACTCATTGCCCTAAGTGCTTCCAAGAAGAAACTGGATAGAGCTCACATCAGCAACCTGACAGCACAGCTAAAAGCCCTAGAACAAAAGGAAGCAGATATACCCAAAAAGAGTAGACGGCAAGAAATAATCAAAATTAGGGCAGAAATAGACCAAATAGAAACAAACAAAAAAAAAAAAACATTGAAAAAATCAACAAAACAAAGAGTTGGTTCTTTGAGAAATCAACAAGATTGATAAACCCCTAGCCAGACTAACTAAAGGGCAAAGAGAGAGTATCCAAATTAACAAAATCAGAAAGGAAAGTGGTGACATAACAACTGAAACTAAGGAAATTCAAGAAATCATCAGATCCTACTACAAAAACTTATACTCCACAAAATTGGAAAATCTGGAGGAAATGGACGAATTCCTAGACAGATACAAGGTCCCAAAGTTTAACCAGGACCAAGTAAACCATCTAAATAACCCTATAACACCTAAAGAAATAGAAGAAGTCATCAAAAGCCTCCCAACCAAAAAAAGCCCAGGTCCAGACGGGTTCAGTGCAGAATTTTATCAGACATTTATTGGGGATATAACACCAATATTCGCCAAACTATTCCAAAAGATAGAATCAGATGGAATATTACCCAACTCATTTTTTGAGGCTACAATAACCGTCGTACCTAAGCCACACAAAGACCCTACAAAGAAAGAGAACTTCAGACCAATCTCACTTATGATGCAAAAATACTCAACAAAATCCTTGCAAACCGAATCCAAGAACACATCAAAACCATCATTCATCATGACCAAGTAGGCTTCATCCCTGGGATGCAGGGATGGTTTAACATAAGGAAATCCATCAATGTAATCCGCCATATAAACAAACTTAAAGACCAAAATCACATGGTCATCTCACTAGACGCTGAGAAAGCATTCGACAAAATCCAACACCCCTTCATGTTAAAAGTCCTGGAAAGAACAGGAATCCAAGGCCCATATTTAAACATAATAAATGCAATATACAGCAAACCAACAGCCAACATCAAACTTAATGGCGAGAAACTTGAAGCAATCCCACTAAAATCAGGGACTCGACAAGGCTGCCCACTCTCTCCCTACCTATTCAACATAGTACTGGAAGTCCTGGCTGGAGCAATTAGAGAACAAAAGGAGATCAAGGGGATACAAATCGGAAAGGAAGAGATAAAAACATCACTCTTTGCCGATGACATGATAGTGTACTTGAGTAACCCCAAAAATTCCACCAGAGAACTCCTACAGCTGATAAACAAGTTCAGCAAAGTGGCCGGATACAAAATTAACTCAAACAAATCAGTAGCCTTCCTATACTCAAAGGACAAACATGTGGAGAAAGAAATTAGGGAAAAGGTACCCTTCACAATAGTTACAAAAACTATAAAATACCTTGGTGTGACTCTAACTAAGGAAGTGAAGGACCTGTATGACAAGAACTTCAAAACTCTAAAGAAAGAAATTGAGGAAGATCTCAGAAAATGGAAAGATCTCCCATGTTCATGGATTGGAAAGATCAACATCTTAAAAATGGCCATCCTACCAAAAGCAATCTACAGATTCAATGCAATCCCCATCAAAATTCCAACCCAGTTCTTCATGGAATTGGAAAGATCAATGTGCAATTTCATATGGAATAACAAAAGACCTAGAATATCGAAATCCATCCTCAACAACAAAAAAAACATCTGCGGGAATCACTATCCCTGACCTCAAGCTATATTACAAGGCAATTGTGCTGAAAACTGCATGGTACTGGTACAGAAATAGGCAAGTGGATCAATGGAATAGAATAGAAGGTCCAGAAATGAGCCCTCATGTATATGGTCACCTGATTTTTGACAAAGGAGCAGTAAACATTCAATGGAAAAAGGACAGCCTATTCCTCAAATGGTGCTGGTCCAACTGGCACTCAACATGCAAAAGAATGAAAATAGACCCGTTCTTATCTCCTTGTACAAAGCTCAAGTGTAAGTGGATTAAAGATCTCCACATTAAACCAGATACACTGGAACTATTAGATGAGAAAGTAGGGAAAACCTTAGAACACATAGGCACAGGAGAAAATTTCCTGAACAAAACACCAATGGCTCAAGCTCTAAGGTCAAAGATTAACAAATGGGACTTAATGAGATTGCAAAGTTTCTGTAAGGCTAAGGACATCGTCAAGAAAACAAAACGGCAACCAACAGAATGGGAAAAGATCTTTACCAACACCACATCAGATAGAGGCCTAATATCCAAGGTGTACAAGGAACTCAAAAAGCTGGACACCAGAGAATCAAATAACCCTATTTAAAAATGGGGTACAGAGCTAAACAAATCATTTTCAGTTGAGGAACACCGAATGGCCGAAAAACATCTGAGGAAGTGCTCGACATCCTTAGCCATCAGGGAAATGCAAATCAAAACAACCCTAAGATTCCACCTCACACCAGTCAGATTGGCCAAGATCCAAAACTCAGATGACAGCAGATGCTGGCGAGGCTGCGGAGAAAGAGGAACACTTCTCCACTGTTGGTGGGGTTGCAAGCTAATACAACCACTCTGGAAATCTGTCTGGCGATACCTCAGAAAATTGGATATAGTACTACCTGAAGACCCAGCTATTCCACTTCTGGGCATATACCCCAGAGACACTTTAATACACAACAAAGATATATGCACCACAATGTTCATAGCGGCTCTATTTATAATAGCCAGAAGCTGGAAGGAACCCAGATGTCCTTCAGAAGACGAATGGATACAAAAATTGTGGTACATATACACAATGGAATACTACTCAGCCACCAGAAACAATGACTTAACCAAATTCTTAAGAAAATGGCTGCATCTAGAGAAGATCATCCTGAGTGAGATAACCCAGTCACAAAAGAACAGACATAATATGCAGTCACTGATAGTGGGATGCTAACCCCAGAGGCTTGCACTCCCCCAGAAACAACTCACAGACTGTATGAAGTCCAAGAAATAAAGAAAACAAAAACTATACATATATTCACAAAACAAGAAGACTTTGACTATTTCCATGTTGCGTTTTGTTTTGCATGTACTTTACGCTTATTGCAACTAGTACGTTTTCAATGCATACTGTCAAGCCCTTGAAAAAAATCAAGTACTGACTAAAAAATATATTCACATGGCTTTATGTAAAATTTATTTTAATGTCTGAAAAAACAGTACTGACAAAAATGTATAATTTTAAGCAAAAAATGTTTAAAATCTTTACATTTATCTTTGTTTTGCAAAATAAAGTCATTTAAAAAAAGAAAAAATAAAGAAAAAAAAATACATGATCAACTCACTAGATGCTAAGAAAGCATTTGACAAAATTCAACTCGACTTCATGTTAAAAAGTCTTGGAAAAATCAGATACCCATACCTAAACATAGTAAAAGCAAAACACGGCAAGTCGGTAGACAACAGCAAACTAAATGATGAGTAACTTGAAGCAATCCCACTTAAATCAGGGACTAGACAAGGCTGCACACTCTCCCGCTACCTACTCAATACATTACTGGAAGTCCTTGCCAGAGCAATTAGATTACAAAAGGAAGTCAAAAAAGATACAAGTCAGGAAGGAAGAAGTCAAAATATTACTATTTTGTGTTGATATAATAGTATACTTAACTGACCCCAAAAATTTCACCAGAGAACACTTACAGCTGATTCACAACTTCACCAAAGTGTCTGTTTATAAAATTAACACAAACAAATCAGTAGCTTTCCTCTACTCAAAAGGCTCAATATGCTAAGAAAGAAATTAGAGAAAAGACATCCTTCACAATAGTCAGAAACAATATGAAATACCTTGGTATGACCCTAACAAAATAAGTGAAGGATCTGTATGACAAGAACTTCAAATCTCTGTAGAAGGAAATTGAAGAAGATCTCAGAAGATGGAAATCTCCCAAGCTCATGGAGTGGAAGGATCAACATTGTAAGAATGCCCATCTTGCCAAAAGCAATCTACAGAATCAATGCAATCCCCATCAAAACTCCAACTCAATTCTTCATAGAGTTGGAAAAAGCAATTTTAAAATTCATTGGGAGTAACAAAAAAGCCAGGATAGAGAAATCTATTCTCAACAATAAAAGAACTTCTGGGACAATCACTATCTTAGACCTCAAGCTATATTAAAACCAATTGTGATAAAAACCGCATGGTATTGGTACAGAGATAAGCAGGTAGATTAATGAAACAGAATTAAAGACTCAGAAATAAACCCACACAACTATGGTCACTTGATCTCTGACAAAGGAGCTAAAAACATTAAAGGGAGAAAGGAAAGTCTTTTCAACAAATAGTGTTGACTCAACTGGCAATCAGCAAGCAGAAGAATGCAAATCAATCCATTCCTATCTCCATGTACAAAGCTCAAGTCCATGTGGATCAAAGATTTCCATATAAAACCAGGTACACTGAAATTTTAGAAGAGAAAATGGAGAAGAGCTTAGAACACATAGGTATAAGGGGAAAATTCTTGAACAGAACTAGGCATATGCTCTAAGGTCAAGAATCAACAAATAAGACCTCATGAAATTGCAAGGCCTCTGTATGGCTAAGGACACTCTTAAGAAGACAAAACTACAGCCTACTGATCAGAAACGAATCTTTACCAATTCTACTTCTGATAGAGGGCTAGTATCCAATATATACAAAGAAGTCAGGAAGCTAGATTATAGAGAATTAAATAATCCTATTAAAATGGGGTACAGAACTAAACAAAGAATTCTCAGCTGAGGAAGATTAAATGGCTGAGAAGCACGTAAAGAAATGCTCAACATCCCTAGTCATGAAGAAAATACAAATCAAAACAACGCTGAGATTTCTCCTCACACCAGTCAGAATTGCTAAGATCAAATACTCAGATGACAGCAGTTGCTGTTTAGGATGTGGAGAAAGGGGGAACACTCCTCCACTGTTGTTGGAGTTGCAAGCTGGCACAACCACTCTAGAAATCAGTCTGGCAGTTTCTCAGAAAATTGGACATAGTACTATCTGAAGACCCATTCCTGAGCATATGCCCCAACGATTCTCCAACATATAAGAAGGACACATCCTCCAACATCTTCATAGCAACTTTATTTATAATAGCCAGACTCTGTAAAAAGCCCAGATGTCCTTCAACAGAGGAATAGATACAGAAATTTTGGTACATTTACACAATGGAGTACTATTCAGCTATTAGAAACAATGACTTCATGAAATTCCTTGGGAAATGGATGAAAGTAAAAACTATGAGTGAGGCAACGCAGTCACAAAAGAACACACATGGTATGCACTCACTGATAAGCTGATACTGGCCCCAGAATGATCTGAATACCCAAGAAATAATTCACAGACCTTATGAAGCTCACAAAAGGGAAGACCAAAATGTGTATGTCTCAGTCCTTCTTAGAAGGGAGAACACTCATGGGAGGAAATACCATATCAAACAGAGGGATTGAAGAAAATAGCATTCATAGTCTGCCTCCCCTTGGACCCCCTCCATATTCCTACCAAACCCAAGCACTATTGCTGATGCCAAGAGTACTTAATGGCAGGAACCAGATAGGGATGCCTCCTCAGGGGTTCTATCAGAGTCATACAGATACAGCTGAGCCTGCTTGCAGCTAACCATCTGACTGAATACAGAGACCCCAATGAAGGTGCTAAAGAAAGGACTGGAGGAGCTGAAAAGGGTTGCAAGCTCATGGAAAGAACAACATTATCAAGCAACAAAACCCTCCACAACTTCCATGGACTAAAACACCAACCATTCACTGAGCACACATTGAGAGACCTATTGCTCCAGTTGCATATGTAGCAAAAGATAGCAGTGTTTAGCATAGGGGTATGCCAAGGTGATAGGTGGATAGGGTGATTAGGAGAGAGTGTACAGACACTGAGGTGGGGAGGGTGATTAGGAGAGTGTGTACTTTAGTGGAGACTAGTGGAGGAGGAGTGGCAATGGAAATGGAAGGGGATAACATTTCAAATGTAAATCTAATAAAAAAATGTTTATCACACAGATGTTTGTTAAATACTATATGAATCTATACCATTAAAAAGTTAATTATGTAACAGAGAGAACAATTCATTGGAAATAACTACTAGATGTTATTTATAATGTACAGAATTGCATGAGGAATCAGTAGCATGGACTTTATCTTTGAGACATTCTCAAGTAAATGAGTCACAAGACAGGCATAGAAGATAGCCTGGTAGGAAAACTTGATTAATTTTACAACTGCTTGCAATAGCAAGGCAGGGGAAGGTAATGAAAAGTCCAAAGGAAAGATCTAGAATTAGCCTATAATAACCACACTGTGGAAACATAAGAATAAGAATGTAAAACACAGAAGAATAACTCAGAGGACAGCTTCTTCATCTCAAAAGTGGCTTGCAATTGGCGATTCAATTAGTCAGAGGGGTGCACGCTGGGATGGTAGAAATATTCAGATACCTGTGAATTTGAGGACAACCTGGTCTATAGGGTGAGTTCCTGGACAGCCAGGACTACACAGAGAACCCTGTATGAAAAAATAAGATGAAGAGAGTAAAAAGAAGTGAAAGAAAAAAAGGAGAGAGAAAAGAAATAAAAAAGAAAAAGAAGAGAAAACAAAAGAAACCGGCATGCCATTGCGCCCAATTCATATTTTAGCATAACCGTTACAGTGACAAACTACTTGGCATTTGAAATATACCCATAAAGAGCATTAAAATGTGAAATGGTTTTACAACATGCTGCTATTTAGAAATCCAAAATGTTTTAAAAAGAAAATTCCCTCAGTGGCAAAAAGTCTGAACTGCAGGTCACAGACACTAATCAACTTGGACTGGTTAAAGTGTACTTAGGCTGATACTATTACCTGGAACATTAACTCCAGATACGGAGTCCTTACCAGGTTAGTCACCTGAGAACACAATTAACTTTCTCAACTAAACAAAAATCAATTCTAATAATAATGCAATTAAATAATGTATCCAAATTCAGGTTTCATATGCTTACATTGTTTAAATTATATTCATTTATCATTATATAAGTATAATACATAACTTTAATAGTATTTAAAAGGTATAGTAGTTTTGCAATAACAACAAAAAGCCCACTAAGGTAGGTTTTATTAAACCTCATTTCATGATGTGAATAGATAGTAGCACAAAAATATGAAGGTAGAGAAACTCTCAAGCATTTTTTATGTCATATATAAATGCATTAAGAGATAAAAGCATTTACCAGAAGTGAATGTTACAGCCTTAGTGCCTCCACAGTCTGAGCATTCATTACCATGGCAACATCTCTACATACTCTATATATTACATACACTATCTGTCCTCAGTCCCTTGGTTGTTTTAACCTAAATTATCTACTAAATTACAAAAGCAGGAATCTAAAGAGCAGTTCTATCATTGGTCAAATAAAGCCATTTGATAAGATTCATGCTAAGTAGGATTCTTCCACTGAACAAAGTGTATATTTTTTTAATGAATGACAAAGTCAGTCATCCAAATCTTCCTAGGGCTAACATCAATATAAGCTCATTAAAAGTGGCCCAGTTTTATTTCCTCAGCCTCCTGTGTCTCACGTGTCAGTTTTCATACTGATTAACTAGGATCACACTGGCAAAAAAAAAAAAAAAAAAAAATGCAAATTGTTTTGCTCACTGAACCAAGCTGAGGAGCCTATTGAGAGTGGAGAAATAATTAGCATGTTCTAAATCCATGCTTAATTAAGAAAAATATATTTATGAAGATTAGAAAATGTCCTCTAGGTTCCATTCTATTCGCAGATTCCATTAGAGCACTGTTGTACCTGAAAACAAACAGCCCTATCCTTTAACGGCATTAGCAGAGAGAAGGTATTTTTATGAGAATAATTTCTCTGTACTTCATCAGTTATATGTTCAACACAATTAATCTTTGCCAGTTTCTATTCCACAACATGAGCTTTCCGTTCACCATTTAGTCATAAGCAGAGATCTACAATTATAGCAACACAGCCGGTTCTCTCTAGTCAACACCCTCACAGGAATAACTTCAGCCTTCCTCACCTTTGTGTGAGGAATTAATTCCTTTATTACCACAGTTGTAAAAGGCTCCCAAAGCATTCTTTAATCAGTGTTTATCTTAGTTTTATTATTGACTAAGGCAGGAAATACCTGAGACTTGGTGTATTAGCACAAGACAAGAATTTGTAAAACTTGCACATGTAATTCCATTTCTGCCCAGATGGTATGCAGGCAGGAGAGAGAAAGCCAGGAAACTGGAGTGAAAAGCATAAATACTTAATATAATACAAAGGAAGTGTTTCAGAGGGAAATGCAGAAGTGTTCCTGGGGCTAAAAAAGCAATACAACTGAGCCTGCAGCAGAACCTGAACTAGTCATACCCTGAAGCCAGCCAGTGGCTGACTCCCAAGCTGCAACCAAAACTGAGAACAAGAACAAGTGACCTAGACGCCTGAAGCAAAGGAGCCTTAAAACAGCAGGATAGAGTCACTGGAGGTAACGGACCCTCCTTTGCTTTCTGGATAAGAACATGTACCTTGAATATGCACTTCTGCAGCCTAGGAATGACAGAGTTAACCGCAGAAAATGCCCCAAATAATTAGGTGAGTAACAGGTGAGCAGGAAAAACAGAAATAAGTAAGATTCCTGTCTAGGATCTGCTGGAAAATTTAACAAGATTGTGCAGTTTTAGAACATAAATGCAGTAAAGGTCTCGAGACTCTGAAGCTAAAATAAGAAGCCATTCTACTTAAAAGAAGGGCCTGCTCCACTTCCCAGTTGACATTTGTTCTTTGTTAGTCGGGAACATTGAATACATCTATGTGTACATGTGTATATTTTTAATCTTTTTCCATTATTTAACACGTTCCTGAAAGCATCAAAGTTACAAGTGTGTACTGAACAGCACACGGGATTGATTCTGCTTCTGGTGCTGCCACTGTGGGCTGTGGAACCTTCTGGAAACAATTTTCATCTCTGTGACAGTTTTCTCACATGTAAAGTATAAAATGTCAATGGCTGAAGGTTTTCCAGACTTTTAAACATTATTTTATTTTGCTGACATGTCCAAATACTAAACATTCTGAACTATTTTAAATAGCATATATTCTTATCTGGCACATCTATAAGCAACTTCCTACTAACAAAAACTAAACCAGGTTTAATGCCTTTGAAGCTATAATTATGGTCTTAGAACACAAAAATTCCACTTGATACTTTATACTTTTTGCAAGGGGAGGTTTTTCACTTCTCATAACACCAATAAAACTGTGGGTACTGTCAGAGAAAAGTGCAGCAGAAAAGTGTAGTAAAATTTTTTTTCTATTAAAGAAAAGAAGAAATGATTTCACTAAGTAACATTTAAGAATTTTCTATACCTCTCAAATTTGAACATCCATTTATAAATGTGTTTCCTATTTTCCCAGTTTTACCAGCTAGCCATTTATTTGGTGCTTAGGTGATTCATTCCTATATATGGAAGAATTAAGCTCTAACTCATATGCTTCCACTGTTTAATGGATGTTCTGTGGAAATACAGCCATTTACAATATAACTCCTACTAAGCTTTTTAGACATAGTCTATGAGTTGTGAGGGTTTCACAAGATCATTTTTATATAATATAGTCTAGGATACGGATATTGGTAATACTGCACCTTCATCTTAAAATCTCTTTTTCCCACTGCCCAGGAAAAATCAGTAGCTTTTGATCACAAGTCTCTGTGCACATGACCTCTGTTCAGTCTTAGGCCCTTTGTGTCTTGTTTCATTTACATAGGAGCCAATTATTTCCTGAGTAATTTCAATATACAACTTACATTTTATGAATTCATTTTTGATATTTTCCAGTGACATATTTGTGCATGGATGTCATTGGTGAATTTGTGAACACAAACAAAATAAGAAAAGACAAGGGGAAAGGGTTGTGTCCTGTGTTCATAGCTTTTGCATAAGGACACTGAAAGAACTTTCAGAAAATCTTCTAGCAAGAAACAATCTGACTTAGACTACTTACTTTGAATATTTCTTTTCCTCAATGGTGTGTCAGCAGTGTGCACTCGATAGAAATAAAACACTGAATTATGATGTTCTCCTTGATAAATGCTAGGATACTCTCTGTGATCCTACACCATGTAGTGAGTGTCAGTGCCCACTCAGCCACACTTTCGTGAAGGAAAGCAACCTACATACTCCATGGTATAAGTTACTAAACTACAGTGTTGTGCAGGTTACAAAATGTTAAATGTATTTTCATCACACTATGACCTTCTCAGAATGTAGAATAAACTCACCATGAGCTGTGATACATTTATGTCACACAGTCTAAAATGACAGAACAACTGTGATTAACTCAGAAGAAAACGTAAATACCCTATAGGCTGGACTAAGCAGTCACAGGTAACGTATTCATGAATGAGATAATATTCACAAGTAAAGGGAATATACCGAGTTAGCTCCTCACCAAGAAGGAAGGAGTCACAAACTGCCACCACCACCAGGGTATTGTTCTGACCATTTCCCAGCATCAGTACTGAAGAAGGAGATGGAACAGAAACTGAATACATCATGGGCTACGGGCATAGAAGCAAGAACATCCAAGGCTCCTGAAGCCCTTGAAACTAGAGCTAAAGATTCTCTTCAGATTTTTTCACCAAGAAGGAATCATCCTAAGAAAATTGTCCAAAATTTCCTGGGTAAGTGACAACATAGAGGTTGAGAACTATACTGCTGATCTAAGTAAGTGACTGTGCCAGAGCCATATATTCACCACCTTGTGATGATTTCAAAGAAAATGGTTCTCATAGTATCATAGGGAGTCGCACTATTAGGAAGT
Source organism: Micromys minutus (assembly GCF_963924665.1). NCBI lineage: Eukaryota > Metazoa > Chordata > Mammalia > Rodentia > Muridae > Micromys > Micromys minutus. The sequence goes on along the minus strand of NC_137969.1, from coordinate 182,371,117 downwards.
GTGGACTTTGGAATAGGTGTGTCTTTGCTAGAGACAATTTGTCATAGGTGGTAAGCTTTGAGGTCTCAGAAACTCAAACCAGGCCTAGTGACTCACTGTCACTCGCGGCTGCCCAGGAAACCAGTTGTAGAACTCACAGCTACTTCTCTAGTACCACGTCTGTATGCATGTCAGCATGCTTCCTCCATGGCAATAAGGGACTAATCTCACGAACTGTGAGACAGCTCCAATGAAATGTTTTCCTTTATAAGAGTTCCTGTGGTCTGCTGGGCAGTTGTGCTACACATCTTTAATCCCAACACTGGGAGGCACAGAGAGAGGCAATTCTGTGAGTTCAAGGGCAGCCAAGTCTACAGAACGAATTCCAGAACACCCGGGACTTCTCAAAGAAACTCTATCTCAAAAACAAACAAGCATACAAACATATAAACACACAAAGAGACAGAGTTCCTTCAGTCATGGTGTATTTTCCCAGCAATGTGCGAATTAGAAATAGTAAATAATTGACATTACAAAATCAACAAGTAACAGGAAAACAAGACTTTCAGAGATAACTCTTGAATGCTAATGGTCTCAATTTTCTAATAAATAGATACAAACCAGAAGCTTGGTTTCAAAAAGAGTATCTCCTTACTGGCTATTGAAAGGAAATATATCTGACTATCAAAAACACTATGGTAAAAGATGCAAATGTCTTTCCAGCACAAATCGTTGTATATAATGAGCAGGTGTCACTGTTTTAATATCAGACAAAATGGCAATCTTAGGAAACAGCAAAGGTTACTTCATAAAATTAAGGGAAGGGGGCTGGAGAGATGGCTCAATAGTTAAGAGAACTCAGAAATGATGAATTCACTTCCGACAACAAAATGGTGATTCACAATCATCAATAATGTCATCTGATGCCCTCTTATGACATTCAGAAATACATGCAAATAGAATACATACATATATAAAATACATAAATAGATCATTTTTAAAAGACTAAAGGAACAATATATATGTATATATATATATATATCAAACATTGCTATGCACAGTGCATGAAACAAATACTTATAGAAACAAAAACACAAATTAAGCACAGCACAATAATGGTGAGTGATTTTAATAGTCTACTTTTATGAACAAGGTGGTAATTCCAACAGAAGCAGATATAAAAGCATCTTGCTAAATGTCATCTGGATCAAGTGGCTCTAACAGGTATCAGTAAAGCATTCTATGCAAATACTGCAGAATATTTAATTTTGTCAATAGCTCAGGTAACACTCACTAAAACAGAATATATAATAGGATACAATCCAAGGCATATCAAACATAAAAAACTCAAGATAATTTCATATATTCTATACCTGATCACAGTTAAGTAAAATTAGAAAGCAACCATGAGAGAAATTAATATCAAAAACATTATAAACTCATGAGGACCAAACATCATAGTACTGAGTAGTGAGTGCTCATCAAATAACAGGAAGGAAATTTTCAAACGCTTCAATGTAGATGAAAGTAATAATACAAGGGGCAGAAGCACCAGGGTGGGTGAAGTAAAATGCTTGGGATGGGAACCATGCGAAGAATAGGCTTGCAGACCGAATGACAGAGTCCCAGCACCTGGCTTCATACTAGAAGTAGCACCCACAGAGTAAGGGCCAATAAAGAGATAAACAATCTATTTTTAATATTTACTGCAACTGAGACAGGCTTAGGATTCTAGATTACTTGACAAAAATGGCAACCTAAAAAATATGACAAGCCAAACCCTCAATGAGCACATGAAAGAAATAATAACCATTTCAGTATAAATTAACAAAATTGAAAATGAAAAAAAAATGGAGTCAATGAACAAGGATCTTTGGAAAGTTCAAAAGACCCTTAGCGAAACTGCTCAGAGAAAGACAAGACCCATGTGAAAATTAAAGAGGAGAGAATAAAAATAACAACAGATATCAATAAAATTCAGGAAATCATTAGCAAACACGTCAAAACTGAAATGCCATTCAACTAGAAAATCAAAAAGAATTGAATAAGTTTCTATACCATACAGCTTAACAAAAATAAACCAAGAAGGTATAAACAATTTAAACAGATCAGTTACAAACAATGGAATATAAACATCAAAAAATTCTTCAAAATAATAAAAGTATCAAGCCATTTGTATTCACTACTGACTTCTACCAGATGTGCAAAGACGAGTCCCAGTCTTTTCTAACCACTTGATGCAGTAGAAAGGGGAAAAACACAGCCACTGGTCTTATAAAACCATTATTATAGCTATCAAAATCAGATAAGAAAATGGAACAAAACAAAATTGTAGGACAATTTCCCTGAAAAACACAGAAGCAAAAGTCTCAATAAAATGCTTGCAAATCAAACTGAAGAACATATCAAAAGATCATTCAACTCTCTGAAATTAACTTCTACACAGTGATGTAAGACACATGAAAATGAATAAATTTAATGACATACAGTGACTTAAAGACAGAAATCTTATGGCATCGTGTTGACAAAGTACAACATCCATTTATTGTAAAAGCTCTTAGGAAATGAGAAATATAATGGAGGAACCTGAAAATGAATGAAAAGCTATGAATAATAAAAACTTACAGGCAACATTATGCTAAATGAGAGAAGCACATAGAATTTCTACTATAAAATTCAGAAGCAGAGATGTTCAAGGTTTTAGGTTGGAATTAAAGGAAGAAAGCTATAAAAGAGCCAGATGACATGATCTGATACAGGAGACAGAAAAGATTCTAATGGAGAACCCTTAGAACTAATGGACACCTTTGTAAAAGTATCAGAAAACATCAGTACCACAAAAATTTCAGTAGCCTTCTTGTATATCAATAATAAACTTGCCAAGAAAGAAATAAGGAAACTAAGTCTGATCACAAGAGACTGAAAAATAATGCCTTAGGAGAAACCTAACTAAGGAAGTGAAAGATCAATACTACCTGAACACCCAGTTATTCCACTCCTGGGCGTATACCCAAAAGACACTCCAACATACAACAATGACACATGCTCCACCATGTTTACAACAGCCTTGTTCATAATATCTAGAAGCTGGAAAGAACCAAGATGTCCTTCAACAGAGGAATAGATACAGAAATTGTGATACATTTACACAATGGAATACTACTCATCTATTAGAAACAATGACTTTATGAAATTCCTAGGCAAATGGATGGAACTAGAAATTATCATCCTGAGTAAGGTAACCCAGTCACAAAAGAGCACACATGGTATACACTAACTGATAAGTGGATTCTAGCCCCAGAAAGCTCTGAATACACAAGAAATAAATCACAGACCTTATGGAGCTCAAAAAGAAGGAAGGCCAGATGTGGATGCCTCAGTCCTTCTTAGAAGGGAGAACAAAACATTTACTGGAAGAAATACCACACCAAACAGAGGAGCAGGGATTGAAGAAAAGATCATTCAGAGTCTGCATCACCTAGGGATCCACCACATATGCAGCCACCAAACCCAAGCACTATTGGTGATGCCAAGAAATACTCACAGGCAAGAGCCAGATATGGATGCCTGCTCAGGGACTCTACCAGAGTCATAGAGATACAGATTAGTATGCTTGCAGCTAACTATCAGACTAAACATTGGGACCCCAGTGAAGGTGCTAGAGAAAGTACTAAAGGAGCTGAAAGGGGTTGTAACCTCATGTGAAGAACAATATTATCAACCTACCAAACCCTCCACAACTCCAATGGACTGAGACACCAACCATTCAGCACACATGGAGAGACCCATGGCTCCAGTTGCATATGTAGCAGAGGATAGCATTGTCTGGTATCAGTGTGAGAAAAGGCCTGTCGTCCAGTGAGGGCACATTTTCTTAATGAAGGGGTATGCCAAGGCACTGAGGTGGAGAGGGTAAATGGGAAAGAGTGCACCTTCCTGGAGACATGTCAGGGGGAGGGGATAAGAGAGCAAGGAGGAGACAACATTGGAAATGTAAATCCAATGAGTATTTAGTTTAAAAACTGATCAGGACAGAGCCTGGTCTATCCACAGTATATTTTATTATGCATTGCCCTACTTTAAAAAATTATGAAAATTCAACAAACAGTTTGCATACACTAGAAAAAAAATTTAAATACAGAAGAAAAAAAGGTGAAGAAGACACTACAAGATTTGGAAAGATCATCCAATGTTGGTAGAACTGAGATGATAAACATATGTACATACAGGAAGTATTCTATAATAATATAGAAATTCTTTATGAAACTGAAAAACATCATAATATTCATAAGAATTCATAAAAGACCAAATAGCGACAGCCTTTCTCAGCAGGAAGAACCACGATGGAGATAATTACCATCCTCACTTCAGAGACATATAGAGTCATAGTAATGGCAGCAGCATAGACAGACACATAGATCAATGGTGGCAAATCGAACAAGAAGTCAATCCACAGAGTACCAGCAAGATATTCTTCATTTTTGAAAACATATAAAACAAACAAACAACAAAAACCTCAACCGTAGAAAAATACTCATGAATAATGGTTCTGGAAACATCGATATGCATATAGACAAGAATGAACCTAGAACTGCATCTCTCACACTGAACAAATCCCAACTCCAAATCCATTAAAGATGATTACATGAGATGTGAATTGCTGTACTAGTCAGAGAAAAAGACATGAAAGTGACTCAAATACAGACACGGGCAAGAACCTGCTGGAAAGTATCCCCAAAAGATCAAACCAGGGTCCGAAAGGCAAATGTTATGTTTTCTTTTCTCTTTGGATTCTAGATTTCGTTCAGATGTAGAAAATTGTGGGGTTATTTAGAAAATGAGAGTAGGACCACTGGGAACAGCAGAGATCCAACCGGAGTGCCCGTGCCTGCGGAACAAACACTCAGGCCATTTGCCACCCGGAAAAGCAGAGATCCAGGGACGCAGGCCTAATGAGACTGCACTGCGAATACCCAGAGCACAGAGAGGTATGGGCCGAGCACCCAGAAACCACAGCCCCCCCCCCGATTGGTTCAGGGGAGCAGGAACTCTGCCAAAGGGACTTGGTTTCCCCCAGGAGGACCTGTGCGTGGAGACCAAACGCTCAGGATATTTGCCACCAAGAAAAAAAAAGAGATCCAGGGACTCAGGCCTGCTGAGACTGTGCTGAGAATAACCGGGGCACAGAGAGAGCTAGGCCAAATGCAAGGAAAGCATGGCCCCCCTGATTGGTTCAGGGGAGGGGGGAACTCTGCTGTAGGGACTCAGTTTCAACCCAGAGGGCCCATGCATGCTGACCAAACCCTCAGACCATTTGCCACCGGGAACAGCAGAGATCCAGGGATGCAGGCCAGGTACACGGGAGAGAGAAGAACCAATAACTGACAACAAGACCATGTATAATCACAGACAAGATGGCAAGAAGAAAGCAAAAAAACATACCCCAGGGAAACCAAGATAACCTGGCAACACCAGAACCCAGCTCTCCCATTAAAGCAAACAGCAGAATGCTAAACACTCCAGAACAAAATAAGACTCAGACCTGAAATCATACCTCAAGATGATGATGGAGATCCTTAAACATGAACTGGAGGAAAAGCATAAAGAAATAGAAGCTTTTAAAGAGGAAACAAGAAAAACACTCAAAGAAATCAAAGAACTGGAGGGAAACAAAACCAAAGAGATGAAGGAATTGAAGAAGGAATTTAAAAGGGAAATGGAAACTATAAGTAAAACACTAAAAGAGACAACACTAGAGTTGGAAAACCAAAAAAAGGGTATCAGAAGTCACAGATGCAAGTATCTCCAACAGACTACAAGAGATGGAAGAGAGAATCTCAGGGGCCAAAGAAAACAAGGAAAATATAGACAAAAGAGTCAGAGAAGATGCAAAAGTCAAAAAGCTACTAACCCAAAATGTTCAGGAGATTCAGGACACAATGAGAAGACCAAACCTAAGGATAATAGGAATAGAAGCGGGCGAAGGATATCAACTAAGAGGCACAGTAAATATCTTCAACAAAATCATAGAAGAAAACTTCCCTACCCTTGAGAATAAGATGGCCATGAGCATAAAAGAAGCCTCCAGAACTCCAAATAGAGTGGACCAGAAAAGAAATCCCTCCCGACACATAATAGTCAAAACAAACACCAAGTGCCTAAAGCAAAGAAAGAATACTAAAAGCAGTAAGGGGAAAAGGTCATGTAACATACAAAGGTAGACCAATCAGAATCACACCTGACTTCAAAACAGAGACTATGAAAACTAGAAGATCCTGGAAAGACATCATTCAGACCCTAAGAGAACACAAGTGTCAGCCCAAGCTGCTATAACCAAGACAAACTCTCAATCACCATATATGGAGACACCAAGATATTCCAGGAAAAAACTAAATTTACACAATATCTGACCACAAACTTAGCACTACAACGAATTATAGGTCGAAAACCCAATACAAGGAGGAAAACTACATCCTAGTAAAATCAAGAAAATACCTAAGCAAGAAAACTAAAAGAAAAAAGACACACAGGCACAATTCTACCTCTAAAAGCAAAAATAGCAGGAAACAACAACCACTATTCCTTCATATGTGTTAACATAAATGGACTCAGCTCCCCAATAAAAAGACATAGGCTATCAGACTGGATACATAAACAGAATCCAGCATTTTGCTGCATACAGGAAACTCAGAGACAAAGACAGACACTACCTCAGAGTAAAAGGTGGGAAAAACCTTGCAAGCAAATGGCCCCAAGAAGCAAGCTGGAGTGGCTATTCTAATATCAAACAAAGTAGATTTTCAACCAAAAGTTATCAAAAAAGATAAGGAAGGGCATTTTTTATTCATTAAAGGGAAAATTTGTCAGGAGGAACTCGCAATCCTTAATATATATGCTCCAAATACAAGAGCACCCATATGTACATGCACATATTCATGTAGGTCAGAGGATAATTTATGGAAGAAGATTATCCTCCATATTCCGGGGTCTGAACTCCTGTTCTCATGCTTAGTCTCTTTCTCTATTCAGCCATCTCATTTTAAGAGGTAATTGTTGGTATTAGAATTAGAAATGATGAAAGTCACATTTTCTAATGTTACCAAGTAGATACATAAAAATCCTTTGAAATTTATTGGTTTTTGTCATCAAAGGGAGAATCAGCTTTTGAGATGATAATATTTAGGAAATTATAGACTGAAAGAAACAAAGAATATGTTCCTGAATTCTCAGTATGGTCTATTAGATTTTACTTTAGATTTTGCGCAAGTCTTTTTATATAATTACTTAATTAAAAATCTCAAAAAGTTAGCCTATCATTAATGACGGGGATTGTTATTATTTAGGATAAAACTGGTTTGGGTAAGCTATCTCTACTGTAAGGTTCAGCTAAAGGAGGACAAAAACATTTCCACATAAAGACAGGGGGGAAAGTATTTTGGAAAAAATTAAGAAACTTAAGAAAATAAATTAGTTTTTTTCTTTTAAAAATGCTAGTTTTTTCCATAATTTTTATGTAATCTTGTGGATATTGTGTAATAATACATTATGACAACTTGATTTCAAGTGGTCATTTTTCATCCCTTCATGTTAAAAGTCTGTGAAAGATCAGAAATTTAAGGCCCATACCCAAGCATAGTAAAAGTTATATACAACAATCAGTCCTCAACATTAAACTAAATGGAGAGAAACTTGAATCAATCCCACTGAAATCAGGGTCTAGACAAGAATGCCCACTCTCTCCCTAATTGTTAAATATCATACTTGAAATCCTAGCCAGAGAAATTAGACAACAAAAAAAAGTCAAAAGGATATAAACTGGAAAGGAAAAAGTCAAAATATGAATATTTGCAGATGATACGATAGTATACTTAAAGGACCCTGAAAATTCCACAAGAGAACTCCTAAATTTGATTTAAAAAAAATTTCAGCGAAATGTCTGGATATAAAATTAACTTAAATAAATCAGTAGCCTTCCTCTACTCAAAGGATAAACAAACTGAGTAAGAAATTAGAGAAATGACACTCTTCATAATAATCACATATAATATAAAATACCTTGGTGTGACTCTACCAAAGCACGTGCAAAGTATGTATGACAAGAACTTCAAGTCTCTAAAGAAAGAAATCGAAGAAGATTTCAGAAGATGGAAAGATCTATTGCTCAGGGGTTGGTAGGATTAATATAGTAAAAATGGCCATATTGCCAAAAGGGATCTACATATTCAACTAAATCTCATCAAATTTCTAACTCAAATCTTCATAGACTTGGAAAGAGGAATTTGCAAATTTATTTGAAATAATAAAATACCAAGGATAGCCAAAAGTATTCTCAACAATTAAAGGAACTTCTGGGGGAATCACCATTTCTAATGTCAAGCTGTAGTATTACAGAGCAATCGTGATAAAAACTACATGGTATTGGTACAGAAACAGGCAGGTAGATCAATGGTATAGAAATCAGACAGGAGATTTCTCAGAAAACTGGACATAGTACTACCTGAGGACCCAGCTATACTACTCCAAGGCATATACCCAAAAGATGCTCCAACATGTAACAAGGACACATGCTCCACTATGTTCATAGCAGCCTTATTTATAATAGCCAGAAGCTGGAATGAACCCAGATGAACTTCAACAGAGGTATGGACACAGAAAATGTGGTGTATTTACACAAAGGTGTACTACTCAGCTATGAAAATTGATGACTTCATGAAATCTTAGGCAAATGGATGGACTTAGAAAATATCATCCTGAGTGAGGTAACCTAATCACAAAAAACACACATGGTATGCACTCACTGATAAGTGGATATTAGTGCAAGAGCTTGGACTATTCAAGATATAATTCACAGAGCACATGAACTTCAGGAAGAAGGAATGACCAAATTGCAGATGCTTCAGTTCTTCTTAGATAGGGGAACAAAAACATTCTCAGAAGAAAATATAGAAACAGAGCTTGAAGCAGAGACTGAAGCAAAGGCCATCTAGAGCCTGCCCCTACATGAAGATCCAGCCCATGTACATCCACCAAAACTAGACAATATTGCCTAGATAATGAAGTACATGCTGAAAGGAACCTGATATAGCTGTCTCCTGAGAGGCTCTGCCAGATCATGACAAATACGGCCAACCATTGAACTAAGAACAGGGTCCCTATGGAAAGATTTAGAGAAAGGTTTGAAGGAGCCGAATGAGTTTGCAACCCCATAATACAACAATACTAAACAACCAGATCTCCCAGGGATTAAACCACTATCAAAATAGTAAAAACTGACAAACCATGGCTCCAGCTACATATGTAGAAGAGAATGGCCTTGTTGGCCATCAATGGGAAGTGAAGCCCTTGGTCCTGCCAAGGCTCAATGCCCCAATCTAGAGAAATATTAGGGTAGGAAGGCAGGAGGGGGTTGGTGGGTAGGGCACCCATTGAAGCAGAGGGATGGGGGATGGGATACAGTCTATGGAGGAAAAACTGGGAAAGGTGTAACATTTGAAATATAAATAAAATATATCCAATAAAAATAAAAGCAAAAAAACTGTTCTGGATCATCTATGTGTTCATGATTTTTTTCCTTTTACTTGGTTATATATTGGATTACTTTGACAAATTCTTGTGTTGATAACAATATTGTGTAAGGAATAAGCTTTCATTAGAGTATTATATTTTTATTCTTTGAGGACTTTATTTGCTGAATTGTGACCACCCTCTTATTGTCTCCTTTTTTCCTACCCAAATTATGATTAATCATTTTTTTCATACCCCACCAAGTCCAATTCTTGTTGCCCAACTACTCTCAGGATTGAGGCCAGCTCTGCTGTGTGATTACAATACATAACTTCTGGCATTAAGGCTGCTGACTTTCCCTTGTGTAGCCATTCTCAAATGCTAATAGCTTCTCAGCCAGCAATGGGATCAAGTGTCCTATCATCCCTGCCTTACTGTGCTGGAAGCAAGCATTAATTTGATCTTCATTTTGGTATATTTAATTACATATTTCTATAATAAGCCAGATATTGTTGGTAATATTGGTTAGTTGAATAAAACAGATATTTGTAATAAACTAGAAAATGATTATTGTGGAGAATTATTCACAGTGTTATGTTTTAATGAATTTGTATGTATTTTGAATGATACTTGTTGTCCCAGTCATTTTTTAATGAAATTTAGAAAGATATTGTCTCTTACAACCTTTACTAATAAGCATGTCTCTCACAAGAATACTCCCTATGTAGAATATATTCTTTTTATATTAGTACATATAAAAGGATTCACTATTTAGGTTGTTTTTTTATTGAACAAATTTATTTTAAAAAACAAAGATGAATGTACAGATTTTAAAATCATTTTTGCATAAATGTATGTGAATATGTTTTTCTCAGTACTTGATTTTTTTAAAGCTTTGATAGTATGCATTAAAATCTTAATAGTTACATGAGCATAAACAACATGTAAAACAAGGTGTAACCAGGAAATAGGCAAAGTTTTCTTGGTGTATAAAGATTAAGCATAATGATTTTTCAGTTTTTTTGGCCTTAGTTTTCCTTAAATATCATATAGTCTGTGAGTTGTTTCTGGGCTGTTCAGAGCTTTCTGGGGTTAGTATCCAATTATCACTGACTGCATATTAATTCTGTTCTTTTGTGACTGGGTTACCTCACTCGGGATGATATTCTCTAGATGCATCCATTTTCTTAAGAATTTCATAAAGTCATTGTTTCTGATAGCTTAGTAGTAATCCATTGTGTAAATGTACCACAATTTTTGTATCCATTCATCTACTGAAGGACATCTGGGTTCTTTCCAGCTTCTGGCTATCTTAAATAGGGCTGCTATGAGCATTGTGGCGCATGTGTCTTTGTTGTATGTTGTAGAGTATCTGGAGTAAATGCCCAGAAGTGGAATAACTGGGTCTTCAGGTAGGACTATGTCCAATCTACTGAAGAATTGCCAGACTGATTTCCAGAGTGGTTGTACCAGTTTACAACTCCACCAAGAATGGAGAAGTGTTCATCTTTCTCTGCATCCTTGCCAGCATCTGCTGTCACCTGAATTTTTGATCTTAGCCATTCTAATTGGCTTGAGGTGAAATCTCAGGGTTGTTTTGATTTGCATTTCCCTGATGACAAAAGATTTTGAGAACTTCCTTAGATGCTTCTCAGCCATTCAATATTCCTCAATTGAGAACTTTTTCTTTAGCTCTGTACCCCATTTTTTAAAAGGATTGTTTGATTCCCTGGTGCTGGGAAGAAGGTGTATTGGGTTGTTTTAAGAGGAAATGTTCTGTTGATGTTTATTAATTCCTATTGGTAAATAACCTCAGCTAGTTTCAGTGAATCCTTGTTCAGTTTCTGTTTCCATGATCTGTCCATTGATGACAGTTGGGTGTTGAGGTCTCCAACTATTGTTCTGTGGGATGCAATGAATTTTTTTGAGCTATAATAGTGTTTCTTTTATGAATATAGGCGCCCTTGTATTTGGAGCATACATGTTAAGAATTGAGAGTTCCTCCTGACAATTTTTCCCTGTAATAAGTGTACTTCCTTATCTTTTTTATTAATTTTGGTTGAAAATCTACTTTATTCGATATTAGGATGGCCACTGCAGCTTGCTTCTTGGGGCTATTTGCTTAGAAGGGTTTTTTACAACTTTTACTCTGATAGTAACTGTCTTTGACTCTGAGATAGTAAATGTCTTTGTCTCTGAGATGAGTTCCCTGTATGCAGCAAAATGCTGGATTCTGTTTATGTATCCAGTCTGATAGCCTATGTCTTTTTATTGGGGAATTGAGTCCATTTATGTTAACACATATGAAGAAATAGTGGTTGTTGTTTCCTGCTATTTTTGCTTTTAGAGGTAGAATTGTGCCTGTGTGTCTTTCTCCTTTTGGTTTTCTTGCTTAGGTATTTTCTTGATTTTACTAGGATGTAGTTTTCCTCCTTGTATTGGGTTTTCCACCTATAATTTGTTGTAGTGCTGGGTTTGTGGTCAGATATTGTGTAAATTTAGTTTTTTCCTGGAATATCTTGGTCTCTCCATCTATGGTGATTGAGAGTTTGGCTTGGTTATAGCAGCTTGGGCTGACACTTGTGTTCTCTTAGGGTCTGAATGATGTCTGTCCAGGATCTTCTAGTTTTCATAGTCTTTGTTGAGAAGTTGGGTGTGATTCTGATTGATCTGCCTTTATATGTTACATGACCTTTTCCCCTTACTGCTTTTAGTGTTCTTTTTTTGCTTTAGGCACTTGGTGTTTGTTTTGACTATTATGTGTCGGGAGGGATTTCTTTTCTGGTCCACTCTATTTGGAGTTCTGGAGGCTTCTTTTATGCTCATGGCCATCTTATTCTCAAGGGTAGGGAAGTTTTCTTCTATGATTTTGTTGAAGATATTTACTGTGCCTCTTAGTTGATATTCTTTGACCTCTTCTATTTCTATTATCCTTAGGTTTGGTCTTTTCATTGTGTCCTGGATCTCCTGGACATTTGGGGTTAGCAGCTTTTTGACTTTTGCATCTTCTCTGACTGTTTTGTCTATGTTTTCAATGTTGTCTTTAGCTTCTGAGATTCTCTCTTCCATCTCTTGTAGACTGTTGGAGATACTTGCATCTGTGACACCTGATTCCCTTTTTTGGTATTCCAACTCCAGGGTAGTCTCTTTTAGTGTTTTCTTTATTGTTTCCATATCCCTTTTAAATTCATTCTTCAATTCCTTCATCTCTTTGGCTCTGTTTTCCTCTAGTTCTTTGATTTCTTTGAGTATTTTTCTTGTTTCCTCTTTAAAAGCTTCTATTTTTTTATGCATTTTCTCCTGTTCTTGTTTAAGGATCTCCTTCATCATCTTGAAGTATGATTTTAGGTCTGACTCTGTTTTCTATAGTGTTTGGCATTCTGCTGTTTCTGTGATGGGAGAGCTGTGTTCTCATGTTGCCAGGTTGTCTTGGTTTTCTTGGGGTACATTTTTTTGCTTTCCTCTTGCCATCTTGTTTTCTTTGATTACATGTGGTCTTGTCAGTTATTGATTCCTGTCTCCTCCGTGTATCTGGCCTGCGTCCCTGTATCTCTGCTGTTCCTGGTGGCAAATGTCCTGAGCACTTGGTCCACATACATGGGTCCTCTGAGTTGAAACCAAGTCCCTTTGCCAGAGTTCCTCCTTCCCTGAACCAATGGGGGCCGCAGTCTCTGGGTGCTTGGTCCAGACCTCTCTGCCCACTGGCTACTAGCAGTGCAGTCTCACCAGGCGTGCATCCCTTGATCTCCACTGTTCCCTGTCACAGACGGCCTGAGCGTTTGGTCCACACACATGGGCATACCTTTGCTTTAAAGTTTAATGTATAGCCTATCTCAACTTAAAGCCATTTTATTGAATCTTACAATCATATTCCTACACTTCTACTAAATTGGAGAGCATTTTCTAAATTTTCATTTATAAGGCAACTACTCTGGGTGCTTGTGGCCTCAAGTGACTGTCATAAAGTAAACTAGCATGAAAGCCTGCTAGTTTATGATAACATGATAGAGTGTAGATGCTGAGTTGGAAAAAAAAATGTTCCAGTGGAAGTACCAAGGACACAGGTGGGAAATGTGACCATAGCTTGGAAACAGGTAAGAGTAATGGAGGTGGATTTTAAATCATTCAAACCAGAGTGGAAAGAAGATAAGCCAGGCAAGTAGTATAGGTCAAGCCAGCACTGCCGGCTTGCTAAGAGCCCAATGCAGGGCCAGAGTTACTCTACATTTGTTCCTGCTAATCTATACAAACTGAGTATTATTAGCTTCACTTCAACATTCAGGAAAATGGAGCTCAAGGTTTAATATCTTAAGAAAGGAACCAAAGCTTTGGTATCTACTTCTTACTAGACTGAAAGACCCCTTGGCATCTTACCTATGAAGATTTAATGAAGATCTCTATACAAAGAAATATGGAACAGAGGGCTCAACCCAGGAATTCAAATATGTCTTTTGGCCCTCAAAGTCTTGCAGCCTTTCACCATTAAGTTAATTCCACACCTTCCTAAAACACTCAATGACACCCTGTTGCTCAGGAAATCACTCACACAGGAAGGATTTCTTACTAGCTGTATCCCTACAACCAGTCTTTAGGGCACATAATCAAACACACTTAGCCAGTGAGTGAACTAATCCCACTCTACCCTACTTGGTTCTGTCATTGGTCATGTTGGAGCTATATTTAATACAAAGTTTGTCTTTGTCCTGTGTTAAGATCTTACCTATAACAAGAATTACGCTCCCATAGTATGTAATAGATTTGAGTTTCAGAAACAGGGTAATCACTAGTAATTTCTGAGAATGTTTGGAAGCCCTCTTCACAGAATAAAAGCGTTACAGAGTTCAAGCCGTTTCTGAGCTGGCTAGGCCATCATGGATTCTGACCTTTTTCCTTAGTGAATTATTGAGTCAACATATTCTTTCAGTTATTGATAATCTCTGTATGTGTGTGTGTATGTGTGTGAGTGTGTGTATAAGTGTATGTGCATGTGTGAGTGTGTCTGTGTGTTTGAGTATGTGTAAGAATGTGTGTGTGTGTGTATGTGTGTGAGAGTGTGTGTATATGTATGTGTGGGTTTGTGTCTAAGTATATGTGCATGTACATGTGCATGTGTTCATGTGTCCATGCATGTGTGAGTGTGTGTGTGTATGTGTGTGTGTGTGTGTGTGTGGGGGTGGGTGGGTGGATGGGTGGGTGTGGGTGTGGTCTCAAAAATACCCAGACCACTCTTTTACATACTCTCTTCAACCACTCACTCATTCTATTTATACTTAGGCCAACAAGAACTTTCTTGCCTGTTATTTCTTTGTAAAATTCATTATGCCTTTGGATTTCTTCTGCTTTTGCTTCTGGTGTACTCATAGAATACCCTAAATATAGCTCTTAGACATTAGCATCACAACAAGTCAGCTTGGTCATGTAGTTTTCTATTTTGTTTAGGATAACTAAATTGATTGCTAATGGAATCGACTAGTTTTCCAATGTTATTGATCCACGTGACCACAGCCACAAAGGCATGAGTCAGCAGAAATTCCATGCAATTTCCCTGCAGTCTTCTGAATTTTGGTGGACATTCTCAACTGAATCCAATGTTTGACAGAGAGAGAAACATTGGGTTACCAAGAAGAAAACAGGCTCAGTGAGAGAAGAGACATACCAAAACAACAACTACAGGATACAGAAGAGGGAGGCTGCTTTCTCCAAGTATACGCAGAAACTTCCTGGTTTCTTGACTATCAGAGGACATAACCTTGAAGACAAGAAAATTAGAGAAAGTGTAAAGAAGTTCTTACAGAACAGAAGTTGACTCACAGGAAAATGAACTTTACAAGATATTAAATGTAATTATCAAAATGAACATTAAACCCCTTTAAAAGATCCCCAAAAGTTACATATATTAAAATTGGAGGTATGTCCTGGGTTGAACTTATGTATCTACTTTACAGATGGAAAATTAAAATTACTGTCTATGGAAGCAATACTTATATCTCATAGAATTTGGGCTCAGAAAATAATGTTTTCCTGTTTGAAATGGTAAAAAATACAATCTAAGAGCACATAGTGAATAGCACAGGTAATCGGTCAAAATCTTCAGCTGCACACGTGAGGGTCAGGAAGGGTTTGTCCCTTCGCACTGTTTGCTCAGGTCTCAAATGCCTCCCACCACTTCTGTTTCCTACTTACATTCACACAGATGAAGCTGTAGCATTGCTCTGTGAAGTTCCTAATGTCTCCACCTGCGCGATCCATCACTGTGGATGTGACTTTAATACACTAGGAGAAAAGCACACCAGAAGATATTTATAATCTAGACAGGCAGACCACCATGAGCATAAATAAGCTATTGTATGACAAAGCAGCAAATTTGCTATAAACTCATGGAACCTTGGAGCATGCACAGTAATAAATTCAGGCTGAAAATTTTCAGGCTACCACAAGAAAGATAATTGGAATGAAGCCATGAATAATGTATATTATTTTGAAATACAAAAATATAGAAAACTGTTTCAAATAGGCAAAATCTGGGGGAGGGGATTGAGAAAACACTTAGGAACAGATAAGAGCATGGTTTATTTTTTATGAAGAATTTATTACAGGGGACTTTCAGGGACCAGAACAGAAAGGTTGAGTTGGTGGTGGTGGTGGTGGGATTGTAGCAACAACTAGTTACACACTGTAGTTTAAACAGTAAAATTCACTCTACCTGGAGTGACTAACGGCAAGGAAAGCAAGAAGGTATCATTACAATGATGTCTGTTAGGGATAAATAAGAACTGTACTTGGACAGTAATAACAAAAAACAAAGGCATTGCCAAAAACCACCTTCTGAGAGGTAGCTCATCTGGGTGTGGTGTCACATGCCTTTGATCCCAGTGCTCAGGCCCAGAGGCCGCTGGGATCTGTGTGAGCTTCATGCCAACCTTGTCATCAGACTGAGACTCTGTCTCAGCAAACAAACAGATGGTGGTAACTTCAGACAAGAATTAGAAGGGACAGTACATCCATCATAAACAGAATTTTCCCAGTGAAGTATTTATCATCTGTCATTCTCTTGCTCCACGCTTTTCTTTAATTATGAACCTGAACTTAAGAATTACCATCAAGGATTCTGTTATAAAATCTAACTATGAAATAATGTTTCGTGAAGTTACATGCCCTGGTTCATACTTGCATGGTATATACCATACTTTACAATCTGAATGTCTAAAATGCATTGCTCTTCCTGACACAAGGAACTGTCACTCCAAGGTGCCCTAATCAATAACCTAATCCAAAGACTGCTATAACCTAGTGCAGAATGCGGAGGGCAGGTTTCAAGACTTAACTCTGACATGGAAATTAGTTCACGGATAACTCTTAAGATTTTATTTCCATTTAAAATTTGTACTGAGCCCTAAGGTCAACACAAGCCTTCACCCCAGCATGCACATAATAACACTAGAACAGATGCCAACTCCCACTGAGAATCAGGTTCCCCCCAAGAAATCAGATCTCCTATATATTACAAGAAGATACTGAAGCATTCATGGGCCTATAAAGTGCCCCCCGCAAAATTTAAATTTAGTGGCTAATTTGCTCCAGATTCTTCCATGATGTTTGTACAATGGGCCACTTGCAATGACAGCTAGCTATACCTTTCCTCCTGCAGACCTGGTCACCTTTTAGAAGATTAGAATAGTGATGTCATTCTCCCTGGAGCATATTTCCAAAACACTCCCAGGTCATCCCAGGTCATCCCAGGTCATCCCAGGTCATCCTAGGTCATAATGATGTATCTCCTATTTGACCTACAGATGCGCTGGTTTGATAGCATCCCTTGCTTAAAGTTAGACATTCCTAATATTGGGGAGCTTATAAAGGGCCCCACTGCCAGATAATGACTAACCTAACCTCACCTCTCTTGTAGGAGATGCATTTCAGAGAGCAAGCTCTGTCCTGATGTTCTTGCTACCTACTACAGTGGCTGTGAGGAACAAATTATCTTTCTCAGGGCTGGGATCTCAGGTCTCCAACAGGATCTATGGTACTGTGGAAGAATACACTGATTTCTCATTTCTCATATAGAAATCACAGCAATGACAGAAAAAGATCTTACCATGCAAAATTCTGAATTCAGAACTAAGAATGGACTTAGTTTTAAAATTCCCTTTTATGTACACATAAATGAAATTTGTGTTGAAAACATGAGCTGTATCAGGAGAGAAGCTCAAAAGCTCCTTAACGCCTAGCTGAGACTACTAAAAGTCTGGTATGAAGAGTACAGTGGACACTTCTTGTAGCAAGGCAGGCTCCCAGTGAAGGGACAAAGACAGAAACTCATCCACAAAACCTCCAATCCAAAATGTGCAGGGACAAAGATGTAGCAGAGACAGAGGGAATGTTCACCCAATGCCTGGCCTAAATTGAGACCCATCACTCAGGCAAGCAGCAATGATACTCCGTTATATTTGCAGACAGGAGCCTAGCATAACTGTCCCCTGAGAAGTATCACCCAGTGGCTGACTTTCCAAAACAGCCAGTAAAATTAAAGAATTAAATGGTTTTCGTACAGCATAATCGTCATTCTATAAAGATTTCCCATGGATTAAATGCAAACTTCTGCACCGTGGAAATACTGTTAAAGTATGGATATGAGGAAGGAAGATGGATTGTCAGAGAACTTCCTTTCACGAAGAGTCAAGGTTTAACAGAGCCTGAAAGGCCCCAAGTACTGGGAGTCAAAGATTCAAAAATGTGTTTCTGGGAGGCCAACTCACTTTTTAACCAAACATGAGTTGTCTCAGAATCAGGATCTGCCAATATCCCACTTCCTTCCCATTTGCCCTGAAGCCCTAGTGTGGGTATAAGCAAAGGAGTGGTGGATAGAAAAGTACTTTCTTTCCAGTCTGAAGAAATATTAAGAATTACTACAAAAGCTTCGTTTTCCTTGTTTGGTCCACTTAGCTTTGACTCTTCATGATGGTCTTCCTTTGTTTGAGTCAGCCTTTGAGCTGGTCTAGTTAAGACTTAGAGTCAGGAAATGAGTCCCCTGGCTGTCAGTTTATCTCTGGAACATTTTTTTCTGTGTCACTTTGGAAGAACTTACTGTGTCCAGTGGCTCAATTTATAAATTGGTAACATAATAGTTACTAGAATTCCTAGAACCTACTAATGAATGCAAGATGAGGATTGGAGTTTCTAACACTGAGAAAAAAAGCACATGGTAGACAAGCAGTCCCAGTATTTTGAGGTGATAGATGTATTAGATTCCCACTCTGATGTCTGCTATTCTATATATATATTCTGCCCCCAACCAGAAATGCTGACTTGTTGCTTAATGCCAGTATCCCTTAGCAAGACCCAGACCCTTGGGAGATGATCATATCCATAGATTTACCCTTCGCTAAATGCAAAAATATGCGTAATTTAAATACTATAGGATGGATACCAGGGAGGAAAATGAACTGCAAAAAAAAAAAAAAAATCAAGTAGGAATATATAAAGAGAAAGCAAAAGAACACTGAAACCAAGGGTCTGTCAGGTCATGAGACCCAATCCCAGCTGAACATAGAAAGTGTAATGCTTTCATAAACGTGTGGCTTATAAATCTATGGGTTCTCCCAGAAATTGATGTTCTTGACCCAGTAACAGGGTGCTGAATCCAGTGCAGATAAGCTTTCCTAGACAACACATAAACTCATCTCTCCTTGTACATAGGAATATATTCAATGTGTGCCATTATTAATTTCACTCGCTTACTTTAAGTTTTCCTCTCTCAGTGACACCATTAATACATAATTCTTATCTCCATTACATCAATAAGATTTCATTATATTCTGGAAGTTATGCTGAATGTAAAACATGTATGCTGAAATCATACTGCATACCTAGACATAAGCGAATGTTATCATTTATACTTTTTGTTATGGATAAAGAGGATGGAGAATAAGTAGCTGATTTATGATGACACAGCTAGGAAGGGGTTAATACTCAGATTCTGGTCTGTACAACCTAAGTCAATTGTTCATCTCTACAGCTCTGGTATTTTTAACATGTTGCAGTCCCTAGACTGGTTTTGAGAGGTATGGGGTACTCTAGGTACTGAAATCCACATGAAAGAAGTACTTGATTTAGACAGTTGGTTGGTTGCTCTCTTAAATGGAGGAGCTCGAATAATAATCTCTTAACTCTTATCAACTTTCTAGGTCCAAGATTTGGAAGAAAGTAAGAAATCAGTCTCTCCATACTAGTCTTTGGATCTGAGCTTGGAGAAGAATCAGGTGTGCACGAGCTGCTGCACACAGCCTATAGTGGGCAAAGGGCAGAAGGGAGCGCAAACCTGACTCTCCCTGAAGAATGGTGGTCCTTTCTGAATTTCTTTCTCCCTCTGCCATAAGCACTTCGAGGGCCAACTATTGTTATGATGAGAAACTACCAAAGACTGTGGAATAAGAGTGAAAACCAAGCTAATCTTAACAAATATGAGTTACCATAATGAGAAATTCAAGATCCATTTAAGTATTGAAAGCTGTACAGTGTGGAAAAGAACAAAAGAATATAAATCTCCAAAGCAATACAAACTGGGCAACAAGCTCAGTGGCTGCTAAATTGAGCGTTGAGTCAACACCATTGAAGGAAAAATTTCTACCTTTGAGAAGCTCATATCATATGCAGAAGATAACAATTCCCAAACTTAAATGTGCATGAAAATCTTTCATAACCTTATCCAATAAGGATTAAGATTTTTTTATCCTTATTAAGATTTTTTTTCATCATCCTGGATGCAGAAATCAGCATTTCTGAAACACTTCCAATTGGTGGCAATGTCAGGCAAACACAATGGTAGACCCTTTAAAAGCAAACAAATTTAAACAGGCTCTCTTATCTCAAGCACATATAACAATGCAAACAACATATTATCCCAAACTACTGATCTTCTTAACACCTGAAATTAATGAACTATTCCTTTATTACATCTACCAGCATGGTAAACAGGAATAAAAAGTAAACAAATTTATTATTTAAACTCATTTTCCTTGAAATTTATATAATCTAATTTTATTTGCATGTACAAAGTTTAATTATTCTATATATAAGGAAATAACTTAGATGCATATAAGTGCCATTGCAAAGACTTATACAGAAGCATGAGCTAATATACATAAAACAATAAATTCAAATTATAGAAAAATGATTATTGACTAGAAATTACTATTCAAAGGCAACCTGGATAATTCCATTCTATTTCTTGTGGACAAGTTGTTTTGCTTGAATGGATAGTCCTCTTGATTGAGAAATAGATTTGTTTGTATAAAAATATCCCATATTATACAACTTTCCATTATAAAATATTATTAGTAGTCTGCTAAATGGGTATTATTTAATGTATTGAGCGAAATTTTTTAAAAATATTAAAAACAGATCATATTTACAGAAACATATAAAAACAAAATCATATGTCACAAATATTTAAGTATGAATGTCTCAGAGTATTTTGTGCAGGTTAATCTGTGCTGATGTATGCACGCACATATAGGTGCATAGGTGTGAGAGCCAGAGGATGATCAAGGCAAAATTCCTTAGGTATTATCCACTTATTAAAGACAATGTCCCTTGCCGGTATTGAATTTACCAACAGCCTAGGCTAATGATCAGCAAGCCCCAGAGGTGTTCTTGTCGCTACATTCCCCAGCTCTGAGACGGAAGCACATCTTACCACACTCAGTTAATTTTACATAGGTTCTGGGAAAGGAGGTCAACCTTAGTGCTAGCAAATCAAGCCCTTTTATTGGATGATTTATCTCCCCACCCCTCAGGGAAATTTTAAAGCAGGAATTTCTTAACTGTAAAACAAACAAACAAAAAAAAAAAAGGTGGACTTAAGGATCAATAGAGAATATTATTGAGTATTCTGAATATTTTGTATGCTGTATTTAAATCCACTTCTTCACCATAATGCTGGTTGACTGTCTAGAGCTCATTTCCCATCAAAGCCTGTTTTGTAATTACAGAAGTCTAAGCACCAGCAATTTGATTTCTATTATTGACTCACTTCAGCTACTTTCTGCAGCATTTACAATCCTGCTTTCCCTTATCTTTTCCTTTTGTGAAAGCAGTCCTTTCTCCGGTTATGAAATAAGTCAGAACTTCGTGAGTGTGCTTAGTGTTTTAAACTCTGAAATGCTTCACATGATTGATGGACACCCAGAAGATCCCTATTTACCTACAGAAATGTATCTGGCTGATGTCCAGGTTAAGAGATATTACAGAAGTTGGCTTCAACATAGTTCTATCAGGACTGCAATGACTTATACACACGAACACAAATATAAACAAAGCTGTGTGAGGTGAAAAGAGGTGATGAACGTAATATGCTTAATAACAGTACAGAGCGGGCGATGCAGAATGACACCAACGTCAGTGGGTCCCAACAGAGGTTCGAGAAATAGAAAGCCAGAGCAAATGGGTTAGGATAGAGAGAAGAGTCCGATCCTTAAATGAAAACAATGTAATTTCACGGTACAAATAAGACAACATTGTGAAATATGAAAGCAATATATTTGCAAGAGAGACATTTACTGTAGATTGTGTGGGGCCTTAAATGCCCAGCCATACCTTGTGGACTTTGACTCAGAGTGTCAGTGTAAATTAGATTAAGAACTAAAACTATATCTTGATTTTTAAAACATAAATTTTCAATATGTGCCTGTTTGGTAAACTCAGCTAAAGCCAGGCATGATGAAACATGGTGAAATCCTCAACTCAGAGACAAAGAAAGTAATGATCACATGTTTGAAGAAAGTGTGGGCTATGTATAGAGTTCTACTAAGGACCGGGCAAGACTGAAGATTAAAACAATGAAAGGCAGGGGGTGGGTGAGATGGCTCTCTGGGTAATGTTCTTGCCATGCAAGCATAAGGACCTGAAGTCAGATCCCCAGCATACACATAAAATGAAGGCTGTGGTGGTGACTATATTTAAACCCATCACCAGGGACACATAAGCAGGAAAATCCTTAAATCTAGCCAATCTAGTTGAGTCAGCAAATTCCTGGCTCAGTGAGGAACTCTTATCTCCAAAATTAAGGTGAGAGATTGAGGAAAATTCCCAATTTTTGCTCTTCACATACTTGAGACTTCATGGATGTGTGCATACACATAGTAGCACATATACACACTGTTCACACAAAGGAGCATATGCACACAAGGAGGAAGGAAGAGGATGGAGAGACAGAAAGAGGAACAAAGGGAGGGAAGAAAGTCAACTATTAAAGGTTAATGATTAAATATACCAAAGCTTTATTGAAGGGAAGAATGTTTTGACTCTGTAGTGCAGGGTACAGAATTCCAGTCCTTATGCAGTTCTGTGAAAATTGGAACAGTGTGGTATGCCATTATTCTAAGGGAACAATTTATATAACACCTTATATACACTTTCTACAAGGACCACCTCCTGTATGTATAAAGCCAGTATTTTGATATGGACAAGAATATCTAACTTCATGAAAATAATAAAATTGGCTAATAACCCTCGATGTTCTACTGTTCTATATTCTGAATACTTAACATTAGATATGTTAACACTTAAAAACATTGACATCATATAGACAAGGATATAGAAAACATTTTTGTAAATGATCTTCCTAATAGAACAAGGGGAGTATATGGAGCTTGAAGAGACAAACAGGAAGAGGGTAAGTTGCAATTATATTATAATCTCAAAACAATTGTTCAAAAAGAACATAAAATTTATCACATAATATAGTGATATGTAAAAAGGCAAAAAATGTTTTTTAAAAAAGTAAAAACATATCAAGTTAGATTTGGTGACTATACCAGCTCTCCCATAATAATGTTCTAAGACCATGACAACCAAAGAAAAACTAATTTCATTGGATATTGCATTCAACAGCAGCTTGAGTTATTTATGGTCCACTACAGTTGGACTTTCTTTTCCCCTCTAGTATGCACCAGAAACTGTGGGTAATGTCCAAATAAACTTAATGTAATTTAGCAGAATGACTTTCAGGCAGTTTCTAGGCTTGTATGCACACACACACATATACAAACACACACACAAACACACATGACAAACACATGTACTTACTCAGCCTGACATCCTGAATTAGTCCTTGCCTCTGTTCAGAGCAGATCCTCCTCCCACAAAAACCCAACTAGCTTTAGAATGTCATTCACTATTAGCTGTGGTCAGTACCCCAAAACAAATGTCCGTTATCTTTAGATCAAGATGTCATTGTGCATATCAAAAATATTTATATTTAATTTTTGTTTTAAGTCTGAAGATGTTACAAAGGCTAAAATTGCTCTGCTTCATTTCTGCCATTCTTTTGGCTTCTTTTCTAATCTTGAAGGTTTGTTTTTCTAGTGTCATACACTGAGTTTAGTAAGGACTATGAGAAAAGGCACAGATCTACACACTGTTACAAAAGGCACAGTCCTGCACACTAACAAAACACACAGTTCTGTACCCTGTAACAAAAGACATAGGACTACACATTAGACTTAACCCTTCAGGCCAACAGGAAAAATAAATCAAGCATTAGGGAACAACTCTAACAAAACCAAATCCTGCCTTATACCCAGAAAATAAACGATTTTCAGTTAAACACAACTTGTCATTTGTGGTTATAGAAAACAATAATTAAATTCTGTTCTCCAGGAAACAGGAAGTGGTGGATGATCCAAATACAGAAAAATGATTGTGCCATGTAAGTCAGCATTCCTTATGGCATTCATCCCTTTTGATACAGGAATGCAAACTGAACTGAATGTACTTAAGTGTTTTTAGGACTAATGTGAAATTAAAAAAAGAAAATCTAACCCCTGCAGATTTCCCTGTGTGTAGGCAAGTCAGCAGCCACCAGCATGAACACTGTTTAAAGACAAGATAGTCTCCAGTTCAATCACCCTTTATATTGCTTTGTGGTGAAAATGAATACAATACAGGCAAAATATAAAAGTACACAACCTATAAGGCTGTCTCTGGCTCTATTCCTACTCTACCCTTACCTACCCCTGATCCATCTCCACTTTAACCATTCAACCTTGTTTGAGTCTTCCACAGCATGGCTCCTTTGAGTTTGATCTTTAACTAAGTAGCTGTTGATTCCTCTTTTAGGCTTAACTCAATGACATCCTGTTGAGAGAGTTCATCCAGTGACATTCGCTCCTCAAAAATGCTTTCCATGATTCTCTTAACTATGCCTAGGTCATTTTTTTTTTCCATGCCAAGAATGCTGATGTTCAGATTCATGGGAACCAGCAAAGCCTTCCTCTAGGTAAAGCCTGCCTTTGGTCCATGTATGAGAGTTTATAAAACATTGACCAGAGTGTACAAAAGCTAGCAACTGCAGCTTCGTCCTCTGGATGACTGCAACTTGAGACTGCTCCCTACAGAGCCTCCCAGACTGCTCCTTCTGGTGTTACACATAATAAACATACTGAGGTTCTAGGCTGTTGTACATTGTTGGTGTCCCATCAGAGAGAGCACAGCCCACCCAATTCCTGAGTTTCTGTACATGTGTCTGTTCTTGCTTTAACCCCTCATCACCCTATACTGATTTTAAGAACTAACCCATTCAGGACACAGCCCTTTAGTACTGCATGATTATCCAGTTTCACAGTAAGCTCCTTAAGAGTCTCACCTGCTTAGCTCAACCCTCTATAGCCAATGGTTGGGTTATAATGGGCACTGACTATCTTGCATGTCAGCAAATTAAATAACTAATGAAAAGCTAATCACACCTTCTACTGACACACGCCTCACTACTTTCCAGGAATATAAATACTTTCCACATTTTCAGAATTAAAATGAAGTGATTGACGACTGGTATTAGTAAATTTTCTTCTGACAGTGAGGGGCTACCTAAGGAAAAAACCCTTAAGGGAATAGGATTTAATCAGTCCTTAACTTCCATAATGCAATGATACAAAGGAAGCACCTCCATTCCTAGGCATATCACAGATGGATTAGATTATAATGAGCCCAAAACTCAGAAGGGCAAACAGCAGATTCATAGCAACAGGTCTGACATCAAAAATTCATGTAAAAATCATCTGGGCTACAGATGAATGAGTGCCCTGCCCCTCCTCACTGGGGCCAGCAGCACCATGCATTAACTCTCTTGACCAATCTGCACTCACAGTAGCCATTCCTCAATCTTCTTGCCATCCCCAGCAACATTGTGTCTTCACTGTATTTTGTCTTCAACTTACAACTACAAGTTTGACCCACCAAGAGGCTCCTTGCAGGTAATCAGTCTGAGGACAGATTACCACAGGAGCTTTCTAGAACCTTTGTGTAAGCTTCTATACATTCTACATGCTAGTAAAAGAAGCATCCTGTGGACAATGCCAAACCCTGCTACAAGCTCTAGAGGTAGATGAGCCGCAAGAGGCAGTTTTCTATCATGACTGTGACCTTCTATGTCAATGAGGAGTCGAGAGAATGCTTGGTCCATTGCAACTGTTCATGCTGTCATGGCAGACTACATTGTAAGGGCTCTCTTTATGCCAATCTTCATAATGGGAATTACCCTTTGCCAAAACTATGTTTTTGCTTATGTCCCATACCTTGCTAGCACACAGGTTTTTCACATCATTCTGCTAAGTTTCCCTTATCTCTCACTATAAATCTGGCTACAGACAATGGTGCAGACTGAATGTTAGTTGCATTGTCTTAAAATTCCCTTTACCAATTATCCCATTACTTCTGAATTCCACCTCATAAAAACTTTGAGGATGCAGAAATGATATTGCCAGTTCTTTCCCACAGTGTAATATGAATGGCTTCAAGCAAAGCTCTCTGTAAAACTTTTGTTCCCCTCAGAACCTGTCAAACAGTGTTCACTGCCCACACTCTCCCTCCATTCGCCTGCACTTTTAGAACTGCCTTTCAGCTCTACTTACAGGATTCTGGGCTTCACAACACCACAGCTTGAAACTCCTTCATGCTCTACCTGAAACCCAGGAAGAGCCTACCAGCTATGTAGAGCAGCTATGAGCACAGCAACAAGCCCACCTCTTACATTTCCTATACTGGACATGAACAACCTAAGACAGATTGAACTGATTTTCTCTCCTAATCTGAATGGTCACAGCTCATTGGCGGTGAAGGCCTGGCAGAGTTTATGACAATTCCTGTGGTAGTAGCAGAAACAGAAACCTAAGTGGGGCTAGGCAATAGCAAGAAGGCCATGATCACAGGCTTTGAGACCTATTGCAAGACCTATACTGAGGTCCTACAATTTAAATGTCAATGACTTATGCATGAATGTGAGTATGGGGTAGAAAATGTGCCTATCAGAACTTAGGCTTCCCCATTTAACTAATAGTTCCCTCATACATGATGTTAGTGTTTTCCATTATGTTACATTTAGACATTTGGGTCACTGGCAGTGTATGTTGCAAAATTTTTCCCAGGCAATTACCATAAGCATACCCAATCTCCTCCTTCAGTTTCATTGGGAAACATTTCTCCTATTCATATCAATAAGACAATCCCCCCATTGTGTGAGGCAAAGCTCCACACCCACACTGATCTCCCTGCAGATTTCAGCAGCAGTGACCTCATCATTTTTATATGCTCTTTTCAAAGGCAAACAAAAGCTCTTGGGCATAAAAAGTTATAACAGCCACCATTTTGTGCTTTTCTGTAAATTATGGGCTGAAAAATACAATGCCACAAGATAAACCTACTTTTATAATGGGGGAGAAATCTACATAAAAGCAGACAAATCCCTATCCAAGAACTTCTTTCAGACCTAACTACAATCCTGTTAAACTTTAAAATGCCAAACTGATTTTTTTTCTTTTATTTGCTCCTTTTCTCCCCAGTTATTCAAGTACAGTTTATTAAAGATGCTATATTTTTTGGATATTTTCTTTATTTACATTTCAAGTGTTATCCCCTTTCCCAGTTTCCCCTCTGGAATCCCCCTATCCCACCCTCCTCCCCCTGCCTCTATGAGAGTGTTCTTCTACCCACCCACTCCCTCCCATCTCCCTGCCCTGGCATTTCCCTACACTAGGGTATTGAGCCTTCACAGGGCCAAGGACCTCTCCTCTCGTTGATATTTGATAAGGTCATTCTCTGCTACATGTTGCTAGCGACATAGGTCACTCCATGTGTACTCTTTGATTGGTGGTTTAGTCTCTTGGAGTTCTGGGAGGTCTGGTTGGTTGATATTGTTGTTTTTCCTGTGGAGTTGAAAACCCTTTCAGCTCCTCCAGTCCTTTTTCTAACTCATCCATTCGGAACCCCATTATCAGTCCAATGGTTGGTTGAGAGCATCGGACTCTGTATTTCTCAGTCTCCAGCAGAGCCTCTCAGGAGACAGTTATATCAGGCACCTGTGAGCACGCACTTCTTGGCAACTGACCTTGAGAGATATCAATTAACAAAAAGCATTTTACATTAACTAACACTAACTGATGCACTGATTAAATAACCTTGTACAAATTAAAAGCTGGAAGATTTCTTTTATTGCAAAATCAAGGAGGAAATGATGGGGCAGTTTTGAAGATACATGCACATCGCACTGCGCTGCTGTACCAAAAGCTACAGAAAGATATTCGGTCACAACAGTCAAAGAGGGAGAACATCCTGATGAGGATCTGGAGTTTAACAGTTGGCAAAACCAGAGAGTGCACAGCAGCAATGACAGCCCCTTCCAACAACCCGCAAGACTCTTAAAACACACTCCAACATCAGTTTTAAAAAAATCTGGGGTGACAAGGAGAAACAAAGTTCTCACATCGCTAGGGATGCTGGGGTCCTGGGGCCACAGAAGTCTCGAAGCTGTACATTAAAATACTCTTGAGGGACAAAGTATCAGCTTGATTTAAAAAATTAGATCATGAATAAATGAAAGTTCCATGAGTTAAGGAGAGGGGCAGCAAAGATGGAGGTCTCAGAGAAAACAGGTCTATAGTGGCCCCTTCTCAGGAAAACAACTTCAGAAAGAGTGTTCTGCCACTGTGCTGGAAATTATGGGACAAGCCTGAACTTCCCCTTAAAAGGAGATGAAACTGTCTTTCATAAAATAGAATACTAGTGGGATCTAGAGGAAGTGTGATAAATTAAGGGGGGAAAAAAAGATGTTCCCATGAGTAGTGATGAACCCCAGGCAGACATATCTACAAAATGAGTCAGCTAGCCTAGCATTGCATACACTAAAGGCAACTGTAAACACTCGGCCTTGGAATACTTAGAAACAACAGAAAAAAAAAAATCTGTTCATTGCTGAAAGGAAGAGTTGGTTGTTGCTACAATGAGGCTTTGCAGAAAAGAAGAGTGGCTACAAATACTATGGCCACCATTAAATGTGAAGTTATTTCTTCAACAAAGATGTGCACCACCAATATCTTTTATTGAACCCTTTAACTTTGTAATGTAGATGTTCTTGATACAGTGCAGAACCTGAAGAACATAAAACATCAAAACTGACCTCCAGATGCTGACTGCCAGATATCATGGCTGCTTCTCTGCCGTCCAAATTCTAACCCTAATTCCAATGAACTCTTGAGACCATGTGTTAAAAAGTCACATGTTAAGTATAAATCAGTTTTGAAAGCAAAATATTTCAATGAAAATACAAAATGAAGTTGTTTAAGTGTGGTTTGTCATGAATAATGTTGTTTTCTCCACCTATGGTGATTTGGGGTTTTTCTGGGTATAGTAGTTTAGGATGGCATCTGTGGTTTCTCAGAGGTTTGAAGACATTGGTCTAGGCAGGCCTTTCTACCATTTAGAGTCTCGGATGGAAAAACTGGGTGGGCGGGTGATTCTGATAGGTCTGCCTTTGTTATTTGGTATCTTTCCCTTGTAGCTTTTAATATTCTTACTTTGTTCTATAAATTTGATATTTTGATTATTATGTGGTAGGCAGATTTTCTTTTCTGATCCAATAGATTTCTGTTCTGTAAACTTCATATATGTATATAGGCATTCCTTTCTTTAGGTTGGGGAAATTCTATGATTTTCTTGAAAATATTTTCTGCTCCATGAGTCTGGGAGATCTTTCTACCTTTTGAGGGATTCTTCAACTTCCTTCCTCAGAAACTTGAAGTTCTTGTCATACAGATCCTTCACTTGCTTGGTTAGCGTCACACCAAGGTATTTTATATTTTTTGTAACTATTTTGAAGGCTGTCTTTTCCCTAATTTCTTTTGCACCATGTTTATTCTTTGAGTAGAGGAAGGCAACTAATTTGTTTGAGTTAATTTTATATCCAGCTACTTTGCTGAAGTTGTTTATCAACTGTAGAAATTCTCTGGTGAAATTTTTGGGATACACTTAAGCATACTATCATGTCATCTGCAAATAGTGATATTTTGAGTTCTTCTTTTACAATTTGTATCCCTCTGGCTGGCACTTTGAGTAATATATTGAACAGGCACAGACACAGCAGACATCCTTGTCAATTCCCTGATTTTAGGGGGATTGCTTCAAGTTTCTCACCATTTAGTTTGATGTTGGCTATTGGTTTGCTGTATATTGACTTTACAGTATACCTGTATATATGGCCTTAAATTTCTGATCTTTGACAGACTGTTAACATGAAGGGGTTTAAATTTTGTCAAATGCGTTCTCAGCATTCAGTGAGATGATCATGTGGGCTTTTTTCTTTGAGTTTGTTAATATAGTGGATTGTGTTGATAGATTTCCATATATTGGACCATCCTGCATCCCTGGAATTAATTCCACTTGATGATAGTGATTGATTGTTTTGATGTGATCTCGGATTTGGTTTGCAAAATTTTATTGAGTATTTTTACATCAGTGTTCATAAGGAAAATTGGCCAGAAGTTCTCTTTCTTTGTAAGGTCTTTGTGTAGTTAAGGAATGAATATAATGTGGCTTCAAAGAATGAGTTGAGTAGTGTTCCCTCTGTTTCTGTTTTGTGGAATAGTTTGGAGAGTATTGGTATCAGGTATTCTATGATGGTCTGATAGAACTCAGCGCTAAACCCATCTGGTCCTGTGCCTTTTGTGGTTAGGAGGCTTTTGATGACTGCTTCTATTTCTTTAGGGGTTATGGAGCTATTTAGATGGTTTATCTGATCTTGATTTAACTTCGGTAAATGGTATTTGTCTAGAAAATTGTCCATTTCCTCTAGATTTTCTAGTTTTGTTGTCAACATAGCAAAAATGCCCATTTTGACTAAAGCAATCTACAAGTTCAATGCAATCCCCATAAAAATACCAACTCAATTCTTCATAGAGATAGAAAAAGCAATTTGAAAATTCATTTGGAACAGTAAAAAACCCAGGATAACAAAAACTATTCTCAATAATAAAATAATTAAATAATTAAAAAAAAACTTTCAGGAGAATCACCTTCCCTATCTCAATTAAAGAACAATTGTGATAAAAACTGCATGGTATTGGTACAAAAACAGGCAGGTAGATCAATGGAACAGAAGTGAAAACCCAGAAATGAACTCACACACCTATGGTACTTGATCTTTGACAAAGGAGCTAAAAACATTCAATGGAAAAAGGAAAACCTCTTCAATAACTGGCACTAAGCATGCAGAAGAATGAAAATAAACCCTTTCTTATCTCCTTGTACAAAGCTCAAGTCCAAGTGGGTCAAATACCTCGATATAAAACCAGGTATACTGAAACTATTAGAAGAGAAAGTGGGGAAGAACCTTGAACACATAGGCACAGGGAAAAATTTCGTGAACAGAACACCAATGGCTTATGTTCTAAGATCAAAAATTGACAAATGGAATCTCATAAAATTGCAAAGCTTCTGTAATGTAAAGCACACTATCAAAAGGACAAATTGGCAACCAACAAATTGTGAAAAGATCTTTACCAATCTTATGTCTGATAGGGGGCTAGTATCCAATATATACAAATATTTCAAGAAGTTAGACTCTAGAGAATCAAAAAACCCTATTAAAAATGGGGTATGGAGCTAAACAAAGAATTCTCAACTGAGAAATATCAAATGGCTGAAAAGAACCTACAGAAATGCTCAACATTCTTAATAATCAGGGAAATGCAAATCAAAACAACTCTAAGACTCTACCTCACACCAGTTAGAATGGCTAAGATCAAAAACTCAGGTGGCAGCAGATGCTGGCTAAAATGTAGAGAAAGAGGAACACTCCTCTACAGTTGGTGGGGTTTTAAGCTGGTAAAACTACTATGGAAATCAGTCTAGCAGTCATGGTATGCACTCACTTATAAGTGGATACTAAACCAAAAAACGTTGAGTACCCAAGAAACAATTCACACAATTTATGAAGCTCAAAAAGAGGGAAGGCCAGAATGTGGATGCCTCAGTCCTTATTAAAAGAAAAAAAAAAAAAAAGAAAAAAAAAACCACTCATGGGAGGAAATAATGGGACAAATAGAGGAGCAGGGATTGGAGAAATGATCATCCAAAGGATCCATCCATATGCAGCCACTAAACCCACACACTATTGCTGATGCCAAGTAGTGCTTACTGGCAAGAATCTGATATGAGTGCCTCCTCAGAGGTTCTGCTAGAACCATACTGATACAGAGGAGGATGCTTGCAGCTAACCATTTGACTGAATACAGTGACCCCAATGAAGGAGCTAGAGAAAAAAACTGAAGGAGCTGAAAGGGTCTACAACTTTATGGAAAGAACAAAATTATTAACTAACGAAACTCACCAGTTACCAGGAACTAAAACACTGCCTAATGAGTTCTTATGGAGAGACCCAGGGCTCAGGGTACATATGCAGCAGAGGATAGCACTCTCTGGCATCAATGAGAGGGATGACTTTGGTTCAGCAAAGTCTTGTTTTCCCAGTGTAGGAGAATGCCAAGGTGCTAAGGTGGGAGAGGTAAGTTGAGAAAGGGAGAACCATCGTGGAGGCAATGGGAGTGGGAGGGGGAATGGTAGTGGCAGAAAGGGGATAACACCTGAAATATAAATACAGAGAATATCCAATTTTAAACAGGGGGAAGGAAATATTTTCTGGTTATTTAAGCTGGGAGTCTTTCCTTCTACTCCTACAATTCTTAGGATAGGTCATTTCCTGGTATCCCAGATTTCCAGAATGTTTTGTATCAGAAATTTTTTAGATTAAACATTTCTTTGACTGATGTATCAATTTCTTCTATCACAGTTTCTGTTCCAGAGATTCTCTCTTCTATCTCCTGGATTCTGTTGGTGCTACTGTTGTTCCTGTTCTCTTCCCTAGGTTTTCCATCTCTATGATTCTTTGACTTGGTGTTTTTTTGCTTATTTCTAATTTCATGTCTTGAACAGTATTATTCATTTCCTTCACCCATTTAATTGCATTTTCCTGTATTTCATTAAGGGATTTATTCATTTCCTCCTTAAAGCATGCTATCTTCTTTATAAGACAGAATTAAAGGTCATTTCCTTGTGCTTTGTTTATGTTAGGATATCCAGGGCTTGCTATAGTGGGATAACTGTGCTCTGAAGGTGTCATATTGCCCTGGCTTTTAGTCATGTAGTTGTCCCTGAATATTCCTGGTATAGCAAGCATTAGGAAGGCAGGCGTAACCTGGATGTTCCTGGTGCAGCAAGACTCCAGTGGACAACCTTGTATATCCAGCGGAGGAACAGGATATCAAACCACTCATAAAACCTCCACCTCATAATCTATCCTGTGAACAAGATATGCAGGGATAAAGTGGGAACAAAAACAAAGGAGATGGACAACCAATTACTAGACTAACTTGAGACCCATTCCAGGGGATAGTGTCATCCACTGACACTACTGATGATACTCTGCTATACTTGCAGCCAGAAACCTAGCATAACTGTCTCCTGAGAAGTTTCATCCAGTAGCAGATAAAAAGAGATGCAAAGACCCACAGCCAAACATCAGATGGAGCTCAGGAAATCTTGAGGAAGAGGGAGATATAGTAGTGAGCAAGCCGAAGGGGTCAAGAACACCACAAAAAGACTACAGAGTTAACTACCCTGGGACTCTCACAGAATGAATGAGCAGCCAAAGGGCATGCAGGGACGGGACCTAGGCTCGCTCACATTGGTAGCAAATGCGCATCTGGATCTTCATGTGGCTCCCCTAACAATTGTTGGGGGCTGTCCCTGATTCTGTTGCCTGCCAATCGACTTCCTTGTCCTAAATTCACCTGGAGAAGATGGACTCAGTTCAGCTGGAACTAGATGTCCCAAAGTTGTGTAGTACCCCAGGGAATTTCCCCCTCTTGGAGGAGAAAAACAAGGTACAATGGGGGGATGAATTTGTAAGGCTCAGACTGAGAGGAAGAGGGCTGTGATCAGGCTGTAAAGTGAATAAACAAATAAATTAATGGAAAACAGGCAAAAAAGAAGGCATAAAATGAATTAAGCTGTAATAAAATCAATTAGATAAACAAAAACATTTCAAAACATAAAGCTGTCATTAAAATTGTTGTAGAAGTCTGTGATGGTGAAGGATATAAACAGTTCATCACGTGGCTGCTTCTAATCTCCCTGATGTAATAATAGAAGTTTAATTAGGAAGCCCATCAACTCCTACTGATCAACTGATACAAATACATCAATTTTCTCAGCATGATTATTTCATCTGTGGTCAAATTGTCTCTTTTCTCCCTTCATCTTCATCTTCATCTCAGATACTTATAAGAAACAATTTCCTAGCTTCTAGTATGTGCTGGACATTGGGCCTCCAACTGTATTTGAGTCATATTGTGGCAAACTGCAATGAGCAGGGCTTTAAGAACATGTAACATATGAAGATGAGGACCATGAGAGACACCCCAAACAATAGTTCTCAATCTGTGGGTCACAAGCTACACAGGGATCATGTTGGGGGATGGTGTGGTGTGCAGTATAAAGGTTGTCTTTATATTATACAAATGCTTATTTCTGTGCCTACAAAGAGTAGAATACAGGCTGGAGTTTGGTACTGTTATTTTTATGAAACATTACCAGTGTCAGTGTTTATATAAACATTCTTCTCCATCAACTCTGATTGCCTAATAAGGAGCTGATCAGACAGTTAGCTGGGCAGAAGAAAATAAGGAATCCAACCTAAGTATGGAGAATCCCAAAAAAGAGACCAAAGGGAGAAAGAGAGGATCACAAGAAAAAGGTGTGAAAAGACAAGGAGGATTTACCATAACATCCCAATGAGAGAGTAGCCATGAGGACACACATGAACCAGAGCAAGCCAGGACAAGACAGGATGGCAAGTAACAGGGCATTTGTCTGGGTGTTAACAGCCTAGTTGGGTTAGAATAGCTCAGAACCTGCCCAACTAAGGCTTGCAGCTTGTTAATAAAAATACCATGTCCTGTGTCTTTATTCAGGAGCTAAAACAGGATAGAATGGGTATAGAAATGCCCAGCTGTTATTTGAGAACAAGAGAGCATAGATAACCCCGCCCAAGAATAATTACTTTTACAAGGTCATATATGAGATATCCTTTATGTCAGATATTTACATTATAATTCATAAAAATTGCAAAATTATAGTCATAAAGTAGCACCCAAATACCTTCATGGCTAGGGATCACCACAACATTAGGAATTGTACCAAAGTCTTGAAGCATTAGGAAGGTTAAGAACCACTACTCAAGGGGAATGGACAGGGGATGGAGTAAGCTTCATTTCCACTCTTAGGAGAATAAAGGATCTTAGGGGAGGAGGAAATAGAAACATTTGGTTTGAGTGATTTGTATGCTTTTTCAATAATGCTGCCTTTATACCACAAAAATATGTGACAGTTGATCCAAGTCATTCTTTGAACGCTTACATTTAGTTCATTTCTTAGCACTTCCTCAAGAAGATGTCCTACGGAATCTTCATCTTTTGTGTTCGTGACCACACAAATCTCTTGTGAAATTTTTTCTGCAATTAGAAATAGAAAAGTTTTAAAATTTTGTCATTCGACGAAAACAAAGAACAAAGCCCTATCATCGTGAAACTTATGCTTGCTTGATTTCCATCCCCTGTGAGTCAGCTGAGGGAGATTCTAGCTCCGAGCTAGGTACAGAGACCTGAGCTACCTACTAAGACATCCTGAGTCTAATTACCAGATAGGATAATGCATTCACACACTAAGTGCTGTGCAATCACCATATATTATGCACAGAGACGAGAAGTGAGAGATCTCAGTCTATATTTTAAAGGGAAGAACAACAAGTGGCAATCATTTGTGTGATGACTATCATCCTTCTATATTCAGTAGTCTCCAGATCGTCAGAGATCTCATATCTCACCTATAGGTAGATATTCCCTTCTGGTCATGGGTAGATTGGTCCCTGGAATACATCACCAGTTACTACTCCTGTTACTAATTCCCATTTTACAAAGTGTCCTTTTTATTCACAAAGCCATAGTA
Organism: Micromys minutus; assembly: GCF_963924665.1. Lineage (NCBI taxonomy): Eukaryota > Metazoa > Chordata > Mammalia > Rodentia > Muridae > Micromys > Micromys minutus. The sequence goes on along the minus strand of NC_137969.1, from coordinate 182,335,306 downwards.
ACATAAAAACCCTGGTGACCATAGAGGAAAGAATTATTATGACTATGTACCCTTAAGTCAGAAGTATTTGCTGCAAATAAGTGACTGACTTTCATAAGATCCCAGAGATTTTAATGGTAGAAACAGCACACAAATCCAAAAATTTTACATTTATAGACCTACATTTGTGGGACCAAAATGTGGGTAGAGGAAAGGCATGGAAAATTTAATGAACCTTCAGCCATCCCCATCTTTTTTTATTGCCGCTGTCCCACTTAATGGCTCAAAATAAGAATGTGTGTATGACATAAGTATTATAATTCTTGGTTTTGCACCAGGATATTTAAATACAGGTCTGCCCAAAGAGCACACCTTCCTGCAGTGATTCCCAACTTGTAATAGTGTATACTAAATGCTTTTCACATGCTCTTTTCTCAGACCCTTCCGTCAAGAAAAATAAGTACACATAACAAAGTAATTCCAGTGGATTGAGATGAACAGAATCCCTCTATTCTGAATATAAATCTACCTCACTAAGCTACACTGCCTTTCCATCACCCCATCTCTTTGGGATTCTATTTTCTTACTTGATAAAGTTCAACTAGTTTCCAAAACTCTACAAATACATAACCCTGATAAAATCTAGTTCGATGATGAATGAAGATGAATATGCCTGACTGTGTTATAAACTCCACCAAGTTAAGACTTCTGACAAAATTAGACAATTTTAAAAATAAATGAGATTAGAGCTTATTCTAGAAAGGTGAGTGGGCTCTGCTTCGGAATGGAAGCAAGGAATTAGAAAAGAATTCAAGGATATAAATATGGAAATAAGATAAAATATATTGAGGGTAATTATTTTATACAGATCTTATAGTAATTTTGTCAAGTATATTTATGAGCTATAGTCCTTATTATATATAATATAATTCAAAGTATGTATAATTTTAAAATTATAATTGTGTCTGATAATTTTAAATAAAAATTTTAAATTCTAATTAAGTCCTGTCATATTCGTAGAAAATAGGTAAAAAATTTGAAGGTGAGAACTGATTTTTGTTTATTCTCTAGAGAACTGCATAAGACTGCTGTCCTTCTGAAATTCTCGGAGGATGTAAGTAGAGTCACTGTTTCACATTATTAGACTTCATAAGCTCTATTCTGTATCAGTTTAATGCACTCACTGTATTTGTCTTAAAATATATCTATATAAATTCATATGACTGTCAGCAAAGAGTGTCTACAATGGCTTCATGTCCTAGGGAACTTAATGTTCTTTTGTCATTTGGTCATAATTACTTAAGCCTTTAGTACTTGTCCTGATTAACTTTGTCAATGTACTAATCATTATATTACCATTTTCCCAGAAAAGTATTTGTTACTAAAGTACTATGTAACAATATATATGTATAAGCCTAATCCATCACCCACTTAGCACCCAGTTATGTGGATGGGAAGAGAAGGACTCATATGGAAATAATAAAGTAAATGTAGCAAAAAGTTATCATGTTGTAGAATCAGGTAGAAACATGGAAGTTACCTGTGAGGTTCATGCATCCTGTAATCTTGAAAGGATTTCGGAATTAAAAAGTATTATCCCTTTCCAAACAAATAGGATAAAAAGAAAAATATACTATGAGAAATTAAAATTCCTATCCTTACAAATGAAAGATTATGAGAGCAAAACCTAAGTGAAGATGGTATAGATTCGAGGCCAAGAAATAATGATAAATGGTTGTGCTTTCTGGGTGGTCAGCTCAAATAACAAAATTTCCCACAGTTTATATGTCATCTCATACAGTGGTCTGGGACAGAACAGCTGTGTTCTTATGATTTCTATGGACCATATGTATAGATCACATAATAACATTGGCTATTTCTAAATCTCTTCTACTTTAAGACCAGACACTAAAAATCACCAGCCAGCTCTTCTAACTCAATGCCTCTGCCGAGAAGAGGACCCTTCTCTATTCCATAATTCCATAGTCTTCCAATGCAGACTCATAGCACTCAACAATCTCTATCCTGCATTTTCAGAAGTTCTAAAAGTGATCTGAGGCATAGCCAGCTTGGAATCTCTGCTTAGCTGACACAAACTTTACATAATTTGGGAATCATAAAAAGCTTCCCTCCTTAAAAAAATGAGCTAATTGCCTACCATAGCTGATTAGCTCCCCTCAAGCACTGTAACTCTTTTGAGGTAAAATTTCAGTTTCTTTAATCTTTTTCCATAGTGTGGCAACTGAATGCTTGTAAGTTTCGAAAGACGTGGTGAGCCACCCATGCACTGAGTCTTTCTACTTCTGATGTAAAACTAAAAAAAAAAAAAAAAAAAAAAAATAACCCCAACCAACCAGTAGTTTTATCTGCATGTCTCCCCAAGGTTTACAGTTCAGCAATACTCTAATTTTCCAGGAGTCTAAAGATGACATAGGAAAATAAATAATATGTTCAACAATTATAGGTAATAGGAACTGGACAATCATTCAATAACCAAGTTTTATACAAATTCAATTCCATATCTGAGTTGTTTATGGAAATATTAGGACATACCCTGGTAAAGTATTAAGACAATGAATTGAAAGATAACACTAAAAATCAACTTTTGTGAAAAATTAAGCAAACATTCTTCTACTGAGCTACCCCACTTTATACTCTCTACATAAATACAGTCTAGACAAAATATGATCATAAGTGGAAGTATATATTTAAAAATACCACTTTGTCTCTTTACTGAAATATTGAAATTATTAGCATTTCCATCCTGAGATACTAGAGTATGTATCATTGAATAAAACCAAAGAATAATTGTGGCCCATTCTGCTTTTTTTATTGCACTCCATCAGAACCAGAGATCACAATGAGTAAGACCACACACTCTAAAGCATGAGGGCCTGAGTTTGAGTTCCCAGCACCCACAAAATTCCCAGCATGGAGTGGCAGAAACAAGAGAATCACCGAATCTTGCCTGACCCCATGGTCAGTGAGAGATCCCCATGCTGAACTTCTGTCAAAGAAATAAAACAAAAAACAAATAGACAAAAAAAAAACATGATAATCAGGACATTGTAGGAATTCTAGCCTGTATGCATGCAGTGGGCACAGGCATACACACATGAACACATAATATACATGCACGTGCACACACAAGTGAATACACACATGCACACATATATAAATGCATGCACACACAAACACACAGAGAAACAATTTTTTAAAATTCGGTACTAATGTCCATGATATATCAAAACTAATTAATACAATTAAAATATCATGTGACATAACTCTTCCAGAATGTGGACAAAGCCAGTCAGTAAATGTTAGAAGTTATGATTACGAAGTACCTCTAAGCTTGGGGAAAACATAAATCTAGATTTGATTCCGTTTTAGGATCTAGTTAAATCATCGAATAAAAATACTCCTGGGAATATCACCAAATGATGCTCCAACATATAACAACATATAATATGCTCCACTGTGTTCATAGTAGCTTTATTTATAATAGCTAGGAGCTGGAAAGAACCTAAATGTCCTTCAACAGAGGACTGGATAAAGAATATGTGGTAGATTTACACAATAAAGCACTTCTCAGCTATTAAAAATAATGAGTTTATTAAATTCTTAGGCAAATGGATGGATCTAGAAAATATCCTGAGTGAAGTAACCCAATCACTCAGATAAAGCTTAAGAAGAAGAAAGACCAAAGTATAGATACTTCAGTCCTTCTTAGAAGAGGGACAAAAATATTCTTAGAAGAAAATATGGAGCCAAAGATTGAAGCAGAAACTGAAGGAAAGGCCATCCAGAGACTGCCTCACCTGGGGATCCAGCCCATATTCAAACAATTCAAACCCAAACAATATTGCTGATGCCAAGAAGTGCATGCTGACAGGAACCTGATATAGCTTCCTCCTGAGAGGCTCTGCCAGAACATAACATATACAGGGGCGGATGCTCACAGCCAACCATAGAACTGAGAACAGGGTCCTCAATGGAGAAGTTAGAGAAAGAATTGAAGGAGTTGAAGAGGTTTGCAACCCATAGGAACAGCAATACTAACCAACCAGAGCTCCCAGAGATTAAACCACTATCCATGGACAGACCCATGGCTCCAGCTGCACATGTAGCATAGGATGGCCTTGTTGGGCATTTATGAGAGGAGAAGCCCTTGGTCCTGCCAAGGCTTGATGCTACAGTGTAGGGGAATGTCAGGGTGGGCAGGTGGGAGGGGGAGCATGGGTGAGTGAACATCCTAATAGAAGCAGGGGCAGGGGTGATCGGATGGGGATATGGAGGGGAATCTGAAAAAAAGGGAGAGCATTCAAAACGTAAATAAAATATATCTGATAAAAATGGAGAGGGGAGGAAAAATATTTGTCATATACTTAAGGGAATAAAATAAATTTCACTGGTCTTTTCCTTTGTTCATTCTTGAACACATTTTCTTCTAACCAATCTTGTGCCCATGGTGGCCATGACAAGAACTGCAACTGAGTGGAAACAGTAGACGCTGAATCATCTCAGAAAGGTACATTTCCCACTGACCAGGAGCTGCAGTGGCTTTGACATGTGGGGGAGCACTGCTGCTGTTCCTCTTCCTCTGCTGTTGCCAAGTTCTTGGCATAAGCAGAGCCACTGGAAATAAGGAGTGTAGCAAGGTCTCATTTTCCAGGAAAATGTTGAAAATAGAGAGGAGACAAAAGGATTTAGTGTTACAGTAAGTACAAACTCAGTTTCCAGGTGTACCCTTTGAGCTGTTCACACATTGATTTGACCTAAAAATATCATCCTGTAGACGCTTTGAGTGGGTCCAAGTGATAAGCAATATACTTGATAAGCCACTGAGCAATATCACAGGGCACTGAAGCTTTGAGATATGCAATAGATGCTGGAAACAACACAGGGGGGTTAAGATGGGGGATATGAGAAACCGGGAATTTACTACTGAAACACTAACAATCTGAACAGGACACAAAGTTTTACAACGGTCTATAACAGATATATTCAGAATATTTAATATAAACAGGGTTGCTTGGGATCCAAGGGACTGTGAAAGTTTCAGCACCATGGGTAAAGACAATCAGTATATATAATTTTGCTGGGTTCATACATATATGTTGAAAGTATAACAAGTATTTTAAAGTACCAATTAAGGAAGTGCTACACTAATCAAAGCTTATAAAATATGACCGTCATGTGTAATTTTCTTTTAGGAAGGTTTAACTCAGGTGCTACTGTAACAAAATTTTTACCAAGCAAAAAGAGGTATGGGCAATAATTTTGAAAGTTTCTGAATCACTAAAAGTTAGTTTGTGAAACGGATCTTATTTTTCTTCAGGTAAATAAGAATCCAAGGCTACATACACAGTCTCTTTTCTGTGATTTCAACTTTATTCTGCAAGGCCTTCTTTTCTCCTGAATTGAATTTGGAGTGTATATGTAGATAAGAACTGGGCCTAATTCTCTGGTAGGTATTTCTACAAGATGTTTGGCACCTGAAGCTTTAATTCATCCAACGAAAAGGCAGTGTCTTTTATCTACTGTTCAGGTCTGTGACGAAGAGTCCAATTTGAGGATCCACTTTCCATCCCTCAAAGATGAAGAGTGCTATTAAACAGACTCAATAGTGAGGAACAGTGAGAGGTGCACGCCTATAGTCCCAGCACACGAGGTCAAAGCTAGCCTGGGTTCCATGAGAAGAAGACCTTGTATGCAAAGAGAAGAGGAGAAAAGAAAGAGTAGCCCTACTGGACCCGGGTACCCTGCTTAGTTACATCGGAAAGTTCTTCATCATCAGGCCAGGGAAGGCTATGATAGATGAAGGGGGATGGCAGGCAACAAACAAAAGAAAAATAACCAACAAACCAAGACTACAAGAAACCAGTCAATAAAGTCTTGCCAGAACACTAAACACACATCTGGGCCTTCTGTGAAGAAATCCACACTGACCAAGTAAAAGACAATTACACAAGGAAGCATTTTTAAAACGATGTTCTATCTAACCAGATCGTACCACATTGTAAAATGAGTCACTAGGTACCAGAATGAAATGTCCTACCTTGGAACTGAGCACAAGCAGTGGGCTTGTGGCATCTTGTCTTGGAACAGGTTAATGTGGGAGTGGCATACATATCTTAATGTGGAAACCACATACATGTTTTACTGTGCTCTCATAGCATATATTTTCCCCTTTAAGGATATGTCCATTCCCAAATCAGAAACATAAGTTTGAAAGAAGTATTCTCTTCTAAAATTTAAGAAACGTCATGGAACTTATAAAATGTGCCATTACTTTGAGCAAAAATGACATAGTTGGGCTCAGGGCTTTCTGTAATACCTACCCTTAAGAAAAGCATAGGTATCTGACTTCGATCTCTCACTACCTTACCAAAGCTCTCTGTGACCTTTGACATTTTGAAAATGACAGATTTTCTTGCCTTTACTTGAACTTACATTTCACTCTTGACAAATTAAGACAATTATAAGATTAAACAAACAAGCAAACTATACTTTCTCTAATCTTGACCCAAATATTTAACTTTCTAATTTACATCTTTCTTAACAATAAGATGCCTGGGAAACAAAGCTCCTTTTAAATTACGTTACGGCCTTCCTATTCTTACTAAGGAAAGCTTGACGCAAATGTTCTTGACGCAAATGTTCTTGACGCAAATGTCCTCACACATTCACACAAGATACCATCACAGCCCTGTTTTCAAGTGGGTAAAGAACAAAACCTATTATGCACAAAGAAGTCTTGGTATTAATGGGGGAAATGTGGAAAATTAAGTATCAGTCAAAAGCCAGAAACATCAAAAAGCAAGGTTTCCATGTAAATCTTAACTGTCACTTTGCATTGTCCACAGAAACATGTTTAAAATAAATGGCACCATCACCAAGAGTTTAACAAGAAAACCCTGACAAGGGCATGCCACAGACAGAGACTGGTCCGGTTGTACCCGGTAGAAACCTGACTTCCCCTGGCTCATCTTTTCAACTATATTCAAAAGTTTCAAAAGAATTTTGCACTTAAAAAATACAATGCTAAGCAAATGTTAAAAGATCCTTACGAAATTAAACCATCCATTTTTCCATGTGCGTAAGACGCCAAATACAACACAGTAAGCTCTGTTTCCATAATGCCGGAGTAGCCTTGTTCGTGTGCAATTCATCTTATTTTTTCCAGTCAGAGCCTATTTAAAAGATCACTACACCCTTTCATGCATGTGCACAAAGGAATTCAAAGGCTGTCCTGTCAACAGAGTTTTAAAACAATGTGAGGAAGAAACAAAGTATAAGCACACAGATTTAGTCTTCTTAATATTGTGAAAGAAGGGCACCTGTACATTGATGTTTAAAACTGGAAGGTGGGGATGGTATTTTCCAAATAAAACATAGATTTATTATCCAGTAAAATATCAGACAAATCAATTGTCCTTTAAGTAAAACAAAGGGAAAACAATACAATGACCAGGAAAAAGACACAGATCTTTATGTGAATTCATATTAACCTATGCTAATTAAAAGCAGCTTAAAACCATTTTCAATTTTAACTTCTTTTTTTTTCACCTTTTACATAAAGCATCGAATAAAAACAGGCACCATGAGCCATTTTTATAGCATAAGTTTACTCAAGTTCATACAATTATAGCCAGGAAAGGATAAATGAATTTTTATAACACCCTTTAATCACAAAACTGAATATATTATAAGGTTTGCTAAAGGGCAATATTGAAAAAATAAATACATTCTTTTAATGAAGAAACTCCATAGGGGCTCTTTTCTTCGAAAAATTTTAGAATATTGACCTTTTGCCAAGATATGGTCAGCATATTAAATTAAGTGGTTTGAGACGTTTTGTATGACTTGTGTACATCTAGATAAAGTATGCTAGGACTGGAGTCTGTTACCACTTTAACATCTTTGGGGTTTGTCTGAACTTGCAGAACAGGCTTGGGTGGGCTCGACCAGTTTGTGGAAGGGGTGGGAAATACAGTCGTCCTTTGTTCGGTGGATGTTTACAAACGTATCAGTCAGCCTAGGGTTTTGTTGTACTAATTAATCACAAGACTCTGAAAAGATTGTTTTCATTATCATGCAGAATAAAAGCTGGAAAGAGTTAAACATTAAATAACATGAACCAAACTTAGTGTCCTACCTTAGGAAAAAGAAATGCTGGGGTTGCCTTGTTTTATGTAAGAATAACAGCAATGTTTAATTAACTGCACAGACTCTTTGAAAGACGGCCTTAAGGACAGCATTATCTATTGAGCTTTCCTACCTACCATAGTGCACTGTAAGTAGGAACCCATATAGGCAATTATGCTGAGTTAAATCAAGTTAAAAATTGGCAGAAGATGAGAATTAGATGGGGGATTTGATTTATGTTTGGAGATCGAAGTCACACATAATCATGCCTGAAATTAATGACCTAAGTCAAATATTAATGAAATAACATTTTGTTTTTCTGGCAATTCCCATACTAAACCAAAGATGTTGACTTGATTGTAAATTAATATGGACCAAATATTTTATTAACATAACCAAATCTATTATTATTGAGAAGTAAATTTGCCAGTACAAAATGTTCTTGCATACGACTGTTATTTATCCTAGCAAAGTTTTATAGGATGAAAAATACTAAATGAACAAGAAAATACTCACATCAAATCATTTGCTGCTCATTCAAGAAGAGAACAGCTGAAATATACCAAATTACAGAATTCAGATTTTAACATGTAAAAAGTTACAAGTTTTACCCCTAAATAGGAAGGTGCTGTTCACAAAGACCAGATTTATAAAAATAAAATATAGAAAGCTTTAACAGTACATAATAATCACTTTTAAATGATTCTTCTGTCATTCCATTTTTATGTTTACTCTACCCCTAGAGTAAAATTGTATCAGTTATCAGTTTTTGGAACATGTGTGATACTTTCAGAAGCCAAGGATTTTATCCTTCAGAAGGTCTGTAGTACTGAACCAAAGGAATAAAGGCTGGACAGGTGAGATGTAGCAATGGCCAGGATGCCCACTGAGAGAGCTTTTGGCCCCAAGATTGTTACCATTCTAGTTGGCAGCATGAACCTGGGAGGGTAGAGGATAAAACTTAGACAGACTAAAGTCTAATGCAATTGCCATTTTGATTCAGAACCTCAAACATCTTCTATCCTAAGGGCACTCTGAGGGTTAAGCAAGGTCATGTGAGCAAAGTGCACTTGAGTTCAAGTTGTATACAGTCGTGAGGGCAAGGTCACAGGAGCTTATGCTATATACAGTCATGAAGACAACTTATGCTTAGAAGCAGCACTCTGAATAATAATGGGTCAGGTTATGGGTAATCTAAAGTAAACATATTCCGTTTACTACACCTGAGGAGGGCTCCGAAGCGCATTCCGAAAACAGACCTATGGTATGAAGGAACAGGTTACAAGACTTTTGCCTTTTTTACTTGTAATTTGCTCACAAGCTCAAGAACTCCTCAGACAGCTCCATTCATGGACCATGTTCTGACACAAGAGCAACTCTCATGCTCAGAAAATGGGTCTGCATGGTGGGGGGGTAAAAAGAAGATGGGACCCTAAAAACAAGTTCGCATAATTAATAATGCATATCTGTATTCCAAATGTCAATGGCGTTCTTTCCAATTGTGAGACCCAGGGAATGTGCCTCTACCCCACTTCTCTACCCTAAAAATTGGAGCATTAATATCTACCATATAATAATATTATTTTAAAGAATCAAAGAGTTAAGATGCTTGGTGTGAGTGCTATATACCCTCAAACAACATAATTCTACCTTACTGTTGTATTTAATGACATGGAATGGATGGACAAATAGACTGACTCAAGATATGTATCTTTTACACGCAGAAAGGCAGTACTGTGGAAAGGGAAAGCTATACATTCCTAACATATAAATCTTCAAGGTGGAAAAAAAAATGCCTGAGGCTGGAGAGATGGCTCAGTGGTTAAAAGCCCTGACTGCTCTCCCAGAGGTCCTGAGTTCAAATACCAACAATCACATGGTGGCTCACAACCATCTGTAATGAGATCCAGTGCCCTTTTCTGGTGTCTGAAGACAGCTATAGATAATGGATAAATAAATCTTTTTAAAAAAGTACTTGTATGTGTTGCCACAAACTATTAAACCCAAAGCAATATCAACAGATAGACAGGAAACAGAACCGGAGAGAGTCCTTCCATGTTTATTGAACCATGATGCTAAAGCAAGTTCAAATCATGTTGACCTTGTGAGCAACAATGAATCCACTAAGTTCTTAAAATAAAAAGATATTTTGTTATATAATTTCATGATAAAATGAGTGGTGTACTTTAACTAAAAACCTTGTGGTTTATCACATTGAACATAAACATTTAAGCATGATAAGTGACTTTTGTAGCGAATCAAATTGCACTGCTGATGTATCATAATAAACTAAATATTTTTAGGTACCCTGGACAAAGAGTAGACAATGCTTTTCTGAGAAGACATGGGTATATAATGAAAAGCTCAGTTCCAAGCACAGGATACCTCCCTATGACTTAGTGCTCTGGGAATAATAATGCTACCTAAGTCATTGATTCGGGGAGAAAAAGAGCTATAGATAAAATGCTTCAAACAGTGCTCAACAAAAAGCTAGAACCCAATATATGCTGGGAATTAGTGCTTACAAGTATATTGTGAAGCCAGCCTGTGATCCTATCTACCCAAGAGGCTAAAGCAGGAAGGATGATCACAAGCTAAAGGACAGCCTTGACAACTTAGACACAATGTCAGAATCAAAAAGATAAAAAGGGGGGAGGGGCTGGGAATATTAGTCTGTGGTAGACCACTTCCCTAACATGTTCAAGGCCACAGTTGCTTGGATTCAATCCTAAGTACAAAATAAATTAAATAAGCCACAAAAGAACTTTGACCATTTATTAAATTGATTGTTCATTTTACGCAACTATTTGACAGAGAAAGGGCTTTCCAAATAGCTGTTAATTTCTGATTGTATCTGAGAGGTAACTGGAATTTCTGGGAGAGGTCAGCATTTTCATCTGCATAGAAAACAAAAGAATGGTGCTCATCAACTCAGGGACAGTAGCGTTCAGTTTATCCAAGGTCTCTCCAGAACTCTCTAGAACAGGAAAACAGAAGAGCCAGAACAGAGAATTCTCCCCTCTCATTGAAACTAAAAAACCCGTATTCTACATTTTGGTCTAATTTTAGTTCAAATAATAATGGATATTCTGGTTCTCTGATCTTTGGGGTTTGATGGAAACAACACCACAGAATTTCTTGGGCTTCGAGCTTGCAGATGGTCACGGACCAACAGGATAGAAAAACAGAGAAGATTAAAAGTCATGAAAAGGGAGAATACTTCACTCAGGACTCTGCATGAAGACTCAAGCAGGTGTGAATTAAGCATTCCAGAACAGTTAATGGCATGTACAATGAAGGTTGTTAACGTGGAGATAATATTCATTTATATACAGATACTTAAGAATATTAAAACAGCTATGAAACATGTTTCAGGCACAAACATATACACCCATGACTATTGCCTTATTCCTTTCCCAGATAGTATCTGGGAGTCTCACAGCAAGACCATTAACTTTTGTTGACAGAGTAAACATCTTAACTTCCCATGAAGTTCTTGTGATCTTGGGTTTTATGGTACCAAATGAAATTTGTCCTTTATCCTTTTGTCTGCACATCTCAGGAACCACCCATTGGTCTCATTTATATTCCTTAACAACCATGGGAAGATGAAACTTCAGAACCCACTGACATCAAATACCTGAGAAGCCCACACCTACACTTGGCTTGTATACTCTTTCCCTGCGTACACACTTTCTAAATTTCTTTTGCAAAAAAATCAAGAATCTGAAGTTCACCTTAGTGGAAAAACTTTGAAAGGAACTTTTAGGGCAACAGCAGGGAGATTCAATGGTCTGTGTATCTGGCCATCTTCCTACCATTGCTAAGATGAATCTCTTCCCGTATATCTATACATCTATGCATTGTATTGTTTTCCCTGGATAACCCTGACTTATAGTTGGAAAACACAAGTTTGCAAATAAATAATTTTAATAGGCTTCTGCTAACCACGTTGTATTTAACAATTTGTGTGCATGTACGTGGTAGGGGTGCACATAAATGTACAGATATGTATAGTCCAGACACTGGGTGTCATAATCAGCTGCTTCCTACCCATTATTTTGATATAGGGTTCTTTAGAAAACCTGATCCTTCAGTAGATGAATGGATACAAAAATTGTGGTATATTTACACAATGGAGTACTACTCAGCTATCAGAAACAATGTCTTTATGAAATTCTTAAGAAAATAGATGCATCTAGAGAACATCATCCTGAGTGAGGTAACCTAGTCACAAAAGAACAGACATAATATGCAGTCACTGATAATTAGATACTAACCCCAGAAAGCTCTGAACACCCCAGAAACAACTCACAGACTATGTGAAGTTCAAGAAAAACAAAGGTTAAAAAAATCATTATGTTTAATCTTTACATACCAAGAAAACTTTGACTATTTCCAGGTTACATCTTGTTTTACATGTACTTTATGCTCATTGTGACTACTAGGATTTTAATGCATACTATCAAACCTTTAAAAAAATGAAGTACTGACAAAAATATATTCATATACTTTTATGCAAAAATGCTCTTAAAATCTGTACATTTATTTCTGTGTTTTAAAATAAAGTTGTCTAATTTAAAAAAAAAAAAAAGAAGATAAAGCAAAAGAAGACAAAAAAAAAAAAAAAAGAAAGAAAGAAAGAAAGAAAACCTTATCCCACAGATTCACCTAGACTGGCTGTCACTGAGCTTCAAGGATCTCTCATTCTTTCTGTCTTACCGGCACTGGGATTACAGATGTGCACTACCTACACTGCTGTGTCTCACAACTTCAAAAATACCAAAGGAAAACTCCAAGTTTTCTTCCTCCTGTTGCCAACGGTATGTCAATAATCTGTGATGAGAGCAAGTCATGAAGAAGGTAAAGAAATACACATTCGGAGTTGGAAGACTCTAAATTTGAATTGCAGTAGAAATACCTTAGATAGACGAGCTACAGCAGACTATAAGGAACAGCCTTTACCAATGTTTCTCAAATGTGATTTATGATGCAATTACTTAGGGTTCTTACAAAATCAGATTCTGATTTACATTGGGACTGAAGACTCTAATCTCTGGGTGTCTAAAAGGCACACGACTGCTGAGCTGGCTGCCTAGAGAGTATGGAGGACCAAGACATGTGACCCTGTGTTAGCCCAGTAACATCAGAATCTCCTCTAAGACCCTAGAGCTGCATGACTTGAAGAAGAAGGAACCTTCTGATTTAGTTTCCAACTCAATCAATTGCTTACATGTAATCATGTCAGGTTGTTCTCTCAGGAGAAAACAGAACACTTTGAAGATACCATGCTAGAAACTGTTATCTCAACAAGAAAACAGTTAGCTTACAAGATTTGTTTTTGCATGTCTGCTGGCTCTGATAATATGAGGGAGAATATTGCAGAATGCAAAGTCAGCAGTTGAGACAGTAATCTCCTGACCACGCACACTGCCCCTCGACCCGCGCAATGCTCAGCTTTCTTAGAAATGCAATCAAACCGAGTTTTCTATGTCTTTGTGTTAAAAAGCATAAACAACCACAGCATGACTGCACCAACCGCTCAGGAAGAAATATTTATACATTGCCTGGCTGATATGTAAATATATGTCAGCTTTTTGATTTATGGTTATAGATTAACTATTTACAAGTACAGAAACACAAATTATATGACATTAATAGTTAGAAACAAAATATTCTTGAAGGGAAACAAATCTGAGGGTAACTAAAACACAGTCTCACAATTAGAGAAGAGCTCAGCTTTCCACATGTGAGGCCAACTGTTTTCCTCTAGGTCATGGGCTACCCACCTCAGCAGAAGACTAAATTTAACAGTTTGCCTCTCAGCCAAAACTTGAGCATATCAGTTTGCCCATAGTCTAATTTGGAAATAAGAAATCATCAGCTTCCTGTTGTCTTGAGGACAGAGGGAACACCTCTGGACTTAGACTAAAACTGGGTATTTAAAATGGAAGTTCTCAGTCAGAGAAAACTTTATCCTTTGTGACATTTGACAAGTTCAAGAGACCCTTTTTATGGTCACAGACATGGTATCAAGGAGAGGAGGTTGTGTTGCTGGCACCTTAGTGTACCTTGGGGACTACTAAAGAAAGCACCGAATCCTCCTCAGGTCCAAGGATCTTCTAATCCACACAACCAGGATGTTGCTAAGGTTGAGAACTCTGACTAGAACCAAAGAGCCTACAGAACACAGAGAGAATTCCCTTTCTCTGTGCTGCTTACATGCCCAGCATGAAAAGTACTGGATGGTTGCTAAATACACTGTGTGGGATCTTAGGAGCTAAACAGTGACAGAAAGCAGACATTGTTCCCATATACATGAGCACTCTCCTTGAAAAGATATATAATGCAGGCATTGTCAGAAAAAAAAAATGTTTGTTTTGTTTTATTTGTTTGTCTGAAAACTCATCTATTCCAGATTCCTTACGCTGTACAAACTGTAATATGGAAGGCACTCCTGGAAGCTCTGACAGGACAGTGTAGAGGGGCAGGAACAGCCTTCTAAGCATTAAACAGGAGGGACCTTCACGGGTTTATTGAAATATCAGTTTCTACAGTTGCCCTTCTGACAGTACTGATGCTCCCCACTTAATAGGCCCAAGTCTTTCTTTTATAAAAATTAAAATCTCTGTGGTATAATAAGTGGTATTTCACAAGCAGGAAACAAAATAAAATGCAACTTTCAAAACACGAATCGGAGACCTCTGCAGCCTCCAGCCATCTGTTCTCCTAAAATGTCAGGGATTTAACCGTCCTGAGAAATCCACAGTGCCCTCAGATCAGAAACTCAGGAGCTGGCAGTCACAAGGTCAAACATACCCTTAATCATGGCTTCAGCTGCACACAGATCTTGTTTGTAGGTCACCTAAAGGACAGATAAACCTCATTAGACTCAACAGAGCAGGCAGGAATGTGAGAGCAATAAAAGAAAGCCCCAAGGAAATTCTTCCCTCGGGACAAACTGCACACACAACACAAGAGATTTCCAAATGAAAGAGGCATTAGACGCTCACATTCAATCAAATTCAATTTCAGCAAATTATGAAGATCCGAGTCTTATATCTTGGAATAAGTTATGATAGCATGTAGCAGTGATTACTGAAATATGATTACTATAACTGAGTTTTTATAGTCAAGGGAAATGCATAAGCATTCAAACAGAAGTATGCACACCTTCATAAGGTTTCACACTGGAAAAGAAAGAGGTGAGGAAGAAAAGGGGGGGAGGAAAGGAGGGCTGGAGGGCTGAGGGAAGAAGAGCTACTAAATATAACAAAAATAACTCTATTTTAAGCTGAAATTCTCAAAGGCCAATTTACATTTAGGGGGACTTCTGATTTAGGACGGTCTTTGTAAAACAGATTGGCTGCACCTTGTGAAAATTTTCTTAAAACACAGCCCCTATAAAAAGAATCTACAGGGTACCACATGCATCTAAGGACAATGATACACTTTCCCTAATAGCAAACAACTCACTAATAATTGCACCCTGCTTGTTGTAAAGAACCTGTCATGGTACTCGTATCTGGTCTATGGCGGATCCTTTCCAAAAAAACATCCAGTAAGTTAAGATGCAGAACACCTACAAATTGCCATCTTGTGCAATGCAACTAGAACACATAGTGAACAATAAAACAATACCAAGTACAACAAGGTTCGATGGGTTCATCATTCAAATGCCCAGTTGATTAACAATGTCAATGCCCTCAATCTGGTTTTATCAAATGTTCACCTAACTAGTCCGTCGTGGTTTTCCCCTCCATAGATTTGTACAGAGGGCACTTCTATAAATTGCATACCTCTGCTAGGCCTTTACCCTAGCAGGTAAATTTGATGATGTCATACTCTTTGAGCTGCAGCAACAGTAAACCCACAAACGTAGATGGGAGTCTACTGGATCAATTAACTAATCTATTAAATTCAAAGATGGCATTCCTATGCTGTCGATAAAGAAAATACAACTCATTGTTCTGTGTGACTCTTAGTACTGCAATGACTGTCCACAGCACATTTCTGTAGTTTACAAAACAAGAACAAGCTCAGTCTATGGACTTGCCAACTGTGATGTATCTGATTCCAATAAGTGTTTACAAAACTGTAAGAAAGTGTTCTAGATGCCCTTCAGACTGCTAGGAGCAGAGCAAGAGCAGGAGCCAGCAGAACCTCTCACCTCTGGGGATGCCCCCCCCTAGTCAAGGACTTCCTGTGAAACAGAGTAAACATCGCTCTTGAACTGTTTCTTAGGTTATCTACACATTTAAATAAGAAAATAATTTGTATAGCCATTGTCTATTGTATAGCTTAAACTCCAGTCAGAAATCAAGAGTATGCCTAGCTAACTATTCATTTTCTATTGCTCCTGCTTTGGTCAACTACATTCTAAGTTCAAATTAATATTAATACTAGACATTTAAGCTCATGTAAATTTATTGCCAAATACTAAGTGAGCATTCAGAATTCTTAAAACTTCAAGCACTGCAATTATTTATGAATAAATGCATGCTTTTCACATAATAGTAATATCTACAAACTAGATTTTAAAAGACTGTTAAGTTTATGTCTACTGTCTCCATCATATAGGTTATGCAAGCCAACACAAAGCTGAATGATTTTTTTCTTTAGATTAACAAGTACTATATGTTTAGGGACAGCATTAAAGCCAGGCACAGTGGTGCTCACCTATAAGCACAGCAACTGGAGACTGAGACAGAAGGAGGAATTAAGGCCATATTAGCCTACATGGTGATTTGAGGCTTGTCTGAGCTATGCGCGACATAGCCAGATGCTAAATAAGAGAAATAATCTGTTTTTTCCTAAATAAACCCGCGAGCGTACTTCAAAGGAAATATTGCTGGAAACTGTCATAATTTTGAAATGATGCATTATTCACTTCACTAACTTTTTAAAAAATGAGTTTCCCTAGCCTTATTTGTAATTTACAGAAGCATTGTAACAATCAGTTCTGAAGCTGAATCTCAGCACTTTTCAGCCTTGTGGGTAAGATCAGTGTTGACACTGAGTTTCTTCTGTCAGCACGATCTGTACTTTTCCTTTGACCTTGCACAATACCCAACTATTGAAAATAATTACTCTTCCAAACCCTTGGAGTGATGGACTAATATGTTGATGCTCTTCTCACTGACTGGTTTCCAACCTATGCTCAGTGGAGTCCCTGGAGCCCTGGAGATCAGTGAGGAAGGTCTGTACAGGGAGATTGTGGGAGTCTACTGTTACTCACCTAGTACAGCCCATTCATGAATCCTTTACATGTTCTGACTGTGCAGTGACTCCGTGAGTTACATGTTTAGCTGAGGAACCATGAATAGAAGAGAAACGTGACATACAAAATTATTCTCTCAGGCATAGGCCGAATTGCCCTCAGGCACCAACATGCACTTCCCCTGGGAATACCACACTTACATGTTGCTCATTTTCTAGGCTAAGACACAAGAGACCTTTCTGAACTACACTAAGCCACAGTGGACCCTGTTTTCCTTGAGTTAAGAGTACATTCCAATTGAAGCTCCCACAAACCAACCTCATGGGATAATAGAGATATTGACCCAATACTTGGCCTAAAAAAAAAAAAAACTAATAATCTACTAATTAAAAGATACAGAATATTTATTAGACACAGATGTCAAATCCAATGTGAATCACAAACTGGCAGTTTCGGCTTAGCACTAGCACTCTCAACACTCCTTAGTTTCCATCTGCCAGGAGGAGCCATTTTTCTATTTCCATGTACCTATGGTGCCCAAGTCACAGGCCTACAGAGCTGCTCCCCTAATCTGCAGCTAAGGGGTTTTCTTTATAACCCAAGAAACTTTTCCTGTTCTTCCACTCTTCTCTAACTCTAGAGAGATATCCCAGATATCTGTCCCTCTCCTCTCTGCCCCAGAAAGGTAGCCATGGCTATGAACTACCCCAGAGGCCTCTGGCTATTATCTCTCTCCTATCTATAATAAAAACCTTCCCAACCATAGACTGGTCATTTTGATGCATTCTCTACACCCTTGCTTACAGTGGCTATTTTTGAACTTCATTTCCATTTTTTGTCAGTTGTGGACACACACACACACACACACACACACACACACACACACACACAAATTCTTTTTCCTACATTGGGAAAACTGCATGAAAACCTCACACAGTGGAGAATTGAATCAATACACTGAACTGTTGAGGAACTGTTGAGGGCACAGCAGAAATGCTTCCACTTTGTCTTAAACCTAGATGCCAGAAAAATGGCTCTGAAAACCTAGTACCCATCAAATGAGCTTTCCTGTCATCCCTCTCTGTGTGCTGCAGTGACAAATACTCGCAGCCTCCTTCTTTGGGTCAATTTGAAGAATAGGAAGCAGTTGTTCAATTTCTCCAATAACTGGTTATAGAACTCATGCCCTGGAGACATTTTTGACATTTAGAAGCAAGAAGTCTGTTGAACACTGTAAGGGAACTGCTAGTGTCTAAAGGGATACCAGGGGAAACATGAGACAGATATCCATTTAGGTTCTTTTTAAATGGATTCAAATTTCACCAAATGTTTACCAAAGCTACCAACTCTCAGCCACTTGTATACACCATGATGGTGGAGCCCTGTTCTCAGGAGCTGGTGTAGAACTTTTCTATACTTGGACACATGGATGGAACAATAAGCCTGGTCATGAAGGGAGTGTCTTTCACCCTGTGTGGTAAGATGTTTCTAAGTAAATTAATAATGCACTCCTCTGACATCATCAGAGGTCCACAGGCTGGCATTAACTCTGAATGTCTGAGTTTTGCACTTATTTATGTCAAAATATGCATGTCAACTTTAAAATAATAACCTCTTCCTCACAGAATTGCAGACAACCTTTAAAACAGTCCGACAGATGCTCATCAGGACTCTTGTTACACGGCACATCACTAGAGCAAGAGCTCCCTGACTTCCCAGATCAAGACAAGGCTGACGGCTGCCAAGTTCGGAGTCCTCCTCTGTCTTGCTGGGAAGAGGCAGTGAAACACCTCTTGATTACCTCTACATGAGCTTCAGTGTATCAGGCTTCTGAATTGTATTCTGGGTACTGGGCCCAATTACAACTTTAGCATCTTAAGGACACTAATATTATTCACATCTGATGCTTTTGTATATGTTTCCTATGAAAATGCATAGAATCACATTCTATAGATGAGGCTGGCCTGAAATTTATTACATAACCCAGGCAGGCTTCAAACACATGGCAATGCTCCTCCCTGAGTCGAGATTATGGGAATGAGCCACTGCGTCAGGCTTCATAAATATGTTTTGTTGTGTTGCTGTTGCTGTTGCTGCTGTTTTAGTTTAGCTATTAACATCAGCATATGTAGACTTCACCTAACATCAAAACACTAATTACAAAGTACAAATTCCACTAACGACAAAGTGTATCTCCATCACTTAAATAGAAATTAAGATTCTCTCTATGGATATAAGATATCATCCCAAAATTAAAAAGACTAAAGACAAATCAATCTCACCCAAAGAGGAGCTCAACATAGAGTATGCAGCTGAGAAAACTGCAAAGAAAGGAGACAGGACAGGATGTTGGGAAGATATGCCATCTAAGAATTCAGGATAGAATGTTGGAGGATTCCCAGCCTAAGATAATAGCGATATTACATTTTGGCGATTGTGTTCCAATGAGAACAAATGCAGTACCTAAAAAATTAGACAGTGGAGTAGATACAGTGTTTCAAGGTCTACTTATTACAAGCTTTTTTATTATCAGTACCTTATGATGCATAGCTTTAGCCAAACCAAACATTTGTATCAAGGCCCTAGCTTCAGTGCTGTTGGGAAAATGATTTTTTTCACACTGATACCTACCAGGCCTGGCAGTCAGAGGCACTCCTACAGCATGTGCTTGGATGCTGAAAAAAGCACTACACTTAGAACAGCTTAGAAAAATAAGAACCAATCCTCTCATTTCTGGGAGCTATGAGATGTGCACACCCTAAGGATGCGCAGATCCCAGTTCCCTCTGAGGGTTTTGGAGAAATCCCCTTTAGGCCTCTTCTGAGCTTCTAGTGAAAAATAGCAATGTTCCGACTCTCTTTCCAACTCTCTCAGGCACACTTGTCAGCAATTAGAACATGAATACGTGACAGAGAACTCAACCCACAAAATATGCAAAATGGCTCATCAGTAGAGCTGGTAAAAGCAGGAGAGAAGGGCCAACATGGCACAGAACACATCTAAGGGGAGACTAACCCTACTGTTGCTACAAACAATAAAATGACTATATCACAAAATAGAGAAAGAATTAGTAAATTTGAAATTTGGGGTGAAAAAAATAAAGAGCAAAGTGTTCTTATCCTTTATCTACAGAATTAAGTACTTTACAATCTTAATGAAAGCTCATAGAGGAAAAAAAAAAAAAATAACCACACCTTCAAACAGGTCAAAAGTGAAGGCAGGGAGAGCTGTCAACCTTGGAGTTGTACCCTTTTCCCCTGAGGCCCTCAGACTCCGTTTGGATAATGGAATGAATTATTCAAAAGTACAGATCAGATCCTTAACAAAATACCTAACTAGCAGTTGACAAAACCCTCATAGTTTCTGAAGGGTTCAGATAAGGGCTCAAGAGAAACTCAGATTAATTACTGGGGAATGGAGAATGTATTGGGAAAGTTATCAATGTCATGAGTAGATAAACAGTTGACAATACAAGGCTAGGTCTTAGAGAATTCAAGGACCCAGCATCAGAGGTAGACCGCATGGTGTGTGCTCACATGGTAAAAGTCGAGTCTCTTTTTATACCTTTCTGGGAGTGAGGGTAGCTTCACGGTACAAACCAGTAGCCAGGCACTTCAATTCATAAAGCAAAAAGCAGGGATGGGGTGTGGAGCCAAATGTATGCTCATCAATACACACTTCCCATGTGATTGATCCTGGTATCAATGAGTAAGTGTCAGCTCGAGACTCATAGGCAGTGTCTCAGTAGAGTATGTGGTGTTACCTGTGTGTGTGTGTGTGGGAGAGGTGTGAATGGGTCTGAACAGGAGCTGGATTTTATTATAGTTATTCCTAAGTGGCCATAAAACCAGTAACATGCTAATGGTAACATCCTCACCTAGTCTAACAGTAGTATCTTAATGGCTTGTAAGATAGAAAGACAACAAACACAGTTAATCTCTGAGGGCAACTAGAAAAACTCTTTACCTGATTTACTGCAAAGGTAAGATCTCAAGGACATTCCTAGACAAACTCCAAGTGTTTACAAAGTCTGTAGCAGGAAAGCACATAGGCGACATGAGAGATACAATGAGTGTTTCTCTGTTGGGCTGATAACATTTAGATGTCCTTAAATGAACAATAATACTGAATAAATTTTATGTAATAGGCAATAATTGAAGTATGTCAGTCTTTCTGCAATTTTAGAACTCCATCTTTTGCATCTAAAGCAATCATATTCTGCAGCAAAGTCCATGCCATTACTGTATAAGATGCCCACTCACTCTGTGCAGGCGACAGCTGTGCAAGGTTACAAATGCCTTGAATCTCAGAACTCAAGGGGCAAAAGCGGCAAATCTCTGTGAGCCTGGTGTACCTAATGAATTCTTGGATAGCCAGAGCTATAACATTAGCTGGAATGATCCAGAACTCTCCAGAAATCCATAGATATTACAAGATTTCAACGCATTATCATCATTTAAGCAGCTATGCTTATTTTAAGTTTTGGAGGTTTGGCTGACAGCACTACTTCAAGACTCTTCCAGTTCAAAATACTCCTCTGTGATAAAGGGAAGGTGAACATGCTGCACTGCAATTGCCAGGGCTGGAAGCCTCAGAGGGATCGTGATACAGCCTTCTTTCCAGCAACCACAGACTTCACCAGAGAAAGCCCTGTGCCATTAAAAGTGTCTGGCCTTAGCAGAGGAAGCAGGAATGGATGCAGGTGCACCATGGGTCAGAGCTATGTCATTAACGTTTTCAACTTTGTTAACCTGGCTAGATTGCCAGGCTGAGGCAAATGCTGCTGGAGTAAGTATGTAACTGTAGCTTCAACACAACCAAGGAAACATAAGCCTGCATACAGAAAGCAAGCAAAAAGATGATGCTTACAAGCACAGAGGCTGAAATGAAATGTGTCTAAAGGAGTCCAATGAGAAATTTCTTGAAGCCAAGAAGCAGAAACATCCTTACCTGCTGCTGCCCACAGCACCAGAGCCTCTCCTACTTTCAGGGTCCTTTCTCTTACAAGTCTAAGTATAGCACACACACTCACGGGCAGCAGCAGAAGCTCCACATGATGAATCTCTCTTACCTTCCAGAGGTCAGAGGTCCCTTCTACAAGTTTTGCTTTCTTGTGACAGTATTTTAGGGCCAACTGCAAGCACTCTGTTCCAAATTCCAAGTCAAAGTCACTACACTGGTGACAAAAGAAAAAAGAAACAGACATAGAAGAATTAACAAACTGTAATGCAATTGATAAAAAATAAATCCAAACAAAACAAAAAAGCCTTTTATTTTACGAACAAGTAAAATACAAAGAACACACTCTGAGAACAAGAAAACTGGTTAATTATCTCTGATTGTATTGTAGAATAATCAATCTTTCCCGTACCCTAAAAATGAAATAAAATAGAAAAGCCATGACATCCCTAAAGACCTGGGCTTCCTCGGGTTTCTCAGGAGCCTAATCATAACTACTTATTTCTGTTGTTCATACTTGAAAGTGGAGCTGAGGCTGTACCACATCCAAACTCTTCATTTAACAAACACATCTGTAAGCTCCAGATCCCCTTCTTCTATCTATGACAAGACATAAAAACACCATAGCTATTGTTCATTTTAATATTTAGAATATCAATATATCATCCTTAAAACATTTATATCTTTATGAACACAGAGATGGTTCCATTTTTCATTGTATAGAAAAACATAAACTTGTCCAATTCAGTAAAACATAGATGAATATATTTTAAGTGGAACCATCAAAATCACTAAACAACAATTTGGCTCTGAAGCTCTGCATTACGCACCAGCTATTTAAAGGTAAATCATGCTGGAAGCATGTCCTCAGAGGAACTGCAGCCTAGAGGGGAGTCTGACTTCAGAACCTGGCAACAAACTGTTGCACTTGAAGCATATCTGCAGGGAACAGATATGCTTTATGACTTTATGTGAGGTGATCAGGAAATACCTCTCAGATGCAATGGTCTCTGGTCTCCAGCTTAAAAACTGACTTGGAGAATGAGGTACACCAAATAGTAAAAATAAAGCCTTGTAAGGTAAAAGGAACAAGGCCCTCTTATTTTACAGGTTTGTGTGTGTGTGTGTGCGTGCACCCATGTGTGAGGATGCTTAGGATGACGGCTGTAGAAGTGGATGCTACATATATCTGCACTCAGGTCCTCTCGTGGGTGTGATGAGTAACCGAGTCACCGAGTCACCATGTAAGGGGAACAACAAAGAGGCACAATAATAAATACAGAATTCAGCACAACTTCCAACGGCATTTTAATCCACTGGAAGACTACAGAGTCCTACCTGTAGGAGCTTCTGAAATTAATGAAGAGACTGTAACTGAATATGCAGTCTCTATTTCACCTGAAGAGCCACACTTCTATTTTTATGTGCTATGTGGTAGATTTTCTAGGAATGTATAATGCAGCATCATCAAGAGTGACATATGATAAGTTCAATGGATTTTGGTAGACTTCTACTTTGTACTTTCGATGTCTTTACAGCATTGTCTGGGGGTAAAAGAGCTGCCTATACAGGGAAGAGCTATCCTCTAGTTAAACCCCAGTAATGACAATCTTGATTTCTCCCTGACTCATCACATAAGAACATGAACACTCTTTAGCTAGCCTTGCAGTTGCTCACAGATGCATAATGAGAAAAGCCATAAGATGAGTTCCTTCCTGCCTTTATTCGTGATGAGAAGCACACCGTATGCTATGATCTTGGCAATGCATAGCTTAGTCTGTGGAAAACAGAAAAGTATAATGCAAATATATAAAAAACTAATTCAGGAAATAGGCCATGCTGGCTTAGAGACAAGTCTGAGGTGACAATTTTGGAGTTTTGATTTCTTTATAATAGAGAAATATTATAAGAAGACGCTTTTGTTTTAATCCCAGGTATGGGATATGGGCTGCTTATGACTGTCCGCCGCACCTGATTATGAGTTGCCCTGTGCTCTAGCAGAGGCATAGTTTTGCCACCTGCAAATAGTTCCTGAAATTGTGCAATGTTTGGAATTCTGGGAGCTTTACAGAGTGTATATAAATGCTAGAGTTCTGATAGGTGGGGTGGGTGGCTAAAGATCCACTAGGGAATTTGGTTGTACTTTGTTAGTAGCCATGGTCAAAGAAGAAACAAAAGAAAAAAAATTAGATTCATGAATTCTTTCTCTGTCTCTGTCTCTGTCTCTCTCTCTCTGTCTCTGTCTGTCTGTCTGTCTGTCTGTCTGTACCTCTCTCTCTCTCTGTCTCTCTCTCTCTCTCTCTCTCTCTCTCTCTCTCTCTCTCTCTCTCTCTCTCTCTCGCTCTATCTATCTATCTATATATCAATCTATCTATCTATCTTTTTTCTGCCCCCTCCCCATGCTTCCTCTCCCATCTAGTGTTAATGGGCGAAACTGGAACAATAAAGGGCAAGAGAAAGAAGAATGCACAAAGTAGCAAAGGCAGGCTATACAAGCCTGAATGTATCATCATATAGATTCATCATACAGATTAATATTATAATAGTAATGGGGTTTGGAGATATTTTATAATAAAATATTTTCTTTAAAGTGAGTTCAGAATTCTGCAATCGATGAAAAACAAGTCAGAATTTCTGTTTTTCCAAATATTAATGAACAGATTCTTTTTAATAAAACATGATAAATCGCAAGGTATGAGACACATATTTGAGCAAAGGAAAGACAAATGAAGTCCCAAAGGGAGGCTGTATTCTTCCGTCTGCCAGAGCTGGGCAGATGTTGAGGGACTTTGCAGTAATGGCTGCTCTGAGTCACATTCTCAGCACTAAAGTCCAAGAATTTCCCCTTCCCCATTCCACCACACTACTCTCCTCTGGCTGCTGCATAACGGCTATCACTTGGGAACTCACTTGTCTTCATATGAACAACCCATTTCTGTGAAAAGGCTGTGAACCTCACTTATACATCTAGCTTTACAATATTCCCTTCTAATAGCAATCTTCATTTACCTTAACTAATTATCCTTCTTATTCCCACACCCCCCACACTAAGCCTTCCTGTTTACCTGACTGAGGTTTGAAGAGTCATGAAAACTGCATTTGCTTTTAATTGGGGGAAAAAATAATCACATTTTCTTAGACTGTCCTCATCAACCAGTAGACCATGATCAAATGCCTAAAGAGATTTATCACTAGGAGTCCTGAGTCCTTGCTCTATTATTCAAATGTTAGATGTTCTTTATAAACTCAGGCCACAAATGAACCATATTGCTATCAGCATTTTTGTTAGTAGTCTATACATTTATCATGTGCATGTATACATGTTATGAAGAGCCAAAAATCTGTCAGACATGATGGCTCATGTCTTTAACCACAGCATTCAGGAGGCAGAGGCAGGCATATCTCTAAGGTTGAGGACAACCTAATCTAATAGGTTACATAGGCCAGCCCAGGGTACATTGTGAAGCCCAGTTTTTAAAAAACTCTCTGTAACGCTTGATGTGATAACAATCCACCCATTTCCTCACACCTTACTTTGTCTCCCATGCTCCCAAGCAGGCAATTATCACTGGCTGTAAGCAGTAATGTAGTATTTATTTCTCTGTGTAACAGTCAACCTTTGCCCACTAACAAATATGCAGGAAATCTGTGACCAGCTGGACTAAAGTTACTCATCACACAGTTGTAGGGTGTCAGGTACCATCTTCCGGGCAGTAGAGCTATGGGGTTTGACTCATCCACTTACCCCAGTGACAGACTGGAGGAACAGCAAGTGTAGACTGTCCCCCTACTATGGCAGTAACAGCAGCACTAGAGGACAAACTGGAGAGTGCTGGCATATTGTCAGCATCCGCCTGTTACATCTAGCAAGATCCCTTTACCCATGCAAATGAGACAAACACAAAACTGAGAATGAGACTCTGCCCAGAAGGGCTCATGGCAATGGTACAAAACGAAAGAAGTGCTTCTAATTAATATACCTGGGGGTGTGGCCCTTTGGTTTTTCTGTTCTATTTACTATCTTTTGGGGGGTAAAAACCAGTATCTTTCCCACCACAATATATACCCACGCTTTCTGCTTCCCATCATTTCAATATTGTAGTTTTGATATTACCAATAATGAGCATTTACATCATCAACAATGCATACTTTTCTCACAGATAAAACACATGATGAATGCTAAAATTACTTTCCTGAATAAGCTTGTTTCCCCTGCAATTAAAGCTTGTCTTTTGTTTTATGTGGTTAACTTTCTATAAGTGTATAACTCTTTTAACACTGCACACTTGGCCACTCACCACATTCTATTCTCAAGATATGCTTAGACTCATAAAAAAGTCACCCTTGGAATCTGCCAGTCAGTACAACAGGGACCATTACACTTTCTGTCCATTGCATAAGTATTATTCTCAGAACACTATAGGCCATCTTAGGGATATTCATGATCTTTCTGTAATTCACCTCAGCCCATGTATGCCAGGCAATCTTCTTTCTTAATTGATCCATGTTACCAAGACAAATCATCCAAGAGATTACTATGGAGAAGCTGTGTAGAGATGTATTTGAAGACATCTAAGATCAGTATGTTCAGGACTTCCATCTTAAACTGGACAGACTACCCAAACAAAACCATTCCAAAAACGCAGAGGTTCTGCCTGTCACTGTTTGGAAGGCACTTCATCCTCCACTACAGCCATATTGTTCTCATCACACTCCTGCCAAGAGCCGACTTCCTTTGAAATTCCTTTAAGAAAACATGTACTTTTCTCTCTCAGGTCTTAAACATAAAGAGTTCTTTGCTGGGAATTTTGTCCTTTTATATTTACTGAAAACCTGTTACTAATTCACCTGCTTTCTAGCTAACTTTCTTTTGTTACCAGCACTCTTCTTATTCTTAATCTTAAGGACATATGACAAGTTGAATTCATCTTTGTTCCCTCAAATGATATCTAAGTAGTGAGCAAACTCAGATAAATGGCCAGTCTGCTATCAGCTCCTATAAACAGAAACAAATGCACATTGATTGTATACATATTCCAAATTGTCTATAAAGATGGCTTCCACTCATATTCCTAAATATGGCATGCAATTGTAGCAGATTTTTTAACATAAAGTAAAGGAATATAACTAACATGGACTCAAATCTTTGGGAAAATGTATTGTGGATAATGCAACTATTTTTCTGGAAAAGGAAGGATTCCTTAATTTTCAGAGGTTTTATACCCCCAAAAGGTTAGAAACTATTGTTTTATGGAATTGAGGTAATGGTTCATGACTACAAATAATCTGATTATAAATGTTTCTATCTTTCCATCCATAACAACATTCGAATTAGTCTTGCAATAGGGCAGCCAGGGAAGTTTGCCCAACAGGGAACAATATATACATTAAAGTAAAACTAAATCAGAGGCATGCACGCACAGGTTTCTCACTCTATCCTTGGAGAAGCATGCTAACAATATTCAAGTATTAACAAAATAGAGCAGTTTACAATTAGGTAAACAATGAACACCTGCATCCAATTTATCATCTCAAAATCAAACCCGAAGCATTTTGCATACATTAACATTGTTTGAATTATGCAATGTTCCTTCAAGCTGCATGAGACAGTTATCCAAGAAGCTTTGTTCTCACATTCTATCAGATCATCTTCTGGGTAAGGAACCTCAGACTGTGTCCATATGAGGTTGATACAGACCCCCTCCCCCCATTCTATACGAAACAGGAGCACAAATGATGTGGATAAACAAGCCCAAGGTTTCCTTTTGGGTGGGAGTTTTTAAAAGGGTTCACACAGAATGCATTTGCAAAGGCCTACAAATATCTACCATAAAAAACCAAATCAACTTCTCAGCTCATCCCAAACCCTGGCAAGCCTGCACAGCCAATGTGCATTAGGAATGGCAATCCCACCCACGGCTGTTGATTCAGTGATGCAGGCATTTTTAAATTTTCAATGTGTGGATACGGATAATTAGGGCCAAGTAGTAGCATGGGAAACAACTTTACCGGTAATACTAACGTTGCACTTTAGCCCTTACTGTTGACTTTCATAATCAAATATTGTGAAAACCTATAAAAAGTGAAAATGCACTGGGATTTTTGACTCTCATCGATCTTCTCAGGTAAATGGCTCAAATGTTAGACAGTGAAAGCAGAAACTGAAACAGTGGCCTGAAGTGCAAGTCAGTGCTCTGACGTGGCATGGAATTACCTGCTGGGTATAAACTGAAGTCAAACAGAACCCGAACCACAATCCAACCACGGAGACAAGAAAGATTTCAGTCCTCCTAAAAACTGTCAGAGGGTTTTGCTGTAAGCTCATCGAGGGAGTGTAAAGAGCTGAAAGGAGGCAAAGACCTAGAATGACTCTGAGGCAGCAGGATCGGCCGTTCCATTTGGAGGTCGGTGATGTGACTAACCAGTCTACTGGAGAAGTTAGTGGTCAGCAGTTGAAGTGACCTACCCACAGATGGTTGGAAACTTATCTCCCAACATTTGTGTGAGAAATATGAGCAAAATGATTGGAGATGCTGGGGAACATCGGCTCACTAGGGAAGTAAATATTCATGGAGAATTTTGCAGGCAACGTGCTGAGAAGGAAGAATGAGGCTGAGATAAAGGGGTGGGGAGAGAAGCACGCTCGCAGGCACATATAAAACGAACAACTCCCTGTCTTAGCAGCAACATGCCACACTCGGATAAGGCGAACAGAGACACCGAGGATCTTACTAGACATTCAACTGATTCATCAAAAATCATGCCAAATTTAAGCTTATGGCAATTAGAACTATAACAATCTGCTTTAGCCCCCAGTAGACTTTATCCTAATTCCTTTACCAAACAAAACTATAGCTTTAATATTATTTTCTACTTTCCACACAGCTTGACCAGGAGCCCCTTGCTACTCCTCCTTGGTCTCTGGCTTTCCTCTCACATAGTACATTTGGAATTACCCTATGAGTGTTTGCCACTGTAGTCCAAGGCCCTCCACATCAACTCTGCACTAAAACGTGACCTATGAAACTCAGCATCTGTCAAACTCTTCATTTTTTAATTTACATCCTGCTCACTGGCCTCCTCCCCACAATCTTTCCTCCCACTGCCCTCCCCTTCTCCTCTGAAAGAGTGGGATCCCTCACGTGTCCCCCAATCCTGACAAATCTAGTCTCTGAAGTGCTAGGCAGAGAAGGTAGCACAGCTAGAACTTATTCCATGGACAGGCAACAGCTTTTGGGATAGCCTCTGCTCCGGTTGCATGGGATGTACATGAAAACCAAGATACACATCTGCTACTTATGTGCATGCAATTTGGTCTCTCTCCTCTTGTTAACAAACACGGTTTCCTTATTCTGAAAGGTCTATGTTCTTCAGACAAGACAGATACATTAACAGAGGAATTAAATTTGCCTAAATACTAGGCAATCAGACTGAACACTAACAAAACATATCTTCTCAGCAATAAAACAGAAAACAATGAATGAATTTCAATATCATGTGTCTCTACAAAAGCAAGATAGTTTATAAATCCATGATCTTATTAATATGGAACCCTATTTAATTTTCAAATTAATGACTCTCTATGTAGCCCTCACTTCCTATAATTCACTATGCAGACCAAACCAGCCTCATACTCAGAGAGATTCACCTGCCTATGCCTCAAAAGTGCTGGGATTAAAGGCATGTGCCACCAAACCTAGCCCTGGCATGGCACTTTAGAGTAGAGAAACTGCAGAAACAGAAAATAAATCAGTGGTGTCCAGGGTCGAAGGGTGGTGAAAGAGAATCAACCACAAAGGGGTACAAGGGGCATGGGGGAGGGTGGATGGGAGAGCACAGAGAGAAAGAGTGGCACAAGAGGCATTGGAGAGGGGGATGGGAAAGCACAGAGAGAAAGAGGGGCACAAGGGGCATGAGGGAGGGTGGATGGGAGAGCACAGAGAGAAAGAGGGCCACAAGAGGCATGGGGGAGGGGAGATGGGAGAGCACAGAAAGAAAGAGGGGCACAAGGGGCATGGGGGAGGGGAGATGGGAGAGCACAGAGAGAAAGAGGGACACAAGGGGCATGGGGGAGGGGAATGGGAGAGCACAGAGAGAAAGAGGGACACAAGGGGCATGGGGGAGGGAAATGGGAGAGCACAGAGAGAAAGAGGGGCATGAGGGGCATGAGGTTGGGGGGCAGAGGCATTCCCTCATGATACAGGTAAGTTAGGTGGTTTGTAGGGAATACTTACCGAGAACTTTTGGCTTTCCTGTAAAGTATATCCCAGTGAATTGTGAATATAAAATACCATCACTTATACTAATAACAGTAAAATCCACAAGCTACTTAGTGATGAATTTAACAACAGAATTTTAAGAGTATTAAACAGAAAGCTATAAAATCTGATGTAAATGTATTTTTAATTGAAGTTTTGATTATTTGGCACATATGCTATGTAAGAAACACAACAGTTTATTCTCAAATAACTATCAGATAAGTTACAAATAAAAATAAGCTAGTGTATTTATAAAAATTATAAAATCTAATCATAATATTTATATTAAAATAAGGTTCTAAAATTGCCTCATATTATTAAAAAACAAAAATCAGTCAATATAATTTCTTAAATACTTTATTGGCAATAAGTTACAAATCACAATAAGCATCATATGCTTGCCTTTCCCTATTGTTGTGATAGTATCACATTATAAGGGCTAAGACAGCTTAGGAAGAAAAGTCTCCCAGGGAACTTGAGAGCAGAGAAGGACACATGTACCTACAAACACCTGACAGCTGGGCTTACAAGTAAGTGGAAAATTAATAGGGAATCGTTTTGAAAAATGTACTCATTAAATTGATTATTACTCTACAACTTTTACTGTAGTCAAACACAGATGAAAGTTTGGAAAAACATATAAAATAATATTTTTCTGCCTTCTAAACAGAATGTCTCAAAATAAAAAGACTCAAAAATTCATGAAATTAAAAAGCCAAAAGGAGGCAGAGTATTTGTGCCACTAATAAAAAAATGATTTGTTCAGAGTATTAAAAAGTATTAATGAGTCAGTAAAGAATAAATCAGTACAAGACAGAATATGTCAGAGAGGGCAGGAATAGCTCAGCAAGTAAAGTCAGTTGCCATAAAACCTGATTATCTGAGTTTGCTCCCTAGGACCCATTGAAGAAGAGAACAGAAGGGCACATTGCCTCCTGATCACCACACACATGCCCATAGTATACATGTGCTCACACACTCATGCAGATACATACATACACACATACATTCATACATATACACAAACATACATACATACATACATACATGCATACATACATACATGATGTTTTGAATGAACATAGAGGTGCATGCCTTTTTAATCCCAGCGGTAGGCAGAAACAAATAAGTGTCCATGAGTTTGTGTCCATACTGATCTACGGAGCAAGTTACAGGTCAGACAAAGCTACACAGTGATATCCTGCCTAAGTAATAAACAAGAAAACCACAAATTCCTTACATATATCTAACTCTAATGATTAAAAATGAAATAAAAAAGGAACTCATACAAGAAGTGCTGTTTAACTTACACTGGAACTCACCATGTTTATAGCAGCCTTATTTATAATAGTCAGAAGCTGGAAAGAACCCAGATGTCCTTCGCCAGAGGAATGGATACAGAAATTTTGGTACATTTACACAATGGAGTACTACTCAGCTATTAGAAACAATGACTTTATGAAATTCCTAGGCAAATGGATGGAACTAGAAGCTATCATGCTGAGTGAGGTAACCCAGTCACAAAAGAACATACATGGTATGCACTCACTGATAAGCAGATACTAGCCCAAAAAGCTCTGAGTAACAAAGAAATAATTCACAGAGCTTAGGAAGCTTAAAAAAGAAGGAAGGCCAGAATGTGGATGCCTCGGTCCTTGTTAGAAGATAGAACAAAGTACTCATGGGAGAAAATACAGGGACAAATTGAGGTGCAGAAATTGAAGAAAAGATCATCCAGAGACTGACTCACCAGAGTATCCACTCCATATGCAACCACTAAACCCAAGCACTATTGCTGATGCCAAGAAGTGCAGAAGCCAGATAAGGATACCTTCTTAAAGAATCTGCCAGAGTTGAGGATGTTTGCAGCTATCCATCAGACTGAGCACGGAGACCCCAATGAAGGAGCTAGAGAAAGGACTAAAGTAGCAGAAAGGGTCTGCAATCCTATGGGAAAAACAGCATTATCAAACAACCAAACCCCCCAGAGTTCCCAGAGACTAAAGCACCAACCAATGAGCACCCATGGAGAGACCCATGGCTCCAGTTGCATATTAGCAAAGGACAGCATTGTCTAGAATCAAGGGTAGAAGAAGCTTTCAGTCCAGTGAAGGCTCGTTTCCCAGTGTAGGGGAATGCCAAGGTGCTAAGGTAGAGAGGGTTGTTGGGAGAGGGAGCAACTTCATGAAAACAAGTGGAGAGGAAGTGGGGATAGAAATAGGGGAAAAGAGAATAATATTTGAAATGGAAATACAGAGAATATCTAATAAAAACAAAAAAAAAGAAATTTTAAGGACCACATTGACATTACTACTTTGGAAACACTTCTGCCTCTCTAATAAATTTATATGTTTATACATTATAGACAAAATCTATTTTTTACAACTTTATTTTAAAAAAACAAAGATAAATGTACAGATTTTAACTATTTTTTGCATAAAAGTATACAATACATTTTTGTCAGTACTTGTTTTTTTTTTTTTAAGGTTTGATAGTGTGACAGATGCCTCCAATATATTACATAAAAACCAGGTGTTATATATAGGACTGTTGTAGATATTAGAACTATTATTCGGAGCAACCCTTTTCGCCAAGATGGGTTCGCTCCTGCCCCTCCTAAAGCTGAAGCCAAAGCAAAGGCCTTGAAAGCTAAGAATGCAGTGCTGAAAGGCGTCCACAGCCATAAAAATAAGATATGAACATCACAAACTTTTTGGCAGTCCAAGACTCTGCGGATCTGGAGGCAGCCAAAATATCCTCGAAAGAGTGTACCTAGAAGAAACAAGCTGGACCACTATGCTATCATCAGATTCCCACTGACCACCGAGTCAGCCATGAAGAAAATAGAGGACAGCAACACTCTTGTGTTCATTGTGGATGTGAAGGCCAACAAGCACCAGATCAAACAGGCCGTGAAGAAACTCTATGACGTTGATGTGGCCAAAGTCAATATCCTGATAAGGCCTGATGGAGAGAGAAAGAAAATGTTCACTTGGCTCCTGACTATGATGCTCTAGATGTTGCCAACAAGATTAGGATCATCTAAACTGAGTCCGGATGGCTAATTCTAAACATACGTCTTTTTTTCACCATGAAAAGAGAACTATTATTCAAGTGTTTCATTCCCATGTATTCATTATCAATGACTTTGCTAAGTGACTATAATTCTAATAAGTAGGGGTTTTAAAATCTTTTTATTGATTCTCTGTGGATTTCACATCATCCATCCAAACATTTTGTGCCCCCTCTGACTTTGCAACTTGCACCCTCCCAAAGAAAATTAAAAATAAATATGTAAAACAAAATAAAACAAACAACAAATGAACAAAAACAACCAAGGAAATAGACAAATAAGGACCAAAACAGAAAAAAAAAAAAAACCCTTCCTGTAAGCTGTAGTATGTCACAGTGTGTCCCATAGTGTCCCTCTTTGTCCACACATCTTTACTTGCAAACATTCATTACAATGAGTCACCGGTGTGTTTCAAGGCCTCTACTATGCTATCAATACTGGAACCTTACTGGGACTTCTCTCAAACATCCTGTTGTTACCCTGTGCCATGAAGATCCTACACCTTTGGATCAGCAAAACTGGCCCCTTCATCTGCTCCAGCAGCTCACAAATGGGAAACATGTCCAGGGAACTCAACTCATCCCACTGGGTTTGGGACTGGGTGGTAACCCACTTGGCTAGCCCACCAGCTCTCTTATGCCTGCGCCACCAGGACAAACGTTCCAGCACTGCCTGAGATAGCTCAGGAGCTACTGCAGCCAGCATGGGGTAGAGCCATCTCTCCTGCTCACATGTCTTCTGAGGCATGCCCACACCTCCAGAGCCAGATCTACTGTGCTGCCCAGGTAGAGGGCAAGGTCCTGCTCTGGTCCCCAAAGTGCTGCAGCCAGTGATGGGAAGAGCCGCCTCTAGGTTCCCTTTGAATATGAACTTGGTCCCAGGAAGCACCTCAAACCAGGGGCATTCGAGTGGCCTTTGGAGTTAAAATGGGATATAAACATCAACACGTACCCAGTAGCGGTTCCTCTACTGAGCTTTGAGTTTGACCAACGACTTCACTGTCCAAAAGAGTGAAAAATGAACACTGGTTCTTGCCCATTCAAAGCCTAACACTTCAGGTCTCGGGTTTGCACTTACCTTCTTGTATCTCTGCTAGTCTCTATTACATCACATTCTCTCTAGAAAGGCATAGGCTAGGATAACCTTCCTATCTGCAGAGAGAAGCAAACTACAAATTTTGGACCATTGAATTTCAGTGGTTTTATATGGCATCAGCAAACTGATGAGAGCATCAGTACCTAGAAATCCTTTGAACATAACAATGGCCGCAGTATGTTCTGAGCTCTATCTGCTCTGTTTGAGAAGTCTCACCTCTGATACCCTAAAAATCCTGGGACTTCTCTTAGAAACAATGATTATGCAGAGGCAATCTAGTTAAAATGAAGGCCTTGGAGGGATCTTGTCACTGTTTCATTTTAAAATGGCAATTTTTAGACAAAGACAAAATGCAACGAAGAAATGAACACACTGGATGACAGAGGTGCCGTTTCCATGTGCCAGAAAAGGTGAGACTGCTGGCAAAGGCTGAGAGCTAGTTGAGACAAGCAAAGCTTTCAGCCTGCTGTCATCCAGGAGAGCAGGCCTGCACCAGCACCAAGAAGTGAGATAGTCAGGCTCCAGTAATGAAACTCAGGCAGTTTCTGGTTTTACTAACCTACTGCAAGGGCTTTTTGAACCCTAAGGAACTAATATATGCACTGAAAAGGAAAACATCACAGTAAAAAAAAAAAAAAAAAAAAACCTCTAAAATTCAGTCTGAGAACCTGGCATTATGAGGTTAAAAAAACATAGAAAATGAAAACAAGCATGTCATATAGTGCCACAGTGACATAGCAGGTAGAGAGTGCTTCTAATAAAATCAATCTGGCAGTTCCTCAGAAAATTGAACATAGTACGACCTGAAAACCCAGCCACTCCACTCTAGGCATATACTGCAAAGATGCTCCAACATACAACAAGGACACATGGTCTACCATGTTAATAGCAGCCTTATTTATAATAGCCAGAAACTAGAAAGAACCCAGATGTCCTTTAACAGATGAATGGATACAGAAAGTATGGTACATTTACACAATGGAGTACTACTCAGCTATTAGAAACAACAACTTCATGAAATTTGTAGGCCAATGGATGGAACTAGAGACTATCATCCTGAGTGAGGTAACTCAGTCACAAAAGAAAACTCATGACATGCACTCACTGATAAGCAAATACTAGCTCCAGAAATCTTGGAATACCAAGTACCCAAGAAACAATTCACAGACATTATGAAGTTCAAAAAGCAGGAAAGCCAAAATGGGGATGCCTCAGTCATTAGAAAAGAGAACAAAGCTATCATGGGAGGAAATGCAAGGTCAAATAGAGGAACAGGGATTGAAGAAAAGATCACTCAGAAGCTGCCTCACCTAGGGATCCACCACATATGCAGTCACCAAATTCAAGCACTATAGCTGGTCCTAAAAAGTACTTACTGGCATGAACCAGACAGAGATGCTCCCTCAGGGACTATGCTAGAGTCATATTGATACAACTGAACATGCTTGCAGCTAACCATAGGTCTGAACTCGGGATTCCAATGAGGTAAAATATCAACCTCTGTGTGCACATTGAGAGACCTATTGATCCCGTTGCATATGTAGCTGAAGATGGCAGTATCTGGCATCAATGTGAGAAGAGACTTCTGTCCCAGAGAGGGCACGTTGTCCCAATGCAGGGAAATGACAAGGCAGAGGAGTGGAGAGGGGGATCAGAAGGGAGTGCGCCTTTGTGAAGGCAACTGCAGGGGGAGTTAGGAGCAGGGCAGGGTAAAGGAATAACATCTCAAATGTAAATACAGAGTATCTAATTAAAAAAAAAAAATCCCTCAACACTCCAAAAAAAAAAAAAGTTAACTGCAAATGGGCAATGGCCTTCAAAGTGGCAAGGACCAAGGTAGCTAACAACCATTTGCTTAAGAAAAGAATCTGGTATTGCACTTCTTAGAAACGTGTTTGAAATTAGGCTAAACTATACAGAGTTGAATGAGTACTCACATATTCCAGCCATACAGCAGTAAGAACCTACAAATGTATTCAACAGAAATGTCAAAAGGTATGACAACAAAAGGGAGCCACAGAAAGAGTCCTAGTATTATTCTATTCATATGAGCATCAAAAATGAGAAATTTCCCAAACAAGAGCTGACAAGGAAAGTAAGACAAAATAAAGCCACACAAGGAAGAGGAGATTACAAATCGAACTCGTACAAACAGACAAGAGGACACAGAATGCTGCATGAATGTGAACTTAAAATGTATGTGCTTTATATATAGAACAATTTACAAAATGTGTAAAATACTGGCTAAGAAATATACTGTGCACATTCGTTATGAAAGCTTTCCTGGCCAAGGTCTTCCTGTCTTTCCCTCACACAGCACAGGAAGGTGTAAGCTGGTGTAGGAGTAGTTAACATTTTCAGGTTGGGCTTGTCTGGACAACACTGGAAGGTTAGGCAGAAGCATGTCGCTTCTTCCTGTCATTGTTCTATATTGTTTACCAATATATACTTAACATCACTTAATATTATTTAATGAATATTAATATTTTAATAAATTGTATTTATATAATATTATTAATTACTCACCTATGATTTAATATGTGTCCTCCCTCAGTGTTTACTGAGAGAGTTCCTCGGTCTCTTTCACGTCAGCAAATTGAGGTCATTAAAAAAGATACCATACTTAAACTGTTATTTATTGAACATCATTCCTTCTCTAATCTAGGAGAAAAGCTGAATTCATAGTTTTGGGTTATTTTTAAAGTGTCAACCTTATTTATTTACTGGAATTTCCTTCAAGTTCTCAGTCTGGAGCTTTCTCTGAGTGACACACAGCTAAGGGCCCAGCCTGCTGATGAGTACTGGGCTGTGACATAGACGAACTGGCTGGCAAAGCGAGTCATTATTCATGTCCCCGCTGCAGAGAACAATAAAAGAGTTCCGGGTTGAGAAAGAAAGTGAAATAAATGGCACCGCTCCTTGGGGAATGGGAGGGCAGCATACACAGACTAAAGTCACAAGAAATGAAAGGTTGTGGGCTAAGCAGATGGGAAAGGAACTCCCCACCCCACCCCACCCCACCCCCATCCCCCTACCCCATCCCACCCCACCCCCAGTCTGCTCTTCACTTGCAAACAACTGTGTTTCTTCCAGTGATTAACAACTTTCTTAGAAAATAGTGAGGATCTGCTCCTTGGAAACACAGCAGCTAGGAATGCTCCAAGGAAATTCCATGGACATTACAAAGTTCCAGGGAAAGTAAGAATTATCAACAAAGACCTCGAAATTCTCTGAGCATGAAGACTATGCCAGGTGAAGTGGAAATCTGTCAAATGATGCAAAAGCCTTTCTCACACCAAAGTAGAAGGAAACTCTACAGAAGCACTAACAGGATATTGGAAATCTTCAGAGTATCAGTGCCTTGCCTGGGTTGGTGGAAACTTGTACTATGTAAAATGGTTTTAAATATACTGCATAGGATAAAGTGCTCCATATTCAACTTAAATTACATCTGTCCAAGGAATCTACAATGTATTCAATGTCAATAGGAGTGATGTATTTTAGAACAATATAGCCAAAGTGTTTTTGTGTGTATGTGTGTGTGTGTGTGCTAATTTGCCAATATAATATGGCAATGGATATTCTGGTTAGTAACTACTCAGAAAAACTGTGTTATAGTCACAAAAATGAGTAGGAAGTTTAGGAATCTTTAACCATTCAAACCATAAACAAATCATAGCAAATGTGCTTTAACATAGGAACCACAGTGGGCTGGGGGAGTTAGGGAGATTTCAAGCCTAAAGATTCTATGTACCCAGTTCTAATTACCTGAATGAACTACATTTCCTCTCCAGTTAATAATTACTACTTCCTTCATGATAACATTCACTCCTTGCTATTTAATGTAAGCAGCAGAATGTTCTCTTCCCAGAAGATTCTAGAGATATCATAGAGACATTAGACACAGACCTGGCTTAACTACAAAATAAAAAGTGAGGAGGAGGGATAGTTTGCTGATTCATTTTCACTGTGAAGATATCAAGACTAGGGAATAGATGCAGATGCTGAAAAAGAGAGTCTTCTAAAGCAGATGTCAGGGGGTGAAGTAGAGCATTTGTCCTACAGAGCCAAAAGACTTTTCTCTAGGAAATCCTCATGTGTGCAAAACATTTAGCCTTCAAGTATTGTGAGATAAAATTCTTTAGTCTTTATTTGTAGGCTGTAGAATGGCCATAAAAGCTGAAGCAATATTCCAGAAGAAAGGAGAAATTAAGCTACATTAATGCAATTGATACACTCTGTGTATATCATGCTCCAAGCAGAAAAATATTAGTCTCCATACATACCAACACGCTGTCACCAATTTTCACAGAACCTGAGATGTGTAATTCTTCTCTTCAAAAAGGTGGAGGATACTGCATTTGAGGATGAAAGCCATTGCTCAGTCATCCAAAGAGAAAGCAAAGGTACCTACCCTTGTCTCCCTGAGAAACTGCACACTGAACCAATTTTGACAGAAGCTAAACACCATAAAAGAGAAAAGTAGCACTCAGCTGTGGCCCATAACTGTTTCTGGTTATCCGGATGTGGTGGGAGTAGTGGTGTGGGGCCTTAGTGTCCTCTTCATGCCAAAATAATGACAATCAATGACTGGAATCAGATAACCCCATTCATTTTTATAACGCTTTAAGTTTTAATTCCTGGAGTCTCAGTGGACAAATCTTAAACTCTAAATTCTAGAAACAGCCCAGTCTTTAAGTATCTCCCTACAGTGTCATCGTCAGCTTCTCACAGCAATTACAGGAACTGCCATCAATGGCAGGGAGCTTTGCCTGCCCAAAAACCTCACGAACCAGCCTGCTAAGTGCTAGGGCCTGGTGACTCAGGTGATGGAACTATAAGCTCACACATCTCTAACCTTCCACACAGAAAGAGGAACTGCTCAACCTCAACCCATGCTAGTGTTCCTGCCTCACCTAACCAGAAACAAGAATTATGTTACAAACTCATAGCCAGACACACAAAGGCCAACACCCCACTAATCAAAGGAATGTGGAATATTTTTCCACAGTGACACTTTATCACTAAATTACTAAAGTCCTATTTACTATAAATAACCATTTTAGCACACCCATCTTTCAATTAATATATATTATCTCATTTATTATATTATATATTATTATATTATATTTATATACTCTATATATATATATATATATATATATATATATATATTATATAGCATAATGAAAGGAGGCGGGGGGAGCTGAACAAGAATTAACTATATAAACAGGACAATAAAATTACCAGACTGAGAATTTAAGATTGTAAGATTATACACAAAAAAAATTGCATGTGTAAACCAGACATCGTAAAACAACAGATGGACAATTTAAGTTAAGAGAATGCTTTTTAAGACTATTTGAAATTGAAAGGAGTTAACAGCACAGGCCCTTCCAAAGGTCTCGAGTTCAATTCCCAGCAACCACATGGTAGCTCACAACCATCTGTAATGGGATCTGATGCCCTCTTCTGGCGTGCAAATGTACATGCAGGCAGAACTCTATACACAATAAATAAGTAAATCTTTTTTTTAAAAAAAAATGAAAGAAAGAAATTAAAAGCAGTACCAGAAACAGGGTGCTTTGGATGGGCCTATGAGTACATGGGAATAACGGAGCACTCTGTAACCTGCAGAGAGCTGTACATCTACAAGTTAAAGTAAGAAATGGAAAGAGCAAAGGCTGAGAAATAATTTACTAAGGAGCAAAGGCAAGAGCTGCCGATGATGAAGAGATGTCTCAAAGGGTATAAGAACCTGCTGACAACCAGGGCATGCGTTCAATCCCTAAAGTCCACGCAGTAATGATGGTCCACACCAAATCCCACAAGTTGCTCTAACATTCACTCATGTGTGGCGTACTCTACAATAAAGAAACACATAAATAATGTTAAAAATGTTTAATTCCGTAAGAAAAAAAAATGGCTGAGGCAGGAGAATTACTGTGAGGTCAAGGCTATACTGCCCCACTGAATGTGGCCTTGCCTCAAAGATATTATCATATTATATAGATAACAAAATGCAAACACAATGAACCCATTAAATGTAAATCAAGATAAAATAAAGAATTTAAGTAGACCAATTACACATAGCAAAATAGAAGCAGTAGTTTTTGTTAAAGCCCAGGGCCAAACGGATTCCCTGTAGCATTCTGCCAGGTATTTATTGAAAAACTGACACCAATGTTTTTTACATTATTCCACAAAATAGAAACACTTTTAAATTATTTAATGAAGTCACCATTACTTTGATAACAAGACTATGAAAGGAGCCAGCATACAGATTAAAATTGCTTAATCTCAAAGATACAGGGATGGCTTAACATATGTAAATCAATACGTGTAACCAACCACATAAACAGACTAAAAGACAAAAGCACATGAGCATGTGATTAGATACAGGAAAGGCTTTTGACAAAACTCTGACCTCCCATCTTGATAAAACCCTGGAGAGACACAAGTTATAGCCAGCCCATGCCTAAATAATCCTTAATGGAGAGAAGCAAGAACAAGGTAAGGATGTCTACTCATTACAAACCTATTTAATGCAGTATTGGAACACATGGGAAGAACAATAAAATAACTGAAGGAGACAACAGGGATACAAATAGGAGGAGAGGAATTCAGTATCTTTATTTGAAGTTAATATGATTTCATATATAAACGATCCTAAAGGCTCAACCAGAAAACATCCCCAGGCAGTAAAGTAGCAGGATATAAAGCCAGTACCCAAAAATCAGCAGCCTTTTTATGTACAAATGACAAACACACTGAGAAAGACATTAGAGAAACAGTACCTTTCAAAATAGCCTAAAAACAAAAAGTCGTGGGCTAACTCTAATTAAGCAGGTGAAAGACATGTATAATAAAACTTAAGAAATTGAATAAGACACTGAAGAAGAAATCTGAAGATAGAAATTATCTCCCATGGTCATGGATTAGTAGGATTAATATTGTCTTACCAAAAGTGATTTTTATGAAATTCCATTTGCAGTTTTTACAGAAATTTAAAAAAGAATATTAAATTCTGTATGGAAACAAAAATCTAGAAATTATACTTTAATGTCTCGAATCATTTTCATTATTCCATTCAACTGCTTGTGTTTTTACAATATTCATTAATGTATTTTTTCAGGTCCTCTTAATATTCTTCAATATATTTATAATTATTATTATGAAGTCCTTCATCTGAACCTTCCCATTTGAATTAGTAAAATAAAGGAAAGCCAGTGACTGGGCAGGGCTAGGGAGGTGGAGAGAGGAAGCGGTCTCAGAGGTCAGAGGATGGAGGGTGAAGATCGTGGCAACACGGAGTTTCACAAGGGCCAGCTTAGTATTTTTCTGAGACTCCCCACGGGAGAATGAGTGGGTCTCTAACTCTTGTGCCTGCCTCTGAAACTATTTTCCTCCTGTTGGACTTTCGTGTCCAGCTTTGAGATGATGTAACTCTTGTGCCTGCCTCTGAAACTATATTCCTCCTGTTAGACTGT
This sequence comes from Micromys minutus, assembly GCF_963924665.1. Taxonomy (NCBI): domain Eukaryota; kingdom Metazoa; phylum Chordata; class Mammalia; order Rodentia; family Muridae; genus Micromys; species Micromys minutus. Next base: position 182,293,084 of record NC_137969.1, on the reverse strand, counting down.
TATGTCCAGCTTTGAGATGATGGTTTTTTGCTTCATCTTATTCTATTTTATTTTGTCAATTTTAGTTATCTCAAAGAAGCCTATCCTTTCCTACTGAGAGATAGAAAGTGAGTGGATCTAGTCAAGGTGAGGTGGTGAGGAACCTAGGGAGAAGGGAAACTACAACCAGGAAATATTGTATGAGAAAATGATCAAGTTTCAATAAAAAAAAAATCCCAAGAGAAACAGATAAAGATGCTGAACAATATGGAGCATAAATGAGGGATTTGTTTACCTTTTAAGAACATTTATTTTTCTTGCAGAAGCACAAAGTGATTCCCAACACACTGATAATAATGCCTGTAACTCCGAATCCAGGAGAGTCTATACAACCTTCTCACTCCAGAGATACATGCTACCTGCATTTGATATATGTAAACACAGACACAACGCACACAGACACACACACATACATATATACATACATATATACATACATACATACATACATACATACATACATAATTTTAAACATGGACACAAGAAATTTAAGGTCATGAAAGTAAACGAAAAGGTATTGATAGATTGGAAAATTATTGTTGAGGTGTCCTAAAAAAATATAGGGAGAAAAATAAAGTCATATGGAACCATGAAGCACACCAAATAGCAAATTTCATCTTAAGTACAAGAACGCAAAATTGAAGATTTCAAACTTGTCTTTCATATTATACCACAAAGTTAGAGTAACTTACTAAACAAACATGCTACTGACATGAACACAGACAAAGAGGATAAAGGAGCATAATATAAAACAAAAAAATAAATTATGTACCTCCAATGGCTTTCAACAACAATGCCATAATCTCAAAACGTCAACAGTCTTTTCAATAACGAATCCCAGGAAAACTGGCTACCCACATTATAGAGTCTTAAAACAGTGCTTCATATTGCAACGTTTTTACAAAATTCCATTTAAAATAGACTGAAAACTTCAACGTAATGACTCAAACTATTGAATCAGTAGAAAACGTTAAGAGAAAAGCATCATAGCACTGGCACACTATGGATCGGAACCATTTCGTGGTTACAGCTTCTAGAACCACAAGCAGCCAAACCACAAACAGATGAGCTGGGTGTGCTCTAAAATGCTTCCACAATGCAGGGGAAATCACTACAGAAGGGACACTCCAGAGATCCCAGAGACAAAAGAAAGCATTTGCAACTCATCAGATAAGGTGCTAAAGCCAAAAGTAGGAAGCAGAGGGGACTTGATAAGAAATTCAGATACTAGCAAACTGGAAAATCCGGGTCAGAAAGATGGTACAGTCATGAAAGGCTAGGCTCACAACCAAAAACACAAAAATGGAAAGGAACCTGACTAAATAATTTTCCAAAAATAAGACTTACACACGATGCTCTAGGGAACAAAATATGCAAATAAAAACACAGATGGCTTGACACCAGTTAGCTCCCTGTCATCAAACAAGCAAAGAAAAGTATAAGGGAGGATGGGAAGGAAGGAGCCTCGTACATTCAAACCAACCAGTCAAAATGCTGAAGGATTTAGTGGCAGTTGGTGTCTCTGAGGGAAGGAGAGTCAGTCTCTTTGGGGGATGTGCTAACACTATGCTGCCACACCTCATCAGATGGCCCTACACACATAAACATATAGGCAACACTAATTGGATTAAGCAGGGTATCAGTAACCAAGGAAAAAGAGGACATGAAGGTGGGAGAGAAACAGAATGAAGATTTCTAGAGGAACTTGGAGGAAGGTCGTGGTGGATAGATATGAACAGACTAATTATATAAAAACATGGGGCTTTCAAAGAATAAAAATGTATCTAAAGATAAATATACATTTAATGTAATAGATATGTTAATCAATCTGGTTTGAGTACACTACCTTTATACACCATTAATTTTTTTCAACCAATTGCTTAGGATAAAACCTAAAAAGTGGTTTTAGAATATAAAACAACTTGATTATATAAAATTTTCCAAATTCAGCTCAATTTTAACAGAAATGTCTTACTACAAGTATCAACACATTACATTTTAAATATGGAATAATATACCAATAGTCTATATAATAATAAACAATAATAATGGTAGTGATAACTTCTTGGAAAAGTTTGATAGCAAGAACATTTTATTGGAAAAACCCCTTCAATAAAGTCCTTTATCTGTATTAATAAAGGCATGAGCGAAAACTGAAATTTACAATACAGAACTCAATATACAATTCAGCTTTTCCCCCTACAGGATGTCATACTGCCTTTGTACTCCAGGACATGATGTAACATGACTTTTAAAAACAAAGGACACTTGTGCATCTTGCAGGACATCAGAATCAGGAATGTGGTGAGTAGACCAGCCTACATTAAACTAGATGAAGCTCTACATGACTTCCTGGCGCTCCTAATTCCATTTAATGTTCCGTGGTAAAGAACACACAGGCCGCATGCAATGATGAATCCTATCTTTCTCTGCCCAAGGAGAGTCTAGACATTCACTTTTCTTTTTTAACTTTATAAAGAAATTTGAAATTACCTTAGGAGGAACTAAAAAAGTAAAGTTCAGTTTTTAGCTATTCTGAGAAGTGGGGGATGTGATTTTTTTTCTTTGTAGTTTTTGTTTACCCTTAAAGGACATTGTGGTTGAGAAAAGGGTGTGTTCCCATGAAAGGAATCTAATGTCGTTAAGTATTGAGCACATTCATTAAATAGATTTCCTGAACCTCCTAACTGAACTACAGCCATCAGAAAACACTCATATCTTATTTCTTCTAACATTAAAGAGAAAAGAGAGAGAAAATAGATAAAAACAAGGACAGTGGGTGTAAACACATTGTTGCTGAGATTACCACACAGTATCCAATAGGCGCTTGCCATGGTGGTAATGTTTCATGTGTGTGTTACCACGTTTACTAGAATCAAATCTTCTGTGACTGTCAGATGTCCTTGGGGAAACATATCAGGAAGGATAACAGAGCTGCAACTTCTATCTTGCTTTGCAATCTAACAGCCCTGAACAACTACCGACTTCTTTTTAAGGATGGGACAATCGCCTCTTAGTGATTACTCTTTCCATAGAGTACACATTCAGAAAACCACTTCCGTTTCCTCCTTGTACAAGTAAAGACTAAGGAGGCCTGACAAGGATCGGAGATTTTGAGGAAAAGGTATGGATGGCATTTTAGCTCACTTTCAATTGGCCAAAAATGTTACAGCACATGCATTGTCACCAATCAACCTCTAGTCCCTGCTAGGAGCTAAAGGTCTGCTCAAAGTAAGAACATAGGTGAAGCAGACATCCAAATCTTAGCTGTAACCAGGTGCCCAGGGCAAGCTGCTGTAAACATCAGACCCACACTTCTTCCTTTGATTCAATAACAAATACATTAGCCGTGGGAGTTGATTGGGGCAGATATACAAGAATCTCAGAACATAAGATTGGACAGTATATAGCAGCAGAAGCTTTCCAAGAGAGGAAGTGGGCCAAAGTTGAGAGAAAGAGTAGGAACTCAGTGACAGGCACTGTACAGAACACGGGACTCTGAGATCTTAGCTTTGAGTCTGAACCCAATGCCATCCTTCTGTGAGATTCTGTTATGTATAAGCCTTGTCATGGGGTGGAGAGGATTTGGGCTTCTTTCTCTGTCAAAAGGCTTTGCCACAGGTTAATTCACAGCATTTGTGTAAATCCCAGATCTTCTCCTTATTTTCCTGTTTCATAATTGCTGTTGAGCAAAGAAGGAAAGAAACAATATGCTTTGTTGTGTAAACTGAAATAATTGTTAAGTCTGTTTTAGTTTCTTAAGCTAAAAGGTTAATTATTATGAGAGCTTTGCATACAATGATGATATTGTGCCACCAAAATGGCCCTCCTGCTATATTTAATCTTCAGTCAGGAAGTCTCTTTGGAAACAATTATTTCTTCCCCAACAGAATGCAGACTGTCCTCACAGTGATTCATCCGGTAATTATCTTTATCACTGCACTACCTCACACACCTGAACTGAACCGCTACATCAGTGCAGTCGACATCAGCTGGATTAATGCTTCATACCTATAGCACTCAGGTAACCAGCAAAATGACAACTGGATGTCCTTACAGTCTCCATCCATGCTGTCTGAGTAATCACAGTCCTGATCTATTTTCTGAGTCATGGAGTCGGAACACAAAAGAGTGTCATCCAAACCATTCTTTTATGGCTATGGAAACACGTCTGCAGCTATAATTTTTTGAGTCAGTGAGCTAGAAGAAATAGAAGTGGGCATTGTACACCCATCCTCCTCCTTATTTCAGGTGCCTAGCATCCCTAGTGGAATAGACTATGTGTAAAGGCATTAGGGCACCAAATTGTCAGAATGACCCAAGAAGGAAAGCACAGGTAAACAGTGGTTTATTGCTGTCCAGGCTCCTGAACTGAGGCTCCAGTTTACTCAGCATTATAATATGAGGATCTTTATTTTCTATAATGTAACAATGTATTCATTTATGGTCTGGGAAGTTTGCTTATATGCATGTCACTACATGGCATGCTCCTGGTGCCTGGGGGTCAGAATAGGACGTCAACCACCTGAAACTGGAGTTAAGTTGTGATGGGCCATGTGAGTGCTAAGAGACATCGGGTCATCTGGAAGAACAGTGGGTGTGGTTAGCTGCTGAACCATCCTCTCTATATCCTGATGATTTTATTTTCAACTCCTTACCACTTTACTCAGAATTGTAAAAGAAAAGGTGATTGGACTTCCTAAAGCTATAACAATACCTTCTTAGTAGTTTGACACTTTGCATCCTAGCTATGCTAAAGAGTAAGGTATAATCAAAACCAGGAAAGACCAAAAAAGGCAAGCATCTTAATTTGTTCATAAACCTACTACAGTTCTAGGAACTCAGAAGAAGCTGGCTCATAAAGTCATATAAGTATGTCAACATAACAAACCCCTTTGTAGAGACAGAGAAACAAAACCAAAGAAAAAAGGATTATCTTTTTTAAATGTTTTTTGTTTTATTTTTATACATACTTTCTACACTGCATGGTTCCTTCTCAACACTCTGGCAAATTAGACAGCTTCATTTCTGGACAGGAGTAGGCTGACTGAAAAGCGTACTGAATTACTCCAGCAAATGAGTAACAGAAACTCCAGGAGCTGTGCAGCATATTTCTTGCTCTGAAAATATAATGCCTATTTTGAATTAGAGATGACCACAAGTTCCTGGGGAATTTTCCTCTTTAAATGCATGCTGACCCGTCTGCTTCAATGGGAGGCCACAAGGGAAGCACTGCTGTTCCAGGCCTGGGTCCAGGTTGAATGGCAACCAGTAACTTCTACTGTGGTCTCTTGGAACTGAGCCTGATTTCAAGTTCACAAGCCCATCCTTAGGTTCACTGTTAATCCCAAACAATATATTCACGGAACTTGGCCCTGAGGTTCCTATTGTTTTCTTACTGTTCTCTGTGTTTGTCTTGGAATTTCTTAGCCTATACATTACAGTAACTTCTTTCTGTTTTTTGTCTGGAGTCTCATTTTAAAATCTAGTACCGCCATAGTAAAAGTCATCTTTACTATACAATAAACGTTAACTGTGTCCCGAACCCTATAGTTGTCTGATATAGTTCTCAGAAGGATGTTCAAGGAATGGTGCATATGGATTCTAAGTAATAAACCCCATCAGTGTTTATCAAATACCTATTAGCACAGCAGGACCTGATCTCTAGATCAACCTCTGCTACAGTGAAAATAGAGCCATAGCCTACCAGAACTTGGAAGTTTACAAGCTTGGTGAGGCTAGAGTTGGCTTAACATCATCAAGCCAAGACTAACATGTCAGAATCAACATACAAGGGACTGACAAGGTGGGAATCGCACTGGAATGGCCCGGGAGAATAAGACGGATGGGGTTGTGGATGCTGCCAGCAATCTCAAGGTCTACGGTTGCCACCCCAGCAAACCGCAGACAGAAGTGACAGCAGACATACAACAGGCAGTCAGCAGGTGTGAAGTCCTGCTGGGTAACTAACACCACTGAGCTCTGCGCTCACACCAGTGGGAGCTGGGAGGCGGGGAAAAACTGTATACGTACCCAGGAAAGAGAAGGCTTTCCACCTGTTCTCTGTTTACCGTTTTCAAATGTCCTAGCAAAGGAGGCTTGCAGAGCCCACCAAGACAGGAAAGGGGGGGGCTTAGCGTTATAAGATTATTAAGTAGCAAATCATATAAATTCCAGATAGTTGGAATCCCTCTCTCAGGTTCAATATGTCCCCTTTTTTTGCAGACTTTTGACTAGGTGCATTGTCTCTATATAAGTTTGTCCACCAGACCTGCCATGGCTCATCATTACCCTCCGGCACACTGTCAGCCTTAGCAGAGCGTTGGATATACAGGCTATTATGTCATAACCACGAGTCAAATCCTAAGCGGTGATTGGATCCAATCCAAAGGACATGGTACATAGTCTTACGTTTCATACTAATGACAATAAAGGCCTATTTATGAAATATATAGCTATTTTTAAATTCAACAATGCACATGCATTTGCCACCTGGAACAGTGGAGATCCAGGAACACAGGCCTGGTGAGACTGCGCCGTGAGTAGCCAAAGTGCAGAGAGGTCTAGGCAGAGCACATGGAAAACGCAGACCTCTGGTTGGCTCAGGGGAGCAGGAACCCTGCCATAGGGACTCAATATCTACCCGGAAAGCCATTGCCTGCATACCACACACCCAGGCCAATTGTCACCAGGAACAGCAGAGATCCAGGGACCCAAGATTGGCGAGACTCCACTGCGAGTAGCCAACGCTCAGACAGGACCAGCCGGAGCACACAGTAAATGCAGCCCTCTGGTTGGTTCAGTGCGGCAGGAACCCTGGAATAGGGACTCAGTATCTTCTCAGAAAGCCATTGACTGTGGACCAAATGCACAAGCCATTTGCTACCTGGAACAGAAGAGATCCAGGGGCACAGGCCTGGTGAGACTGCGCCTTGAGTAGCCAAGCTCAGAGAGGTCTAAGCCGAGCATGCGAAAAATGCAGCCCTTCGGTTCAGTGGAGCTGGAACTCTGGCATAAGAACTCAGAGCCCGAAAAGCCCTGGTTCAAAGTCTAGAAACACAGGCCCACAGTAAGGCACAAGCCCCTGTCAGTGAGAGCCAGGGTTTGCCCAGGAAAGGCAGTGTTTGAAGTTCAACTCTACAAACCCGTTTATGTGTCAGAGAGGAGTCTGACACATAGGCCCAGGGAGAACAAATCATGAGTCCTCAGATAACAGAAAATACTGTGCTTTTAGGAAAAGGGTCTGTAGTGGCCTAGAGAAAGAGCCAGGACCCTGCCAGTACTACTCAGGACCTGTGAGCACAGGACTGAGCTACCAGAACAGCTGCATAAGAGCTCCCACATCTGAGCCCACAAAGACAGAGCTGAGTCACTGCTAACAGAACTCACTGCTTAACCACCAAAAGCCAAACACTCAGAATCAGTTTTCTTCCTGAAACCTCGGGCCCTCAGGTACACGGGAGAGACAGGTACCAATCACTGACAACTAGACCATGTATAATCACAGACAACAAGATGGCAAGAGGAAAGCAAAGAACTTAAGCAATGGAAACCAAGACAACCTGGCAACATCAGAACACAGCTCTCCCAATACAGCAAGCAGTGGAATGCCAAATACCCCAGAAAAAGAAGACTCAGACCTGAAATCATACTTAAAGATGATGATGGAGATCTTTAAGAAGTGTGTGAATAACTCAATTAAACAAGAACGAGAGGACAACAACAAACAAATAGAAGCTTTTAAAGAGGAAATACAAAAAGCGTTCAAAGCAGTAAGGGAAAAAAGGTCATGTAATATATAAAGGCAAACCAATCAGAATTACACCCTACTTCTCAACAGAAACTATGAAAGCTAGGAGAGCTTGGACAGACATCATGCTGACCCTAAGAGAACACAAGTGTCAGCCCAAGCTGCTATACCCAGCAAAACACTCAATCAACATAGATGAAGAGACCAAGATATTCCAGGACAAAACTAAATTTGCACAATATCTGAACACAAACCCAGCACTACAATAAATTATACGTGGAAAACCCAATACAAGGAGGGAAACTACATCCTAGTAAAAACAAGAAAATAACTAAGCAAGAAAACCAAAGAAGAAAGACACACAGACACAATTCTACCTCTAAAAGCAAAAATAGCAGGAAACAGCAACCACTATTCATTAATATTTCTTAACATAAATGTACTCAATTGCCCAATAAAAAGACATAGGCTATCAGACTGGATACATAAACAGAATCCAGCATTTTGCTGCATACAGGAAACTCATCTCAGAGACAAAGTCAGACACTATCTCAGAGTAAAAGGTTGGGGAAAGGACTTCGAAGCAAACGGCCCCAAGAAACAAGCTGGAGTAGCCATTCTAATATCAAATAAAGTAGATTTTCAACCAACAGTTATCAAAAAAGATAAGGAAGGACACTTTTCACTCATTACAGCGAAAATTTATCAGGAGGAACTCTCAATCCTTAACATATATGCTCCAAATACAAGAGCACCCATATTCATAAAAGAAACCCTACTAAAGCTCAAAACATATATTGAACCCCACACAATAATAGTAGGAGACCTAAACACCCCGCTTTCATCAATGAACAGATCAAGGAAGCAGACACTGAACAAGGACACAGTGAAACTAATAGAGGTTATGAACCAATTGGAATTAACAGACAACTGTAGAATATTTCACCCTAAAACAAAAGAATACACCCTCTTCTCAGCACCTCACAGCACCTTCTCCAAAATTGACCATATAATTGGTTACAGAAGAAGCCTCAATAGATATAAGAAAATTGAAATACTCCCATGCATCCTTTCAGATCACCATGAACTTAGGCTGGTCTTTAATAACAACAAAGACAACAAACAGCCCTATACACGTGGAAACTGAAAAATGTTCTATAAACAATAGAATGGTCAAAAAAAAATAAAGAAAGAAATTAAGGATTTTCTAGAATTTAATGAAACACAACATACCCAAACCTATGGGATGCAATGAAAGCAGTACTAAGAGGAAACTTCATAGATCTGAGTGCTTCCAAAAAGAAACTGGAGAGAGCATATGTTAGCAACTTGACAGCCCAGTTGAAAGCTCTAGAACAAAAGGAAGCAGATAATCCCAAGAGGAGTAAACAGCAAGAAATAAGCAAACTCAGAGCAGAAATTGACCAAATAAAAACAAAAAGAACCATTCAAAGAATCAAGAAAACCAAGAGCTGGTTCTTTGAAAAAATTAACAAGATTGATAAAGCCTTAGCCAGACTAACTAGAGGGCAAAGAGAAAATATCCAAATTAACAAAATCAGAAAGGAACATGGAGGCATAACAACTGAAACTGAGGAAATTCAAGAAATCATCAGATCCTACTACAAAAGCCTATGCTCAATAAAACTGGAAAATCTGAAGGAAACGGATGCATTCCTAGACAGATACCGATACTAAAGTTAAACCAGGACCAGGTAAACCATCGAAATAGTCATCAAAAGCCTCCCAACCAAAAAAAAAAAAAAAAAAAAGCCCAGGTCCAAATGGGTTCAATGCAGAATTCTATCAGATATTTATTGACAGCCTGATGCCAATACTCTCCAAACTATTCCACAAAATAGTGTCAGATGAAACACTACCTAACTCATTTTTGAGGTCAAAATAACCCTTGTTCCTAAACCTCACAAAGGCCCTACAAGGAAAGAGAACCTCAGACCAATCTCACTTATGAACATTGATACAAAAATATTCAACAAAATCCTTGCAAACCGAATCCAATAACACATCAAAATAAATCATTCACCATGATCAAGTATGCTTCATCCCTGGGATGCAGGAGTGGTTTAATATAAGGAAATCCATCAACTTAATCCACCATATAAACAAACTCAAGGAAAAAAATCACATGGTTACCTCACTAGATGTTGAGAAAGCTTTTGACAAAATTCAGTACCTCTTCATGTTAAAAGTCTTGAAAAGAACAGAAATCCAAGGTTCATACCTAAACATAATAAAAGCAATATACAGCAAACCAATAGGCAACATCAAACTTAAGAGTGAGAAACTTGAAGCAATCCCACTAAAATCAGGGAGTAGACAAGGCTGCCCACTCTCTCCATACCTATTCAGGAAGTTCTGACTGGAGCAATTAGACAGTAAAAGGAAATCAAAGGGATACAAATCAGAAAAAACAAAGTCAAAATATCACTATTTGCAGTTGACATGATAGTGTATGTAAGTGGCCCCAAAAATTCCACCAAAGAACTTCTACAGCTGACAAACAAGTTCAGCAAAGTGGCTGGATATAAAATTAACCCAAACAAATCAGTAGCCTTCCTCTACTCAAAGGACAAACATGTGGAAAAAGAAATTAGTGGAAAGATACCCTTCACAATAGTCTTAAACATTATGAAATACTTTGGTGTGACTCTAACTAAAAAGTGAAGGACCTGTATGACAAGAATTTCAACTCTCTAAAGAAGGAAAATCACAGAAAATGGAAAGATCTCCCAAGCTCATGGATTTGAAGGATCAACATTGTAAACATGGCCATCTTACCAAAAGCAATCTATAGATTCAATGCAATCCCCATCAAAATTCCAACTCAATACTTCATAGAGCTGAAAAAAGCAATGTGCAATTTCATCTGGAATAACAAAAGACCTAGAATAGCTAAATTCATTCTCAACAACAAGAAAACATCTGTGGTAATCACCATCCCTGACTTCAAGCTATATTACAAGGCAATTGTATTAAAAACTGCATGGTACCAGTACAGAGATAGGCACGTGGATCAATGGAATTGAAGATCCAGAAATGAGCCCTCACATATATGGTCACTTGAATTTTGACAAAGGAGTTGTAAACATTCAATGGAAAAAGGACAGCCTCTTCAACAAATGGTGTTGGTTCAACAGGCACTTAGCATGCAGAAGAGTGAAAATAGATCCTTTCTTATCTCCTTGTACAAATTTCAAGTGCAAGTGGATCAAAGATCTTTACTTTAAACCAGATACACTGAAACTATTAGAAGAGAAATTAGGGAAAAATCTTAGAACACATAGGCACAGGGGAAAATTTCCTGAACAGAACACCAATGGCTTGTGCTCTAAGGTCAAAGATCGACAAATGGGACTTAATGAGATTGCGAAGTTTCTGTAAGGCTAAGGACACTGTCAAGATAACAAAAAGGCAGTCAACAGATTGGGAAAAGATCTTTACCAACCCCACATCAGAGAGAAACCTAATATCCAAGATATACAAAGAACTCCAGAAGTTAGGCACCAGAGAATCAAACAATCCTATTAAAAATGGGGTACTGAGCTAAACAAAATGTTCTCAATTGAGGAAAATTGAATGGCCAAGAAGCATCTAAGGAAGGGCTTGATGTCCTTAGTCATCAAGGAAATGCAAACCAAAACATCTCTGGGATTCCATGTCACACCAGTCAGAATGGCTAAGATCAAAAACTCAGATGACAGCAGATGCTGGTGAGGACGGGGGTGGGGGGGGTGGGGGGGAGGAACACTCCTCCACTGTTGGTGGGGTTGTAAACTGGTACAACCACTCTGGAAATCAGTCTGGCAGTTCCTCAGAAAACTGGATATAGTACTACCTGAAGACCCAGTTATTCCACTTCTGGGCATATACCCCAGAGACTCTCCAACATACAACAAAGATACATGTACCACAATGTTCATAGCAGCCCTATGTATAGTAGCCAGAAGCTGGAAAGAACCCAGATGTCCTTCAGTAGATGAATGGATACAAAAATTGAGGTACATTTACACAATGGAGTACTACTCAGCTATCAGAAACAATAACTTTATGAAATTCCTAAGAAAATGGATGCATCTAGAAAATATCCTGAGTGATGTAACCCAGTCACAAAAGAACAGACATAATATGCAGTCACTGATAATTGGATACTAACCCCAGAAAACTCTGGACACTCCAGAAACAACTTACAGGCTATATGAAGCTCAAGAAAAAACAAAGGCCAAAAAAAGAAAAAAGAAAGAAAGCCTCAGTTTTTCTTAGGAAAAAAATAAATGTATAACACCCTCTCAGAGTGTGGTACACCTGGACCTTAAATCATTAATAAACCAAGAGCTAAGATAATAGCCTTGTGGCAATTTTTGGTATTCATAGATCTTTATGCTTAATCTATACTCAACAATAAATCTGTTTCCATGTTTTATTCTATCCTATATGTACTTTATGCTTATGGTAACTAGTGGGATTTCAATGCAAGCTATCAAACCTCTAAAAGAATTAAGTACTGACAAAAATACTCATATAGTGTTATGCCAAAATGCCTTTAAAAATCTGTATATGCATCCCTCTTTTTTTAGTAAAGTGGTAAGAAAAAAAATAATAAATAAAATATATATGGAAAGGAAAAAACAATGCACATAATTTCAATTAATATAATCTTATCCAAGTAATTCAAAATGCAAAAATCACTTACTTTTACTACTCCTGAAAAATCTTTAAAAATGAGTTTGCTAAAAGTCTTGAGTAAATGAATAGTTATCCAGAACCTCACAAAACCCAGAACTAGCTCAGAGCTTGAAATGCCACTGTCTTTCTGAAAATATTAGTGCCCACAGGTCCAAATGTCCACAAAACAATGACATTGAACTTAAAATCATGCACAGGGAAAAAATGAACATTGTATTAGCATAAGAGTAGCACTGGTGCTAAGGTCATGGCTTGGTGACAGAACACTTGAGGAGCAGGCAATGGGCCTGTGTTCAATCTTCACCACTGTAAAAATAAAACATAAGATGAGCAAACATGAGGAACAAGAGATAAATATTAATATAGCTCAAGAGATTGTAACTCTCTAGGGTACAGGTACCACAAAATATTTCAGAGCTGGGTAATTTCTATAACATGGGTGAATTCATAAACAGGCTAGCTTTAACATTTGTAAAGAACTTTATATTAGAAATAGCACAGACTTTTCAGTGTACTAGGATGCATACCAACAAACCAAACCCCTGCCAAAACCACTTAAAAGCAAATCTTTTTTTTCTAGGTCTTTTGGCACTGGCTAGTCCTTTGTGATCCACCCAAGAAGCTTATATTACAAACGCAAACACCACTGGCATTAAACTTCTCAGAGAATGACTACCTTATATGAGACATGGATATTCTTAAATATACACATTTTAGGACATGACAAGAAAATAATTTAGCATTGAAGATATAGGAAGGTTAAGAGTTGCTTGTGCACATGCTAGTGGGTTAGAGAATAGTTGGCCCTCTCTGCTGGAATTGGATCACAAGTTGCATGGGAAAGAGAGCCACCATGAGCCACCATGAGCATATGTACTAACTTGGGAAGATTAAATGTGAAAAAGCTGGGAAGCTAGGGAGGGAAAGGAACAACATGGTAGGTGGAAATATTGCAGAAGGGACCTGAGTGGAGTCTGCCAGGCTCACAGCCGCTGAAGGGGAGCTAAGGGAATTCACAGAGAAGTCTAAAACAAAAAAATAAAATAAAATAAAATTAGGCCTGCGACTGTCCACTGCTTCTGTGGGTCCCCAGCCTGATGACTGCTACTAACAATGCTCAATAGTGTAAGCAGGAAGAAAACATGCTCCCCAATGAACCTCAAAGGCAAGAACAGTCCGAAAGTTTCAAGGGCCTTTAAGGTCTGCTGTTCAGCCTGGCTGACAGGAAAGGTCCTTGGAGAGCGCCGTGTCTGCTGTAAGCCTGCCTTCTTAGCGCTGCTGCCTTGAGCTACTGATCAACCCAAACCAAACATCATCCCCAGGCGGGTCGGACTGACACAGTGACGTGTGCCACAGAGGAAGAGCACACAATGCAGGAACACATAGAACTCCTTCATCTGCCTAAAGACAGCGAGGAAGGTTTGAATAGCTCATGACTAGGTTTGAAAACCTATGTATGTTCTTTTGATTGAATGCATCATCAGTCTCACAGTACTTGTTCCATCATGCTACAACTTTCTAAAACAAACAAACAAAAAAAAGAGCCAAAAATGCAAAGAATGGAAGCTCTAAGACCAGCCTGCCTAAAACTAAGGTTTACACGAGCCATAAAGCTCCCAATATAGTAACATACATACTGCACAACTTAACAGAACTAAGTGAGCTCCACAGGAGCAAAGGAGAGCCGGGCCTAAGTGACCTCAGCATGGATACTGCCAGGCTTTCGTCTGCTATTAGCACCAATCAGTGAGTTTTCCCTCTGAACACTGCCAGTGGATGCTCTTGTTCACAGGCACTTTGTGACGTAAGTATGCTGCAATCATCCTGGACTGCTGTGTCCTGCTCAGTCTGCCACCCTCTGTCAGAAGACAGCCTGCAAACTAGAAACTGTCACTTCTCCTCATCCAAAACCAAAAGTATGAGTCTCGGGTATGCTTGATCCGTCAGTATCCAGTTTCCATTATCATTCCCAGCCCTCCTAACCGTGCACCAGAAACAAACCCCCAATCCGAGGGGCAGAACCCCATAGCAAAAGATTGGGAAGAGATGACATGGTGGCTTAAAGGTCATTTCTATCATTTAAAAGGGGAGGGGCGCAGCATGACTTGTCAAATTCTTATGCAAACAAACCAGGATTGAGAAAGGTAAAAGCAAATGCCCCAAACATTACCAAGGAGCCAGCGTTTCTCCTTACAGGAAAACATGTAGCATACCGCCTGCATCCACTCACACTGTCTCTGACTTTCTCACATAGTGAGACAGTCTTCTAAACCAAAAACATTCCATGGGACTTTTCTTTTCCTGGTACAATAGCACATACCACAGAAGAACGAGGCATGTTTTGTTAGCCCCTCCCTAGGCTCTGAGTCTATAGCCTCTGTGTGTTTCCTGCTTTGATTTTCTTCAGTTATTTTTACATACATTTGAAATTCAACCACATCCAAACCATAGTCTTTAAGTCTGTTGAACCTAACTCAAGAACTATTTTCACGTTTTGTTAACTCAAAGTCACTAAAGAAGTGTGAGTTAGGATAAAAGTCTGAAGGTTTGGTGGTGGTGTGTTCTAAGCATTTTACAGTAAGCATATTATCTATTCCATAGTAGAAAAGGACAAAACATGCCTTTAGGGCAAGTCATATTTTATGCTACAAGAATTTTTTTTTAATTTTCTAAATCATACAGTAATACACAGTCAACTATCACTAGGCCTACTGTTCAACAAAATTACACTAAGGTCTGAGCCAAAGCAAAGGAAGACATGCTATGTCATTATCACCTTACAACTCAAGTATAAGCTTAACACTAAGTATTTAATATATATACATTATTCAATATGTATAACTCTAATATGCCAATGGAAAACAAACATATAGCAATAAAGATTGTTCATAAAGTGTAATAGAAAATATCTTAGTAACTTTAGAATATAGGAAGCAAAGTCCTTCAAAGTACAAGTTCTGAGTAAATGAGTTGGATGCTCAAAACTAAGAATTAAAATGTAAGAAAATCAACTTAATTCTTCTTTATAATTCTACTGACTACCAATAAAAATATTCAAACATGAAGAATTTACCAGATATAACTGGTCGAAATTTAATGAAGGCCAATGCATGGGATTCCAGTAACACAGCATTCCTGCCCTCTGATTCCCTTGGTCTCTCCCAGCCTTATGTACCAAGAGGACAGCATGTGAGCTACAGGTCCTGTATCTGCAGATGTACTGTCTGTGGGTCCTCTCTATGGATGTTATCTTAAAGTTCCATGGCATCTGCCAAGGTCTGTAGTTTCTGACATGGCTCAGTGATGGAAGCATGGTTTGATATGTCAGAGTTCAACTTTCTATGAGAAGGAAGCTAAGAAAGAGGCAGATGAGTCCTGTCTCTTTGGACAGTTGACTCAGACAGGCATGTAAACCTTCTGCTCAGCCTATCTGAAAGATGAAAGAAAAGCTCTGTGTACTCCTGAGGCAGTGGGCAGATTAGTAATATATCTTCTTGTATCAGCATTTAAGTTTTGCCTAAGGCTTACATTCCTGAGGATCTTCTGCCAAGAAGACATTTTTTAAAGTAATTAAGAAAATTAAATTAAGTAGCTTCACTGAAATCAACAAATAATGAACCCCAAAGTACTCAATATATGTATATAACAGATATTAACCACTCAAAGGAGGCAAAAATTACTAAAAACAGATGATTAATGAATGATATCAGGAAAAAGTTAAGACGAGGAGAAGAAAGTAGGAGCCCTGAATTACAGAATATTTTCAATGATCTCCAAATGCATTGAAGGCTCATTTGCAAACTGAGAAGGTAACACAATGAGAATAAAATATACCGCCACACATAACACACTGGAACCAAATCAGAGGAAGAAACAATTTGTGGGTTTTAGACTAATTACCAAGAATTTCTCAGTTAAGGACTTTTGTGCTTAAATATCACAGCAAAGGCCATAACGTCTTGATCTACACTCCAAAATTTTCCCATAAGAAGATGAGAAATAAGGTAGCATACCTGTTGTAGTTATTGTTAGAAAAAAATAACATGGAAAAATTAAGAAGAAAACACCATGACTTGGACAGTGTTCAATTTCCAAAGCATCACAGAGGTCTACACCATTGGGCATCACAGACACAAGCCCTGTTTGCATTCCCAGCTCAGATACACCAAGAGCTATTAGGCATATTTGGCAACTGTTGTTTATGTGGAATGAAATAATGCTTTGTAGAAACATTAACATGGAAAACTTCCTCTTTCTGATGCAGAGTATTTCACCTTTTAATCTCTATCCATTTCACTTTCATTTTCCTGATTTCCTGCCATTCACTTGCACATCATGTACATACACATATGCACACACACACACACACACACACACACACACACACACACACACATGCACACACACACATACACACACACACACACACACACACACATATTTTCATCCCTTTCCTCACATACATGCTTAGAAACATGTCCTCCCTTCTCCTTAACTCTGTAGGTCACCAAGGGATATCATTAGGTTCATTCTTAAGACTCTTATTTACAACTGAAAATATCAAAAATCCCAACCTCTAATCCAATCCCCATTACATGCTCAGCACTGGCCTATTCTATGCCAGCTGAGTGATCCAAGATGAAGGAAAACTATACAAGAAATAAGACTTAAAAAAGAAATAAATTACTAATAATCACAATGCTCTGAAGACAAAATCAAATACCTCTGACATAATCTTATCTTTGTGAGTGGTTTCCTATTAACTCAGCTGCTGAGTCCCAGATAGACTGACTATATATGACACAGAGTTTATTTATTTCAACCCAGGTGAGTCATGGGTAGCATATGTGTTAGGAATAAAATCTCTATTATATTCTTTATTTTTTCATATTTCATACCCAGGGACATAGCAAAAATTAGTGGAAGCTGAGAAGGACATTGCATTTAAAATTCAGTAGGCAATGTATTGTATAAAGGAGATTTTCCTCTAAACTACTTTAGAATAACATGCAAATACTACATAAATCCACATAAAAGCCTAGGATAGCAAGTCAAAAAAAATTAATCAAATTATTCACATCCCATAGAACACTTCTGGCGCTGGTAAATCTTGCTGTATCTATTATGCATGTGCAGTCTCAAATTCCCAATTAACTAACTAGCCATTCTAAACATGGTATTCTTAGAAATGTTGTGCAAGAAATGAGGTAGTGTTTTCTAACAATGAAGCCTGGAAGGTGATCTGTGACCACCACATCAACTTTCTCAAAAGACAGTCTTGTGTAATTGGAAACCATTTCTGTGTAATACTCTATTGTTTGTCATAAAACTGTAAGGATACCGTGACATATTTGAACAATTAGTAGAAATTTCAGGGTCCACTCTGGGTTCATGCTACTAACTATAAAATTTGTTCATTGTTCTTTAATTCTTGCCATTTTCCTTTGATATCTTTTCCTTTAGCAACTTCTTACTATATCATTAAAAATTCCCAAAGGGTAGACTTGGGCTCCAGATGATCTTAAGAGAAAAAAACAAGAAAACCAATGAATACTAATCACACAGAAGAGCCCAGAACCAAAAGGCAACAAATAACTAAATATTTACATTATAACCTTAAGTAACCCACATACAAAGCTTGTGGGTTTTACTGACTTTTACATTATCAGCATTGCAAATATGGTACTAACATTTCAGTATTCATGGATTCAACCAACCTTCCTGCTTTGTGTGTCCTGGATGGTATAAGAAAGCAAGCTGAACCGGCTACTAATCACTCCCCTGTGTACATTTGTTCCTGCCTCCAGGTACCTGATATGAGTTCCTGTCCTCACTTCCCTGGATGATGTACTACAGCCTGTAAAATGAAATAAACGTTGTCTGCTCCAGTGTTTTTGTCTTGTTTTAGTTTGTTTTGGTTTTCTTTTGTTTTCTTCTGTCATGGTGTTTTATCACAGCAGTTGAAACCCTAAGACATCTATCATCGTGGTGCTCACAGTCTACCTGCAGTCAGTCGTTTCACAGTTGAATTCCTAAGTCACCGTGGGAAGGAATTCAAAGCATAGAATGGTTTGGCCTAACTTGTCTGCCTGGAACTGGAAAAGCTTCCCAAGTATCTGCTTCATATCCGAAGAGCATTATAGAATAGGAACTCAAATCTCAGGAGAAGGAAGCATAAGTGAAGGAAGTAAAGGGAGCCAAACACGGTCAGAGCCCAGAGAAGATAGGCAGGAGATAGGCAGGAGATAGGCAGGAAGCAGCAAGGGAACTAGTAACAGCAAATTACGAAGAGCAGAAATGTGGTCACTGGACCCTCCAGAGTCACCTACAATATCCAACAAAGTCACCCGCAACATCCAAGGGCATTTGACTAATTACTCAACTTTGGACAGCCTTGGCTCCAATGAGCGTATTTCTACCTAACTATTGGATAGTGGTGAATTCCGGTACATGTTTTTCATAGGAGCTGCATGAAGAGAAGTTCTATCCTGAAAACAAAAAGTCAAAAAGAAAGTCTATATCTCAAGGCCACATAGATTACTGAACCATTCAATAGCTTTGCAGATTTCTCAATAAAAAGGTTTTCTCAGTTTGTTATAAATACCCCCAAAACATATTTGTTTGTAATCAGAAAAGAGAGAGAAAGAGAGAGAGAGAGAGAAGGAGTGTGTGTGTGTGTGTGTGTGTGTGTGTGTGTGTGTGTGTGTGTGTGTGTGTATTTAGACTGAATAAAAGAGAGAAAGCTAGTGCTGTGCTTGCTTAACATGTACAAGTTCCTTGGTTCAATCTTTAGCACACGCGCACACACATACACAGGTGTGGAGAGAAAAATGAAACAGCAGCATTTTCTCTTCCAAAAGCCTAAATATGGTGCTCACAACACCTCCCTGTATAAAAGACCTACTACCTAGAGCTAACACCATTACTACATGGGTTCATCCATCACTGCAGTGTTGTCTGCTAGTAAATCATCTCCGTTAATGAGCTGTTAAGTCATCTATCTTCATCTAAAATTGCTTGTATTTACCCTCTTTTTTCTTCTACTTAAATATGCCAATGTTCCTCTTGAAATTGGTCCTCTATTCTCCCGGAAATTAACTCAGTCCAGGTTTTCATTTACAGTACCTTCAATCTAGTGGTTGTGGTCTCAGCAATCTGCTAAAATCCATTGGCACAATTTCACTTAAGTTCTTATCCATCCCTCAGCAAAATGGGTCCACCATGCTGAGAATTCCCTTCACTGGGATTCTGGGATGTAACCTGCTTGGCCACATGACCAAACATCTTTCCCCTTAGCCAGTTATTCCTCATCACTATGGTGTGTTGGACAATGTTTTCCTGTACAATGATACCCATGCCCAAATCTCTATATTCTATTAGCAGAAGCTAGAGGGTTTTGACAGTGTGATTAAATTAACAATCATGAGACAAGAAAATTATCCTGAATTACCTAAGTGAGTCCTAGAAATCACAGGGATCCTCTAAAAGGTAGACTAAAATGAACCCCAGGGCATATGGCCATAAGAGTGCAAGGAAAGGGCCAGGAGCAGTAATACAAGCCACATGGGGGAAAGGGAGGGACAGGAGGCAAGTGCCCTGGAGCTCCTCCAGAAGTGGCACAACTCCATCAACACCTTGATTTAAACTTCCCATCTCCAGGACTGTAAGGGAAAAAAGGTGGTACTCTTTAAGGCATGGAGCTTCTGGTAATTTTTAGATACAACCCCATGAAATAATAATTCCTCTACAGCTTCAAAAGCTTGGCTCAGCCTTTTGTTCTCGTCTACTCTTTCTATATTCATTCATTTTATGATCTTGGTCAAATCCAGAGCATTAAATGCTGATATGACCGCAACTCTATATCTAGCTAAACATCTACACTAAAATCTTTCTCTGTTTCTAAAGCCCTAGGACACAGTGGATTCAACTTTTGGGAATTCCAATACATTATATCTAGAAGCCAAGAGAAGAGTAACAATAAAAGAAAGGAAAGAAAATTTTACATATGTAAGTGTGTGCTTGAGCACAAAGATAGATATAGATGGATGAATGGATGGATGCATGTGTGGGATAGATGATAGATGCATAGAGAGATGCATAGATTAATGATAAGATGGTAGATATTGATAGATTCTTGATAGATATAGATGGCTAGACAGATAGATAGACAGACAGTCAGAAAAAACAGTCAGTTCATGTCCTAAGTGATGTTTGCAGGGAATTATGGTTTAGCTGCCTTGGTAGGCATGCATCATAGAATTTCTTAGGCTAGAGTCTGTGGTTCTTGGGACACTATGTGCTTTACAGTTCTTAAGAAACCAAGGTATTCTTTCAGGCTGTAAAGTATTCAGGTTACCTGTGTTTCTCTGCATTCACTAGAAGTCCGGGAAGCATATAGAAGCTTCACAATACCATTAATCTTAGACATTAACAATGTGTGCTTGAATATCTCGAAAATGTCATAGTGTCCTAACAACTACCATTGTACTGTTCTGATAAGGGTATAAAAAGTCTCAGCCTCAGTCTTTCTGAAATCCCACCAGCCCACACCTGACAGACGACATTTCTACTGACCAGAATCAGGTAAGCCTGGCCTGGTAAGGCAGTGCTTGGTGCTTCCAGATGTTAATAAAATTCTATATTGCACAGGATTTGAGCAATCTATTATCAAGTTGTGGTCTAACTGGTCATTACCCCAGTTATAGTCAATACAAGCTTTCCAATGGTACTTAAAGGACTGTCAATGTGTAGGAAACCAATCTGCCTCTATTTGCAGGATGCTTGCCTAGCAAAAGTGTGGTTCTAATACAAGTGGCATGAAGAAAAAATGTTGTTCATACTTTCAGAGGTTACAGTCTAACACCAAAGAAAGAACCTCTCATAGCACAATGTTCTGCCTAAAGTTAAGGAGATCATTCGATTCTTTGATTGCTCCTCAACATAAGATGGTCTGCCTGAGAGACTCCTGTCTTTGAAAAGCTTGGGGAAATGACTGAAGACTCCCAGATTCTGGAGGAGAAGACTGTAAAAGCTGAAAGTTGAGAATCCATTGAAAATACCTTAGTTATTCTATTTTGGAGTCTTCAGTCACGAAAGGAAAGGTTTCTGTGCATGATCTGAAATTACTAACATTTTCTTTCACAATTGCTTCAGAATCTGAACCCAAGTTTTGAAGCAATGAAGAGGGAGATATGAGATGAAGGAAGAGCTTTCAACTGCATCCTACTATTAATTAGCCCATCGGGTTTTCCATGGGGAAGTAAAGATTCTGCTCTTTTAGCAAAAGCAGCTTACTCTTCATTACATTTTCTTAGCACTCTTAGCTCCAGTAGTCACACTGGACTCTGGAACCAGGAACTGGTGATGTCCATTGTTTGCGCAGGCTGTTGCAAACATGAGCTCCTGTTCAGAAGAGAAGGGTGGGGACCTCTTCACTCAGGCCATCTTGCCTTTTTCCCAAATGCTCCAGGCTCAACGTAAGTCTAGAAGTAATCTCATACCTGCAAGATTCTAATTCTAACCTTCCAAAGCCTTCACTTCTATCTAAAAAACAGATACCTATGTCCTCTTCTCTCAGAACAAATCTTTGAGCCAGTGACTCTCATCTTTGATATGTGAGATACAATCTACTAGTAGAATTGTCCCAATTTTACCTCCAAATCATTTGAAACACTAGCATTTCCTACTACACTATCTACATTATTCCAGTTGCCCAAACTATTTTGCATGTCTTGTACTTTTCAATCCTATGACAACAAACCACCTCAGAGAAATAACTTAAGCGACGAAGGGAAAATGTTCATAATTTCAGAGGTTACAGCCTAATATCAAAGGAAGAGCCTCTCATAGCATAAAGCTCAGAAAGCAGAGGAAGACTCAGAATGAGAGCAGGCAGACGTGGTGATGCCTGCAATATCCCCAGCACAGAAACCCAAGGCCAGCCTGGTCTACACAGATAGGTAGAGGTCAGACTGGACTATGAGAGCTTATCTCAAAACCCAAAAAGTAAAATGAATAGGACCAGACTTCTCTGTCAAGGGTAAGCTGTCAGTAGCCCACTTCTTGCGCCTCCATTATGGTTTCTATCACCTCCTACCATGGCCCCACCAGACTGGGACCAAGTAGTCACTGCATGAACCTGTGCTAGTTCATACTCAGACTAAAACAACATAGAAGAGTACATATTAAAGTTAATAAACACCTTCACAAACCTCAGAAATGTGCCAATGGCAGAAGGTAGCCCAGCAATAACCAGGCTGCATCATGGGGTATGTGAACTCAACGTCAAGAAATAGAAAAATTAAAATATGATTCTCAAGGTAATATCCTGTATTCCAAGTTATTTTACGGAAAAGAAAACTGTCTGAACTTCTCAGTAAAATAAAATCCTATATAATTTTTTAAAAAAACTAACTGAAGCCAAGTATTGATAATTGAATATATGTATGTGAATAACCACTGCCATTAACCTAACTGTATCTGGAATATTTGGTATAAATGTATTTGTTACTATTATTCATTAACCCTAACTGCCCAGCTCTTTCATTTACTGATTACCAATCAAGCACAGTTACTCCACTGTGTTTCACTGAGGAGTTTCTGATAGATTAATAATGACTTATTCAAATATGTAAACAAATGGCAATAAAACCATATAAGTACAGAAGATTTCCAAATGAAAATAAAATACTCAAATTCTAGTATTAACTTGTGGGTGATATTTTTATAGTCATTTAATTACATATTTAACTTAAAATGCCAAGCATAGGTATCTGTGCCAGAAAATTGACCATACTGGGCCTAAAACTATTTTTCCTCAGGAACACAAGTTTGTAAGATAGACGTGGGCCAGTGCTTGGGAAGGCAGGGTTATGGCAGACTTGATGTGCTTGAACTGTCTGAATGCATAGCACTGTCTACACTGGGCATCTGCATTCCGCTGGAGACTGGGAAATTTCTGCTAGCCAGAGGACACGTATGTGACCAACCCCAACAAACCCCCTGGGCTCTGAGCCTCTAATGGACTGCCAAGCATTCCTGCACTTTCATTACCTCAGGAAGTGTTTTCTGTGTCCCATCAAAGGAAGGGGGAGCTCATGCAGCTTCCAAAAGGATTCTGCAGAAGCATTGCCCGAGTCTGTCCTAAGCCAATAGAATTCTCCTGTTCCTCCGACGGAATACAAACTGGCCTACAGTATGACTACATGCCGAGTCTCAACAGGTTTTTCTAGAAATTCAAATGTGGAAGCACTTTTTAAAAGCAGGACAGAAGCAGCCCAAGTTCTTACCTGCCGATACGCTTCATAGATTACATCAAAGAGAAAAGCCTGGGGCATTTCGCTTGCCCTATGCTTGGCACGGTCCAGTGAGTGGTCTAAGTGACCATCAGCAGAGGGACTGATGACAGTGGACACCAGAGGTCGAATTGCTCCTGCAGCCTATGAGACAAAGGGAAACTCATGTTTACTTTACCTACAGAGCATTTGGAGGAAAACTCTAAATTCAACATCTCACTTCCAAAAACAGACTTCATACTTTCAACAGTCTCCCTAGGAAGGCATGTGAGCAAAAGTGTTCACTCAACCCACAGTTCACAACTAAAATTTTAAAAATCAATTTCATAGGATGGAAGTTCTGTCTCATTGTGTATTCAGCTTTCTTTCTATCGGGCAGACTAGGTTGCCTCGATGAGTAACTAACGCTGCTGGTTATCAAGCCAGATGCCCCAAGTTTGGTCCCTAGGCCCTACATGGTAGAAGGAAGCAGACTCCCAAGGTGGTCCTCTGACCTTTATTAGTGTCCTATGACACATGAACCCTTTCACATCACACACACACACACACACACACACACACATAAATAAATAAATGAAATAAAAACCCTTTCCCTCCTAAGTCACTGAGATCAAACTCTATAAAGGAATGTTCCGGGACAATTGGGTTTTCCCTGAAGATGGGAGGGAAAGAAAGAGACTATTGTGAAACAATTGAAATGAGTTTTAAATTAATGCTCAGAAATGAGTGTACTTTCAGAAAATTTAATTTACACATTGGATCATTAAAAAGACAAACTCCCCAGGATCCCCACTATGAGACTCAACAACCTGAATAACAAAGAATTTATGTCTTGCTCTAATTCCTTTTTCAAACATTTCTTTTCAAATATAACCTCCGTGCAGCACTTCCTCAGGCCAGGCACCCACTCATTTCCATGTCTACAATGGAAGCCCTGTCTTATTAACAGCTGCAACTAAACTTCATGGTAAGGCCGACTCCGTGATGCCCATCTGTCATTTACTCTCAATAGGGTTTTCTTTGCAGCGTACTCTCGACCACCCTTACCAGACAGCTACCTCAGTGAAGTATCCTCAAAGGGAATATCCAAGGTCAGCAAGAAAACTAAACCTCTGTATCTTTACTCCAACATGACATTTCTTCCGCAGAATATTACGTGAGCATCTTGGCTCAAAAGTAAGAAACCAAGAGCTCGAGTGTGCTCTGAAGAGACCGTCATCTGATCCAGACAGGCTAGTTTACAGCAGAGGAAGGCAGGAGGCAAGGAGACGGTGTATAACTGCTTCACTGTTTCCAGCCCATCGAGTCACACATGGAGCCTAGACACAAATGCAAAGGGGATACAGCCAAAGATAAGGGACTCATACCTATAACCACAATGGGAAAAACGGGAAAAAGACATGTAGGCCCTAATTTTTAAGGAAAATATTAACTTTCCAGAAAGCTACCAACAAGCACTACTAGAATTTCATGCCAGGCTATAATGAAAGGGAAAACAGGACAAAACAGAAAAACAGACAACACCATCAAAACAAAAACAAAAAACAGAGAATATGAAAGATCCAAATTGGGAGGGCAAGGATTGTCACAAACTTTCCCCAGTGAAGCAGGCAGTGAAAGGTATAGACAGGTGTGTTTAATGCCACCACTGAGAGCCTCTGAGGACTGCCCCAGGCACCTACAGCAGACTAAAAACTTACTGGAGAAAATCTGAATCTTGGCTGGGAATAAAAAGTGTCTGTGGCACTTCACCTGTGACCTGCTTCCCCATCCTCAGCTCAGCCTTAACAGCAGCTCCAAGAGAGGTAAGCAGAGCTTAAAGGGGGTTTGCGGAGTGCGAATGACAAAAATGAGACAGACAAAAGCACGGGGCCCTGGTTCCAGCTCATAGTGGAAAAAGTAGGGAGGCAGTGGTCCCCCAGCACCTTGCACAGACACGGAAACCATGCAAATGTGGCCCAGATGGTCTCCTGCTCACAAGCAGAGCAAAGTTTCTATGCTAGGGAAAGATAGACAAGAAGGCAGCTCAGTTCTTCGAGGCTCTCCTTAAGTACAAGGACAATAGAGTAGCAATAGAGTAGGTGTCACTCCAAAAGAAACTGATCACTGTGCTCCAGAGTCTCACAAAATTTTTACAGAGGGAGAGAAGGGGTCTAAGACTAAAGTTCTATTAAAGTCCGAGAGAGAGAGAGAGAGAGAGAGAGAGAGAGAGAGAGAGAGAGAGAGAGAGAGAGAGAGAGAGAAATTCAGACTAAGAACGTTCTTAGAAAAGAGAGAATATAAGAATGAACAATTAAGAGGAAAGTGGAATCTACAAAAAAAAAAAAAAAAAAAAAAAAAAGCTAAGTTTAAGGCTATTTACCAGAAGACACAGGAAGCACAGCTAGCAAAACTCCCACCCACTAGGATCAAAACAAACTTCAAACATTGGGCTTAAACCTACCCCTGCAGAAAGGCCAGTGTTTAACTGGGTCAGATTGCAGAGTAAGTATGCCACAGGCATTATTAAAAATAGAGCTGAACAGCTCCCAAAGGATGATGTTGATCAGCCAGGAGTGATACCAGTCGACAGTATGAGGAGAAGCAGTGAGGGCCAACCAGGTCAGACCCCTGTCATCTCAACATGAGTCCACGCGCCTAGCTTTCTGACCTCTGAGAAAGTGACATTCGAAACGTTCTGTGCAAAAGACTCAAGTTGAGTGCCAAGGCATAAAACAAGCAAACATTCTTGAAAAGGTAGAAGGTAGGAACCAGTCTGTCTCTGGAAGTAGAAACACATATTTGTGAAAACATTCCATTTTTAATAAAGCATTGTATTCAAAGATAACAATTTAACTGGTACATGAAGAGACTAGGAAAGCCACAGAAACTGCCCTGAGGTAGAAATGTGGGTTTCTTTTCAAATCACCTCTATACTATGTTCAGAAAACTACAGGGATCATGTGTGAAGTGAAGCAAGGTTTTAGATACTTTCTTTTTTCCAATAGAAATCCTAAGATTGATAGTTGCAAGAATTAACATGACTCCCTGAAGGAGCTCAATGGTTATTCCCCAAGAGAAAGGAAGAGAGCCAGAAGACAGTGGGGCAGGAGCCACACTGAGAGAAAAATAATAATCTAGCCTGCAACCACAGAATCAACATCTCAAAAGAAGAAATTTAAAAACAAAAAAGAGACGCTTTGCTAGCCAGCTCCCCTTACAGACGATATGTGATTTTCTTCAGTCCTTACAAAATGATCTCCAACAGTGATTATTCTGCAGGAAAGAGCTCATCATCCGGGTACCAGCAAATTTAAAACACTAGGGAAAATGGAAATTTCCTCCCTTCTTTGCTTAACTGGTTGAAAGAACCAACTGAATTAAATAGCAAATAAATAATTTGCCCATTGCAATGCAATTAAAACAAAAAAATGAACAGAGATAAGTGTGCAGGGAATAATGAAATGACATGGATGGGAACATGACTATGATGACCCATAATGCAAAAATCCCCAACAAAAACCAGGAGCCAAACCTGCGTGTTCACTTCTCTCCTTCCAGCTGCGGGAAGGGGCTATAGAGCTAATGAGCTGATAACTCTAACAGTGGATTTCAGTTTGTGGCACACAGAGGACACATGCATAACAATAATAATGGAAGGAAAGAAAGATACAGTTATGTGAGAACATTTCTACTGTGAACATTAGGTCAGAAACACATATGGACCTTTCATAATGTCTAACTTGCAAGATACACCAGCTTTATTGATAGGCACATATGGGCTCTTTGAGTCCAATGTTAATTAATATCAGTAACCAGTATTAACTGCCATCACCTCACATGGAAAATACACATACTTAGATTTAGCTATTACTTAAATTTAGCTATCACTTAGTATTACTTAGATGTAGCTCTTTACGTAGATCTGAAAATGACTGAAAGGAGTTGAAAAGGCAAACTGTTTCAAAGATACTAAGAAATTAATACACATATAGAGGATTTTGGTGGTGAGATGATCTGAAATGCATTTGGGCTGCTTCCGTTGAGTCAGACAGCAGAGTCAGAGTTGAGCTACAAAGTTTAGTAGCAGTGGCAAAAGAAGAGAACTAGGTACAGACAAACTAAGCCGATAGAAGAACAGCAAGTGTAGACAGGTGAACAGAAGACAGGCAGACAGTAATTAAGGCCACATCAAAACCAGAGAACAAGCCAAACCAAAGGACCTGAGGCAGTCAGCTTCTCTGCCTGTTGGTCCCTTAATATACATATGTGGTGGTCAAATTATAGCCCAACTGGCTTTTACAACTCCAGGGCTATGTTTCCATGTTCATGGAGTCCAGATGAGGGAGTTGAACATCTTCTCTGTCTGGTGTATCTTCTGAATTCTTGGAAATGTTTTTCCTGACTATATCACTATGCTCACTTAGAAGGAGAAATAAAATAGTCCCAGGTCATGATTTTTTTTTAACAGAGCAGTCTGAGTAAGTCATGGGAAGCAAGCCAGTAAGCAAGCACTCTTCCATGGCCTCTGCATCCTGCCTCCCAGTTCCTGACATGTGTGAGTTCCTGCTCTTCAATGATAAATAGTAAGTGCAAACCAAACAAATCCTTTCCTCTCCTACTTGCTCTTACGTCATGGTATGCTGTTACAGCATTAGAAACTAAGACAAATACCTTCAATAAAGTCACATCAATTAGGCACATAATCTTAGAAACAATAATCTTAAAAAAGTGTTTAAAGCCACAGTGGCATGGAAAATTCTCCAAGACAGATAGACCATAGTTACCATAAAATAAGACTTAATAAAGAAAATATTGAAGGTGGCCACTAGGACCCATCAGGCCCCAGGTCTGCTCCAGGAAGTGTAAGAAATCCATAGAGGCTTCATGGGGACGACAGCTGAGGATGACCCTCCAAAGCACACAATATCTCCAAAAGAACTGTAGAGGGGGAAGGCATATCTTATGGAAAGGTGTTTTTATATTTTTGGTTGTGAGCCTAGCCTTTAACAGCTGAGCCATCTCTCCAGCCCAGAAAGGTGTTTTTAAAAACCGTATTTGTGAAATTGGACAAAAAGATGGTTGATGGCTATGGTCCACGTTGCCACCAGAGGCCATACTGATGTCCATGATTCATGCTGCTGCTGGAGCCATATTGAAGTCTGCCATCCCAGCTGCCACCAGAAACCATCTTAAAGTCCATGATCCTGCTGCTGCTGGTTGCTATGGGCAAAGAAGCTTCTTTGCAGTTGTATGGATGACTGCGGGCTCATGGCTGAGAATGGGAGACATTGAAGGCTTCTGTGACAATCCTCTACTCTCCCCTCCAGAAAAGAAACATTCCAGACAGGAAGCTATTAAATCAAGTCCTTGAGAACTATGATGAAGATGCTAAAGTATTGCTCTTCAAAACCAATAGCTTCTGGTAGGGATTGGAGTGAGGAAAGATTCATTTCTTCTTTGAGGGATTGACCACTTGGGGTTTGACCATGCTCCAGTGAGTATATGGGAACACAAATTGAAATTGGTGGGTTTTGTTGTTGTTGATTTTTATTTTGTTTTGGCATAGAGGGCAGGGGGACCAGGAATTAATAGGAATTGAGTGCAGGGTGCATTGTGTGAAATCCCTAATAATTAATAAAAATATTCATTATCCTGGGGAATAAAGACTCACTAAATATTGAAGGACTCAAATCATACTAAGTATATTCTCTCTTTAGAATAGAAATTAGAACAGACAGTTAGAAGTTTCAGTAATTCAGCAATACACAGACATTGAAAAATATACTGCCAAAAAAATAAGCCAATGAAAACCAGTAAGAACCAGTAAGTCAAGAAAAGCAGTAAGGAACTTGAAGATACTTTACAATGAAAACACAGGCGCTGTACACGTGCTCTAGGGACTTGGCTTGAGTGTCACTGAAGTATCTATGCAAGTCTTTGTTTCTCTTGAACAATTCTTAAACATGAGTTATAGAAATTGCATCTGGATAAATGATGATCATGAAGGAAAGCATTTTGTTTTGAATACTATACATACACATTCTATCAAAGCAATCTTAAAAATGAAAAAAAAAACTGAAAATGGTCTGTGACAAGAAAATTGACTTAACCTAAACTCCCATGAATTTACAAGTCAAGACCAGTATGGATCATTAATCATATAAAAATCTGAATGAAAATACCATATACAACAAAGATACATGCACCACAATATTCATAGCAGCTCTATTTATAATAGCCAGAAGCTGGAAAGAACCCAGATGTCCTTCAGTAGATGAATGGACACAAAAATTGTGGTACATATACACAATGGAATACTACTCAGCCATCAGAAACAATGACTTAACCAAGTTCTTAAGAAAATGGTTGCATCTAGAGAATATCATCCTGAGTGTGATAACCCAGTCACAAAAGAACAGACATAATATGCAGTCACTGATAGTGGGATGCTAACCCCAGAGGCTCGGACTGCCCCAGAAACAACTCACAGACTGTGTGAAGTTCAAGAAAAAAAGAAAAACAAAAACAAACAAACAAAAAAAAACCTCATGCTCAATCCTTACACACCAAGAAAAGGTTGACTAATTCCGGGTTACATCCTGTTTTACATGTACTTTTTGCTCATTGTAACTAGTAAGACCTTAATACAGAGTATCAAACCTTAAAAAAAAAAAAAAAAAAGCCAAGCACTGGCACAATTGTATTTGTATACATTTATGCAAAAATGTTTAAATTTTTTTCTTTTATCTTTGTTTTTTAAAATAAAGTTTAAAAAAAGAAACTGAAAAAAAAGAAAAGAAAATACCAATTCCTTCAATAAGGATTCCATAAAAGAAAAGAGCAAATAGGGGAAGCAGAGGAGAACCCTGCCTCCCTCACTTGGTAATACCCAGCATTATCTCAACACCCACACAAAGCAAAGCCACCACAGGGACAGTTACTGCTGAACAATTGCCTCATGAACATATATACAAATCCCTATATGCCATCAGCCTCTGTATCCCCAGGGGATTGGTTCCAGAACTACATGTGCAGACTAAAATTTCTTATGTACGTGCCATGGGAATTACATAGAATGACCCACAGCCTCTCAGATACTTTAAATCATTTCTAGATTACTTACACCACATTCAATGTAAATATAATGTAAGCAGTTGTTACAGGACATTATTGGGGGCTGACAAAAAGAAACTCTCTACATGTTCGCTACAGATGCAGTTTGTTCCCAAGTATTTTCCTCCACAGTTGCTTAAATCTATAATGCAGAACCTGAGGACACAGAGGTCTGACTTTGCTTATAAGTATTCACAGCATATAAAATGTATTATCCACCATGACCAAGGGGAATGTATTCCAGGACCAGTAGATTGATTCAGCATACCAAAACGCAATGTACCATAATAACAGAACAAGAGCTGAAGCACATGGACATCTCAGTAGATGGAGAAGACACCACAAAGTACAACACTCCCTTCTTGGAGGGAAAAAACCATACAAATTAGAAACAGAACAGAGCTTGATCAACTAAAAAGCATCTTGAAAATACTATAGCTAAGATCAGACAGAACAGTAAAAACTAAGTGTTCTCTTTTTATGATCATGGAAAAAGATACAGAAATCTGCTGCCAAGCTTTCAATATTAGACATGATGGAAATTCTAACTGGGAGAATCTCTTAAGAAAATGTGATTGATGTGATCAGAAAAAAACAAGACTATCTCTGTCTGGGGCAGATGACACCATCTTATTTATAGAAGCCCTTTATGAATTCGTTAAAGAATTCTTAGGACAAATAAATCCTGAAAAGATGCAGGAAACAAGCTCAACTTACAAAAGCCACATGAGAAATGAAAAGTTATGAAAATTCCACTTAACGTGAGTATTTTTAAAGGAGTAAGTTTGTCAACGTTTAAAGTGCAATCCTAAGAAAAATATAAATAGTCGTAGCTCCAAATGGAACTCACTTTAGATGTTGTTATCTGTTTCCCTCAAGTACACATCAATGGCCATCTTCCTACATTGCCTCAGTTTCCAGACTTTCTTAAGAATCTTTATTAGTATGTAATTAGGCTGTGTCAGCTGCCACTCTGGATCACACATTCACGTCAAACTCAAATCAAGTGGAGTCATAAAATAAAATAAGCCCCAACACTCACATTTTGTTCTCAGTGTAAAACTGACCACAAGGAAAGCCTTGAGAAGAAACAATTCCAGGGTTCTAATCTTAATCTATTGATGAGTTCACATCTGAATGGACCACTTGGAGATGCAGTTTTTTATAGAAAGTGATCACATGAGGCCATGCCACTGAAGAGCATGTCTCTTCCTCAGACCGCTGATCTCTGTCTCCTCATTTAGTTACCAAGTAAGAATCAACTATGTTGTGTTTACAAGGTCAGGATACCTAGAGCATTTAGCATATGTCTCTGGCAATATAGGGCCTCTGATACTATCAATCCCAGAGGACGCTCTTCCGGTAAATAGGTGGGTTCCTGGTTGCCAACTTCCTTTCATTTCTTTTAATCTTTCCTTGTGTATTCATCTATAGGGTTGACAATAAATTAAAGAGAAATGTATTATTAAATTTATCTCTAGGCAATTTAATTATCAGTGGGTATTTGATCCAAAGTATACTCACACATGAAGAGTTTCTTCTTATTACTAATTTTAATAGCATTTCATCTGCTACCTTATAGATTAAGCCAATATGTAATTTAGGAAGTCACTCATGAATACTGGAATTCCAAATTGCTTGTTGAGCTTGAATGCATATGTTTAGTTATTCTCTAATTAAAGTTATTTCCTATTACAAGGAGCTACCCTTCCAGGAAGCCAGGAGATATTGGGAGGTAGGGAGGAGTTAGAAAGAGGGCTATAATCAAAATAAAATTTAGAAAATTCTTCAAGAATTAATAAAATATCACATCTATATTTTAATATATTCATATATTTGAGAAAGACTCACAACTTAGCCCGCTTGGGTTGGAGCTAACTATGTAGAAGAGGATAGCCTTAAACATATACAGGTTTTTGTTTTTTTCCAGAGCCTTCTTAACTGGAACAAGAATTCTCTTGGGATTTTTAGAGGGGTTCAATTAACTAGATTAGGGAAAATCACACAATGCCACGTTTGGATGATAAATTAATATTTAGATATTTTCAATAGAAAATAGCTTTCAAACCCCATTTAATCTCTCTCATCTTTTTATCTCTTATAGTGTTGTTTCTATAGCATCAATGAGTGCACTTCCATGTCTTCTATATTCTACATTCTCTCCCTGCCTCTCTCTCCTGCATCCTCTACACTCCTACCTTACATTCCTTCATTTTCCCTCCCCATTACATCATGTCTGCAATGCCACACAACTACAAGAAATAGACCTAGATGAATATGGACAGATGTCTCTAAACCATGAGCCACAACAAAATGTTCCTCCTTTAAACTTGCTATTTTTCGGTAGCTGTTGAAGAGTTGAGAGAAACTACCTAAGATATAAATTCAAGGTTTTCAACTTCTGTTTCCTCCCAGGCTGTCCAGAATCCATGTCAATCAGAGCTTTACCTCCTCAACTTAAGAACACTTACTAATATCACCAATGATGCAAACATTCCTAAATACATTAGACAATTCTTAGTCTAAGGATTTCCCATTTACTTTTCATAAACTATTTATAAAATAGTTCGTGCTTATGTTCCTATATAAAGAATATTTTTTTTATTCTTCAACTCAAAATATTGCAAGCATGAGACTCAAGACTTCTTTACCTACACTCACTCCATAGATTTCTACATCAAATTCCATAACTTGAAATACCATATAAATAAGAATTTCTACATGTATGGATCTTCTAGAAGATTCTCTACAATTTTGTACCAGTGCATCAAATTGCCTATTAAACAATGTCTATTTACCTTCATTGAGTTCAAAATACATATCAAAACTGTTGCATTAAAATCAAAGTTTTGGCCTTCTATGCTACACACCAGAAAATGCTCTTAAAGATATTGCCATGTACAAGAATGACAACTGTATTGTTCGAGTCAATCTTATTCAGAATCTTAAAAGCCAATTTTTATTTCTCCCTATCTCTCATAATGACTACCTAACTCCTCGGTCAACTCTAGTAACAGCAAAATAGCTCAAATATGCCTAGTCCTCATCCCTTCCACCATAATTCCTTCCATATCACTATTTTATACATTTGTTTTTCTCTGAGGCCTTTCCACAAGTTTCCCTGTTAGTTTTCCCTTTGGTATCTGTAGTAGCAAATGCTTAAAAAGGAAGGCTTAGACATTTGCCAGTCCGCCTCTTTAAAGTTTAGCGATCATGGCTAGCCATCTGGAACTCAACAACGGCGCCAAGATGCCCATCCTGGGCCTGGGCACCTGGAAGTCTCCTCCTGGCCAGGTGACTGAGGCTGTGAAGGTTGCTATTGACATGGGGTATCGGCACATTGACGGCGCCCAGGTGTACCAGAATGAGGAGGTGGGCGTGGCCCTCCAGGAGAAGCTCAAGGAGCAGGTGGTGAAGCGCCAGGATCGTCAGCAAGCTGTGGTGCGCTTTCCACAACAAAAGCCTGGTGAAAGGAGCCTTCCAGAAGACACTGAGCGACCTGCAGCTGGACTACCTGGATCTCTACCTAATCCACTGGCCAACGGGCTTCAAGCCTGGGCCAGACTACTTCCCACTGGATGCATCAGGAAACGTGATTCCTAGTGACACCGATTTTGTGGACACTTGGACGGCTATGGAACAACTCGTGGATGAAGGTTTAGTCAAAGCAATTGGTATCTCCAACTTCAACCCTCTTCAGATTGAGAGGATCTTGAACAAACCTGGCTTAAAATATAAGCCTGCCGTTAACCAGATTGAGTGCCACCCGTACCTCACTCAGGAGAAGCTGATTGAGTACTGCCATTGCAAAGGCATCGTCGTGACTGCATACAGTCCCCTTGGTTCTCCTGACAGGCCCTGGGCCAAGCCTGAAGACCCTTCTCTCCTGGAGGATCCCAGGATCAAGGCAATTGCAGCCAAGTACAATAAAACCACAGCCCAGGTGCTGATCCGGTTCCCCATTCAGAGGAACTTGGTAGTGATCCCCAAGTCTGTGACACCAGCACGCATTGCTGAGAACTTTAAGGTCTTTGACTTTGAGCTGGGCAACGAGGACATGACTACTCTACTCAGCTACAACAGGAACTGGAGGGTGTGCGCCTTGATGAGTTTTGCCAAACACAAGGATTACCCCTTCCACGCCGAAGTCTGAAGCTGTGGATTCCTGCTCTGCCCCAAGAGGCTTATACCTGTTCTTTCTGCCTCATCTGCCCTTGCGAGTGTCCTGTGTCCTGTGTCCCTCTGCACTGGGTGGCACCTTGCAGACCAGACAGTGAGAGTTTGTTAGTTTATGTAGAATTTGCAGGGCAGTACCAGTAGCGGAGCTGTTTGTTCAGCCTTTCTTGGTCTTTCTTCTTCCTACCTAAAGGACTTTAACACAAGCACCCTTTCCAACCAAAGAGAAGCAAGAGTTATAGCCCAGGCTGTGCCACCGACACTTACATTTGAGTGCTTAGAACTGCCATCCTGTGGGTCAGGCTTCTCCTTGCCTCAAATAAAAACTGCTTTTGTGAAGAAAAAAAAAAGGAAGGCTTATTTATAAAAAGAAAATGATATTATAATAGTGATTATGAATAAGGTATAATGATTATGAAATAACCATACAGATTTACCTTTAAAAACTCCCTAAACACAATATTCAAAAAGTCTAAATACATGCAAAACAGATTTATCTTGGGCATATTGTGACATAACTAAATTTAAAAGCCAGAGGATGACAAAGTTCAGATTATGTTTATCCGCTAAATAGAAAATGAAACTAAGTAAAATTTGGGGATGAATTACAAAGTCAATGATAAGCTTGTGAAACTAGATGCTAAGTATCAGTGTCCACTGCACTCCACACAGTATCAAGGCATACAGAACAATTTCAAAAATAATATTAGCAGCCTTCCTCTCTTGATTACTGAAAACTCGCTCCCTAGAAACACAGTTCATCCACATTTTAAATTCCATTTGAGAAGAATGGGTAACTTCAAAGAATTGTTAGGTCTTGTCTTAGCATGCCTCATAATTCAGTAAGAATATTAGTGCATGGTGACAGCAGCTTCAGGGGTCTCAGTAGACAAGACTCTGAAAAGGGGATCCCAAAAGAAGCCTTCTGTGGCCTTTTTGCCATCTCTCACTAGCCATCTGACAATAGCTGATGCATAAGAAAGATGCTAATGCTGTAGGTACCTACCCCAGAGCTATGTGAACAGGCCTCTGTGCAGAGCCACCTGTACAATGTTTTTCTGAAATAAGAATGTCACAAATATGACACCCATATGAACAAAGCCAGTTCCCACTAAAACACAGCTCTCTGGAAAGCTTATTACATACAGCACCATCCCCATGCTATCAAAAGAATTAGAAGTTAGTCTAGTGAGATCCAAATAGAAACTTAAGAGCTTGGCTCTGCTCTCATGACTTGCCTCTCATCTACTAAAGTACTTACTTATGTCCATGCATATCTTTCAAGATCACCTGTCTGGGGATGTCATGGCCCACAGTATTCTGAGACCTCATACATCTATCACTCATCAAGAAAATCACAATAGACGTGCCTACAAAATTAGGGAGAGAGGTTAATATCTAATTTCTGGTGGAGGCCATGATAGAGGCACTTTCTCAATTGAGATTCTCTCTTCTGAGATGACCATAACTTGTGACAAGTTGAAAACAAAAACAAAATACTAACCAGAAAATGCATTACAGATAATTAACAATGTGCATCAGGAATGCTTCTTAATGGATATAAGCTCACTGAGGCTCAATAAAGTAACACTAGCAAGTGTGAAAATATGTGCATCACCAGCTACTGCCCTCTGGAATGACAGCACGTGTAGTCTTCAGGCTGAGTGGCTATGACCTGTGTTAACAAAGTTCTTAGAAGCTGTGGAGGATGACAGTCAGAAGAGGGTATCACAGTACATCTAGACAGCTACCTCCAGCTCGAAGTATTTCCACAGAAATATTCCGCAGAAAGAGTATGTTTTGTTGTTGCTGATGTGATGAGGAAGAAAAGGGAAAGAAAGTGAAGAAACCTATGTGGGATATTCTGCCCAAAATGCACAAAAACCAAGTTGAAATAGAAAAACCTTTCAGCCAACAATAAATACCAAGATCAAAATATCAAGAATCTTTCAAACAGCGGAGTGGAAAATCCCAAAACAGGAGAAGAACCTTCTCATGATTCACCTTCATTGTCAACTTGATAGAATTTAGAATCACCATAAAAACATACCCCCATGTATATCTATGATGTGTGTTTCCAGAGAGCTTTAAGAGATGAGGAAATATCCACCCTGAGTGTGTGTGTGTGTGTGTGTGTGTGTGTGTGTGTGTGTTGGTGGGGGAGGACCAGGGTGGTGTAGAGTGAGAGTGAGAATCTTACTTTGCTACCCTATAAACGACCACTAAACGAAATCTACTACATGAGTCTTAAGAGGAACTCCATGTCATTGGTTAAATGTTAACTCCTGGAAAATACTAATTCTAATATTACAAAAGGTTGTACTTGTGTGTTAATAAGCCTTATTTTACTTGAATCACTAGACAGAATCACCCATCCTTGACATACTTCTTCTAACCAAATTATAAGACAGTCATACAAAGGTAGCTTAAAATCTCACCAGACAAAAATCATTGAAGCAATAAGTATCTTCTGGAGCATAACCAACACAAAAGTTTCAACTTTTCCATAAAGTAGTTCAGTTTTTATAACTCACTGTTTTACAAAATAATACCTTCATTAGCTCTAGATTTAAATCAATAAAAAGCCATTCTTCAATAGCAACGTGGAACCCATGTATCCAGGAAGGATTACTATGTCACCTATATATAAATAATTCAGATTTTTAGCACCCTGGTGACAATCAAACACAAGTAATTAGTGATGGTTAATTCTGTCTAAAAGTCAAATTTTTGAATGTAGAATAAAACATCTGCTAAGTGATTTTCCATCTCTGCTGGAAAAAAACATGCCCAGAATACATAGCTTGAAGTTGTAAAACTGAATGCTAATGTATATTTTCCCTGATGAACGAAAGTGAAATGTAAGAGGATTGCTACTGTGCCATTAATCACTGCTAAATATAACTGTATTGCATAATCCCAAGATTACAAGGATGCACTCTTACCAGTGTTTCCAGTTATGAAAATGTCACTGTCTCCAAAGAATCACTAAGTGTCTAATCTTTTAAGCTAGAAACTTGTTAAAAATCTAGAATGATAAAATATTTCTTCCTACCCAAGAAATAACTTCTACGTAAATCTTTGTACTGAGTGTTTCATAGTACTCTGAAACTACTTAAGGTTGTTCTCTTAACCTAATCAATGAACAAAATATCTAGAGCGATTTATAAACTTTCATTCTAGTCAATCACTCATTAATGTAAAACACTGGTGTTTTTGTTAAAGGTTAGCCATTTTGCTAAACAGTAAAGTCAGTTGTTAAAGAATAACAAAATCAGGTGTTCTAACGAAGAATAAACGAAAGCTCATTATAATATTCTGAATTATTATGTTCCCCCCCCCATTTTGTGGCTGTCATATTACTGATCTTTAATTTAGGGGCCAAAGAGGAAGCAGAGAGGCAGCTAATCATCCTACAATGCACAAAGCCACTTCTATAACACAGAATTATATTAGGTAGAATGTCAGAGTTGAGAACGACTATGCCACAGAATTCAAAGACTGAAAAAGCTAAGGTCTAGAGCCCGCTTGTAAATGTAAAAGTACTGTTTTAGATACTTAAAACTCAACCCAATATAAGTACGTAGGATTTTGCTTTCCGGCATTAGGATGCAAGGTATACCTGTGACCCACCCAGTGCTTAAAAATACCCAAACAGTAAAACCTCTGACATAAATACAGTTCCCATGGCTATACAGACAAAACTTGAGTGAGAAGTGAGTGCCTCACAGAAACTTGTAGGTATTTGAAGAGATGGAGAAGGACAGAAACACTGCAGAGAAGCAATGAGACTAAATGATAGAAAAAGGGGAGGAACAACACACATATATATTTAATGCCCCAATGGCTCGCATACCCACAGTCCATCAGGATAAGGTAATGCTAGACATTCTCTAATGCTACCACCATCTCAGTGACTTAAACAGACCTGTATCATCTCTCATGGATTATTACAATAGCTTTCACTGTAATTTCTTTTTTGTGAAACATTCATCCTCTTAAGGTACATAGCATGTGAGTGAGAGGTCACCTTCCTAATATCTAAATAGGATTTATTAATCTGTGTTGGAAGGGGCTAGGGCAGAAATCAAGGCCCCACCACCACTACTAAACTCAAGTCAAACTCAAGAGAGGATTAAAATAATATAATATGTACCTAAAGGGACAGTCATGAAAAAAGACAAATTCAAGGAGCTCAGTTCAGTTAGGTAGTGAATACAGAAAACCTTGAATTTAAAAGAAAGGCAGAGGAGGTTTGGAAAACCTCACTGTGTAGTGGGAGTCGAAGTCTACATACAAATTCATTATTCATGCAGAATTAATAGTCTCTTTTCAAAAGATTAACTGTGGCATGAGTAAAGTCAAAAAGTATAAGAACAGCGAATGTGTGTGTTCAATCTCCAGGAATTAGGGGAGACTTGAATAAAAGGAAACAAAGTAAAGAGTTCTCTCAGGTAATCAAATTATCCTGTACTTTGTAGTGGTATTGACAAGAATCTGTGCAGTTTGCTGAAAAGATAGGAAGAAATCCCTGCCCTAGCTTAAGCTGTGCCAGTCACCAGCAGAAAGGACCAAGACCCTGACACTGGCCATCTTGTAGCTCTTCGTTCACAGAGGGCTAAGTAGCAACTACTTAGAAGAGTATAAGGACAACAAACCTTGAAAACAGAATAGCCTGAGGCCAGCTCAGAGCCCTTTCACACTTCAAGTCCTCAGTCTGGATGTCAGAGAGTAACAGACTGAATCTTGAACATGTTTTGAGGCCAACTACTAGCCACCCAAAAACACCTCAGAGGCCTTCCATATGGAGGCCCCAAGAAGCAATCACCCTCATTGCCTTTAGCCTGACAGTTCCAAGCCAGCCACAGGGATCTCATGAGCCCTTTCCTCCCAAAGTACAAGCTCTTTCTCTTTGACCTTCCAAGGAAAGAAAAGTTTAGATTATAGGGGTGGTTTCAATTAAAAATGGCCCCCAAAGGCTCATGGGGTGTAGCATTATTGGGAATTCTGGTAGGATTAGGTGTAGCCTTGTTAAAGGAAGTATGTTACTGGGACTGGGTCTTAAGTTTTCAAATGTTTAAGCCAAGCCCAGTGTCACTCTCTCTGCCTGCCCCCAGGGGATCAGGATGTGGAATGTGGAACTCCCAACTACTTTTCCAGCACCTTGTCTGCCGGCTTGACTCCATGCTTCCCTCCATGAATGGGCTAAACATATGAAACTGAAAGCAAACCAAAATCCCAAAATTAAATGCCTTCTTTCATAAAAACTACTGTGGTCATGGTGTCCCATTACAGCAATAGAACACTGACTAAAATAATTGGACAGTCCTAGATGCAGAATCTAGTTTTTAACATATACCTCTAACTTTATACTTTTAATGGAGCATCCAATAACAAACAAAAACAAATCATGATTATACCAGAAAAATGGGAATTGTACCTTAAGCTTTATGATGAAAACTATAATATAGGCGTGATTTAGGTTTCTCGGAGATCAGTAGATTATTGATAACAAAAATAAAGAAGCCTATTTTGGAATAGGCAGACAAAAGATAATAGAAAAGCAACTATAGAAAGTAAGTCATAGATATCAGGTATAAAGACTGTTCATTGTTTTAACTCCAACTGACACACTATGATATAATTCTCACAATTGCTACCATGTTAGTATGGACACCACAAATTAAAGTGAGCAATCCCTGACAAGATGCCCCTACTTCAGACAACAGTCCCAGGTGAGGTGCTTACCAACAAGCCACAAGTCCAGAATGTTCCTAGTACCACCAAAGACCAGCCTCAGCTTGGAGAAGGGGTCCTAAAAAAGGGGTGTTTGAGAGTGGCAAAAGAAATGACTTGAAGTCAATCATGGATACAAGTTCTTTGTTCTTCTTGAGACAGTTCACTAGAGATCTCTGAACAGTTCAGTTTTTGCAGATCTAAGCCCATTCTTTTATTTTCATATTAATTCAGCCACCCTCCCCAGGTTATCTTTTGATTATACCATGAATCAGCATTTTATTAGCACCTTATTTCTTAGTAAAGACAGAAGAGAGAGAGAGAGAGAGAGAGAGAGAGAGAGAGAGAGAGAGAGAGAGAGAGAGCGCAAATGAATTCAGAGATCAGCCTGTCTTTGTGGGCACACACAACAGCTATCTGGGTGGGATATGGCTCTGAGATCACCATTACTGCCACGACTGGGCCTAACCTAGTTCTGTTCTAGGCTGATCATAAACTCAGGAATCTGCTTACCTTTGTAAGCCCAAACAATAAATTTAGCTGAGTGGGAATCTTACTTTGCTCTGTAATCATCACTCCCTGAATCTCTTTATCTCCTTCCTTAATACCTTTCTGACAGCTGGCTCACAGTGCACCTGCCTCTGTTCTTTTAGGTCCTCAAAGCTCCTCACATAGTTCACATTGCATACCATTATTTTGTGTAGTTGAGAAATCCTGTTTATATATTTTTGAACTCATGTTTTCAGAATTCTTTCCTACAGCCTCAAGTGCTGTCCTGAAGGTCTCAGTACTTAATACTCTTGCCTCCTAGACTCATACTGTTTCTCATTATCATGGATTCATTAACCTTAACAGATAGTATTCCCCCAAAGAGGAATATGAAAAGATATACATTATTATACAAACAAGGCTTATGCTCTGCTAGTTCTGCTCCAGGGGTAGTAGCTGTGTCATGCTGTCCATTCTACAGAGCAGGGCTTGGCACAGTACCTTTATCTGGGTCTGAAGAATCAACACCCCATTTCAATTACAATACCAGGTTGATCACTGACCAGCTCCCAAATGAAGAGCTGTATTGAATATGATCTGGAAGAATCTTGAATACAAAGTTTCCATGAATTCAGAGCACACCACTGTCAGTACCTCAGTGTTTTCACAATAATCAGGCATCTTTTATGAGATTCAGGATCCAAAGTTTCCTGACATATGAATGACTCATTAAATTAATTCCCTGTGATTCAATTTAATCCGTGCCACCCTTCTCCTCTGTGATGGTGCACCAGCCCAAAGCATTAATGCTTTAATTGCATCAGGGGCCTTACAGTAACTGGTTCCCATACTAATTTACAAAATCTCATAAGCATCAGCTCAGGTGTGATCTCAGGATTAGAAATGTCAACAACAACAACAGAAACCTTATTAGTTAAAAATTCTAAGTATATAGAGTCTACCAAGTACTTGTAACAAAGGCCAGTAAATCCTTCATTATACAACATATAGAAAATACATTTAGTTTCTAAATCAGGAAACTCCAAGATATTAGGGGAAAAAATGATTCTAGAAGAAACCATATTGCTCTGCCTTGAATAATCAGCTGGGATATGGAAGTAGAGACAGCAAATATGATCTATTTCTATAAGAAGAATAGATTTCTATAAGTTAATTAGGAAAAAAGTAATATAGGTAATTATATAGCAAACTTTAAATTATAAATTATAAAAATATAAGTAAGCAAAGATACATCAAACTTTTCACCTCAGGGAAAGAAGAAACACAAGTGCTTTCAACATGTCTTCTTCTGGCACAGTCTTTTGGAAACTGTTTGGCAAATACTTCTTCCTTTACAATTCATGTCATGATTTCAGTTCTTTAACTATGCAGTAGCTAAGCACTGCCAGTTCTACTAGTGTGCAGTAGCCTAGCTGTCCCTGTACAAACAAGTCCCAAGAACCTTTGAGACATCTCTAACTAGTCCAATATACTTTTACGCTCTAACACTTCCTTTGTAAGAAATCCTTGTTATTCATTATAACACAAGTGTAGAAGTATGTGAATGTTTCATGCTTAGAAGATACGGGTCTTTCTATTTTTTTAAAAGGGCAGTGAGTAAGAACTTTTTTAACTAATGCAATTTAAAAACAAGACTAATAAATGCAAGTCTGACACATGACAAAATTTCTGGGAACTACCAAAGGACAAAAGAAAATGAAATTATAAAAATGCTTTGGATTAACAAGGATATTTAACTTAAACAACAAAGAGTGATAACTCACATCTTGAGCCTGTGCCACTTGGTTAGGACAAGTTTCTGAGAAAGGTTATGAAGGATAGAACACCCAAGTCAAGGAAGACAACAAGCAAGATAGCCTTGGCATTCATCATATGCATCAGGGCCAGCTGCCCCTGAAAAGCCCTATAGCTTGGCATATGTGAAAGAATATTTGATTTAATGCTACTCAGCATCTACAAAACCACAAGCCAAGAATTAATGCAATGCTGATCAAAGTTGCTAACGTGCTTGGAATTGCTGGCAGAAACAACATAAATCCCTGTTCCAAATACCCACCCTACCCCATGTCCACAGGATTCTCTCTGGCAAAGTCCTGCCAAATGAGTGGGACTCATTCATTGACATCTGTTACAGCTCAGACTATAAGGCAAAGAAGGAAACAGATCATGAACAAAAGTTAACAGAAAGTAAAAGTTGGAAAGCTACCAGGAAGTACAATTAGCAGCAATGTATAAATCGTTTAAATATTAAAGGACAAAATGTAAAATTAAAAACAGAAAGAAGACAAATCACATTTAAAAAGGAACTAGAAAGAACTCCAGAGAACTGAAAAATATTAAATGAATTCCTAACCAGGAGATTAGATACAACTAAAAAGTAAATGAAATAGAAAACATATTACCTAGAAAACATAAAAACATAAAAGAGAAGCTAGACATGAAGATGGGATAAAAGGATCTAGCATTCATACATATACATATATATGTGGAGAAGAAAAGTACGTGCAGATAGAAAATTTGGCAGAGAATAACCAGACAATGGTTCAGAATTTCCTAGAATACAATATGAAATCCAGTTTCATAAATAATAACAAATGCAATATAAGGAAGGAAAGAAGCTCCTATCCAGACACATCCTACACACTGAACAACTATGAGAAAAATAGATATGAGCATCTTTCAAGAAAACAACAACACTGCACTTGCCACATTTTTGTTAATGATGTGTGCACATATGTGTGTGTCTGTGTAGACTTGTAGACATGAGTACATGCACCTGCAGAAGCCAGGAGAGGAGATTAAATCCTCGGAAGCCTGGGTTACAGGTGTTGTGAGCCATAAGAGAGGAATGCTAGAATATAAACTTTAGTCCTCTGCAAGTGTCATATAATACTTGCTCTTAACCATCTCTACATTTCCATGGGAAAACAATTTTAAAAGTCTAATTTTATTTTTGCAGACTTATCCAAAGCAGAGAAAACATAAAAAAGTGACATAATCTATTCTTAAATGTAATAAAAAGCATTCACTTAATATTTGATACCCAAATTGCCATTAACAGTAAGAGATAGTCCTGCAAGAATTTAGCCACTGGGCTTATAGGAGCCATCTTGCCTACGTGTGTAATTTGAGAATACAACTACACAAAGACAAACTGGGATCTGGTGACACTTCCAAGCTTTTGTATGCAGCCAACTTATTCTTAGTTACTTGAAGAAGCCCAACTCTGGATAGCTTTTAAACTAAAATGAAGTGTATACAGTAGCTCTAGATGAGTGGTCGACACAATAGCTAGTGCTCACATCCTAGGACAACATGTCTCAGATCATTCTTCACATTCTGTGGACAAGTTACCACCCTTTGAAGAAATCCATCTACTCTTATCTAAACTGTATTTGCTTCTTCATGATTGCAAGCTAAGTTGGCAAACATATCATTTGCATATAACTGGGGCTACCAGGACAATATTATAACCACCCCCAGCCGCTTGTGCATCAGTGGAAAAACCTGTTTCTTGACGACCCTCTCACATTATCTGAATGTAGCCTTTGAGCTCTTTATCATCTTAAAGCTTGCAAATAATTAAAGCAATGCTCAAACATGCCAGTATGTTCTGTCTAGTGTGGTCTGAGTGAGTCCCTCATGGAAATCTCAGCTTTGTCTGTCTTTTAATTCATCTAAGAACTGACT
Organism: Micromys minutus; assembly: GCF_963924665.1. Classification (NCBI taxonomy): domain Eukaryota; kingdom Metazoa; phylum Chordata; class Mammalia; order Rodentia; family Muridae; genus Micromys; species Micromys minutus. The sequence goes on along the minus strand of NC_137969.1, from coordinate 182,248,090 downwards.
TTTATTGCATAGAAGTTTGTCTTTCTCTGGATTTAAATTTGAACCAGTTGTAACATCTAGTTAATCATTAATAAATAAAAGAAAATCTTTAATACACATATGAAACTCATGATTTTTCCATTCATGAAAAGCATCCTTTCCCATCCACAAAACTAAGGCAATGTCTCCAAAAGAAACCATATTTCTTATGTCTTTTCTAAAAATGAATGTCATAAAGTTTTGGTTCTGAATCATGCTTTTAAATGTAATTATAAAGGCCCAGATTTCATTAAAAGTACAAGTTGTTGATTTAAAAAATATATATATATATGGAATTAAATTTTAAAAATAGTGTGAGTCACAGTTTAGAAAATGACAGTTTAATAAGAATTGCCACAAATGTTTGTCCAAAAAAAAAAAAAAAAAAAACCTCTCACCTCAATAGGAACAGAAGACAGTTTATTCTGGAGCCAAATTTGACTAATCATAGCCTGGGAACACAAATTTAGGTTACTTAAAATTTCATGTTCCAACATGGAAGTAGTTTCATAAAGTTTTTATAGTAACAAAGCAGAGAAAGTCATAAATCAAGACACTTTTCAATGTTCTAGAGGAAATATCAGAGGAAATGACAGCAAGATGGGAAAAGCTCTACTATCAGCCATAGTTACTATCTGATGGCAATCTTAGTTTTCGGGGCGGTGGAAGTTGGTGTTCTGCTAAATTAATAGATGCCGAAGGCTTTTTGTTATGAGTCACAGGATATTACTTCCAGCACAGAGGTGAACAAGGAATGGCTACTCCCAGGGGCTAAAGCTAGCTAGAGGTAATGTCAGGATAAGTCTCTCAGCCTCCAAAATTCCAACCTCTCCATTCCACCTCAGTGCTCATCAGTCTATCCATGTTAACAGACAGAATTCTTCAAGAATTCTTCCTCACATACTTTAAAAGTACCTGCCATACATTTTGATATGCTTTATCAATTGCATAAACAATGACATCCTGAGCATATTAATTAGAACAAGAAAAAAATAATCTGTGACTTAAGATACTACCAAGGGGACTCCCAATACAAAAGCAGTATTTTTCTGAGTTCTATTAAACTATACTATATGTTGTGTAGTCATTTCCACAGAGACAAACCTACAGCCTGGAGGGTAATGCATTAAACTCAGGGAGTAAACAACTTAGAGGTTTCAGGAAGTCTCTGAAACTGACCAGAGACTCTAGGCTTCTCCCCATTATACTGGTTATATAAACAGTAAGGAGTAGGGCAGCAACTGAAAAAGACAAAACTAGTAGACTCTCAGACAAGTAGAGCTGCCTAGAAAAGGCAAGTCGGCCAAGATGCTTAGAAGAAACTACCAGGAAAGAGACCAGCTGAACTGCCTGGAAGAAACAGATCAAATAAGCTACCTGGAGAAAGATCCTCTCTAACCTCCTGAGCTTCAGTGTTAACTTAGCTAACTTAGCATTTATTTAGCAACCTGTTGAGTTATTTGATATTTCCAGCTATCCTGAGCTGTACCCATACAAGAGTAGGCTTTGAGTGTTGTAGTCTAGTCACCCACATTCTTGTAAATAACACCAAGGAAAATCCTTGGCTCCACAAGTTGGGCTTTGGTGGTATCTTACTTAGGGTTGTATTGCTGTGAACAGACAAGACATTTCACTGGAGCTGGCTTACAGTTTCAGAGGTTTAGTCCACTATCATTATGGCGAGAAGCATGGCATGAGCTTAGAAGATCTCAAAGCCTGCCCCCCACAGTAACACACTTCCTCCAACAGGGTCACACCTCCTGTAGTACCATTCTCCATGGCTCAAGCACTCAACCACATGTAACTATGGGGCCTAAACCTATTCAAACTACCATAGGTAGTGTCCTTGCTTTAGTCGGTCACTGGTTCCCTATTTGGGATGAACAGACATTTGTTCATGTCTTCCTTGGAATAGTGCCACACAACATTTTTCCCGTCTCAAATTTCGACTTCAAACCAGTTTGATGTCTGCGCCTATATTTACAGAAGTTTACCTGATGAACAAAAAAAAGGAAACATGTTGTACAGATAGCAATAGGCATTTGCCCAGCCTGTGTTTACCCAAGTGACACGGAACAGAAGACAGTCTGGTCCACTTCCAGTGACTAGTGAAAGTGATGCACAAGTCATGCGTGGCTATCCATCCTAGAAAGTAAGCCATTGCCAACAGAATCGAGGTACAAAACAAGTTCCATGGGCCAGATTTGTGTTAACTGGGCCCATCCTGCACTTCTGCCAGATGTCTATGCAAAAATACAACAGCTTATGAATTTCACTCATCAAATTTCTGTTTATATATATTTTTAATTATGAAAATTTTTAAATAAATAAAAACATCACACCCAAATTAACCAGACCCAAAGTCTATATAACTTAATGAAAATACATATAGTTAGAATTGGCACTGAAATGGAAATTGTGAAACTATACATTAAATTTTATAGCTTCAGTACTAAATATAGTTAATATGCTTAACCACCACCAAAACCAAAAAAAAAAAAAAAAAAAAATTGAGAACAGAATTAGAACTAGAAAAATGGTTAGCTTTATATCCTTTTTATAACTTATGTTTATCATCGTCAATCTCAGGGAGAAATAAACTAGGTATTCTCTCATATGTAGAATGTGGCCAGTAGTATATGCATGTATGTAAACAAGTGTACGTGCTGGTACAGCTGGCATGAAGAGAAAAAGAAGAGCTAACTATGAGGGAATAAGGAAGGACTGAAGACATGATAGGTATATATTCTAGTTTTATCATTAGTCTATTCTTCTCTCATAGCTCATATCACAAAATGATAAATGATACAATAATAGAAGTCCACATCTCACAGTCTGCAATGCTATTACAGCCCTAAGGTAATGTCTTCATGTAGTTGTTCCCACTTAGAGACGGTTGAACATATTTTTACCAAAATTCAGCAAAGTAACCACACTATGTTTGCCCTTCACCCTCTATCAGTGTCAAACACTCACCCCATGCTCCTTGGCTGCTAGGACAACTCTCAGGAGGATATCTTCCTCAACGAAAGGTCTCACTGCATCGTGGATAATCACAACTTTTGGCTTAGTGAGTTTACAGTCTGGGTGGTCTTCGGCCAGGGCTTTCAGTCCATTGAAAATTGATCTGTGGCGTGTGGCTCCGGCCTCAGCTAGTGAGATGCGCTTATGCCCATACCTCTCGATGATTCTTTTCATTGCCTCCATGTTCTCTCCTGTCACAGTCACTACAATGTCCTTTATCCAGCATACTCTACAAAGAAAGCATGTGTGCATTTAATATAAATGAACTCTCAGGCACATAAAAGAAAACACTTTCTGGTATAAATATCAATTGGTCTGCATTAGGAGATTAATCCTGAAAGCTCAGTTACTATGCTTTTTTTTTATGTAAAGTCTAAGAGTCAGTAAAAATTCCACACTGTCAATAAAGGTGATTTCTCACACTGTAGGTATCTTACACAAAATGGTACCTAAAGTACACTGCCATTCCATATGTTAGATGCATGAGATTTTCTCACTTTAATTAAATTTAAACAACTCGTATTCTGGAAGTTGTCTGAGAACCCTTACAAAAGATTATGCTTAAATTTATATTTCTCCTATTATTTTATCTGCAGTAAGGTGAGAACAACATAGAACATTATTGAGTTCTACAAGCTGACTATCTCAAGACATTGAATGAGTTGCAACCAACCACATAAATATTAAAACCAGGTATCTGATCATACAGACATTCACCAGACGAATCACAGTCCATACTGGCTCTGGAATCAAACAAATCTAACAGGCTTATAGATACAGTACTGGCTAGCAAGTGACACTAGGGACATGTACCTTCCCATGGGCCAAAACCAGAACAAATGCCTCTGACCCAGAGTATCAGTCAATTCAGAGTAAAAGTCACTTAAAATTTCTAATATTTCATATGCCAACTACAAAATTCAATTTAAAATAAAAATAAATAAATAAAGTTATGAGCTTATGAACCCCTATAAAATCACACTAGAATAATTAAGTCCTGAAAGTAAAATTTCAGAATCAGAGATAAGAAGAACTGCACCTAACATGCAGTAAGGACATCTTATTTTGTGTCCTATAGGATAGACACACACACACACCTCTGAGCTGTCTCTTACGAGGGTAGTGTGTTTCAGAAAACACTTACATGTAATTTATAGAATACACTTTTTTAAATTTATACAATAGATTCCTATAATTCCTTTATTATCTTTCGTAATATAGACTATATACCTTTCTATATTTCTATTTTATTCAAAATAGAACATAAGATTAAAAAATGCCAGTTTTTCATTGACAAAACAGCATTTCTTTTTGTTTTGGTTATTTTTTCTTGTTTTTAGGCATTTGTTTGTTTGTTTGTTTAGATTCATCCTCTGGAGTATAGGCTTTATACATAAATCTGCCTTATATATTGCCTTATACAAAACTTTTATCAGGTTTTCAATAAGTGTTTATTGAATAACTAAACTGCCCATAGTACAACATCTTACACTCGTGTGCTGGTTTTCTTGTTTTTAACCTTCTATCCTAAGGCTCCCTAGAGGTAATTAATTACTTTTATATTTTCTCAGACATTTCAGGAAGGCATCAATGATGAAAACAGTGGAAAATAGTACAAAATGCCCATGAGCAATCCGTAGGCTTTCCAAGTGATAACATCTACAGAATGAGATTCCTTGTAAATTTTTCATTGGTTTGCTTAGCCCATCCTCCAGTGTCATCCTTGACAATTCTAGGACTTACCCCACCTTGGCAGTGTGGCAAACTACCACTCTGCAGTGCCTCCCGTCAGTGTGTAGCTCGGAAAGGTTCTGGCTCAACACCTCGTTCTTATAATCTCTCATGTCTGATACTTCATGAATGGGGTCTTAACCATCACATCTTTCCCCAGTATAATTTATTCTTGCTACTTCTAGATGATTGCTCTCAAGTTCAAACCCTAAGGCCATACATACTACAGGTTCTGGTCCAGACCTGTGTAGAACTTGCTGTCTCCTCCCAGCCCCATAAACACAGACCTTCCCTCTGCCGTGACCCTCTTCTTTCATGCCTACCTGTACCCTGATAAGAAAGTAATGTGGGTCTGAGATGCCCCCACAGGCTCTTGCATTTAAAGATTTGATCCCCAGCTGGGAATGCCACTTTAAGATATCATGGAACCTTTAGAGGCAAGAGGCATGGCTAGCATCCATGAGTCACAGGGTTTTTGAAAGTTAAAGTCAGGCCAGCTTCCAGCCTATGCACTCTGTTTCCTGTTAGCTATGCTGACCCACTTCAACAGCCCTCCCCACATATAACAGGTTGCATGCCCTGGAAAGTCAAGCTTCTGCTCACTTAAATTGATCCTCTCACACTGTTGAGAAAACCAATATAGAAGGAACACATTGTCTTAACTAGCTTGACTCTGTGGTGCTCTCTTGTTTCTCAATACTGCTCTTCCTTCTCTCCCTGGCCTACCAACACATCTCCAAGCCTTCCTTGATCCTCAGGTCAAGACACAGCCCAATCAAGGAACCTTCTTTGACCATAAAGTTGGGCGCAACCTCCTTTCCTTCCACTCCCAAAAGACTTGTCTCCCTAAGATTATTACATGTCATGTTGCAGTCTGTAATTTCTCTCATTAGGCTCCTGGCTCTCAGGAAGACAATATCCCAGAGCATGGCACATATGCCACTTTCAGTAATATTAGTTACAGAAACAGAGAAAAAATTGTAATCTTTGCTAGTATCTATGGGCTGTATTGAGGATTTTGCATACAATATCTCTACACCCAGCTCTTTGGGATACATAGCTATGGTCTCAATGTTATACTTGAAGACACAGAGATAATGAGTCTGCCCATGATCACACCAGAAGAAAACGAAAGGACCGGAATAAACCCAATCTACCTGTGAGCTCACACTGTTAACCTGTATAAATGTAACCACACTGCCTCAGAGGAAAAGTCTAACATCAAGGAGAGAACATATCACATTCTGATCTAACACTTCACTTCTGAGACTGTGACCAGGGTTGAAACATGTGGCATAGTTGCTCTTACAGTAAAACAGTCAATTTCCTATAAGTTCCAAGAACTCCAACAAAAGGAAACTTTTTTCATTTATTTACCAATGTTGACCAAACATCTAGCAAGGCAGGAGAAACCACAGTGAACAAAGGAGGGCATTTCTCATATCGCACACCATGTGCTAACTGGACAGAAACAGTGTCTGCATAATTAGGTGAAAACGCTTTTAAGACATTATTAAGCTGGGCAGGGTGGCACATGCCTTTAGTCCCAGTGCTTGGGAGGCAGAGGCAGGGTAAGCTATATAAGTGTAAGGCCAACTTAGTCTACCAAGCAAGTTCCAAGATAGCCAGAGCTACACAGAGAACCCTGTTTTGAAAAATGAAGAAGAGGAGGAAGAAGGAAGAAGGAAGGAATAGAGAAAAGGGAAAGAAAGGAAGAAAAGAAGGAAGGAATTATTAAAAGCCATAAAATGTGTTGATTATTTAATGTGATCTCATGATATTTTCTTTTTATTATAGAAGAACCATAATAAATATTCAGCTATATCAGTGGCAAAATTTCTACATAAAGCAAAAGATTAAGTTGACTTCTAAGCTGATTGCCCTTGTTAGATTCCATTTTATGTTCTTCCAGAGAATTCAGTTGAGATAAGTTTTAAAAATTTAGTGAAAAATTACAGTCAACTAACATACAAAAGAAGTAGAAAAATGAAAGGCAGAACATAAGAATTCAAATATCTGTTCAATGGTTCCTTCTGTTCCCAATGAATTAAATTAGATGTAAATGAGCACAACCAGCTAGAGCTGTAGCTTCAGACTGTTCCCAGTTGTATTAGCATTATTAAATGGCCGAGTGTTTCGCCTGCACATGTATACACATACAGTCCCCTGAGATGAGACAGACACAGATATTTGTGAACTGTCATGTGGGTGCTAGAAACTGAACCTGAATCCTCTGCAAGAGCAACAAGTGCTCTTAAACCCTGAGCCATCTTTCTAGCTCCAATGCATTAAGTTGAATTTATGATGGGTCTGGGGTTGAAGGGGAAGGAGGACATTACTGTTGGTGACATAGTGCCTAATACAGGTTGTTCTGGAATGCACTACCAAAACCAAGCTGGTATTAAACACAGAACAATTTCCTCCATCATCCTCCTGACTGACAGATTCATAGGTTTGACCCACCATGGCCCACTTTAAAAGTGCCTTAAACCACCATTTTTCAAAGTGTGTGTTACGGTGACCCTTGTGCACCACCACGCCTTCCTATTCAGTTAGATTCAGTATTGTTGACTAGGATAAATAAAAATGAGAATAAAATGTGTGGTATAAAATGGGAAAACGTTCCCTCAAAGAAGTAAAGGTTTAGAAAACACCACTTTATACCACTCAGAGGGTAGTGGGCTTACAATGCTATTTTGTGCAAACCCAGGATATACCCAGGACGTGCAAGCTTTTGTTAAGTACTGTTTGTATTCCAAAGGATTTATTCACATTCTTTTCAAGTCACAGAATTAAATTGTAATTCTGCAGAAGACTTTGAATAATGTAAAGCCATGAGACTGTAAAAGGCCTTAAGTACCTCACACAGTGCACACTGAGTAAATACTTGCTGAATAGAAGCATCGAGCCTCCCTCTGAGCTGAAAACAAGCCCACACCAAACCCCCGGCAGCCCAATTCTATCAAATCCACATGATTGTTTCCTTCCTGGCACATTCCATAGCAAAGAGAAACGTTGCCCCAAGCTTCATAACACCTACAGACATTTTGAGGAGGAAATATAATATCTCAGAAGTTATTTTCTCCTGGAATAAGGTTACAAGCACATGCTCTGCTCAGACAGTTTAATAAAGCCAGTTGGAAGCAGAACGTTTACACAAATGCTTACTTACATACCTGGAGAAAATCAAGCTAGTTCACACCTACAGAACACTCGTCTACACTGCAGAGAGGCAGCCTTAAAGCGACAGTAGCAGCTACTGCTTTCTACCATGACTGCCTTCGGGGAAACTTGACTCTGAATTTCACTGGAGCCTTGTTTACAGAATCCCACCTACTTGTGCCCATTCTGATGTTTTAGGATAAAATGTTGAGTTAGTGAGATGGCTGGGTAGGTATCTCCTTAGCCACAGCACATCATCTTACTTTGGTACTCTTCTGGGAACCTCAGAGCCAATGGTCTTTGTCTGTTTTTGAAGGCCTCAAAGAAGAAGCAAAACAAAGCTCTTAATCCTGTAACCTTCACAAAACACAACAGCTTTTCTTCTCCCCTTCACTTAAACAGGACCTTCTTAATGAATGAAATTAACCTGTCCTTCCATTCAACTGAAGGTATCCTAAGCACCTTTCTCTTTCTGAAGCATGGATCACCAGGATCAAGACTATCTCTTAAACACTTCTCCCATTTTCCCAAACTCAGTTTAACTCACACGATCAATGTGGCTCATTTAGAGAAACACTCATCATCTATCCTGCTAGCAGAATTTGCAATGGTTTAAACCAATATTACAGAAAACAGAAAGTTAAATAAACTGTAAGTCAATACATTGAAATCCATACCTCGAAGTTTAAAAAAAAAAAATTCTAAGCACAGGCCATTCTTGGTTTGCAAGCACTAAGAGAGGCAGCAGATGAATTGTAATTACAAGTTTTCATTTTTATTATACACACACATACTGATCTACAGAATCACAGCTGTTAGATCAAGACTAATCCATTCTAATAAAACTATAAATACAGAGCAGGGGGCTGGATTGCTAGTGTACCGTTATACAAGACCTATCAATTGATATCAGAGTCTCAGTTCTAATGTTTTGACAAGCATGAACCATATCAAGGAACAAGTTATCTTAAGCAGGATCTTCCATCTAAGAGAGCTCAAGAAAACTCAAGAGTTTTAGGGGCAGGTTGGTCAAAGCACACGCACTGACTGAGGAAGAAGAAACTACATCTAACTAAGCACAGCTTCCACCTGTTTGTTTGTTCTTGTGTGGTCATCTTTGAAAAGATATTCCATACTAACCTATGCTTCTAATGAACATTCTATTTTCTTAAATATCTGAAACCAGAAATCTGGTTTTATTTCTATGACTCCCTAACCACCAACCCCATTTTTGTTTTCTTTTGGTATTGTAAAAAAACAATAAGAAAACAAGCAACAATCAAAAGCCGTGCCTTAACCCCTCTGTGACCCACCTTGTTGCAGTGTTTTCCCAGCAGACTTTAGCCCCCAGTCAACATCTTAAACATTCCCAGGTACTGATAAAGCTGTTACCCAGCAGAGTAAAAGACACTGGCCCCAGTCCTGACCTAAAGTTCATTAAACTGTCGGTTCCGTTCTATAACCCCTCATGCAAAGACAGATGTAGGGAGAGCATCGCCCTGCCTCTCCTCTGCCAGGAAGAGGAGCAACAGTCTTCCATACGTCCTGCAAGTATACGTTTTGACTCATCAGTGTAGTGTCTGCTGCTTCTTTCTGTGGAGTTTCAATCAGTCCCATTGCAAAAGGGTTCGGGTCACTCCACTGTGGGAACTATGCTACTATAGCTTTAGTGGGCCCCCAGCCAATGACAGTGAGGGACAAAACAATTTCCAACTTCAAATCCAGGAAGAACCGTTCTCTAAACAGAAAAAATAAAGTGGGTTCATAGGTTAATCAGCTGAACCTGGCCTCTAAACAGAGTTTTATGCTCTAGACTGCACAATACTTTGTCACATGGTTTCCTGAAACAAAGTTTCATCATTGATAGTCATATCAGAAGCCTGAGGGACTAAAACTCCTGATCTCAGTTCCTTGTGAGACAAACAAACAAACAAATTAACAGAAAAAAAAATAACGAACACTCCCTGAGTTATAGCCTATTATAAATTATTCCAATTTCCCTAGTGGGCTGTTAAGATTTCAAACTGCTGTAATCAATTAAGCAAAAAACGGAAAGCCAATGTCCTTTTGCTGTTATTTTCCACAAATAAACCCTTTCCAGACATCCTTGTACATTAAAAGATTTAATTTTTAGTGTTCACCTATCTCAAGCTACCTTGGTACGTGCAAAAAGAAAAAAAAAACAGCAAATTAATAGAAAGCATTCTCCAAGGGAAAGGATGTTAAATGAAAACCAGTCTACAACTCCCTGCATATAACTCAAGCAGACCAAGATCCGCTACCGGTACCCGTTGCCGAAAAGATGAACTGCATTGCCAGGGTCACTGTGGTGCTAGAAGTTTGGAGGTGTGTGTTACAGAGAGGATGTCTGTATGAATCAGTCCCTGTACTATCCAGAGAAATGGAAGACACAGACAGGGGTGCTAACTGGAATCGTTCCCAGGTCTACCGGAGTTTCGGATGTAACCGCTGGTCTTGATTACTCTAATCAAAGATGATTGCAGCCCTTTACACTCCCGTTTACCAAATGCCAATAGTCGGAAAGTAAAATACTCTCACGAGAAATGACTGTGTCCCTTTGACTCTTTGAAGTGTGCTGGGGGTTGCTCTTCTGAGCCAAATGCCAAGGACAGTGGTTTCTATGGGAGCCTCCTGTAATCGTTACTTATGCTAAATATTGGCATCTATCTTGAAATGTAACCTCAAGGTTTAAGGCATCACCACAACTGTCCGTGCGACTTCAAACAAGTAATGATCCTGCAGAACTTGAGCTCCTTTACAATCTTCCCCTCCAGTCTCACCTCACACCCATCACATCACAACACAAGGAACACATCCTTTCTACTCCTCCTCTCATTTTTTTCCCTAGGAATTAACTTCAGTCTCTGTTCTGGGGTGGCTTGGCCTCAACCTCACCATCCAGTCCCTTCCCAGTACTGAAGGGCTGGAATTAACCCTGCCCTCCTCTCTATAACCAGGTTAGCCTGGCCTGACTCCCATAGGCAAGGTTGTCTGCCCAGGAAGCAGGAGGTGCGGCTACGGCTCTCCTGCGCACGCATGCGCAGTGGCAGTGTACCAAAGCAGTCCTAAAGCAGCGAGGGCCCCGCGCTGAAACCGAAAGTCCCTTGTCCCCATGCACTGCTTAGGCAGGGCCCCAGGCCTGAGCGCCACGCTGTCTGTTGGGTTGGTCCGGGACTCTGGGAAGCCGATGGCCGGCGCCAGTTACCTCTCCATGGCCTGCAGAGTGTAGCTGATGAGCGGCCTCTCCAGAACCCGGCAGAACTGCTTCGGGGTGCGGACGCCCATCCTTTCTCCGCAACCCCCAGCCGGCAGCACAGCGGCCACAGTTCCAACGCGGCTCCCGGGCTCCGCCCCGGCGGCGGACCGCGGGGACGCCGGCAAAGCTAAACCCGCGCCCGCCGGGCCGCTCACGCAATGCCGAGGCTGAGCGGCCCTGCTGCACGGCCCGGGCTCCATAGCGAGCAGAGCGCAGAAGCCCAAGGTGCAGAAGGGAACCAAGAGCGAGACGCTAGCACCGGCCCTAGGACGAGGTCACCGATCGGACCGAGCGAGGAACGGCGCCGAGCGGACCCGGGGAAGGTGGCCTCGGGTGCTGATCTCAGAGAGAGCCAACAAGCCTGTCTTCCCAGCCCGGGCCCAGCAACCCCAAGGCAGCGCTCTTCCTGCTCTTCCCTCTATCCCTAAGGGCAGGCCAAGCTGAGGCTGCGGTGGCGGTCCTTACACATAAGACGGTCACACACAGGCAGCTATGCACTACACAGTCACAGGCCCCATTCTAGATAAGTGGGAAATATTTATATTCAAGGTACAGTTCAAGACCCAGATGTATGCACCTCGGTCATAAGAATTTCCTTATTCACAGATGGCAGGCGCCCTGATTCTACCAAGATGAATGAATGGCCAGGGATAGTCTAGAATCCAGATTGCAAGGTTGATGCCCTGCCCTGTCTGCACGTTTGAACCACCAAGCAGAGCGTCCCTGAACTCAAGTATTCCACGGTCAAATTTTAAGATTTGATTATGTGCAGCCAGGACTGTGGAATGTTTTTAAAGTTCCAAAGATGATTCTATTGAGCCAGGGCGCTTTGGTTATAAGCAAAGGACAGCAGACACCCTAACTGCTGAATAACCAACACACATCTCCCGTTAACAGGAAATAAATAAATAAAAAACAAAACTCTAGTGGTCATTTTCACTGACAGAGGAACACGGGTGCTAAGTAACTTGTGTAAGACTTGACGGCAAGGCAGCCATAAATCTTTGGGTCAGAGGTGCAGCGAGCGTTGAGAAGTTTCAGGCCTGTTGTTCATCTAGCCCGTATTTAGGCTTGTCCTTCTGGGAAATGTTGACGAAATCGAAGGGGTACTCCCAGTGCCAAGCACTATTGTATTCAGGATCTGGAATGTCAAATTCATGAGAGCATGCCCTAGCTTTGCTTTTGGTTTGGGTTGTATGCCCAGCTTCAGGGACGTGACAGGGACCTAATACTTAGTGATCCAACTGCTGATTGAATAATGACAAAGGATAAGAAATTATTTGACCATGTATATTATCAATCTTCACCCATCAGTAGCTAAATTGGAGTCATAAAAAAATTTTTTTGAGGATTGAAATTACCCAGTTACAGTATTAAATCTCATTATTTTTATCCACTTTGCCAATTGAAAGCATACAAAAATAAAAAGTTCTCCTCTCTCACCCTCTTTTGTCTAATATTTTAAAGCACTTTCCTTTGTTGCTTTCATTATGACTAATGGACAGCCTCTATGCTAACTGAAGTCTGCCGAACTCTTGACCATTAGACAAAAAGGAAGCATTATAGCATGCTTATCTGTATTGAAATGCTGAATTTTTCCTTTCCAGAAGACAGAGGTGTGTGAGGGAGAGAGGGAGGAACTGAGAGACAGAGTGAATTTGGGGTGGAGGCCAGAAAGATTGATTGATTCTAGGAAAGAGATCTTTGTTAGGGAGCTGGGTATTTGATATGTTAGAGCATGTTCAAAGGAGATTCTAAGGAAGGCTCCATCTTGTCTTATGAGCCCAGAGACAGCAGAGCACTCAGCAGGCAGAAAACACCAGAGGCAGAGAACCAGGGGAACTAACCGCCAGAAAACCCATGGCTTTTGGTCTTCCCAAAGAGGTTGCTGGTTAGAACTTTTTAAATCTGTGCATAGGGGAACATTATTTATGTGTCTTGTGGTGTTACCCATTAAGTTTTATTATGGTGGGATATGTTAAGTGTAGGGTTTGTGAAATGAGAAACAAGTGGGTTATGGAGCAAGCCACCCAAAAGGATGAAACTTTTACAAGAAAAAAAAATTGCTAGTAAGAAGTCTGATATGTTCCTGGTGGGGATTTAAATTAGTATAGTTCTACAGTACTGTTTTAGTTAGAATTGTATTGTTGTGAAGAGACAGTATGACCACAGTAACTCTTATAAAGGAAAACATTTAATTAGGGCGGGCACAGTTTCAGAGGTTCCCTCCAGTACAGTCATGGTGAGAAGCATGGTGGCGTGCAGGCAGACACAGTGCTAGAAAAGGAGAGGAGAGTCCTGAAGTGAAGACTGGATCACACTGGGCATAGCTCAAGCATGAGACCTCAGAGCCCTCTCCACAGTGGCACATGTCCTCCAACAAGACTATGCCTAGTCCAATAAGATCACAGCTCCTAAAAATGTGTAATGTGCTGCTTTGCCCAACCTCAAGCTGCCAGAATAAACAACTCAGACTCAAAATATATTTACTAATACCTAGCCCATATAGCCGGGCTTGTTCTCTAACTAATAACTTAAAATAACCCATTTATACTAATTTCTATTCTGCTAAGTGACTGGTTTCCTCTGCTGAGATATCATATGTCTGTTCTCACATCTTCTCCTATGATCCTTGCTACATTGCTCTGTCCCAGAATTTTTTCTCCCTACTGTATATCCCACCTTCTATTCTACTCATTTCTATAGGCCTTAAGTTTTGTTTTGTTTATAAATTGACAGGTAAAGCATCCATAAAATACACAATATATTATCTCTATAATAGGGCCACTCCCTATAATCCAAGCATTCATACACCTGAGTGTATGGGGACCATACCTATTCAAACAACCACAAGGACTTACTATAGAACTTCCACAAAAAAATAAAATAAAATAAAATAAAAGGTGGCCTACCATATGACCAAGCTACATTTTTCCTGTGCATCCATCTGGAAATTAATTCAGGTTACAATATTGTGCATGTCCTTTTAATCAAGGCAATATTTATAATTTTATAGACAGAGAATTGGCCTAACTGTCCAGGAGAAGAATGAATAAAGAAAGTATGATACATTCATATGGAATATTTGGTCATGAAGAAGAAAATCATGTCATGTCATTTGCATAGAGTAGAAGGACCTGAGGACCATTCCAAGTATTGAGTTTTCTCTTATACATGGGGACCATTGAAGTGAACTAAGAGAAAAGAGTCCTATGGGGAGCAAAGGGAGATAAGGAATTAGAGAGGGTGGATGTGATTAAACACAATCATTCACTCGGAAATGAAAACTTCTCAGAGAAACCTGTTCGTTCCCATGATAAAAAATTATTTGCCTTATCAATTACCATAGGATTATTTTCCATAATCAAAAACTGACAAATTATATTATCTGACAGCATTGGTTAAGATTTATTCTGAGACGATACAGTAATTCTGATCTTGTCACCAAGAATGCTTAGATCTTATAAGCTATCTATGAACAAAATATAACAGATTAACAGGTGGCAAGCAAAGAAACAAGCAATAGTCTATGCATATATGATAAAAGCAATATGCATATTATACGAACATAAACAATAGACTCCATTCAAAATAATCATAGAAGAAGGCGGTGAAAAGATACCGTGACCATAGCAACTCTTATAAAGAAAAATATTTCATTGGGACTGGCTTACAGGTTCAGAGGTTTAGTTCATTATTATCATGGCAGAAAACATGGTAGCATGCAGACAGACATGATTCTGGAGAGTTGGCTGAGAATTCTACATCTACATCAGCAGTCAGCAGGAAAAGAGTACCATACTAAACAGAGCTTGATCATATGAAACCTCAAAGCCCACCCTCACAATGACACACTTCCTCCAACAAGGCTACATCCACTCCAACAAGGCCATACTTCCTAATAGTGTCACTCCTGTAGACCAAGCATTCAGACATGTAAGCCTATGAGGGAATTTCTATCAAACCACCATAGCATCTAACCATCATCTGAGATATTAAGAAGATAGGTTGGTAAGAACGTATGCTGCTCAAGTTCTAGTCCTAAGCACCTGTGTAAAAAGAAAACCACTGACCCCAGAGGCATTGCAGGTGTAGCTTCTGTGTCACATGTGTGTCAGTAGGAGGAAAAGAGGAGAGAGGCTATGTTCTGACCTGTGAACATTGGAATGATTAGTAGCCTAACATTCCTTGAAAAAAGGGAGCCTGAGATGACCACCAGTCCAGCACTGCACAGGCTTCAGAGAGTATAGCATGCCCAAGATGCTCCGTGCTTGACATAATGCACAACATAGGTACCACTAGTGGTGGGAAAAATGGAAGAGAAAGAGAAACAGACAGATATGGGTACAATGAAGAGATGTAGAACTAGAGACTTGAAGGTAGAGAGAAACAGCCTGATGTAAGTAGTTGGTGATGCCACCTGGGACCATGGTAGGGTCCTGGCCTGTGCTGCCACTGGGGGCCATGTTTGAGTCCATGGCCCTGATGCAGCTTGGATCTATTACCAGCAAAGGCCAGGTGATGTCCCTGGTCTGGGATGCTGCCCAGGAATGCGTTCATGTCTGAGAGGGATGCAGAACTGGCCCCACACCTCACCAGGGCATCATGGGAAGCTTACCCTGGGTGTGTGAGAGCAGAAGAGCTGAGCCTGCCCAGCGGCCAGCTGCAGAACATTGGCAAGCAATGAAGTGTGGACTAAAGGGTAGACTGTGGGACAAACGATGACACACTACAGCTTCCACAATCTCCCCCTTCTGTTGGGAAGAGGTTGATTGGGATCGGGGTGCATGGTGTAAAATTCACAAATAACTAGTATAAAGTTAAAACAGAAAAAAGACAGATGACCTAAGTAGAGGGCAGTGTGGACATGCAGATCCCAGAAGCTCACGTGCCAGCCATTCCAGCCAAATGAGTGAGCCAGGAGTTCAGTTAGAGGCTCTGCCTACTGCAAGGAAATAAGGCAAAAACTAATAGAGGGGAAAAATAGAGGAAAACACTGGGTCATCTGCTGTCCTTCTTATATTCATACACTTAACTTTTACTCTGACATATTCAACACACACTCACACATACACAATAGAACAAGTAGAGGACAGCATGTCAGGAATGGAAGACAAAATAAAAAAATTCAGACACTGTCAGAAATAAAGATAAGAAAGTCTGAACACCATTAACATATGAAGTTTTTAAATAAAGAAGGCTTAAGACATAAATAATCTATTCAATAAATTGTCTCAGCAAATATTTCAAATTTAGGAAAAGCAGCAAGCATGAACATTCTGGAGGTATTTGTTACAGAACACCACTTAGACAAGAGACAAATGTCTATGTTTGATAGTTACCCAACTGAACTTACAGAATGTAGCTGCAAGGAAAGCATGAAGTCACATGTAGAAAGAAAATCTATCAGAACTATGGACAAGTTTCTCTACGGAAACTCCAAAAGCAAGAAGTGTGTGATGCATTAATCCTTCCCACATCTAACCTAAGCCTCATGGCCAAAGCTAAAACCTGGTTTATTATTCTTGTTTTAAACCACATTAATTACATGCAGAAAGATTGCATCAGTTTTAAGATAGGGAACAAGCAAGTTAACAATCAAAGATCCTGTAAACATCTTTCTGGAGGCCAGGTGTGAGGATGAGGGATAAAAAAAGGTCTCAAAAGACAAAGAGACTGCAAAGCCTACATCTGCTGAATCTGCCCTAAATCTGCACTGTCCAAAGCTACATTCTTGGAACTTCAAATGCAAATGTACTTCCCTGGGTTTTAGTCCTAAGCGTTTAGCTCTGAACTTCAGATGCAAATATGCTAAATACTAGCCCCTACAGGGCATAAAATGGAAACCAGATTCCTGCAAGGTGTCCTGAAAAATTAATATTAATATTACTCCCCCCACCAACTGTTCAGAAGTGCCAAAAATGCTCTCCACACTCACATACGTGTCTGGCAAGGCTCGTCTTTCCCCTGAGAGTGGTCAATTCCTCTAAAGTGGCTCTAGTTTGTGAGAAGTTGAAAATAAAAACTAGCCAAGCTTCAAAAGACAAAAATCTAGTTGTCAACCTAGATTACTGTAACCAGCAATCCAACAAAATAGTTTGTCATAATTGAAGAAGGAAAACTTTCCATAATATCGACAAACTTAAGAAATGCATTGCCCTACAAGGATACTTGAAAAGGGGCAAAGAACACAGTTCTGTATACCCAGGACTACAGTGGCTAGACAAGGTAGGAAACCAGCAGATCTCTAGAACTCCTTAGCCAGTCTTGCCAAATCTGTGGGCTCCAGATTTCATAAAGACCTTAGCTCAAAAGTAAAATGGAGAGTCCCTAGGAAGGACAGCCTCTAATCTCCATCTGCATACTTGAACACACACACACACACAAAAGAAGATATGTTTGAGCTGCCAATAAAGATAAGCACATTCATAGTGCTATTCAAAAGAATAAAAGAAGAAAGAAGCAAAACCAATAAAATAATAGAAATTAATACACACCTTTCAACAGTAACTAAATGCTAATTGACCAATCAGAAGACAGACTAGCAGACTAGACAAAAGAAAATCTAATTGTTGGCTTCAAGACACAACTTGCCATCAAAACCAAACACAGCCTTATTGAGAAAAAATGCAAGAGGAAGTTATTCGAAGGAAATGGAAGTAGAAGTCAAAGAAGGGTAGCTGCTATTTATGATAAAATAAACTCAAAACTAATCAAAAGAACCTTTTAAAGAGTGGTCACTTTATGCTTGGTTATAGGAACCGTTCATTAAGAGAACATTTCAATTCTAAATATGCACTGCCAACCAAGGAGTAGAAAAGAAGCTTCAACAAATATAGAAAAATTGAAACAGTTTTTTTGTTTTTATCTGGTCACAATAGGATAAAACTAGAAATCTTCATCAAGATAGAAGCTCAAGTAGATTTGCTAATGAAAGATGCATTAAATAAATAAAGCAGAACTTATAAAAATTCTCATACTGTAAAGCAAATGTAAAGACAATCCCAGTGCTGTGAGGTACAAAGAAAGCAGCCTGCCCTTGTTAGAGTTACTCTTGATGAGATAAAACTTCATGAGCAAAAGCAAGATGGGGAGTAAAGGGTTTACTTGTTTTACACTTTCGTATTGTTGTTTGTTGCAGTAAATATTAAGAAATGAAAAATGTTTATCTCTTTATCAACCCTGCACCTCACTCTGTGGGTCCGATTTTAATATGGAGCCACCACACCTCTCATGCTGGGTCCGAGCTGTCACCCCGGTCTCACTCTGTCCGCACAACTCCCTTCCCTTGGTGGCTTTCCACCGCCTCCGTCCCGGGGTGTTTCTTTACCCCAAAATCCCACACAGACACAATGCTATAGCCAGATAGATTTTCATTCAGGTTTATGTGTTCCATTCTCAAACCACAAACCCTCTACACAACAAGATTTCAGCAAATAGACAAAGATACAAACTGCCCTTCTATATGAAATATTAGACATATAAAATCCTTGATGTTCATAGCTATTTAATGCCAATTAATCTCACCTGGATCTAGTTGGTCTTTATGGAGGTTCATCTTTGACCTCCTCCCTTCTCCGACTTCTCCTCCACCTCCCTTCCCCCACCCAGTCACTAGCTTTCCTTTATTTTACTAATTAAAATGGGAAGGTTCAGATGAAGTGTTGACTAGGCAGCCCTTCTTGAGGAAGTAAAATTAACATTAAAATACAAACAGCTTCAGGACAATCTACAACAGTTGTTCATCTTCAAAGAAGTAAGGACAAAACTTAAATAGGTTGGTGGGATTGCAAGCTGGTGCAACCACTCAGGTAATCAGTCTGGCGGTTCCTCAGAAAACTGGACATAGAACTACCTGAGGACCCAGCTATACCACTGCTGAGCATATACCCAAAAGACACTCCAACATATAACAAGGACACATGCTCTATCATCTTCATAGCAGCCTTTTTTTATAATAGCCAGAAGCTGGAGAAAAACCAGATGTCCTTCAACAGAGGAATGAATAAAAAAAACAAAACAACAACAAAAAAAAAAAAAACAAAAAAACAAAAAACAAAAAACTGGTACATTTATGCAATAGAGTACTCAGCTATTAAAAATAATGACTACATGAAATTCTTAAGCAAATGAATGGAACTAGAAAATATTATCCTGAGTGAGGTGACTAAAAAACAATTCACAGACCATATGAAGCTTAAAAAGAAGGAAGGCCAAAGTGTGGATGATACAGTCTTCTTAGAAGGGAGAACAAAACACTCATGGGAGGAAGCACAGGGACAAAAAAAGTGGAGCAGGGACTGAAGAAAAGGTCATCCATTGACTGCCTCACCTGGGGATCCACCCCATATGCAGTCACCAAACCCAGTCACTGTTGCTGATAGGAGCTGCCTGATATGGATGCCTCCCCAGTGGACCTGCCAGAGCCATTCTGATTCAGGTGAGGATGTCTGTAGCTAACCAATGTACTGAGCATGGGGATCCCAATGGAGGAGCTAGAGAAATAACTAAAGGAGCCGAAAGGGTTTGCAACCCCAACGGGAAGAACAACAACATCGATCAACCAAACCCCCCAGAGCTCCCAGGGACTAAAACACCAACCAATGGGTACACATGGGAAAACCCATGGCTCCAGCCACATATGTAACAAAGGACATCATTGTCTGGTGCTGAGAAGGCTGGTTTCCCCAGCGTAGGATGGGGACGAGTGTAGGGGAATGCCAGGGCGATGAGGTGGGAGCAGGTGGTTGAGAGAGGGAGCATCTTCATGGAAGCAAGGGCAGGGAGAAAGGGGATAATATTTGAAATGTAAATGCATAAAATATCCAATTTAAAAAGGTTTAAAGAAAGAAAAAAATCATGTTTACCCACGGGTTTGAGGCTTGCCTGGGCTATTTGAGCTACTATCACAGAGTCAAGGAGCATAAAAGAAGTGAGGAAGTATTTGCCAATTGGCTCTTCTACTATTATATCTCTTATAGAAGGTGCAATTTATGAAGAATGCAGGTGCTGGCCTTGATCTTTCCTGACCTTCACACTGTAGGAATAAATTTCATGGTTTATAAATAAAAAATAAAAATAAAACTCAAACAGGGCACAAGCCTAGAGATTGGGGCTCATACAGAGGTTGCTTACGGGCACTGATAACCGGCTTGCTTCACAAGGCTTGCTCAGCCTGCTTCCCTTCTTTTTTTTTTCTAGGAAGAAAACATGGTTTTAATCCACAAAATATGTTGACATAGAAAAGTATTAAAAAGCATTAATAAGTTAAAAGATATTATAGGATACGCAAAGGTGTAGATACGGTCTTTTGACACCAAAAAATGTGGTTCTAAATATCAGCAATAAATAAATGCAGAAGTTAAGTTAGAAATATTATTTATGGTTGTCATCAAAATAGAAATAGTTAGAAAACTATAATTAAAAACTAAAAACCAAAGTTTCTCTGCAGAAAAAAGCAAAGAGATGAGAAATGCCATGAACATTCCAGATGTGTTCACAGTCAAATGCTACTACTGAAAATCATATGCCCTTCAGCTGCAGGTTAAGTTTGAAATGACTGGGTAGGTGGGTAAGTTCACTCCTTCTGGATAGCTTTTACTGTGCTGTAAAATACTGAGCAGGTTGCTTGGAAGAAAACATGTCACCAGGCTTACTCATTGAAAGACCTTGACTGCAGCTATACCCACCTTTCAGGACAATAATCCCACTGGTGCAATGGTGAAATGACTGTTACAGGGTAACTAATGACTTTTATTTTAATAGAATTTGAACCCTGTTCCTCAGGAGGGAATTGCAAGCCTGGTGATGTAATCCTTGTCAAAAATACATGTCTGGGGAGATCATAGGCTCTAGTGAGAGAACCGGTTATTGCTATTTTGCTAAATGAACATGTTGTCAAGTTACCTTCTCAATATGTTTCTTCATATTTTTATAGACAAGAACTGCTCTCAACCTTGGTCAGGAGAGATACGTTCTGAATTGGACAGAAGTCAATGCAGAGGTGCAGTCAAAGGGCAGAGACGGTACTGGGCACTCACCACTATGGGCTATTTTCTTAACACATATCCAGTGCTCAGGGAATATGGAAGGGGCTGAAAAAGTGTGAGAACCACTGACAAATGGAGAGGAAGTCTGTGAAACACTGCCCTCTGAACATGCACAATCCACAAAAGCAACTCTAAGTGGATCACAGACATAAAATTGGATACACTAAACCTAATAGAAGAGAAAGAGGGAAATAGCCTTGAAAACATTGGTACAGGAGACAACTTCCCGAACAGAGTAGCAATGGCTCAGGCTCTAAGATCAACAATTTGTAAATAAGACCTCATGGAACTGAAAAACTTCTATAATGCAAAGGACAATGTCAATGGGACAAAAGGGCAGTCTACAGACTAGGAAAAGATCTCCACTAACCCTGCACCCAACAACAAGCTAATACTCAAAATATAAAGATCTCAAGAAGTTAGAAATTAACAAACCAAATAACCTAAGTAAAAATAGTGTACACAGATAAACAGAATTCTCAACAGAGGAATCTTGAACGTCCAAGAAGCACTTAACGAAATTTTAACATTCTCAGTCATCAGGGAAAGGCAAATGAAAAAACACTGAGATTTTTTTCTTACAACTTTCAGAATAGATAAGATCAAAAACTCACGAGTCAACACACGTTTGGGAGGATGTGGAGCAAGGGGAACACTCCTTCATTTCTGGTAGGGTTGCAAACTTGTACAACCACTCTGGAAATCAATCTGGCAGTTTCTCCAAAAATTGGAAATAGTTCTACCTCAAGACCCAGCTATACTGCTCATGGCCATACACCCAAAAGATGTTCTATCATACCACAAGGACACATATTTCACTATGTTCATAGCAGCTTTATTGGTAATAGTCAAAAACTGGAACTAGAAAATACCATCCTGAGCAGAGTAACCCAGACTCAAAAGGACATGCATGGTATGTACTTACTCAAAAGTAGATATTAGGCACGAAGTATAGGATACCAACTCTACACTCCACGGAACCAAAGAAACTAAACCAAAAAGGAAGATCTAAGGGAGGATGTTGGATTTCACTTAGAATGGGGAATAAAACTGTCATAGGAGGCAGATGGAGGGAGGGAAGAGGGTAGAATCACATTGGGAAAAGACAGGAGAGAAGGCCAGAGGGCCGTGAAAATGAATGGAAATCTGTAGCAGGCTGGGGTAGAGAGGGGGTGGCATTTCTAGAACATGACAGAGACCTAGAATAAGGAAAGCTACCAGAAGGCTAGGCTATGGGGCTGACTTCAGCTTGCTTTCTTATAGAACCAGGGACCACCTAACTAGAGTTGGTGCCACCCAAAATGGTCTAAGCCCTTCCACATCTATCAGTAAGAAAATGCCCTTCTAGCCTGACTATAGCCTGATCTTATGGAAATATTTTCTTAACTGAGACTCCCTCTTCTCCTGGGATTCTAGCTTGTATCAAGTTGACTTAAAGCTAGCCAGCACACTGTCCTGAGAGGAAAGCGACAGGTGTGCACATTTACAATTAGATCTCATACATAATAAGTCCAACATCAGTAGGCAGAAAAAAATCATAAAGATTGGAGCAGTAAGTAATTTAATAAAAGCAAAGAGCAATATATGTAAGAATCATTGAAACAAAGAGTTGTTTCTTTGAAAAGCTAAACGAACCTGTCAAAGTAACCAAAAGAAACAAAAAAGGTCCAAATTAATAAAACTAGAAGGAAAAAGATGAAACATTACACAGATATCAATGAAATTTAGAGAGTTGTTTAGATATATCTAAAAATTTTATTTTATAGTAAATGAGAAAATATGGAATAAATGAGAGAATTTCTAGATGCCTGTGGCCTGACAAAAGTAAGCCAGGATGAGATAAATAATTAAAACAAATCAATAAGAACTGTGAGATTGAATCAGTAACTTAAAAAGAAACCTCAGACCCACCAACTAGACATCAAAGTCCAGATGGATTTGCTGCTGGTGAGAACGGTAAAGAGCTAATAGGAGAATCCTCATGGAATTCTGTAGAACAGGAAGTAAAGCACTGCTACCAAGCCTTTAAAATCAAACAAACAAACAAAAAACAAAACCAAAGCCCTCATTATCTCAGTACCAAAACTGGGTAAAGATAAAATAAAAAGTAAAAAAAAAAAAAAAAAAAAAAAAAAAAAAAAAAAAAAAAAAAGGTCTAGGTAAACATGGATTCAATGAATTTACCCATAAGAAAGATAATTTATCATTATGAATATCAATATGAATATTCTAAGAATGCAGGGATTTAAAATCTGCAAATCAATAGATGTGAATGATTACAAGTGAACTCAAGAACAGAAATCATATAATTACCTCAACAGATGCACAAAGGCATTTTGACAAAATCCTTCTCAATAAAGGCTATAAAAAAGAAACCAAAACAAAACAGTAGCATAAGGACTACATTGTAACATAATGAAGGTTGTATGTGACAAACTCATTAGCTACAATCTACTAATGGTGAAAAACTCAAAGCATTTCAACTAAAATAGGGACCCAGACAATGCTGGTCATCTTTGCTTGAACAACAGGAAAGATCATAAAATAAAAGGGATAGAAATAGAAAAAGGAAAAGTCCATATATCATTACTTGGGGATAATATGATTTTATACATAAGAAATCTTATACATTCTACCAGAAACACCCAGATCTAATAAAAAGTTTGCAAGGGGGCAGTGTACAAATTAATGTAAATCTAACCAAAGAAATAAAGATCTCTACAACAAAAACTAAGACCCTGAAGAATGAGATTTACAACAAACATTGTGAAATAGAAAGAACTCACCTTCTCATCATTCAGCAGAATTAATATAGGGAAAATGGCTTTACTACCTAAAATATTTTTACAGAGTCAATATAATAGCAAATATCTTTTTTTTATACAGAAATAGTATCTTGAAACAAATATGAAGGCAGAAAATTTCCTAGATATCCAAAGCAATCTTGAGTTAAAAGAACACTCCTAGTTTCAAGTTGCACTGTAGAGCCATGGTGACAAAAACATATAGTAATGATGCATATCTCTCTAGGTCAATGGGCTAGAATAGAAGACATAAGCTCACATGTAACAACAACCATGTGGTTTTGACAAGGGCACCAAAGAAAGAAAAAGGGTAGCTGCTTCAGCTAATGGTGCTAGAAAAACAGACCACTGAGAAGGTAGAGAAATCAAGTTAGTTCCCTGTCTCTCCCCCTTGTTGAAAATAAATTCCAAATGAAAACAAAACAATTAATATAAGATGTGAAACTCGGCAGCTGTTAGAGAAACAAAATATTGACAAGGTGATTATTTTCCAGCAGACACTTTACAAAAGGTGAATTACAAATGATTAATGAACATGAAAAATGTTAACCTCACTACCTTTCAAGAATATAAAATTAAAATTCTATCTAGATTGCACATCATCCTAGACAAAATGGCCATTATCAAGAAGACTAATAACAAGTATAGGTAAGAATATGAACCAAAGGAGCCCTAATATATTGTTGATGAGTATGCAAATTAGTCTAGTATTTATGGAAATCATCATGGGGCTTCCTCAAAGAACTAAAATACAACCTTCCATTTGACCCAAAATGCCTGTTGGAGCCACAGACAAATGTTTCCCTGCTGAAGGGGAAAGAGGAAGTAGTGGTAGCTGATTCCATGAGGTCTACCACAGACATGTTCTGGTGCTCTGGAAACTCTTGTAAATTCAGCCATCTATGTCCCACCTCCAGCTCCCACAGCTGCTTCCCAAACTCAGGGTCCTAAACAGTGAAGAACGTATGACATTTGTGTATCAGCACTGCTCTGCAGTGTGTGGAGGTATGAGCATTTGCTCAGTTCTCAGAGATGGGGAATAAAAGAGAGTCTGCTGTGAAAACCCAGATAAGGCCTTAATATGATCTCCACATATCATGGCTGTGTGTTGGGAAGAAGTGTGAGCATCCTCAGAAATACGGGAAATTGGGGAGTGTCTTTGAGAGCCATGGGGGTTTTCTTAAGCGTGGAGGCAAGCTTTCAGCTTGGGAGTTAGGGTGTAGGGCACACATGGTCACAGAAAAGTTCTACTAAAGTCTGGGTTCTTGTCTGAAAATTTTAAAGTGTGAAATTCACGAACCTAAGTGCATTTGAGTTTAGAGAAGAATATTTTTACTACAGAGAGCCGAAGGGAAAGAAGACAGGGCTCTGGAGAGTGTATGCCACAGAGGACATGGCCTTGCTGTCCATAGGCTTTCTAGACTGTAGGCATAAAGGGACAGGGACTGGTTAGTCTGGATCCCAGTCCAGTTGCCAGTGGACACAGAAGTTGGGTCAAAGCCTCAGTATAACTTCCGGGGGAGGGGTGATTACCTAGAGAAGAGAGAAAGAAGAACCAGAGTATTGCAAAATGCTATGGCCAGGACTAAGAGAAAGCTCAGAATATAATAGCAGCAAATAAGGTCAAAGTAATTGTCCATAGTAAACCAGAGATATGGCAAATAAAAACAAGCCCAGGCTGTTCTTGACACACGACCTGCATTAGTAGTTCTTACTGGATCCCATATCACAATTAGCCTTGGGGTTTGTACAGATACACATGCTAATCAGAGTCTGATATGAGTGCTCTGCAGAGCTCACACACTCAATATTTACTCAAGTGGAAATCCGGACTTAACAACCTGTAATAAACTGAGGTACACAAAGAGTAGTGTTACACGTTAAGCTGTCTTTGGAGGTGTCTGTTATATGAGATGGTATCTAAACTTACAGAACATGCTACATTATTGAACATACAGCATTGAACATACAACATGCATGTCCCATGCAGCTGTAGAATTATTTCTCTTACATCTCACAACTATTCTGAGAGACAAAAGCTACAACTGTTTCACCTTTATAGGAGTCAAACGAGAAGTTAGTGACGTGTCTGAAATGAGAGGCTATGATCCTGAGTCAAAAGGATTCATATTTCTGTTAAAGGAGAACAGACTTTTCCCCCTCTGTTGTCAGTACTCTTCATAGTGAAGCTGAACATTTAAATTGCTCTTTTATAACATATTTCCAAAATATCTCCCCTCAAACAAACTCTTATAGACAGAATAAAAGACATCGAGTGTAGAAAACATCTTCATTAGTTACTTCTGCCGTTACAGTGACAACATCGCTGACAGAAGCAACTTTTAAAAGATAGTATTATTTAGGCTCATGGATTCAGGGGAATACAGTTCATCAAGATGAGAAATGTATGAGTTAGGACAGCTCCATCCATGGTGGCGGAAGCTTGAAGAATGGCTTATTCGAGTCTTGATAGGTCAGGAAACAGACTGTTCCAGTGGAAAATGGAAGTGGAAAATGGAAGGTTGTATGTGACCATCTCCAACCACCTACTCTGCTAGTAAGACCAAGAATATAAAGCTTCTGCAACCTCTCAAAACAGTGACACTGACCAGATATGAAGTCTTCAAACAGAGGACCCTGTTGGGGACATTCAAGCCATAATGATTTCCTTCTGCCTCCTGTAGACTGATGATCATCTCATAATACAAAATATAGTCATTTCTACAGTGAATATAAGCTACCAGTAGTATTAGTAGCCTCCTAGGGGCTACTCAGAAATCCCAGGACTTTTGCTATTTATCATTACAATAGTCTTTTATATTTTGTGTGTTGGGTCATGGTGAGAGCACAGCTGCCTGGAGAGTCAAAAGAGCATCAGATCCCCTGGATCTTGTATAGGTGATTACAAGCAACCCAAAGTGCGTGTTGAGAGCTGAGCCCGAGGTCCGCTGTGAAAGCAGTACATGCTCCTAATTGATTAGCCATCTCTTCAGCTCAGCATTGTCTTTGCTATCCACACTTGTAAGTAAAGTAAGCTCTGCTTTCTGCATACAGCATAGTAGGGCTTCTCTAGCCCACAACTTTAAACACCTCCACATTCTTCCAGAGAAGCAATAGCAGCTGAGATCAGATGGATCTCAAAAAAAAAAAAAAAAAAAAAGCCCCACATTGAGGTAGGAATTCCTATATTGCCTTTCCTATTACTATGACCAAACATCTTACAGAAGCCACCCAATAAAGGGCTATTGTGTTTTTATTTATTTTAACCAGGAAATACAGTGTACCATGGGAGTTGGAGCTGCTCTCTCTACAACAACCAGAACCACTGTAGGTGAAGATGGCTCTGTGTGAGGCAGTGGGAACTTAGCATATGGTTTATTAGTAGCACAACTGATCATAAAGCACAAAAGATGGAAACCAGAAGTGGATGTGACTTCTAGGTACATCAGCACCAACCCATGTCTGCTCATTAGGCCTTAGTCATATAAGTTCCTTATCCTCCCAAAACACTGCCACCAACTGATGACGAAGTGTTCCAACACATGAGCCTTTGAAGGACATTTCACCTGGGCTCCATGGCACTGCTGGCACCTACAGTGTGCCAAAGAAATTAAGGTTTTTTTTTATTTTTTGTTGACTTGGATGATACTTCATACATCATCACCACACATACTATAAATTAGTTTTCCTCCCAATATTTCTACTTATTCGCTTTATTTTCTGATTTGACATCTTCTCTTACTGTTTTAATAACATGTATTTTAAAACTCATGTGTCCTGGGCCCTGAGTTCAATTCTAGGCACCACAAAAGAAATAAATCATTTAAAAATTTCTGACATAAGACAAAGGAAAGCCCACAATTCTTCTTGAATATAAGTGTTAAATAAGTTAAAAAATAACTTGAAATTGAGCTCTCTGTTCATGATGAAGTATTCTGAAGAATTGCATAGTGACTCAATTTTTAATCGTCTTTGTTGTTGAAATTTGAAAAAGCTTTTTCAAGTCTCAAACATGTTCAATTAGGTTTTCAAAGAACTTTAGCACAACACAGAGACATCATTATTCCTTTTAAAAAGGCAAACATATTTTTATTTCACCAGTAATTTGCCCTGACTTAATAATGGCCAAGGCCACTGTGTTGCAAAATTCTAAGAAACACCATGCCGGGAAAATACAATGTACATTTTACCTCCTGAAAATGGGTAACACAGTGTAACAAAGGAAAACCTGCTTTTCTTATTCTCTTCTTAACTAAGTTTAGTAGAGGTGAAAGCTTCTGTCTCTTTATCATTTATCTATCTCTCTATCCCCATATATCTCTGTGTGAAAGACATATTCGTATGTGTTTTAAGTTTTGCATTGAAAAGACAAAGACTGTAGAAGTCTAAATTGCAAGTTTTAGATCTTACAAAGGAAGGATAAATTAAATTTTGCTTTTCCTTCTGGTAAAAGCTATAAGCTAAGCTTACATCTGAAAACTGCAAAGAAAGAAAAAACAACAACTTCAATGCTACCATGTTTGGAGTGGAAATTTCTCTCTGTGGGTGAAGGCAGTTTGTACACATTATAAATAAGCAATTAAAGTGTGACTCAACTGGACCTTGTTGTGGAGGGACAAGTGATCTTCTCTTCATGAATGGAAATTGTTTCTTCAGAATGGTGCAGTTATTTTGAAAGTACAAATTATATTAATAGGTGAAGGAGAACTGAAGTGAAATGCTTCAAAGTTGCAAATCCTTCCCTATTGTGATCTTTAGAAATGGTTTCTGTGATTGACAGTTGAATGGGATGACATTGAAGAATTTCATTGTATTGTCCTTGCAAAGAGAATTTTATTAATTCAAAGAATTTTTTGCATGTAATGATTGGCATTCAAAGTTTTGATTATTCTTTTGCCAAAAAAGCTAAACAGTATAACACAGAAACAAATGGATAGAAATGAGTATGAAGAATTTACATTTTACTAGATTTCTGTGCCATTCATACTTGTACCATGAACATCATCATAGTTTTTTAAGGTTCACTATGAACTTTCAACTTATTAGGCTCCCAGAATGCAATGAAAACAGTATCACCAAAGTATCCTCCATCCATTTTGACTGTTACTCCTTTAGCACAAATTTAAAATTCATTCTCTAACCAACGAAATGGCTTAGTGGCTACAAGTACTTGCTGCCAAGCCTGACAACGTGAGTTCAGTTCCCAGAGCTCCCCCCCCCCCACACACACATGCAGACACATATGCACATAAACAAATAAATGAATTTGTTGTCTATTTCCTCATTACCCCCAGTGATGTATGTGTGCCTTGGGTGCTATGCAAAATAATTTATTAGGATGTAATTACAGAAACAAAGTACTGAGACTTCTATTTTTATTGTCATTGTCATTTGTCCTAGTCAGGGTTTCTATTCCTGCACAAACATCATGACCAAGAAGCAAGTTGGGGAGGAAAAAGTTTATTCAGCTTACACTTTCACATTTCTGTTCGTTACCAGAGGAAGTCAGGACTGAAACTCAAGCAGGTCAGAAAGCAGGAGCTGATGCAGAGGCCATGGGGGGATGTTGCTTACTGGCTTGCTTCCCCTGGCTTGCTCAACCTGCTTTCTTATAGAACCCAGGTCTACCAGCCCAGGGATGGCACCACCCACAATGGGCTGGGCCCTCCCACCTTGATCACTAGTTGAGAAAATGCCTTGCAGCTGAATCTCATGGAGGCATTTTTTCAACTGATGCTTCTTTCTCCGTGAAAACTCCAGCTTGTGTCAAGTTGACACAAAATCAGCCAGTACAATTGACTCCTTGTCAACTTGACACACACACTGTTAAGCCTCAATCCTTACTTTCTTACTCATTCCCAAGATCTAAATAACCTTAAGAGTCCCACAGTATTTACAAATTTTTACGTATTAAAATTGCAATCACTTTAAAATATCCAGTCTATTTTAAAAAACCAAAGCCTTTTTACAATTTAAAGTCTCTTAACTGTGGGCTCCATTTTTTGCTTCACAGGAGAAAAATATCAGGGCACAGTCACAATCAAAAGCAAAATCAGTCTCTAACCATCCAATGTCTGGGATCTGCTTATGAACTTCTGGGCTCCTCCAAGGACTTGGGTCACTTCTCCAGCTCTGCCCTTTGTAGCACACACCTTAACTTCTAGGTTCCAGCTGCCTGTTGTCCACTGCTGCTGCTGCTTTTGGTCATCATCTCATGGCACTGGCATCTCCAAAGTACCGCTGTCCTCCACTGCAACTAGGCTTCACCAATAGCATCTCACAGGCTCTCTTTATGGTGCCAATGCCCTTTCAGACCTGAGGCATTAATTACAACTGAGGTTATACCTTCACCAGTGGCCTTTCATGGCCTCTCACTCGCAGTACCAAGCCTCAGCTGCTCTTCATGACTCCTTCATGCCTTCAAAACCAGTACCACCTGGGTGACTCTTACATATTACAAAGTCCAGCCCCAGCACGAGTTACAACCTTGACTATCTCTGGAACACAGCTTCTTTGTGCTCTCAGAAACACTTCCCAGAAGATTTCACCTCAGTGATGCTGGTTTCTTCTTAATCACCACTAATTTCTTAGCTCCAGCTGACCAGCATCAATAGTCCCAGTAATGCAAAAGTTTTTCTTTAGTAGTTCTGATAACTTGTTAATCACAGCTAATTCTTCAGCCCCAGCTCACCAAAATCACAGAATCTTCACAATCAAAACAGCAACAGCCCTGAAAAGAGTCTTTAATGTTCCCTCTGAAATTTCACAAGGCAGACCTCCATCCTCTGCACTGTTCTCAACATCATCTTTCAAACCCCTACAGAACACCCCACAGAGATCTCTTAACATCCCAATGGCTCTTCTAGCTCAAAGCTTCAAAGTCCTTCCACAGTCCTCTCAAGACATGGTCAGGTTGTCACGTGAATACCTCAATATGATGGTACCAATATGTCTTAGTGAGGGTTTTTATTCCTGCACAAAACATCATGACCAAGAAACAAGTTGGGGAGGAAAGGGTTTATTCAGCTTACACTTCCATACTGCTGTTCATTACCAAAAGAAGTCAGGACTGGAACTCAAGCAGGTCAGGAAGCAGGAACTGATGCAAGGACATAAGGGATGTTACTTACTGGCTTGCTTCCCCTGGCTTGCTCAGCCTGCTTTCTTATAAAACCCAGGTCTATCAGTCCAGGGATGGCACCACCCACCATGGGCTGGGCCCTCCCCACTTGATCACTAATTGAGAAAAATGTCTTACAGCTGGATCTCATGGAGGCATTTCCTCAACTGATGCTCCTTTCTCTGTGATAACTCCAGCTGTGTCAAGTTGACACAAAACCAGCCAATACACTTTGTAGACCTTAATATTTTGAGTTCTGTAGTATATTGATCCTAGTTTCATTTTCTATTGCTATGATAAAATGCTCTGACAGAATCAACTTAAGGAGAAAGGATTTATTTTAGCTTGGAATTCAAAGCACAGTCCATCAAGGCAGGGAAGACAAGACAGCAGGAACTTGAAGAAGCTGGTTGCACTTATGTCAGTGCTTGTAAGAAGCACACTATGGCCACATGCTGTAGCTCAGTTCCTTTTCTACTTATGCAGTCTAGGATGTCACTAAGGGAATTGTGCCATTCCGGGTGGATAGGTCATCCCACCACAGTTAACCAAGGGATTCCTCCATGGACATTCTCAGAGGCTTAATAATTCACGTGGCCCCTCACAGGCTTGTTGGAAGGGTGTCAAGGTGCCATGTAATACTAATTCAGAGGCATATATAGGCTTGGCCTTTGTCTGCTACTGTGGAGGAGGTGAAAGGACTGATTGGCTACCACCTCTCGCCATCGTGATCATGTAATCAAGACTGTTTTCCTCACATCCCACCAGACACACATCAGACTGCAGATTTGGGTATTTGCTGATTGTAGGATGACTTGGGACACTCAGAATACACGTAGTAGGTCTTCACTGGAAACCTAGTTCTTTGTCTTCACCTTTCTTGTTTGATATGCGCTCTAACCAAGACCAGATAAGAAACAGTGGAGGCTGGAGAAATGGGGTGCAGAGAGGATTGTGTCTATGTGGCCCTGCAGACTATCATCTCTCAGTTGGGACTGAGGTCTCCTCTTTTATGGTGGTAATGTTGAAATGGTCTCTTTTGAATTTAAACTTGCTGTGTAATTGTGGATAACCTTGAGCTTCTAACCTTTTGTGCACTACCCAAGAGCTAAACTTTTAGGCATGTATCACCATGCCTAGTTTATGCAGTTAGGTTAGTGTGTATAGATGCATGTCTGACAATATTTAGAACAAGAGTTCCAAGTTCTCTATTCATCTCACCTTAAGTACTGAATAATGATGTCTGAGTTTTCTTATCATTTTTATGTCAGGTGAGTTATTAAATTCCTCAAAACTTCTATTTCCTCATCTGTAAATTATAAATTATCGATACATAGAATAGAATACAATTAAGATTAATTTTCATCAAAAGTATTTTTTTAAAAGATGAAATGCTGTTCAAAGACTTGGAGGTATCTTTAGAGCAGGTATTTTGTATTTGCATTTTCAACAGTGATTGACAAATAGAAGATCTTCCATAAATAGATGAATAAATGAATGAGCGAGGCTCTGTGTAGAGGATCATTAACATTCTTATGAGAAAGAACAAAATGGAGCTGAAAAAAATGAGTATGTGTCAGCTGGGAAGTGCCAAGTGAGGGCTTGCTCCGTCCTGTCACTGGGACTTTTGCAAATAAGTTATTTTGGCTGGAAAACATATTAACTGGACATAATAACATCATTTTTTCCCTATCCCATCTCACAATGTCACAGGACTATTTTCAAAATAAGATATATGTGGTATGTGTGTGGGAGGGGTACGGGGGCTGTGGTATGTGTGCATGCATACATGTGTATACCTAAGTGTGTGGTGTGTGTGTGTGTGTGTGTGTGTGTGTGTGTGTGTGTGTGTGTGTATGATATGTGTGTGGTCTATGTGATGTTTGTCTCTGTGTGTTACATGTGTGTGCATGTGTGTGTGGTCTATGTGATATATGTCTCTGTGTTATGTGTACATGTATGTGTGTGCATGTGTGTGTGCAAGTCTGTATGTATGTGTGTGCTTGCACGTATGTCTCTCTCTCTCTCTCTCTTTGTGTGTGTGACCTGACGCCATTATTTCTGGTGGTTCTATCGTATTCATCGGAATGCACTGAAGGTCTCCCTTGACATTCCTTCATTGCACTCCTAACACAATACTCCATCCATTATATTCTTTTAAAAAATCTTATTAATGAATGGTGGCCTTCTGTTTTTAAGGCTGTCCTTACTTGTCAGGAAAAAAGAAGAGAAAGAAAAAAAAGGATGGTCTTTGAGGTGTTCAAACTAGTACCAACTTGTGTTCCCCCAAGCACTTTTTATCAATAAAAACTCAAAGCATGCACCGGGAAAATGCTGGATTTATACCTGTCCAGGCAGCCTACCTGCCGCCCACAGAAGCACTGGAAGTTTGGCAGTTAGTCAGGAAGACAGGGCTGAGTTCTGTTGCTGCATGGTTGAGTTTTTCACAGTGGCATTCCTTCGTCATGCTGTCCCGTAAAGAAAGCTCTGTGGACAGAAGCACATCTGTGATTCTACAGCATCGTTAGTGAGAAAAGACCAGCTTGCCAAAGGCTCAGGAAAAGGTGAATGAAGGCATTAATTTAAAAATGAAGACTATGTGTGCTCTTCAGAAATACAGAGTTACTCAGCACTTCACGAGATAAATTCAGTACATTTTTCTAGTTCCTTCCATTTCAGAAAAGAATGAGAATTTCTGTTGAATATATTTTCAGTTCTAAGCTCCTTCCTTCCTCAGATTGGAATGAAATATCTCTCCTGTGTTTACATGTATTTGTGCATGCTCTCTCTCCCCCATCTCCCTCCCTCTCTGCCTTGCTCTCTCTCATTCTCCCTTCCTTCCTCCCTCCCTCATCCCTCCCCTCCACACACGCCACATTCTGTTCATTAAAATATATTGTTATCCAATCTCCTCTTTTCATAGGGCCATAATTTTATATTTTAGGAAAAAAATAATCGCTAAATGTTTGAACTAGGTATATTTTTCTTCCCCATTTATAATCCAAGAAATTGTTTTCTACACAAACCTGAGAGGTTACAGAATGAATGTTATATTTTAACAAAGATAAAATTGAATCTGAGGGTGAGAAAATACATTTCCTGTTCTTATTTTTTTTTTCTCCAAAGTCAACATAATTCCAAAACCCCTATCTGTATGTTCAAATAATTGTGTATGGAAATAATAACAGACTAATAACCAGCAAGACCTCATCATTCACAGGTATAAAGAACATATCCACAGCTCTGCAGAGAGACGGACCTGAGTGGGCCCAGGCTAGACATACTTTATGCCATAGTTTAGAACTTGGAAGACAGTCAGTTCCACTCTTGACAGTTTTAAACAGTTTAATATCTTTAGTAAAAGGGAAAGGTCCAATTGCCAGGTTCACCTCATGCTTTCTCTTAGTGATAACTCGCAATAGTACTTTACTCTCAAGCCTTTCTACATGAGCAGAATTCTTCTAGAATTCGAACTGTACATTTCTCTACATCTCAAGCTCCCAACAGTAAGTATGTAAAATCTGGTCCCACAAAACAAACAAGCAAACAAACAAGACAAGCCATACGTTCCCGATAGGGTCTTGTCTTGCTTGCATTTGTCTCACCTCTGCACATGGGACTAGGGAAGCAGAGAGTGGATGCCTTCAATTTTTTCCAAGAGATTTCCAAGCAAATTGTTGCAATATTGTGCAAAAATCCATGCCCCTGAGGATGAGAGTAGGGAGAGAAGAGGGCAACCCAGAATGCAAGCCAACCACAACATACACATATGGGAAGGCACAATGCATCCCCCCTGCCTTCAACAGTCAGTATGTGCTACTTTGCAAAAGGAAAGCAGAACACTTCTTTCCTTAAAACTCACCCCGAGCTGCCACTTGTCCCACTCTAGATCAGCTAATGGTCGTTATCTCTCCGGAGCATACTAAAGACAGAGACTCAGCTGTGTCCAGCTGCTTGGGTGGCCAATTAGGCCTCTCTTTTCTTGACCTCCCTCCCTCCTGCTTGACTCAACAAATGAGGAGGGAACTCACACAAGTAAATACTAATACTAATAATAAAAATAAAATCTCCCCAAGTGTTTAAATTATAAGTGAATGAAAGAATAACTAAGCATTAAAAGCAATGAGTAAGAGGTGAAGGGAGGCAAAACATGACTTAGTAGACAGTGAGCCATAGATAATGAGATCCTAAGTAGCCACACATTGATTTAAAATAGCTCTCAATTTCAAAGGAGGCTGCAAATGGTTATGTCCTTACCGGACTGGAGAATTCAGTCTGTCAAGAGCAGTTGATGCTCATGCAGATGATGTACTGACAGCTAGCTTCTTGTACGGCCTGGTGACTAAGCTGAGAACACTGAGAGATGGAGTTAAAGGAGATGAATCTTTTTCTCATCAACTGGGATTACATTTCTTGGAGATTGCTTAGTCTGTTGCCCATTAGCAGCATGTTGTAAACACATTCTGTGCTTCTAAAAATTGTTTATAATTATAAAAAATGGATTTTTCTGGCCCTGAGTTAATTAAGGAAAAACGTGACGACGAAGGCTTGGTTACTCGTTGCACATCATAAGACCTCAAGGGTATTGCACAGGCATATTGGTGTAATTCAACTTCCTCTCAGATGCATTACTAAAACTGGCTCAAACAGAACATAGTTTGCAGCTCAGTCTATCCATATTCATTTGCTACAGCAATGCAATGTGAATCTTTATTTTTAATTAACAGATTTTACTGTCATCAAATATAAAAGAGTTAGCTGCTAAAATAAAGTCCATGCTAAGCTCAGGGTTGGTTCTTTCTCTCTCTCTCTCTCTCTCTCTCTCTCTCTCTCTCTCTCTCTCTCTCTCTCTCTCACACACACACACACACACACACACACACACACACACACACACACACATCCTCCCCCAAGAAATGGATGTGTCCAATTTTGGACTAGAAATTTGAAAACTGTGAGTCAGAAGAAACCTTATTCCAGGGTCTACATCACTATCGTCTTTCCATTGGTCTTTTTAAGGTAATAAGAAGTCAAAACAGATTTTTAGCCTACTTTATTATTTTAACAAAATGCCTCCATAAACAACTCATCTTTGAAGTAAATAAGGGACCTTTTTATCGAATATCACTTTCTAGCACAAATGTATGATTTATAGTGGAATAAGCAGCATCAAGTTGATAGCACAATTGACTACAAATTTATTGGTGAAAGCAAGCTTTTGCATAGCAAGCATTTGTCCCCTCATTGTACATTAGAGGACTCATGGGGCCAGAAAGACTGAGTTACCTGCCCTAACACTGAGGAAAGATTCTTGGGGTTTCTACATGAACACATTCATTATTCTAAAATTTTAGACCACATAATGAGTACTTAATTTATGCATAATTATTGAGTGTAGCTTTTGCTGCACCACGTAAACTCCAGAATGGACCTTGCTACCATCCGCCACCCAGGGAGTATTGATTCTGCCAATGAAAAACAAAGATACTCAGTTGCTCCAAATCAATTTGTCTTATTGGCATAATTACTGGGTGCTACTTATCTCCTGGCTGGACAAGTATGCCATTCTCAATACTCTTAGCTCCATACCTCTCCACCTGCCCTCAACTTTAGTTGCTCAGTTACATTTAGTCCCAGCTCTACTATTCAACTTTCCCAACCTCCTGCCTCTAGAAGCAGCCTGTGGCTGCTCCATCTGAGATCACACATAGCTGGCCACCTTCTCTCCCTCAGAAGCATGGCAAACTCATGAACTCTCTCTCTTCCTTCTCCTCTCCTCTCCTCTTCTCTCTTCTCCTCTCCTCTCCTCTCCTCTAGTCTCCTCACTTGCTTGCCAACAGGACCCACAAGTCCTGCCCATTCTTTCTACCCAGCAATTGGCCCATGACTTCTTTACTGAAATGTCAAGAACCAACTGGAGACCAGGACCTTAGTATCAGCACCACCACTACATACAATAATATACTGGGTAACGGCAGACCAAAGATTCGTAGGCAGTTGATGCTATGTTCACATTTTTACTTCAATTGCTCACCTAAATACTTTCTTACTTAAGTAAAATATGTTTATTTCTGTATATGATTATTTTGTGGAAGAATGAGATTTCTTTCTGAATATTAATTTGTATATGTGAATGTGTCTCTGTATAAGTATGTTCAGGCAAGTACAGAAGACCATTGAGGCTAAAGCTGTTGGATCCCCTGGGGCTGGATATGCATGTGTTTATGAGCTGCCTGATGTGATTGTTGAGAATCTAACTCAAGTTGTTTGCAAGAGGCATACAAGTTCTTAAACATGAAGCCCAGAATGTTAAAACCGTCAAACTGAAAAACATTTAAAACTATGATTAATATTATAAAATACTCAGAGTAAGAATAGATAACACAGTGTCAGGTGGAGAATGTGAACAGTCAGATAATCTAAGTATTAAAAACAAATTCTAGATGTAAAAAGAAAAAAAAACCTGTAAAGAAAAGGATAGAGACTTGCTGGGGGAACCGGGGCCAAGGAAAATGGCTCAGCTATAAATTATTCATCTTGAAAGCATGAGGTCTTCCATTCAACCACCAGCCCCCAACATAGAAAACTAGATATGATGCACACACTGGGAATCATGGAACTGAGAGGCAGAGACAAGCATAGCCTTGGACTTACTGACCAGCGAAGTCATCACAAGCCCCAAATCTT
Source organism: Micromys minutus (assembly GCF_963924665.1). Classification (NCBI taxonomy): domain Eukaryota; kingdom Metazoa; phylum Chordata; class Mammalia; order Rodentia; family Muridae; genus Micromys; species Micromys minutus. Next base: position 182,210,218 of record NC_137969.1, on the reverse strand, counting down.
AGTGAGAGTTCCTGCACACAAGGTGGACAAAGAAAGTTTGATCTCCCACTTTTCTATCAATTTTGTCATGAGCCAAAGCCTGTCTAAAAATAAAATTTCTTTAAAATACGAACAAGGATAACTAGGAAATCCACAGTCTTGGTAACACCTTGGGAGTGTATTTGACCTCCAGTTAGTGACTTGATTAATACCTACCTGTTTAAGGTGCATCTCTTAGCACTGAGCCAAAAGAAAAAAAAATAAACAGTCATAGTTGAGTATCCTAGAACATTGAGGGGCTCATTAAGACACTTTGTTTTCAAAACCAGTTGCTGTTTCAGGAGATCAAGAGAGTGACCACAGAATCTAGGTTGCTAAAAAGTTCTCACTTTGGGCTGAAGCATCCACTATCTTAAAAATGGAAGGCATGTTCTTTACAACCTTAGGTCCTCTGTCTTTGACTAGTGCCTTCTGAGGGGGAAATTTAGCACATGAGAAATCAGGCTTCAAGTAAGCACCATGCAGGCAATCCTGTCAGGGTTTTGTGTGTGTGTGTGTGTGTGTGTGTGTGTGTGTGTGTGTGTGTGTGTGTTTGGTGGTTTCAGGTTTTTCCTCATTCTTTTTCCATATTGTACTCAAGATCCTTAGGTTAGTAAGCAAATTCAAGGTCAACAATGATAGAATAGAATCCAAATAGAATCCAAGCCTGGAAACTGAAATCAACTTAACCAGAGCCAGTATGAAAGTCCTTAAGGAACAATAGATATATGATAGGACGTGATTTAATAACTTAATGCACACGGTTAACTCCTACAAATAACAAAGTATAGTCAAAGTGAAGGAATGATTGAAGAAAAGTGTAATGACTTTATCAACACGGCTTAGTGGTAAAGTTAGGCTTAAGGATTGGAAAAACATTCTGTTCAGTTGATCTTATTTTAATGTGTTTACTGTGCTCTTTTTGGTAGAAATAGACTACCTCTTGTGTAAGAGCAAAGTATGTTCTCACCTTGAGGCCATTGCCAGCCATTAAATCTCAGGTCTCACCTTCATTGTGGAAAACACTATGAAACAACAGATTGTTTTGTCTAATGGCTGAAGAAAAAGGTTTGGCTCACTTCTCTCAAAGGCCAAGTTGAAAAGTAATGTCAATATTTATGCCCTCCTTCTGCTATGGTTGGGAACGATTTCATGAATACCGTTGAAGAATAGGGCATTCAACAGAAGTAAAACTCGCATAAGTGCCTGACGCAATGAGCCCTGAACCCTAGTTTGATGGATACAAACCCTATCAAAGGAACGCTCATCAATTAGACCCACACAGAAACCTACTTTGTTTTCTCCACATTGTCGAGATTTTTCTGTTCCATGAAACAATGGTGCTTTGTAACCAGGGCAGTGCGGGCTCACTGCCGATAGCCATCTGAGATTCTCAACCCTGTCTGGGATGCTGCCTACAACCTCAGCAAGTATTGAATTACAGAATCAAGAAATTCAGCCAATCATTGCAAGCATGACTCCAAATTGAGAAAGTGGTTCTTTATTTTAAAATATCAGAAGGAACAGTGATTTAAAAAAAAAAAAAGAAAACATTAAAGCGAGGGACCCCTGAAGCCGACTTTCAACTTTTTAAAGGTTTGACATGTGTCAGATCCAGTCTAGGTGGGGAGCTGCTTCTACCAACAAGCCTTGCTCATACTTGCTACCATTTTATTACTTAGTTTCAGTTGAGGTTGTTGGTACTTACCTTGGCTGACCTAGAATCTGGAGCAGAACATCAGGCTCTCTGCTATACAGATGTTATAAACCATGGCCAAACCCTAAAACACATTCTGTCTAATTAAACAACAGCAAAAAGTCCCCCTAAAGCCCAATGTAACAAGTGTTCAATGCTAGGAACAGGTCATGGGGCAGCAGACGCTATTGACATCCAGCAGTATTGTTTCTGCTTTCATTCCAAGGGCTCAACATTTAATCTACAATTTATATTTTTGTAGTAATAAGAAAACATTGAATACTCAGATCTGACTTAACCTTTATGTGACAGTGATGGTTTTGCCTGCGAAAAACAGAAAAGAAAATGTTGGGTCCTATGCTGCTGTGTTTGTTTTGCTTTGCTTTGCTTTTCACTTGACATAGCTAGAGTCACGCAGGAATAAGCTAACCATACTGAGGATTGCTTCTGTCAACTTACCTACAGGAGACTCATAATGGGTGACTGACATGGGAGGAACCACCCATCACGAACAGTATCATTCCTGGCTAGGAGGCCCTGGGTGGTATAAGAAACACACTGAGAAAGTTTTGAGCCGAAAGCCAGAAAGCAGCGTTTCTCCGTAGTCTCTGCTTCATTCGAGTTCCTGTCTCCAGGCTCCTGTCCTATTTGAAGGCCTTCAATGGTAGACTCTCCCTTCCTCCCAGCTTGCGTTCAGTCACGGCCTTAATCACAGCAATAACTGGGACAGGTACAGTCTTGAAACCACCAAGTCATATCTGTTTCTAGGACAGAAAAGTAAAATACATGAAGGTTTTTTATTTGTAGAACTGAAATGTTTAATATTTCTAGTGTGTCTTCCCTATCTTGTGTGAAAAGTCACAAATTAAAACTCAGTGTCTGTGTAAAATACAGCTATTCATTTGAAACACAGACAAATCTGCCACCCATGTTAAGGGTATACTTTCATTACTTAAATTGACAAACTATGATAAAACCAAACCCAGTATTTAGCTTCCTTTAAAAATAATCCTTTTATAAAACCAAACATGAAATACACTTTTTACAATGATATAAAATATTCAATTTAATGTTTAATATTAGCCATCATTTTCAGAGTTTTACTCATATAAAACTGCCTTAGTTTATAGGAAAAAAAAAGATAGCAAATGGGAAGAATGTATCCAGTGGTGATATCAAAGAAAACTAACCACGAGCACCTCAGGGACACCAAGAGTGAAATGAATAATGCACAAGAAACACCTAGAATTTCAGTCTGTCACGTGATACACAAGCGTTCCTACTTCACAGGGTTTACTCTTTACAGGTAACAAATACATTCAGGTCTACCTGGCTTTGGTTTTTTGTCCTTGGTACTTGCCATAGTCCCATAAGACAAATATGTCAAAACACCATCAGCGGTGGCTTAAAGCACAAGCCTTTATTTCTCACAGTTCAGGAGCCTGGGAAGTTTGAACTGGAGGCAGTGTCTGCGGAAGTGCTGAGGTTACATGTCCTGGATGTGTCCTCACAGGGCACACGCTCTCTGATCTGTGCAGGAGACTAGAATCTTAGTGACCTGATCACTTCCCAGAGACCATGTCACTTACCACTGTCACCATGGGGTTTAGGTTTGAACCTGTGAGTCAGAGCAGGCACAAACACTCAGACCAAAAATTTCTATATTTGAATTTGACAAATGAGTGCTCTCATGTTTTACAATTTTCATAGTTTTGAGATGTTGCTGTTAGCAAATATAATTTATAAATAAATGTATATGGAGAAGTGCTCAAAATTCTTCTTTTTCTTGTGGAGAACATATTGGAAATCATTAAAGACTGCCTTCCAGGAATAACGAAGTCATTAGCAAGCATGAATAATAAAAGTGAGAAGCCAGAACAAAGTAGTAATCTGAACACTTAGGATATCATTGGCACATTGTGTGATTATTAAACACAGAAACGAAGGGAGAGCTGCTCCTATCCATTCATACAAGGGCGAGTCCTGAGGCAGCACACTGCACGCAAGAGTCGAGAGAGTTAGAGCACAAAAGGAGCGGGCACGCCTGCATGAGACACAGCCTGCGCCAGCTTGGGGTGACACTACATCAGTGGCAAGAAGGACAAACTGAAGATGAAGCGAACGGAAATAGACAGCTGTCTGGATGGCAAAGCTGGAATCGATCAGTCCGGAATAAATCCCAAATCCCTTTTTGTCCCTCCCGATTTTCCGCTTTGCTGATGTGATGCTTCCTGCTGCCCACTGCCTCTCTCTCCAAACACAGTCCGAGGAAGTCCTACTCAAATCAACATTCTCTCTCACTGAACTAGTTCCCACCAAAGGAACAACCAACCATGCACCTAATAATAGAAGCCACAACAAACAGGACCTCATCTGAGATCCACACAACCAATCACCCTTCCATCTGGGGAAACGGAGACATGTCCTGCTCAGAGTCGCCAACACGGAAGTGTGGGGATTCAATTCCAGCTACTCGGTTCTCAGGCTGCTGCTTTTGGCGACTGTGTCTCACTATGTAGTATATAATATGAGAAGAAAGTTAGAATGCATTTCTTCTCTAATCTTCTCTCCGCGTTCTTAGTCCTAAAATCCTAACATTCCGGAGCCTGGACTTGGATCAAGTAATGTGTACCGTTAATGGCAGACACTTGTCAGATAGATGCCTTTGACATGTGAAGGAGTGCGTGAGAAGGAAAGGGGGCCGTTCTTACTGGAGACGATGTTGCTTTCAGGCACTCAGAAGTAGGTGAAATTGAAATCACAAAGTTGGCAGTCCTTTGCACACGGCGCACATCTAACGGCTGTCCTCTGCAGCGTAAGCATGAAGCAAGCCTGGCACAGCTGTTCCTGCCGTCCTGTTGTCTTTTATCTGTGGAGCGCTTTCCCCCTTAAAGTGAAGCGAGCCTTTGAAATTCTGCAAGCTGAGTGCCTCCTTTCCCATCATTCCACACCTATGCCAAGTTCCAAGATTGGCTTTGATGTGTATCTAAAGTGGCTCAGCACCCCGCTGTCATTCCCTGGATCTGTCTCACTCTGTGAAACTGTGATATGCTCATCTCTGTCCCACGTGAGGAGACCAGCTGCACATGAACAATGAGGATGTCCTTCCACAACTTCAAGGAGCTCATGGATTATGCTGATGGCCGCCAGAGGGTACATTGTTTGGGGGAGGGGTGACATTTACACATTTTGAAATCACGGGAAACATCATGCAGTGAACATATCTCAGAACGGTAGTAGGCCTTCAACCTTCTGAAGTTTTGTTCTTGTCTTTGTTGATGATGGCAGCCAACCTTAAGAGCTGCTAAATGCAAATGCCGGCTTCCCTAAAGTTAAGCCTAGCATGAAACGTTTTGTTTTTTGAGGTAGTGGTAATGCATTTTGGTGAACATTATCGTATCTGGGGTATCATTTCTCTCAATTCATTTCTATGGGCCTTTAAAGCTGTATGGTCTTTTCTTTCCATTAATATCCCATTTTAGAGCTATAGTAACCTTTCTGCAACAAACCCTTTACTTGGCACTGGTAGACAGCACCCACCATTTGCTCACTCATAAATGGCATTAGAGTGAATGTCAGTTTTATCTGACCCTGCAAAGGTGTAGACATGTCCACTTTGTTAAGTGCAATATCTTTAAAAATTAACTGCTAGGATGTAAAGTTAGTAAAATTGATATGAAATATACAGGTTTCATGTATTTGGCTTCTGTGTGGTAGCAGATTGAAAGCTGTATTCTTTTTCTGTACAAAATCATCTTCTCCTGGGAGGAATACAAACTGACTGATGGAGGTAATCCTATAATGGTGGAATATCAGTAGTTGCTAGAAAGGAGAGGGATTTAGCTGAGGGGTTTAGTTTTTTTTTGTTTTGTTTTGTTTTGTTTTGTTTTTTTAAGTAGGCTGAAAGAACAGCAGGGCTTCTGACAGCAGTGTTTGAAGGTTCCTGTTCTGGGAAGCCATTGAGAGAGATGGTTACTTTTCAGGACCTGGCCCAGTAGCATCCTGCCACGGGGACATTGTATCCTTTCAGCATCTCTCCATCAGCATCATCTCCCAGCTCTTCCACCTCAGCTCTGATGCTGTGCTTACCTTCCCACTGAGCATGAGGATCATTACCACAGCTCATGGAGAGGTAACAAAATAAGACAGAAAAATCCATAACCCCACAATGTCCAGTGAGCACACCTGCTTCAGTTTAAGAATATTACCGATTTATAAATGTCCCGACTCTCAAAGAACTAAATGATCAAAAAGGAGCTTTGTTCCTGCTCCAACATCTGCTGAGGCAGTCTTTTGGATTCTTCCCTTACTGTGTGGATTAAGGAACATAGATATATTATATATTTACAGAAATGAAATCCAACTCTAACTTTTTTTTTACACAAGACATATGCTAATGACTAAGAATCAATGTCACTTAGACAATAACAACATGGCTTGCTTGATAGTCCTGCACGTACCCAGTGTAGTCTATAAAATTTTCCATAGCCTTAAAGATTTCCATGCACAGCCAGACACTGCCCTATCTCCATACTCCCCTCTCCAGAGAAAACTGATTACAGAGGCTCTGTTTCAAAAGGGTACTGCTATTTTTAAATGTCTTTCTAACTAGCAGACACCAGTAACATTTAATGGCATGGATGAACAGCTCTACATATTTTGTTTGCTAAAGTTGCCTACAAAACTCACAGTACCACCCCCTGGCAATGGGCAAAGAGACACGTCAATGGTGGTGGTGTCCTTGTATCAGTCAGGGGCAGAGCAGATGGCATCCTTTGTTCATCCTAGACTAATGCTTGTCTTGGTGGCCAAAGCTGTTGTATGCCAAAGACACATAAAAATCAAATCAAATCCAGGCAGCTCAGGGTGGGAAGAGGAAGACAAAGAGAAACCTTCCTTCCTCCACACCAGACCACGTGGTACAGGAGGGCATAGGAGAGCCAGCCCAGCACAAGAATGCTAGAGAGCTGGACCTACCACAAAACATGGGTACAGGGGTGATATTCCTGCCCCTTCCCTCACCACCTTGTGGCACAGTGCAGTGAACTGGCCCTGGGGTCATGAAAATGGGAGTGCTGGCCCTGTTCTTCGCTGGCTGCGGCACTCAGGAGGGTGGGCCCTACACATGGTCTGAGCAGCACAGTATAGCTGTCCCTGATGGAGAAAGCACAAGAAAGCCAACCCGGAGAGTGTTGGAGCCAGAGAGCTGGCCTAGCGTCTTTCCAGCCTATAGCACTGGGAGAGAGCTCTACCAGCCAAGCCTGCGCAGCACAGTGGAGCTGGCTCTGGAGGCATAGGTGGGAGTTAGCCAGCCTCGAGGGCATGAAAGCGAGAGAGCTGACCCTGCCTCCTGATGATGGTAGCGTTGGGTGACCAACTGGAACATTCCTGCAGAGCTCACCCTGTTGATTCTGATAAGGGAGAGCCACCCAGGCTGACTAGCTCAGCTACAACCCAGACCCAGATTCAGGGCTCTGAGTTGGCTCACCTCAAAATATATGAAGTCTACAAATTTTGATATACACAAAAAGGCTACATCTGCTAATCCAAAGATACAGGGTCTCATGGCACAGGGCAACAACAGGATAACCAGGAGTCCCAGTGAGGTTCCGATACTGGTGGTTTCATAGAAGCCAGAGCTCTAGAACCAGACGAATGGCTCATTGCAACGAACATTTGCAAGTGAAAAAGTGGGGGCACACTATAACATCTTCTATTGTCTTGTGTGTATGGGCATGTGTGTGTGTGTGTGTGTGTGTGTTGGGGGGATGCAAAGGTTGCAAGGGCAAAGGGCAGATATGAGGGGACAAGGAGACAAGCTGGACTGGAGTTCATGATGTGAAATGCACAAAGAATCACACTCATGTTGTCTTCAACAAGAAAATGATTTCAAGTAATAAATGGGAACCTTAAGGTTTAGTATGAAGATTAGAAGAGGAAAGAACCAAAAAAAAAGCAACTGAATGTGTATAAAGAGCTGTAATCTGGGATAGGCTTAGTCAGGAAAGGTCTTGCTGCTCATACACAAGAGCCTGAGTTGAATGCCCTAGCACATACATACCGTGCTAGGCTGAGAAGCATCTACCTGTATTCTAGTGCACCAGAGTTAGAGACAGGAGATCCCTGGGGCTTGCTGGCCATCAAGCCTAGCCAAACCAGCAAGTTCTAGGTTTAATTAAAGATACTAACTCTAAAGAGGGCAGGGGACAATTGAGGAGGACACAACAATTACCTTTGGCTTTCCACCTGTGTAAAATATGGAGCTTCGCAGCCAGCGGGGGCTGGAGACAGGCAGGTCCTGGGGCTCTCCAGGCAGCCAAACTAATCAGAACAGCACCGTCCAGATGGGCGTCAATGGGAAAAGCCCTCGGTCCTGTCAAGGCTCGATGCCACAGTGTAGGGGAATGTCAGGGCTGGGAGGCTGGATGGGGTGGGTGGGAGGGTGAACACTTTCATAGAATCAGGAGGAGGGGGTATGGGATAGAGGGTATGGATGGGAAACAGGGAAAGGGGATAACATTTGAAATGTAAATAAAACATATCCAAAAAAAGTCTGAAAAAAAATGTAGAGATTAGAAAATGGCTTATGATATTAACATCCTGTTGCTGCAGACATGCACACAAGAGCACACATCCACCCATTGCAGTATGAATACACATTCATAACACACACACACACACACACATGCACACATACACACACACATGCACACACTCAAAAATTAAATGGTTTTAATCTAGCACTTTTATATATAAAGATAGATGCTTTTGAAAATCTTTCCTAAGATTATATGTGCTAAAAATAGAAGTTTCAGCTGTACTTGGCAGACTTCATAATCAAAAACAGATAAGTTTTTTTCCCACTAGTCTTCTTACTTGCAAGACTTTAACTCAAATGTTTGTATGTAGCAGTATCCGTATTGTCTTCTGAAATATATTCTTTCTGCTGTTATGTTCAAATAGTTCAACTCAGGAAACGTGAGAGAGCAATGCTGCCCTGCAAGTCCTGTTCACAAACAGGACAGTGTGTGTGTTACCTTTACACTTGACACTAGAACATGTGTTCTTTTCCCAGCTGGACTACAATTCGTACACTGCAGTATTCTTAGGACCTGATGACTGTTTCCAGCAGCTGGTAGATGAAGGAGCTGGTTGGCAAATGATTTTAAAGAAGCACAACTTTTTCTTCTAGAAAGATCTCTATTCTGTTGCTGTCACAATATATATGCTCAACATTTTTCAAAGAAAACCTGTCAATAAAATCATAACGTTATTTTACAATAAAACCTAAAAGCTATACTTTCATTTTCTTACAATTTTCTCTAGGTTCTCATAGATAATAATAGATCAGCAGGAGAGCTTTTTAATAAGAAGGAAAATTCTAATGTGTTTTGTTTTACATTAGACAGAGTAGAAAATGCCTGAAAGATGCTCTGAGTCTTGGTCCTCTGAGGCTGCCTCTCTACTTTCAACATATGTTGCCTAACTTCCAGAAACAGGAAACAGGAGGGAATATACCAATTTTCATAAAGACTTTGACCAAATCTTATTTTGAAATTACATGACTGAATGAACTAGAAACATAATCAGAATTAGAGCGTAGTATAAATCAAACCATGTTTGGGTCTGTCATTGCAGTTGAAAATGCAATCACATTGTTTGAGATAAGAGGAAGTTTGAGAGCCTCAAGCCTACTTAGATACTGTTTAGTTCATTCACCTTACCTTACTGGTCAAATAACAGAGACACAGGAAGCTGAAGTTACAGTTCTGAGTTCACTCAACCAATGAGCAGCACATTCCACACATTCTGAGACCCATTGCAACTGTGCTGTCAAGGCATGGTGATGACTGCAGAGATGGCTTCCGGGGACAGCATCTGCTTTATAGTATGTGGACACCTACTTAAATAGTGGACACCCATTACCTCCGATTGGAAGAAGCACATAAAAGATAACTTGGAGAGTGCAGACTCCTCAGCAGACTCGCTTTCAGAATCTAGTGTGCTGACTGCTAGGCACACTCAGAAGCATGATTCACGCTGCTTCTTACTTAGGAACGCAGTGTGCCAGGTAGACAACCCTCCAGAACGTGCCTGCACTTCATCTAACATAAATTGGTTGAGTTGAACATGTTATTACTTTTCGAAACACCAAACAATCACAAATTAAATATGAGATACTTATTGCAATAAAAAGAAGGCCAACTTAATCAACTTGGGAAAATACTGTCAGAAGTAAAACAAAACAAAAACCCCAAACAAACAAACAAACAAACAAAAAAAACTCTTCCCTAGATTGTTAGCGCACTTAGTAGGTTTGGGGTTTGATTTGTAATAAAGAAAACCATGACAAGAAAGTTTCTTTTAACTCTTTGAGATTGAGAATTCTCTTTTCAAAAGGCAAAATTTTGGGGGTTAAAGAGATGGTTCAGCTGTTAAGAGCACAAGCTCCTCTTTTGAAGGACCAAAGCTCAGTTCCCCTCTGTCATGAGGAAGCTCACAACTGCCTGTAGCTCCAGCTTTGAGTGGTCGGATATGATCTTCTGGAAGCACCTACGTACACATGGACATACTCAGAGTAACATAAATAAAATAATACAAATAAAATATGTTTAAGGCAAAAAATATCATTTATGAACCATGGATGACAAGTAAGAGAGGAAATGAGGTAAGCAATTAGGACACGCAGACAGTAAGATGGCCATGTGTGTTTTAAATAAAACGGCGTGTCAGCTGCATACTGCTGAGAACTATTAAAGCATTCTGATTACCTTGTGGCTCTGCTCAATGTTATGCTGCCTCTAAACGCCAAATTGAAATTAACCACTTTGCAAATTAAAGTGCCCACTGATCCTTTTGTAGTATATTTACTCAGGCTGTAAGCTTTTTTTTTTTTACGTCAAAGTTTGTGTAAGTTATGAGAAATAAATTTCAAATGAAGCCTTTGTTTCTATTGAGAATGTAATGACTTCAAGGGACATGCAAACTGAGGTCATCTATGTCACCCCAATTAGGATGTCTATAGTTAAACAGAATAGAAATGCTGGTGAGGAAGCATTTACACAACACCGGGTGGAGGCTCCATTGTGTCCTAATAAGAGGATTTCCATATGGTCCAGGGAAAACACTCCTTGACATATAGCCAAAGGAATCAGACCCATGTTCTTTGCTGTGCTCTTTGCCTAGATGCCCACGGCCTCACAAATGGATAAAGAGAGTGTGGTACACACACTTTGTAAAGTTTTGTTTGGTTCTAAAGAGAACCAAAATTACAACCCTGCAGGAAAACAGAGGGGACCAGTTGGTCATTCTGTTAAGAAAAGTAAGCAAGACTCAGAAAGAAAAATATGAACGCCTTCTCTCACTTAAAGAGTCTAAATATAAAAGCATGGGGACAGCTATTTGTGGTATAGAAGCAAATCAGCTAGGGGAGATGAGGGTAATATGCATTATGGGAAGGGAAAGGCCTGAGAGAATGATAAAGTATGAATGAAGTCTCAGACTCATGGAAATAGCAAAGCGTTCCTCTGGTCCAAGTATGCCTGTGGACACTATCAACTGCAGCTTCCTCCTCAGGTGACAGCAATCTCAAACTGCTCCCTACAGACACCACCCACCAAAATTAGTTAAATCTATTTCCTTGTTCGGCTGTATACAATAAACCTATCAACTGTGTTCGGATGTATAAAATAAACTCACTGAGTTTCTGGGCTACTGCTGCTGTGTCTCCATCAGAGAATGAACAGCCACTCACTGCCATCTTGTCTGAGCTATACAGCTTGTAGAAGTGGACATGCAATGTAAACACACACATACAGACACAGAGAGAGGGGGGAGGGGGAGGAGGAGGGAAAGGAAGGGAGGAAGAAGGCGGGAGAGAGAGGGAAAGAGAGGAAGGGGGAGAGAAGGAGAAAGGGAGAAGGAGAGGGAGGGAGAGGGAGGGAGAGATAAGGAAAGAGAGGACTGGAGAGAGAAGGAGAAAGGGAGAAGGAGAGGGAGGGAGAGGGAGGGAGAGATAAGGAAAAAGAGGACTGGAGAGAGAAGGAGAAAGGGAGAAGGAGAAAGAGGGGGAGAGAGAGGATTTTAAAAATATATACCATAATAAAAGCTATTGCTTTGGGAACAAACTAAAAAATATAATTAAAAGGGACAAAAACACAAAGGGGAGCTGGAGAGGTGGGTCGGTGAGTAAGGGTGTTCACTCAGCAAGCATGAGTATTTGAGTGTGAATCCCCAGAAGCCACAAGATCCCAGCTTCTGTCCCCAAGGGGAGAGAGACAGAAGGCTCCTGAGAACTTCTTGGCAAGCCTAGGCAATCAATGAGTTTCCAGTCTGTGAGAAGTCCTGTCTCAAGAGAGTGACAGAAAGATATTCAACATCCGATTGTGGCCTACACACACACACACATGCACACATACAAACACATGCACATGCACAAGCACATGCTTGAACGTTCCCATGCACATACATGCACCGAACATGCACAAAATTTAAAAACTGAAAGCAAAAGTATGACTGAACTTCAGTGGTAGCTTATCTTTAAGCCATGTCAAACAATTAGCCATTTTGATGTCTTTAAACTAGGGACAAAAATAAGTGAACCCCTGACAAAGTCATTCAATTTAAACATTCTGTCCTTATTTCTGTGGCTGAAAATAAAATGAGTAATATAAGACAAGTCTTGATTTCTACCTACTAATGTTAAGGAAAATACCTCATTTCATTAAAGAAATTTTCCAACTGTTTGACTCAATTGTTAACAGAAAATAATTCAGTGAGTCAGCTACACCTGGTGGTACAATATTACTTGGGTTGGATTCTCTCTAGAGATAAGTAGCAGACAGCTTGATATTCATTTGTGACTAGATATTTGATCACAGAAACTGAACCATCTCTCCATGAGCATTTTACTATAACACATATAATATAGCCTTTCAAGACAATCTGTAAAATATCCAGCCTAATATAATGTACTGGCTGATTTTTGTGTCAACTTGACACAAGTTGGAGTTATCACAGAGAAAGGAGCCTCAGTTAAGAAAATGCCTCCATGAGATCCAGTTGTAAGGCATATGATCAAGGAGAGGAGAACCCAGCCCATTGTGGGTGGTGCCAAGCCTGGGCTGGTAGACCTTGGTTCTTTAAGAAAGCATGCTGAGCAAGCCAGGGGAAGCAAGCCAGTAAATAACATCCCTCCATGACCTCTACATCAGCTCCTGCTTTCTGACCTGCTTGGGTTCCAGTCCTGACTTCCTTTGGTGATAAACAGTAATGTGGACAATATAAACTGGATAAACCTTTTCCACCCCAACTTGCTTCTTAGTCATGATGTTTTGTGCAGGAATAGAAACCCTGACTAAGACATATACCAAATACATTGTGGGAATAATTACACACCAAAAGAATACCAGTAACCGGAATACATCCTGGGTTGTCTAATGTAGCAGCCTTTCTTTAAAGATGTAACAAAGACTTCCACTTGCCAAATATCTGCCTAGCTCAGAAATGGATGACCTGAATTCAAGATAAGCTCCAGTGGAGACATGCTGGCAGCTGTCCGTGTCTGTTTTTGAAGGAAGGAACTGTATTTTTTTTAAAAAAAGAAATAAAAACAATATTCTCCTCTGCCACTGAGTCATCTTCTCACTAAACTAACTTCAGGGCTTCTATCAGGATTCTACCATGAAAACTGACATGCTTTTAAAAATTATGTGTGCATACATATATTTGTAGAAAATAATGGGACTTGTTATGATATTTGAACCAGGCATATAATATCCATCATAGTTCCCTTTTATTAAGTTCTTGCTTCATTGCTGTTATAAAATGCCCAACAAAGCAACTCAAAGAAGAGTTTGTGCTGAGAACATGGCCCCATGGATAAAACCTTTGCTTAGAAACTGTTAGGAACTGAGTTTCCATCCCCAGAAGGAGCAGAAAACCAGAGGCAGGAGAATGTGTCAGTAATCTCGGTGCTCATATGGGAGGTGGAGAAATAAGACTCCCTGGGAGCTGACAGGTCAGCCAGCTTAGTGTATACAGTGGCAAACAAGAGGCCGTGTCTCAGACAAGTGACACCTGTACCCTCTGACCTCCGTGTGTGTTGACCACATGAATATACATATATATCCACAGAGACTAAATAAAAAAAGGCAGGCTGGATTGCTGGTTTAGGGGTTAAGGAGTGTTTTATACTGTTAAAACAGATGTTAGTTCAATTATCAGCATCCAAATCAGGTGGCTTGCAATAGTTTATAACCAGCTCCAAGGGATCTATCAGCTTCTTCTGTGCACCCACATATATGTAGACATACTCGCATGCAGACACATGCATGTACACACAGATAAAAACAGTCTCTCCTTTTTTGTAAGGAAAGGTTTTATCTTGGTTTGCTTTCTATTTACGTGATAAACACCATAAGTAAATGCACACTGGGGAGGAAAGGGTTACTCAGCTTACATGACCTGATCATAGCCCATGCTGGGGGAAACTCAGAGAACTCCATCCACAGTGAGCTGGGCTCTCCCATATCAATCATTAATCAAAATTAAGCCCCACGGACTTGCCCACAGGCTAAACTAACAGAGCCAATTCCTCAACTGATATCCCTTGTTCCCAAACGACTTCCAGCTTGTGTCAAGTTTGACCGAACACAAAACAGCATGGTTTAATGTGGGCTTACAGTTCAGGGAATACAGTCCTTCAAGGTGGAGAAGGTTGATTGACAGCAGAGGTAACTGGCTGCATTATGTGCATAGTCAGGAAGCAGAGAGAGATGAAAAACCGTCCTCCACTCACACTCTCCTCTCTGTTCAGTTCGGGACCTCAGCCCATGGTCATTCTAGAACCTTCAGTTTGACAATCAAGACCAGCCATTGCACCTTCTCCACCTTCTCCTGTCCCTTCTCCCATCCCATGCACCTCTTTCTCCCTTCAAATTCCCCCTTCTACTTTTATATCTTTCCTTTTAAATCTATATCTTAAACATGCAAGAACACATACAGTATCTGTCTGAGTCTGACTTATTTCACTTCATGGGTTGATCCCCAGTTCAAATCAATGCCCTAAAAGTGTGCATGTGTGTGCGTGTATGTCTGTGTGTGTGTACACACATACATACCTGCATATCATGAGACACAGGCAGAGAAAATTTGGTTCCTTCCTTCCACCTTCTGGGTTTTAGGAACTTAACTCAAGCTGTCAGATTTGGTAATGAGCACCTATTCATGAATTTAGCCATTTTGAGTGGCCCAGTTTTTTTTTTTTTTTTCTTCTTTGTGTCTGAATAAATATTGAGAACTCCTGATTGGTTCAAGTATCTGTTGGTGGCCACCTATGTGACTTTTTCACTAAGACTGTCTTACAAGAGAAGCTCGTAAGTGCTAAGCTTGGGGTATGGAATAAATTATTATTGCTGCTGTTTGTCTTTTCTTTTAGAGACAGGGTTTCTCTGTGCAGCCATGGCTGTCCTGGGGTTCACACTGGCCTCACACTCAGTTGTCTGCCTACCTCTGTCTCCTGAGTGCACATTAAAGTCATGTGCAACCATCACCTAGCATGAATTTTTATTTTAAGACTAACAAGGATTGTTGAAATTTCAATATAATCCAGATGGTTCTCTAATTCCAAATAAAATAAGGTAGATTTTTAAGACCTAGAGATTCCTAATGATGGTCAAAACAAAATCAAACACGTAAAAGGGAAGCTACCAAACATTAATTTTTTACATTGGGTAATTTTTGTTTTCCTGCTGCTAGATACTATTTTCTTCGCTTGCAAGCTCTTGTTGTAAACATTAGATGGTATCCAATAAAAATGTCATATTTGATAATAAAAGTGTTGTTACTTCTTATCCATTTAAGAAAGGGCCGGCGTAGACTGAAGTTTATTTTGGTTGTTTGGTTACGTTTTTGTTTGTTTGTCTGTGATTTTTATTAGGATATAGGGTCTCACGTTGCCCAGGCTGGCTTCAAACTCACTACATAGCCAAGGATGGTCTTGAATTTAGCCTCTGCTTGCCTTCATCATCTAAACACTGAGATGGCAGACATGCCTCTTCATGTCCAGTGTCTGTAGTGTTGGCAACTGAACCCAGGGCTTTGTGTATGTTAGGCTACGACTCTACTACCTGAGCTACATCTCCATCAGAGAGACTGCCTTTTAAATTAAGTATGCTAATACACTAAACTTGATGGATTTAAAAAAAAAAAAAAAAACGTGCACTAAAGTAAAAAAGATTAAGAAAATGTTTTAATTATTATCTTTTGTTATTTATGGTTGTTTCGAGTTCATCATTGATCTTCCTATGGAGCTGAGGACAGTCTGGAATTTCTGGTCCTCTTTCATTTCTAGTGCAGACCAGTTAGTTACAGTTAGTATAGTTGGCAAATAATAGTGACTTACAACTAAAATATTAATTTTTTTTCAAATAGATTTAAATTTATTTATTTATTATTTTATGGCAGTGATCATGCAGACAAGCCTACGTTGATGTCACAGGGCTAGCTGTGGACATGAGTTCTCACCTCCTATCTGCCATGTAGACCCTGGGGATTGATAACTGTCACCATTGTCCCTAGCCCTGCAAATGGACACTTTAAAGGCTTCATATCCATGCTTGGTTTAGGTGCAGCACACTGTCCATTTTGTTTGCATATATAGTAGTAATTATTCTTCCCTGTCCTTATTGATATACATGTATGAAGAACTTCAATATAGCTGAATATCATTATATCTACCTACACATCTACCAAATTACTTAAACTGTCCCTTTACTCATAGTAACCAAAATAAATTTACTTATTTCAATGTTTTTGTGGGTAGATCTTATGAAAGTAAACCAGAGGGCCTTCTGTGCCAAAATTACCAGAGCCTTTCTTTTGAAATGATAGTTACTAAGGTGATAATAAAGTTGTATACAGCTTATCAAATTGTAACCTGGGTTAATTAACTGTTTAATAAAATTACCCAAAGTATAAACAGCAATTCAAACACAGCACTTAAAAAAAAGATAATTAAGATCTGTTCTTCCTGTTGGTTTTTAATTTTTACTTCCCTGAAAGAGATTGTACTTCAGGTTCTTATGACTGACTGCTGGCCTTTCCTTTTAATTTTGCACTAAATACCTCGCAGTGAGCACATTGCCCGGATACAGACTGGCAAGTTGAATGTGAGCATGAAAATTAGGTGCAATCTTTGATTCAGTGGAGACTGTTGGAAGTCTTGTTTGTGGGCTTCCTTTATTCCATACCTTGCACCTTGCTTAATCAGTATTGTTCCTTGTTTATCTTCACTAAGACCTTCACTCAACGTTTGTTCAGTGAGAAACCACTGTCAGGACAAGTTTCTGTGACCAAGCAAATAAAACCATGGTATGAAATCACACATTTTGGTATAGTGATATAGTTGTGAATGTCCCATGCATTGGTATGATATATTGTAAAACAGTTTAAGATCTGGAGACTAGATCAATAGCCAAATAGCATTTGTTTATCGCTAATACAATGGTTCATATTACTTTGTAACCGGGAGCTCTTTTCTTGCTTCTGTGTTCCCCTGACAGCATTCTGTATGTCCATGTGATGCTCAGACTTGTGACTTTCAGACACGAATGACTCAGCTCGTAGGAGGACTCCTCAGCCCTCCTTGCGCATCAGCTAAGGGGAAACTCAACCTCTCTGGTTGTTCTCTTACAGAAGACTCAGTCACCTGCTTGAGGTAGGATCCGTCATCTAACCAGGTGACCTGGTCCAGTGGTCACGGTGTTACTTCATCTAACAGTATGCCAAACTGAGAAAACTATAAAGTAAACCGGGAACTTTTCTGTGTGATTTGGGGCCCATACAAGAGTGTTCAAAGTTTTCTAAGGCCAGGTCCTCTCCCCATTGCTGTCCCTTTCCTCTCACACTTAGCTGCGCAATGGGGTTACATTTAAAAACTGAGTTCCACCTCGGTACTTCTCAGGTAAGTCTGACAGAAGCCTCTCAACAGCCCCTCCCACCCAGAGGTTAGAAATGGATGTGTTCTTTACAACTCATCATTGGACCACCCGACCTTCCAGCTAACCCCGATTTCCAAAGATGTGGTGCCCCATGCCTTTTCCCTCCTCCTCCTCCCTCCACATGCAATAATCTTAGCAAACCTTGAATGTGACTTATAGTGGGAAAGGTCGTTGGCTGGGGCTGGGCCTTGGGCTTAGCACTTCCTGGGATCTAAGTTCGATCTCCAGCCACAACAGCAGCATTTACAGGACCACTTGATTTTACAATGTCTGCAAGCACTCACCTTTTTATACATGTTAGAAGCAACGACACCAGCATTCAGCAGTGTTTATGTTTATTAAAAGAAACCAATGACATTGAAGGTTAAACTGCCTTCTGATATCACGGACTAAATCATAAAAGTATTACATACATACTTCAGCTTTACAGAGAACCATGCTAATGACAAAGTGTATGATGAACCGTGTGATATATAAGAAGACTAAAATATTTATTTTACATATCTACAACAAGTATTTTTATATTTCTAGACCAACCACAAATCATATTGGGGAATATTTAGGTACATGAAAAAGCTTCAAAACATAAAAAAAAAAAAAAATTAACATTTTGAAAAAAAATCGCATGCGAGAGCTCATTAAATAACATTGACAAATAAATAACCGGCTTTACCTATTAGCTGCTGCCATGCACTGCTGGAATTCCACTCCAAGAGGTCAACATGTGAGGGACAATTTCACACTGAGACTGGAAAACGCCAGCGGGCTTAGTTTTGAAGTGAAATGTCACAAGGTTTGCCTCTTTCAAAGAACGCTAACCCCTGGCTGTCAAACTATTCCGATAAAAACTACTGGAAAAGCCCCTTTCTGAAATGATCTGTGAAGATACATTTTTGAGGAACTTCTCCGGTTCGGAGGGATTTAGTTTGAGAAGGGCTAAGGGTGGGCTAGGGAATGGAGCGGGCTTTTTTTTTTTTTTTTTTTTTTAACTGTAACAGGATGCAGCATCAGGTGCTTTTTAAAGAAATGACTGGGGGGAGGGGTGG
The DNA here is from genome assembly GCF_963924665.1 of Micromys minutus. Lineage (NCBI taxonomy): Eukaryota > Metazoa > Chordata > Mammalia > Rodentia > Muridae > Micromys > Micromys minutus. Next base: position 182,191,457 of record NC_137969.1, on the reverse strand, counting down.
AAACTACAGGATGTCTGGCTTTCACTGCAAACTACTCATTACATCTTGAGAAACTTGCAAAGGAAAAGCTGGTCCCAGGGAAGGTCCCAGAGAAGGGCAGCCCGCTGGGCCTGATCAAAGCAGAAAGCATATACTTTCAAGTGAGAAAAGAGCAATGGCAGGCTCGAGTGAGTCTTCCAAGCGAGCGAATCTGGGTAGCAGATGCTTCCTAGGCAGTCCGGCTCTAGCTCAGACTGTGCTTGCTGGATTTGCTGGCTCTCTTCCGCTCTCTGTGGTGCTGGGCGGGCTTGGCGGGCGACACGCTTTCAAAGTTGTGGCTGGACTCGTTGTGCTGCCGGGTGTACCTCTTGCACTTGCACGCCGTGACCACGGTGATTTTGTAGGTGCGTGTGCTGCCATCCTGACACTGCAGCTGGATTCTCTGGGTGCGCGTCTTGTCATTGACACACCGCCACTCCTGGGAGCTCCTCCTGCTCCAGTACTTGGTTCCATAGCCTCCTCCGATCCAGTTGGGAAGCACCGGCAGGGGCAAGCATTCGCCCGCGCACACCAGCTCCTTCAGAGGGCTGACGCTGGTGCACTGGCCATCCGAAATATATTTGGTAGAGCGCAGCTCTCTGCAGCCCACTTGAACTCGACCTGCAGGAAACAGGACAGAGCTGCATCAGAGACAGAAAGCAACTGAAGGTGTTTGCGTTTTGTTCTTGTTTAGAGTAGTTTGCAGCGGCTTTAATATATTATCCAAATTGCAGCAAAGTGCGATGTGCCATATTTTCATAATGCAAGTCTGCAGGATGGTTGGAAGATGCTATCATCATAATGGCCAGCCTACGTAAAGGCTGTAACTTTGAGGTGGGAGGGGAGAGAGAGATAGAGAGGCAGACAGCGAGGGAGAGACTCGCTTCTTTTCGTGTGTTTCAATAACTGATTGTGTATTAGAGTATTGAAAAGTCACATTGTTTTAGTCTCGTTTCCAATAAGGCTTCCACCCCTGTAAACATCCACTCTTCAAAGAGAGCACTTTAATGTACTCGTTCTCACGGATTATATTGGTTAATGTCTGCAAGTGCTTTTAATTAAGTTTTTCAAAAACAATCTCTTAAAAAATGTGGAAAGTATTTAAATATTGTGTACAGTGTATATGCATGCTGTAATATTTTGTTACAATTATAGAATTCAGCTGCATGGTCACACATGCATCTGGGCACAACCAATGACATTTTGCATATCAAACTTAATAACTATATTCTAAACAGAAATTCACAAGCTGGGTTTTGAAAAATATAAGCAGCGAAATGTTTGAAATGCAAAATGCCACCACAATTTAATATTTAAAGAATAAAAAGCCCCTAAATTAGGAACGTATGGTTGCCATAACAACTTGGCTACATTTCCATGAATTTTATAGCAGAAAAATACCTAACATGTCTGATTTACAACTGCACAAGGAACCACGGTGTTCGTTTCCTGAATATCAGTCATGGAAAACTTTTTGTTTTAGTTATTTGGATTTAATAAGCATGTCCTCTAATTGGCTGTTTCTGGTCACGTGCCTCGTGTAATTAAAACAAAATTAATCTTAAAATACCTCAAGCTTTCTTTCTCATTACTTTGATATCTAAATCCTTTGTTATCTGAATGAGAAATGTTTATGACAAACTTGAAAAGAAACCAAGGAAGCCAAAGAAACCAGGAAAGAAGGGGGGAAAGGCTTAACATAGAAAGATGAAGTATCTAAGCCCAAACTAATAAAAACCTGTTGAAATTGTTCTTCTAATTCCTGAGAACTATCTCAGAGCAGACAGTGAGCCAGGAGTTTCTCTCCAACTCTTAGTTGCACCCTTAACGTTCATTTTAAGACTTACAGCCTAAGGGAAGTGTGTGGCACATGCATGCTTATGTCTGTACTTGCCGAGCTAAAGCTAGAGACTGGGATGAAAGGGTTAACGGTTTGGCTGGACAGTGTGCTAGGCTTGCCTGCTTTTCATTCCAGCTCACCTTCCTGCAGCTACCTTAGGAACCTGTCTGGAAACAGCCGGCAATGATTTTGACTCTCCTGGCTTTTTTGTTCCTGGATGTATTAGATTGGACATTTTTGTGGTGACGTTTCTCTCGCTGACAATGAATACCCACCACACTGTTCAGTAGCCCAATACCAACCAGACACTTCCTATGCTTTGAAAGCATCTACATGCAAGTAAAACCCTGGTTTTCTCAGTGAGATAATATCAGTCATATTTAGTGTGACTTTTCTAAGTCAAAACTCCTTTTCGTAGTTGGATAGAGTTTAAGGTAGAGGGGCAGAGATTTGTGTGAGGTTTCCTATATATTGTTTCTCTGTCTTTCTTCACATTGATTACTAACAGGAAATCTTTTAAAGGATGAGAATAAAGCAGAAGTTAGAGGAAGAAATTTGAACCCCACTAACTAGCAGTCCCTTGGCATGTATGTCAATTAAGCAAACTGAAAAGGGTAAAGAAATACTCCCTATGCTAAACATTAGCATATTATTATGTTAAATCTCCTGTTACAAATACTCAGTCTTCCACAGAAACATACAATTACCTCAATTTGACCTGTTGAATAAAGAACAATTTAGAAAACCACGATGCTCCAACGTTTTGTAGTACAGACATGTTTAACAGGGAATACCAAGTCTTTACACCTCTCCAAACCAGTCATGTTTTAGACATCTGTGCGAGCAATTCCATATTTCCTGAAAGCTTCCTTCATCCTTTGTGATTCCCTATACATAGTTCTGGTTGGTTCCCTTTAGACACTTCACCAAATTTGTGCATGATCTGAGATTAACCAGGTGTAAGACGACATGAGCCTAAACCGTATAGAACAAAACTTTAAAGATACCTCCTTTTTCAGAGTTGTGTTTTTTAAGCAGCAGCTCAATACCTAGATACATTTTTCCTGTGGGCATTGGATAAACCATGTCTGTGCCTGCATTGTCGAGCCACTGGTTTAATTATATTAACTCTCAAATCACCCAGGAAAGCACGCCAGCCTCCACACACATCAGATTGCTCCCAGACGGTTTTGCAAAAACATAGATGGACCACGTTAGTTTACAGTAAGAGCGTTCTACAAGAGTGGGAGCTGATGCTCTCCAGAAGGGGTAAAAAAAAAAAAAAACCTGAACAAGTAAAACACACTTACTGTTGCGATCCAGTCCAGTGCCACTGAAAAACCTGCCTCCATTCCTGGCTTGATTCAAGGTGCTGTTGCTGCTGGGGTGTGCTGGAACAGGTTTAACCACATGTGAATAAAGGATTTCTGTGGCATCGTTTTTAAAAGCCAAACAGTTTTTCATCAGGATGCAGAGAAGGGGAATGAGAGAGAGGTGGATGGCAGGAGGAAGCATGCTGAGTGGAGGGTTTGCTTAGCTGAGGAGCTGCTGGATTCTTTCCCCCAGCTTCTGCACTATTGACTGCGGGGATCCCTCCCCAAGGTTCCCTTTATATAGCCAGAGGCTTGGCGTTCATTCAGGTGTAAAGTTGTGTAGGGCTTTGGAGTGAAAACACGGAGAAGGGGTGGGATCCCTACTTGACCCTGCAAAAGAATTTTACCAATGGAGAGGACGGGCTGCAGAAGAGGAGGGGCTTGCTACACAGATTGCCTGCGCTTTCGGAGTTGGGCTTTTACTGGTCTGCGAGCCTTCAGAGCCTGCAAGGCACGGTTCTGTCACAACTGCTGCGCGGAACCTCTCCGGAACCTAGGTTCACGGTCAAGTTTTATGGAAGAAAAAGTAGGTTGCTGTTCACATAAAGAGACTGAGTTTATCGTTTTATTTTTTGCACGTTTGTTCTTTATTCCCCTCAGATTTAAGAAGGCATCGGGGCTGGATGGGGCTTCTTCCTCAATAGTTGAATGAAGCCATGTGAGTTTTCAGTAGTGTCAGACTTGAGTAAAGAATCTGTTTAGTTAAATATGTTTTGTCTCTCAAGAAGAAAACCTTTTCCCCTCCCTTTTCCCATGAAGAGGAAGACACTGAGCTAAAACCTACCCTCTGGACACACTTAAATAATGCTGCTTTGATCTGCATGAACAACTGTCCTGCTAGGTAAATTACTGCCACAGGTCCTATGGGTGGGGGTGGGAGGGGGTGTAATGAGCAGAACTCTGTCCGAGTTAAACTAACTCATATCGGTTTTCATCTTAAAAGTACACCAGCAAGGTTTAGCATTCGGCATGTCTCTTACGCAAAATAAAACCATTTTCTAAGTATTATCTTTTACCAATCCGAAGTACTTCTACATTGTTCATATACTGCAGATCCTGGGTTATATCTGTCTTGGTCAAACTTTGGTTTTTGTAACTTCCCCTGACTCGCTACTCAGGCAATAAGTACTGTAAGTGTCTGGGCTACTTTATTTCCACCTGACACAACTATCTCCCGGGAGGTGGCTGATCTTTAGCTCTGAAAGCATGGGGGCTAGCAGGATGACAGCGTGTAAGGGCACTTGCAGCCAAGCTTGCCAACCCTGAGTTCAGTGTCGGAACCCACACAGTGGAAGGAGAGTGGCCTCTGGGAATTTGTCCTCTAGCCTTCACATGTGTGCTGCGGCAAAGCATATAGAAGCATAAGTTGATAAATGGTTTTTAAAGAAAAGCAACTTCTGTCCGATCTATTAAACATTTTGATCGGAACAACTCTTACATGACCTGTTCAATCGCTAATCCAATTTTAGTGGTTGGCATGGCCATTAGAAAAATGTCTTAGTGTTTTGTTCCTCTCTTGTTTGTAAGTTCTCCTTTGTAGCTACTCTTCACCACCACCTTAACTGTGCATAGCAACAGTGGCACCTACTGACATTTTGGAATGAGCAATTACTTATTACATAGGCACTTCTGTGCATCTTTCCTATGATCCTTGGCTTCTACCCAGTAGCTGTCTGTTGTAAGCAAAAAAAAAAAAAAAAAAAAAAAAAAAAAAAAAAAATTCTGCTACCGGCAAACGTCTCCCAGCACCACGTCAAAACCGTTCCTGATTAGGAACTGATGCTCTGTCCACTTACCATTATAAAAAGAAAGTAAGCGTACAAATAGGAGTCTAAGTATTAAATAAGAAGGAAACATGTTCTTTTTTCCCCAGGGGAATCCGTCACTTTGACTTTATTTTAGAAATATGCCTTCTTATCCTTTAGAGATAGAAAACATCCGTAGATTAAAACAAGGTGGGGTCTGGAGTAGGTGTCAAAATAATGCAGTGGGGAGTAGTTAGGATTGTAATACTAGTAAACTCATGAGTTGAGGGCTGATAGAATGTGATCTATTCTGTTTACTCTCACATATCTCAAAAATTCTACAAAATAAAAAACTTAAAATCAGAGCCAAACAGTTTAATGTGTGACTAGCAGTTGGATTTCTGGTAATTTATTATTTTAAGATCCTTCCTGGAACATAATAAATCAGAATACTTTGTAGATTATATGACAAGCTTCCTTCCGAAAGGGTGTGAAGAATTCTTATCCTGCATTAAGGGACATCATGTTAATTATACAATGTTCATATTGACAGTAGATCCAGTACCTGTAGGAAGCAGAGAATCATATCCTTCTCCAGTGCATTCTTTTTGTGTATCCGGAACAGGAAATATTTTAGTTTGAATTTAATTATTAGGTTGGGCTACATATTGAGCAAATTAATGTAGATTGTTAAATCTGTGTAGCCTTTTGTGTTCTGTGCTCCGTTTAGGAAGCAGCCAAATGAGGAGAAGCAGTGTGGTTGCCTTTACCTACAACGGCATGAAAGGTTCACCAAGGAGTCTGCTCTGGTAAAACAGAAACAATCGCAACTGAAGGTTTAGTGGGTGCTTAATAACCAGAGTAATACACTTTAAGAATCATTATAGTCTACTGTGATGCTGGCGAGGTTATGGAAATAGGCTTTAAACTTTATTCTTGACTCTTCTTCCTGCTCGGGTCTTTCCACATCTGTTCTCCTCTTTCTGTGGCATAGCCTTACTCTCTCTTAGTCCTTGATTGGTACCCATTTTCCTTCAAGTCCACACTGGATAGTACAAGGACGCATTCCCTTGCCCTCTGCCTTTCACATCTGGATCCAGCCTTCAAATTAGTTGCTCCAGAACAGCAGGTTGGCAAGCCTTATGAAGGTGAAATCATTTTTTTCTTTAATGAACATTATATTAAAAGAAAGTAAGTATTTCAGCTATAGGAAAACCCTCAAACATGTAAAAAGATTGGTCAATGTTGGGAGTAGCCTATATGGAACAGGATACATTTCCCCTGTGCTATTCATGCCTTAGTGTTAGCTTTCTTTTCCTGACTGTGGGATGAACCTATGGCTACTGTTCAGTTAATAGGATATGCTGACATATGGAATATACATGTGAAGGTTAGGTTTCCACAGATGGTAACTTCTGTCTTGCTCTGTCTCTCTTGTATCTTTGCACTAGTAGAAGCGAACTATTAGGTGAGTTCTCAGGCTTCAGCTCAGGGACTGAGACTCTCAGACAAATAGTCCAGAATTCTCAGTCTCCACACTGGTGAATCTGATAGCAGCTCCTCACAGTCATTCCTTCAGGTGAGGTGGTGGCCCTGGAACATTCTCCAAATGCAGCCTAGAAAACGAATCTGAGCCAACAACATCCTCAGAGCTAAGACCCATTTATTGTTTTAACTAACTGGAGAAAGGATCTGTATAACCGTGTGTATAGAAATAATTATGTGGTCAGTAAGTCACTTTCATGCCAGGACCGTGGCACTGTCACATGAAACTTGGTGACCGCAGTCAATGGGTATGCTTTGGGGCCTGCCTTCTATTTCATAGCTCAGGCATCAACACTCTTCAGCTGGTCATAACAGAATGATGGAATTAGGATTTCTGCCATTGATCTCACAGGCAATGTGTCGCAGTAATTTTCATAGTCAAATACTGTTGTCCACCATGTGACTCCTAGAACTTCAATCAGACAATTTGATTTTGAGTATGTCTTTTGGAGATTACAATTACTGCCATGTTCAATTCTAGAGTTAGGAAATACTTAAAGTAGACTGTTTTTCTGCACTTGAGTCTTAGCTCTACCATTGACAGTGTTTATGAACTTAGACATGCTAACTTTTCTAAAAGTCTTTGTCAATGTCCCCATCTGTAAACATTGCCAGACCGACTGACTTACCTCAGAAAGATACAGGCTAAGTCTCCATCCAAAATGCAACACAAAATCAATTAAACACAGAAAATGTAAGGAAAAACTATCTCTTGAATATGATTCTAGAGGTAATATTTTTATTATAGCCTTCAAATTATAACCATGACTTAAAAACTGGAAGAGCTCTGAGTAAGCCCAGGTTTACCTAGTGTAAGGAAGGCTAAGAGGACAGGTTGTTGCTCAAATGAAATAGGTAAATGGAGTCTGACCACTTGTTTTTCTAAACTTTCACAAGGGAGGAATTGAGATAAATATATACAGAAATAGTCATTGTAGGTAGTATTATCTGCATCTGAGATTTTGGGGTCTTGATTATTTTCATGGGGTCCCAGTGAATAGAAGGAACATGTTCACCAGAGAGAGTGAGTAGTTATTTTAAGTTGGGGGGGGGGACTGAACAAGCACAGGATTTTCATTCATTTAAGAAGAGATCTGCTGCTGTCGCTGTCTTGAACAATCAAATGAGAGCTCTGTCCCTGCTCCTCTTCTCTCTTAAGATCTTATGACGGCACTTGCTCATTTTTTATCAACACATTTTGCTGTTGGTTTGGTTTAGTCTTGCAGTCTTCCAGACTGGGGACTACAGCTTGACATCCTCCTCCTTCAGGTTTCACAGCTGCCACAACCGAATCTGTGACTCTCTGTCAATGACAGTGTCAGGCATGCCTACCGAGCTCAGCTGACCATTTCACCAAAAGAGATGTCTTTAATTTAATCCCCACGTGCGCTTTCTCTCTGCCTGCCTATATTCAAGGGTTCTCCTTGTTGAGAAATTGAGCAGCACTCAGAGCTGAAAGACAATACGTTTTCATGAGTTCTACCAAAAACCTCCAGCTTCTCCTAAGAGAGGTCCTGCAGTGATTGTCACGTCACCGCCTCTCTATTTTTGTTTTAATTGCTTTAGGTTTGGGGGGTTTCTTTTGGACAATGGATTTTTTTTCTACTTTTCCTGTGTGCAATGGGGATATCTACACATAGTGAATGACCTGTGTAACCCGATGGAAAACTCCAAGTGAGATTTTCAAATCCAACATTCATAGTGCCGGCCAGAACTTGGTAAATTTTGCATCCTTGACATCGGGCCTGAAGATCTCTTCCCTAGTAGACATGGGAAGCTGTCTGTGTATTACAAGGTCTAGTAATCTTCTCTAGTTCTGCACCTAGATACTGATGTCACCTACATACCCAGAAGCCTCATATTCAGCTATAAAATGGAGATTGGGTAAGCGGGAGTGGGACTTTCATCCAATTACACACAAATTTTGCTGCTATCTGCTACTTTATGGGATAGAAATTAGTGTTCTCATCTAGGACACCCAGTCTGTGCCACTTCAAGTGACTTTCACCAAGGCTGACAAAGTATTAAATATCCTAACCTAAGTGATTACTGAGAGACGGAAATAGGAAATAGTTCTGTTCCTAACAGCAATCCTAAAACAGCATTTCACCTGAAAGCTTGTTAGAAATGCAGAGTCCAGAGTCAACCAAAATACCATAGATCAGATCCCAGGAACCTGTGTTTTAATGAGCTTCCCCAAAAATCCTAGAAAAAGCTAGGTTCCTTAGTGACTGAGTCATGTTCCACGCCACAGAAGTGGGTATTCAGAACTCTGACAATGGCTACCCAGTGTTCTAACTCCTCACTTGTAATTTTGGCATCCATATCAGACTTGCCGGGGCATCCAAGTTCACCCAGGTATAGACAAGATACTTTGATCATTAGGTTTTGGTTATTGTCCACAAGCCCTAAGGGCATCACACAATCAAACTGATCTCCTAGTCCTAGCATGATCTAGCATAGTCCCATGAGTACCAGCAAGCTTCCCAGCAATGTTAAGTTAGCCATGACCTCACATCAGCAATAAAGACTTGGGTTTAGAGCCAGCAAAATTTTAAGTCCTGTGAAACACAAGAGAACTGGAAAACAGAATTCTGTAGAGGATGTGAGGCAACGATACCACTTCCTTTTCAGAAAACAAGTTTGGCTAAGAACTTTCTAATTTTTAATCTGATATTTTCAATGAAATTCCTTTCTCCCTACTCATATGTAGATAGGGCCCATGAGGTAGGGTATCCCACACCTAGAGAGCAGTTCTGCAAGAAGGGGCCTAATCAGGAAGACATTAGGCTAGCCTGACTGGAATGGGTCAGATCTTCACTAATCAGTGTTGTAGGTTTGCTCAGTGACAGGACTCACTGCTGAACACCTGTATGTACTTATTTTTATTTTCATAATTGGAAAATCAAGTAACTTCTACCGAAGGCAAATATGTTCCAGTACCTCAAACACCCATTGCCTTCCCAGCAACTTCTGACTTCCTTGTTCCTAAACAGGAGCCACACTCCACTTCTGACATCAGTTGTTAGTTTTGGTTTTGGTTTTTTAAAAAGCTTGATTTAAAAAGAGAACAAGAGGAAAAAGTTTGACTTTTCCATTGCTGTGCAATGTGGCCTTATATGAACTTGCCCGAGTTTTTGTCCTGACGACCACATTCAGCTGAACAAAACTTGGCTATTTTGAAGAACGTTGCTATATAAAGACCCTTGCCTCTTGAAGCATGTGGAAATATAGTTGTAGTTTCTGCATCTAGCTGTGAAATGGGTGAGATATAGGAAGTTCAGTTTTAGTATATGATGCCAGAGTTTTCCATGGGGCCTTTAGAAGCTGAAATTTCTGTCAGTCTTCATAGATTTGAAACAGAGACATAGTCAACATGACGGTTTGGTCACCAAACGTAGCTACAGTGTGCAGTGTGATTTGGGTGTGTGTAGACTAGAACAAAAGGAGAGGAGATGTTATGGGAACACCTGGGAGAAAAAGAACAAGACCCCACATTTGAAGGAGGGAGAGGGCTAGGGCCCAGGAGAAACATCCCATAGAATTAGAGAAGATGACACTGGTGAAAATATATTTTAACCCTGGTGCCTGAGAAAATGACACAGGGAAAGAACTTAAGAGCATCAGAAAGGAGGAAGAATAGTGTAAGTTCTGTCACGAATAGGCTAAAGAGTTGATGAGCATCCAAGAAAAGTCAAAGGGACAACCGAAGAAAGCTGGAGAAGTCTTTCTGGACACTTACAATAGCTTCCCTAGGGAGACATCCTGTACATTCTGACAGAACTTGGTTTAAAAGCTAATTGCCAAATGTTAACAATATAAGCTTTTGATTAATATTTTAAAGTCACCTAATGCCCCTAGAGTTTTTGATTCCTTGCTGTCAGCAACTCCAGGATGGTGGCCAATTGCCCTGCTGTGCTTGTGCAGAATTATAAAACGAATGCTTTGTGTTCTGTGTGAAGTCATAAACAGCATGATTCTCTCAGGCCTTTTATGGCAGACGGACCTATCGGCTTCACTCACTGTTTTCATAGGCTACCGCATCTTTGTCATAGTCTCCTAACTCACCTCTCAACCTCCTTCCCAGCCATGCTGCAATGCTCCCTCCAGAGTGAACATTCAAAATGCACACCTGAACATTTCTTCAATCAGTTGCTCCTTGGACTTGCTGCCCCACACCTGACTCTTGTCAGTCTCTTACCGTGTTTTATCTTCAGCAGGGGTTCTTAAATTTGCATTCTATTCAATGCTTCTCTTCATGTCTTTGCAGCCATTGTTTCTTGTGTCCAGAACACCTTTTTCTGTCTGGCAACCATCATTTTCTAATAATATAACAATATTATATAATGTAAAAATAATAAATAAGTAATAAATCAAAAGTCTGTCTCCTTCATTGTATATATAGATTTTATTAGTCAAGCAAACAAAAAAGGCAAGGATAAAGGGGGCAAAGGCAAGCTTTTCAAAACATGGGAGATGACGATTCTTAAGTATTTTGTACGATGACAATATAAAGATACTCACTTTAATATTAATAAGGATGAGTGATTTGCATTTACACCCAATTGTTGGTATGTACAACAAACCAAATTTATGATAAACAAAGTCATTAAACCACTATAAACAAAGCATTAGAATAGAAAAAAAGAATTCAGATAGCGTACACTAATGACTTAATGTATGAATCTTGAACATGAATACGCCAGAATATTCAAATTTTCTAAACAGGCTTCATTCTTACTACCTCCACAACAATAAAAAGAAAATCAGCATGATCACCTAATACCGAAGTTTATTTAAAAATTACTGAGAAATACAAAAGTGATTTTATTATGGGAAAGACCTACATGAATCCTTCTTTTAAAAGCCCGAAGTTAAGAGTCTGGAAAGGTAATGCAGAGGTTAGGAGCACTTGCCACTGTCACAGAGGACCCGGGTTCAGGTCTCAGAACCTACATAGTGGCTCACCACTAACTATACCCTGGGCTCCAGGGAATCAGGTTTTCTCTTCTGACTTCCTTAGGCATCAGGCATTCACAGGATACACGTGTATGCACACAAGCCAAACATGCATATCAAGTAGAATAATGAACCTTTATACTAAAATTCTGGTCACAAACTTTATTATTAAAAGTAAACGTATATTCAAAAATGTAAGTGGAATTAGGTGGAAGAATGAACTGTACCTTCCCCCATCCTGCCTCTAAATCACTCTTCAAAGGTAAACAGTTATGAGTTCATTATGCTGATTGCGCACAATTTCTGCATTTAGAAGCATGTAAATGTACATTTTTTTATACAGATCTTATCATGTTTTTTTTTTCTCAAATTACCCCTTGTGCTTAAGGCAGTGCATTGAACCATTTCTCATATTAGAACATTTCCGTTCGCCTCACTTTATTACATGGATGTGACATCATTTACTGATCTATTTCTTACTTGTTTGCTCTTCAGAACATGTCCAAGTTTTCTCATTCACAAATCTAACAGAACGAATGTTCACTTTAATCCACTGGTTTTACTCCTCTGGTTTTTATATTTTCACATTCTCATAACTCGGTAGAGGAAGAAGAGTTGGGAATATGAAGGAAGGAAGCATGCGCACTTGGTGACAAACAGGGACCAAACCCTGGCCTGAGACATTGCCACATCGTAGGCATGGTGGGTAGAATGTGAATTGTTCCACACAGGCTCTTACTTGGAACATTTATTCTCCAGTCTGTGCTAGCAGTTTAAAGGCTGTGTAGTAAGCTTTTAGGAAGTGAGGGCTGTTTGTCAGAAGTAGGTCAATGGGGCAAGCCTTCAACCTGCTACAGATTCCAGTTTGTGCTTTGCTTCCAGATCTGTCAGATGAAGAGGTGCGGGTCACACTGCTCCTCCAGCCTGGAATTGTCAGGTCTCAATGGCAATAGTGAATGGAGCCACAAGCCAAAAGCTGTCTGTTCTAGGCCTTTGCATCACAGAGTCACAAATGTTATCAATACAGGAGGCCAGGTCTCCCAAGGGATGGATGGCACACACACCCAACATTCCAAGGGAGCAGGAGGCTATGAAGTTCCAGTGCCTTTAGCCCTGGTGAGTGTATGGAAAACACACAAAGGGACTGGGGGCAACTGGTACCAGGATAAATTCCACAGGAAGAAAGCTTGGCAAAGTCTTTAATGGGGAACCAGGAAAGAAGAAAAAAGAAAATCAAGGCCAGGGTTCTAAATTAAATAGGTTTTAAAAATATAGCAAAAAGCAGTTTGATCTGTGTTTGCATACTTATGCTTCTAGACCGGAATTCATACAATCTTCATTAAGCATTTGAATTCTTCTGAATAAGTTTTCTATTTTTTTAAATATTTATTCGTTTATTTTGCATGTGTGCAGGCACCTGCTCACCAAGGCGTGTTTGAAGGGAAGCAGATGGGTTTCTGGAGACAGATCCTTCCATCCATTAGACAGGCCCCAGGCATAGATCTCAGGTCCTCAGGCATGGCTGTGAGGATGTTCACAGACCTCGCCCTCTTGCCAGCTCCTAACTTGGAGTCAAACTTTTAACTTGGACCCTTTTTGGTTCATTTCATTTACCTTGATTTAAAAAAGAATGTTTTCTATAATGTTCCTTGATGTTGATTGTTATTTTCTCATGTCTATCCTTCTACTTTCATTTTAAAATTTACAAAAATTCTATAGAAACAAAGTGTGGCTTCACTAAGCCTCAAGTCATGACAACCTATTGTAGCACTTTATTTAACTGACCTCATGCATGCTCTGACGTGTACAGGAACAGAGAAGGTTCAGTCGGCTTATTAGGAAAAAAGATGTTTGAGGGAGGCAATGTCTATGACGCCGTTAATTTTTTTTTCTTGCTGAAAAAGATTAAATTGAATAAAAATTTACACACTATGGTAATTAATATCTGATTAAGCGGCATTGATTAAATTGCTTCAACAAGAAAAGACAAAGAAGATCCTTAAAATGTCTCATGACTTGGGCTTTTTTTATGTCAAGCAACAGTTGATACTGATTTTGGACTTAGTTCTTTGTCTTTATAATGCAGTTGGGGGCTGTCGGCATCCAGTACTTGGGGAGGTCAGGCAAACAGCCAAAGAGTCCACTGCAGACTTAAAACTGCAGAGTCCACTCCGGCCAGGACATCACAAGCTGTTTAGTGGCCAGCGAAATGTCTGGCTGGTTTTTGTAGCCATACTAGATTGTCCCAGGAATCTGGCTAGCTTCAGAAGTCGAGCTAAACCAAATGCAACTGTGCAGAGCCACACCCTAGGGTGACTGTCTCCAAATACCTTACAAGTCCGAGGCTGAAGCACTTGAAAGGCTTGGATCCCTGCAGATCAAATCTTCGTAAGATAGAGCACTTAAAGACAAGCCCGAAGCACATCAGCACCATGTACATTTCTCTTCCTGTGCTGTTTTGCCTCCCAATTATAAAGGTGGCTAGTGCACATGATAATTATGGTTCCTTCAAATGGATTCACTCTTGAGCAGATCAGCTCAGAAATGTTGGCACAGTTTCAGGGTTCCCAAACAACTGCTTGCCAAACCACTCTTTGATCCAGTCAAATCATCCTATGATTCAAAATAAGGCCTAGAGCCTTTCAAGAATTCATATCTTAAATCCTCAGCTAACCTCCCCGTGTTCAACCTAAGAACCAATTTTCCTTATCTGGGAAAAGGGAATACGTTCCCCACCCCCGCCCCGTGGGATCGATAATATGTTTCTCTTTGTTTCCCTTCATTAATTCATCCCCTGAACAAACATAAATGGGTACTTAGTAAGTACTACACTGGGGCTAGCCCTGCAGTTACTCACAAGACAAAGCTACCCCCACCGATTCACAGAACCAGGTGGAGACAGTCAGTTAAACAGATAATTACAACAGAAGGTTTTAAATTAGGGTGAGGTCATGACAGACAGAAGCAGGGCTCCAAGCCACCAGCAGGGGCCAAGAAGATTCCTGTGGAAGTGAGCACTGAGGGATAAACAAGAGCAGGCAGATGGTAAAGTGAACGGGCACAGTGTTTATTGTAGTTGGTAGGGAGTGTGCAAACCCAGTCCCCGCAGTGAGAGAGCATGCTGAATTCCTATTGTGAAATGTCTTCCCCGTGCAGTAGTTCCAGAAGAGGTGGGAGAAGTCAAGCACCATTGTTTGTCCTCTGCAAAGTTGAGAAGTTTGAGTTTTATTCTAAAGTCAGTGGGAGGGACCCTTAGAAAGATTTTGATCAGTATGGAGCCATAGATAACGGCAAAGGACAGTAGAGGAAAGTTGAGTTGGAAATACTCAGTTACGTGTAGCTGAGAGTCCTCACATCTCAGATCGAACTGTGGAACACTGAAGAGAAGACCTGGACTAGAAACCCAGACATGAAAAGAAACCAGGTGACTGAGCCCTCAGTGATGCAGAATTATAGCAAAGATAGGCGTGGCAAGAGGAGACACATTCTACATCCTAACACGGTGACATCACCTACTTTCTTTACAACAGCACAAGGATATGTTGAGTATATTTTCCCCAAGCTTCCCGTCTTAGGAGCTGAATACCATATAGAACTGATTTGGTACAAAACACTCCTTGATAGGTTTCTTTGTGACACATGTTTCTTTGTGACACATGTTTCTTTGTGACACATGTTGCTGTCACTGATCCCATTGCTCCTTTTTCAATCTCAAAGGACTATTTTTAAACAGGTCACATCCTCCTTTGTCCTATTAACCTTTCTTTCCACTGCCTCTGGTGGGTGGTGGACTAGAAGGGAAGCAAAAGCACTTAAATATACTTATGAAAATGAGCTTTAAAACATAAGCCTACACCGTTTAACCACTGATGTACAACTGGGCCATTTTCACCCCTTAATTACTGTGAGCAATTTATCAGCGAATGTTCATCAAACAGTATCTTTATGATTTGTTGGCTTAAAATACTTTGAATACCCAAGCATGATGTAGCTGAGTCATAGGATAGTTTTTTAGGGGAACCTCTATGCTGATTTTTACCATGACTGCAACAGTTTATATACCGATCCGCAGTATATAGGGCTCCTCCTTCTCCATCTTCTCATTACTAACATCACTCCCCACCTATCCTGGCTGACTTAGAACTTACAAACCAGGCTGACCTTGAGCCCACAGGGATCCCGCTTTCTCTGACTCCTGAGAGCTGGAACTTAAGGCAGGCAGCGCCATGCCCAGCTCAGAGTTCTTCACATGTTCTGGATATGAATCTCCTACCTCGATTGCAAACAATGTTTGTCCTACTCTATGGGCTGTCTCTTCACTCTGGCACGTGTTCCTGCTGCTATACAAAAACTTCCAAGTTTCAAAGCTTTCCTGTGAGTTTAGTTATTTTCCAAAAGACATTATCGGGGGCTATAGCAGCTGTTTGCCTATATAAATTCACCTATGTAAAATGCAATTATTTTTCTCTTCTGACTTCTTCCTTGGCAAGCTCATTATTGTTAATCTAGAAAAGCTGTCAGGTCTCAGTCCTATTGTATTGCTAAAATTCCTCGGCAGTCCTAAAAGTTGTCTGGTATGCACTCTAGGTATGGGATCTGTTAAGTATGGAATCATGTCATCTACAAATAGGGCTCCCTTGATTACGTCTTTTCCTGTGTGTGTTTCCCTTTACTCGTACCTCTTCTGTTTACTCGTGTCTCTTCTTGACAAAACTTGAAGAATTTCATACTTCAAGACTGGTGAGTGTGAACTTCCTTGTCTTGTTCCTTGTTTTAAATGAATGTGGTCATATTTTGCTTCATTTAGTATAGTGATGACTTTTGTTATGTTAAGAAATGGTTGTTAAGACATATTTCTTTGGTCATAGTTTCTTAAGACTCTTTTCATGAAAAGAGGTTGAAGTTTGTCCTAGGCCTTTTCTGACTCTATTGAGATGACCATGTTGTTTATGTCCTTATGTTTTTTTATGTATTATATCATATTTGTTCCCTCATATAATGTTGGACCAACCTTTCATTTCTGGGTTAAAACTAATTTGGACCTTAATTCAATTTGATAGTATTTTATTGAAAATTTTTATATCTGTGTTCCTCAATTTATTATATAATTTTGTTCTATTTTGTGTACTTTTCCAGTTTGGTGTCAGAGTAGTAGATGCTTTATGGAGTGAGTTTGACTGTTTCTTCTCTTGCTTATATATGAAACCGTCTGAGGTTCTTAGTGCTACGTTTTCCTTAAAGTTTGATGATAACTTAAGAGCAAATTCATGTGATACTGGGATGCTCTTTGTTAGGAAACTTTCATAGCTTTCATCATTAACATTTAATCTGGAGGACATGTCTTAAGGTGAGAAAGGATTGTTAGAATTATCCAATACTAGTGTATCAGGACCTACACGTACTTTAATGCCTATCAGTGTATGGTTACCTCTCCATTTGATAGGTCACTTGTATTTCCTATGCAAATTAACTATTTATTTATTAGGCAAGCCATTTATTGTAACTATGGCATCTTTCATTTTTATCAATATGTCAATATTAGCTTTTTATTACTTTTTGAGAGTATAATACCACAGCGTTTCCCTTTTCCATCATCTACCTCCTTTGCTCTCTTTTTCATGACTGTTTTTTTTCATTAACTTCATTTATTTATACACATATATTCTTAAATGTAACCTGCCCAATTCATATAACATTACTGTGTGCATGTTTTATGGTTTATCATTTAGTATCAGATAATCAATTGGTGTGTTCTTTCTTAGGAAAGAGCTTTTCTCCTGCCCCAGCATTCTTCAGCTTTCTGTAGCTCTCTGGGTAGAGCTGAGGCCTCATGGGCTTTTCCTCATTCGTTATGGTATGGGAATCTGTGTCATCCTTGTTCAACTCAGTTTGGGAAACCATGTTTGTGAGACCTTACGGGTGTAGCTTCTGGTGTTAAGAGGAGACACAACTCACAGCAAACTCTCTGATCTTCTGGCTCCTACAATCTTCCTGCCCCCTCTCCTACAATGCTCCTGGGCTTTAAATGCAGGAATATGTTGTAGAGGTTTCCACTGTCACTAGGCTACAGGACCCCATTTTGATTGGTTGTGGTTTTCTGAGTTGTTCTCCAACTATTACACAGAGACCTTTTCTTAACTATGGGTGAAGACTACACTTTTGTGTAGGTTTCAGGAAGAATGTTTGGATTACTAGGGATTGTGCTGGTAAGATGCAGTTTAAATCTTTTTTTAATTCCATGGAAGAGAACACCTCTGTGAATGTAACTTGCTATCATTTTCCAGGACTTACAAATAATGCCAAGTTGCTCCCCAAGAAATACCGTACTGAGTAATCTTTATATGTATGAGAGAGCAGCCATTTTCTGCCCACAGTACAACTGAGAATAATAATTTTAATTGAATTGTCAGTTTAATAGCTAATTGAATTATTATCTGTAAAACTGTGAATTAACGAGGTCATTTTTCATGTTTATCATGGGTTTTCCTTCCTTTATTTGCCTATTCATCTTAAAAATTGTATTCGCTTTGTTCTTTCTGTGTATTTGTAAGTGGTCTTCCCCTTTTGTGCTATAACTGCTTTATTGTAAACAGAAAATATTTTTATTTTGCCATTTAATTATGCTTTGCTTTGTTTGCCATAACCAACTCTCATGACAGGGCCCCCATCCCCCACCCTCCCCTCTGCTTTCAGCCACTTTGGCAGTGTCCAGTCCCCTGCGTCCCAGCAAGGCCACCTGCATGCTTTTGCATGCATTTGCGTCTATTCCGTACTTTGCGTTTTCTTGCTCTTGGGGGCCATCGATCCCTCCTAAGAGTTTCCAGGAACTCATGTGTGTTCCAGAGCAGGGCACGCTGTGAAAATCTGCGGGATTCATTGCCTCTTCTCGTTACCGCTCATGGCTATCCTGATCTTACAGTGGTTATGGTATTCTGAGTCTTTCCAAGACATTCCTTGGAATAGCGAAACCTGACACACAGTGGGTAGACGGCTAGATCATGTCTACTTTATTACCTGTTCCTGCTTGGATATTTTATTCTTATTATCCTTACTGGCTGCCATTACATTCATAAATAGACTACCCACACAAAACTCTCTGTCTTAGACTGTGCTTTCAGGCTAAATCGTGTTTGCATTTCACATAGGAAGTATATTTTTAACCTTTTCCAGTCCTACAAGAAAATAGTTAATAAGAAGCAACAAATGGGAGAAAGATTCATTTTGGTTTACAGTTTGAAGGGGGCAGGGGGGATGTTGGCAGGAGTGGGCAGCAGATGGGCCTTTTGTGTCCATTGTCACAAAGTAGCAAGAAGAGTGTTGGAGCTCAACTGGCTGTCTCCTTCTCCAGGATCCCGTTTGGTGAGAGTGGGCTCCCCCACACCCCTGTCATTTAAACATCTCTGGAAATGCCCTCATAGACATGCCCAAAGGTATGTCTCCTAAGTGACTCAGAATCCGGTGACAGTAACAGTAATTAGCCATGGCCTTGCTGTATGGGCATGATAGATACATATGATCATGTGTCCATAATTCATACACTTGGCAGCTTCTCACTATAGGCTCATGACATAAGATCACCTATCTCCAAGCTCAGGTAAGTGTTTGCGTGCATTTTTAGGTATTTGTTCATATTTATATTATTTTATATTTAATTTTATATATTTATTTTATTATAATTAACATATTCATAAATTAAACATATTAATTTAATATATTTAAATTTATATTATTTCATATAAATATACCTTTAGTATTATTAAGCTTATTTGGTATAGGATAGAGAATAATGATCTCTTTTGTTTTTTATTCCCTAATATTTATATAAATTTTGTTCTTTATTTCCTAATATTTTTATAAAATTTATATAAATTTTGAAATATTTATATAAATTTTATATAAATATATGGAGTCTACCAGACATCCATGGTTTCCAAACTTTTGTTCATGGCCATTTCAGAGTTATTCTGAACTCAATCATAAGTTCTCTGAGGCTTTTCATTGTATAATAATTATGTATTAAAAAACCTAGTATGCAGAAGTGCAATTTTGCAAAGAACAAAAATCCATGCTTTAGCATAACAGCTACAGATCTCTCTCTCTCTCTCTCTCTCTCTCTCTCTCTCTCTCTCTCTCTCTCTCTCTCTCTCCCCCCCCACCCCCCTACACACAGCACAGTAAATATCCAGACACTTGTTCTGCCTGAATCTCACATACTTACTTCTGTATCCATTTTAAGAGAGTTAACATTAGAAGGTATAACTGCCCTAATTATGGATACTTTATGTACATAATTTCTAATGTAACATATATTAACTTCAAGGTCACAGGCACACGAGACTAGGCTACAGGAAACATGCCGTGGTGCTCATGAATGATATCACTGCCTTTATACCTCTGTTATCTCAAGCACAAACAAGTAGACAACACACTGTCTGACCCACGACCTTGAGTACCTGTCTACTGTTTAGGAAGTTGTTTCTGTCCTTCACACTAGGGTCCTTAAGCACCTAGTCCATGTATGTGACAATGCCACCAAAAGTTATTCCGTAAATGTGTCTCTCTAGCTCTAACTTATTGTTATGGGATTCAGGGTAAAAGTCTTTTATAATAATGAAATGAAATAGCAAAGTCAATTAACTTGTAAACAATTTATATTTTATATAATTTTTTTCACATAAGTTGAATGATGTGTATAGCAGAATGGAATATGTTCCACACCAAAATTAACCTGACTTTGAAGTTAGAAAGGAAATTATGTTTGAAAGATTAATGCGTGGCTAAAACAAAATGGAAATTGAAGATCAATGATACGTAGTCCCATGTCCACTAGAGAGAGTTTATGCATTCAGACTCAGTTATCTGAGGGGAAGCATTTGATTGGCATTGCTTTTGGCTCATCTGTGTACACTGGAGGGAGCACTGATGGTCGTTCATCAGTGCATGAGCCCAGGACCTGAGTGACAAGGCGTGGGCGCTTTCTAATTGATGTGATAGCATAACAGGCATGAACATTCCCAAGAGGCCATTTTCAGCTCGGGATCATGATTTTGTTAAAATGCCATGTCAGGTGACTTTTGTCCTTGGGCTCTTTATGCCTAACAGGGCAATAATGGATTTTTACACATGCTTCTCCTCCTTAGTCTTAGGCGGCCTGTACGTGTGTTTCTTTAAATGAAATAAATATACACATTTCCTAGCGTTCACATTTTCCTGCTTGGAAAAGCATAGTTAGAGCCAGTGAAATATCTTTCTGGGCAAGCTCTAGTCTTCAGAGGTGCACCCCATCCAGACTAGCAGAGGTGCAATGCCTTGCTCAACATGTTTGTGTTCCCAGTGCTTGCTTGTAGGTACCTCCCACAACCTCAGCGTTTCAACAGACAGAAGGCATGATGTGAGGCCAGCAGGGCTCAAAGTAAGTGCAAGGCCATCTCGTTCATATCCACAACGGAGTAACAGGTTCAAAGAGTCACTGGCAAACCTCAAAGACATACGTTCTATTTGAGACAGAGTTTGATTCCAGCATGAAAAAGCATGACGTCCTTCTGAGAAATTCTAAGACTCACTGTTCCTTCCTCTCATGACATCTCTGCAGCGGCCGGAATGGAGGCATAGGCATACAAAACTGAGTGAAGCTATGGCGCCTTCATTTCCTGTTCTCCTTCCCCATGAGTGTGACAGAAGTAGAGACTGTTACAATGCACAGTCAGTTGAGCTACTGTTTATATACTGTGATGCTTTTTAAGTCTTCCATGTGAGCGAATGCTCACGCATTTGCATTCAGAACTGATATAAAAATGAGAGGAAATCATGCTCAAATCTCTAGCTTTCTATCACTTCCATTTTTCAGTTTCTTTATTGAGAACACATAGCACATTTGAAAACCCCCTAAGAAGTTGTGAGAGAAACTGAACAAAAAGGGAGGGCAAGAGCTTTGTGTCCTGGCACTCTGGGTAGAGGGATCCCTGCTGTTGGAACAAGCATCCACTGTCACATCCTCGCACTGCACCAGGTAGGCTTCACGTAGGCAGCTCCTGTGTGGGTTTCACAGTGTTCTGTGGCTGCCTTTAGGATGTGACTTGGCATCATACCTTTCACATCTTCTGCAGGCTCTGATGACCTAATGCCTCACCTTTACAAAGTATCCCCTCTCTGTTTAATCTGATGGGGAGTGCTCTGTTCTGTGCAGCTTGGCAAAAAGGCATGGTAAAAAATAAATAAATAAATAAAAACAATAAACAGTAGCTCAAGCTGCACATTTTTTTTTTTTTTTTTTTTTTTTTTTTACTTTGAGCTCACACAGTATCTCCTAACAGTGAAGGAGATGCTGGGAGAAATGTAGGGTTAAAAATTAGAATGGTCTCAGTTCAATAGCTAATACCAGAGCCAAGATTCCAACTCAAGGAATCTGGTTCTAGCCCCGTGTGGCTGTGTGCAGCCACGGAGCACTGCCAATCCCTGTGGCAAGAATTTTACTAAGTTCTAAATGGGCAGAGTACCACTCAAACAAATAGGCATTGTTAGAGCGTGAGGCTGGCAATGCTAGATACACTGTTGTTGCTAAAAGCGTAAGTCTCAGGCAGGAAAGACCCAATCAGCTGTCTCAATGAGAACCACACTATCGATGATCATGGATGCCCAAGGCCTGTGTCTGGAATTTGTTGTCTCTGAGTTTCATTTCATAAACTTTTCCAGGTTCTCTGGGATTTTTAACAGTATAGGATTACTGTGAATCAGAGAGGCAGACTCAAACCTGGATGAACTATGGCTTCAAATGGAAGCATTTACCTTTTCCCTGTGTGTTAGAAGGTCTAAATTAATTTTCTGGGTGCTTTTGATGAGTTCTGTGAGGGGGGAGGGTTGGGAGATGGAGTGAGGGTGCTCTTATTGAAGTTCTTATAGGTAAGCTCGCAGAGTTTTAAAGTTTGCAATTATAATAGATTCTTGAGAGATTTCTACAAATAAAGAAGCAAGAGCAAAGGGAAACTGAGAGAATTTTGGAACTTGCCTGTGTAGTTCCTACCCATGCTGTCTGGTGTACAATGGAGTTCATTGTACCATGAAACTTAGAGTGTGAAAAATTATATCATTGTGACTTAGGCTCACATTCTATTTGGCTCTAAATTATGCTGCTGAAGGTCATGGACAAATAGCACTTTTAACAAACTATGCCACTTACTTCTTGGGAAACACACACACACACACACACACACACACACACACACACACACACGTGTCTAAGCTATACAAGTCAAAACACTACAAAGCCTTAAAGGTGAGGACGAGTGCTTCTTTGCCAGCGATTGAGTGGGACGAGGCCTTCATGATTTATTTTAAAATAACAAAACAATCTGGAACAATGGAGTGCTTCTCCCGCCTCATGAATATCTATGACTCCAGTTCCTGACAGAACAAGTCATTAGCTGTCTCTGCCAAACCGCCCAGAGGAGATGCCTGATGCATGCAGAGCCGGGCCGTCTCCAGGTACCGAAAGCCTAAGCTCATGAAACACAGAACACAAAGAGAACTTGGCATCTCAAATATTGTCACAGTATTTACACTGGTGGCCAGAAGCACTTGAGGAGTAGTGATCACAAGCATCCCAAGCAAACATTCTAACTATAAACAGTGAACACAGACTCAGTGAGCTGTGGTTGCTCAGTTTGTGCATTCTGACAGGATACTAGATATAAATAGGAAGATACAGATAGACGGATGGATGGATGGACGGATGGATGGATGGATGGATGGATGGATGGATAGATGGATGGATAGATGGATGGATGGATGGATAAATGAATGGGTGGATGAGTAGACAGATACATAGACAGATAACTAATATCCAGATAGATAAAAGATATTTTCCCTTTGGGTAGGAAAATATGAGCAAGGAACTCTTTTCATTTTTAATTGCTAAACAAGAAAAATGTCTTTTTATCTTAAATTTTAAAAGTTCTGCTGATTATCATGCAATCAGGTAGGCATTCATTTCTTAATTCTTAACCTTCTTCCTACCAATTTACATTTTAAGCCTCTCAATAAGATTAAAACTATTAACAGATTAAAACTATTTGGAAGGAGGGGGTATTTTGACATCTTTTTGATATATTTGATAAATTGCTGACATTTGCCTCCATGCATAAATAGGTTCTCTTTGTTCAGGGTAGCTCAATATAGATCCCAAGATGGGGAGGGGGTGGCATTTGAAGGGACTTCATAGGGAGCAGGCATGAAGGAGCAGGGAGACTGTGAAGGGGGAAGGCAGAGCCAACATGGGCATGCATAACTAACATGGTAGTTCTGCCAACAGGGCAGTGCTGCCAGGGCTGCTGAGCAACAGCGTGCCCACACTCTCTGTCAAAGGACAGGTGGGGCTTGTCTAGTCTCAAGCTGCTGTCCTCCATTCACAGAGGGTTGTCTCGGGACAACTCCTCTGACCTGCTATGCCCTGGGTGTCTGGCCTAGTGTTTAAGACTTCAGAGGAAGCTCCAGTACAAAAGTGAGACCCTCTGGGCCTGCCTTGCCACATAAGCACAAGCCACCCAGTGGGATAAAGATTTCGCCGGGTGGGGTTGAGGGAAGCCAGACCTTTAAAATGATAAGAACAAAGATAGAAATGATGGCTCAGTGCTTTCTGGTCTTAAAAGGGCAGTTGATCTTCCAAACGACCCATGTTTGACTACTGGCATCCACATTGGGTGGCTCAAAACCACCTGTAGCTTCAACTCCAAGAGGTACAAACAATACCCTCTTCTGGCCTACACAAGTATCTGCACTCTATGTGCACATAGCATATGCCTACCTCCCATCTGTCACTCTCTCTCTCTCACACACACACACACACACTTAAAAATAAAATAAATTCTTAAATTATAAATATATATAAGATATACCCTAATTAATTCATTATTTATCCAAAATTCTAATGTAACTTGGGCATCTACCCTATTTTCTTTTTCATTTCCCCCTTTTTTTTTTCCTCTTTCCTGTACATCTAGAAACTCTATCTCCATGACATACTTGAAGTGGGATCCTGTTGACATGAAACTCAGCCTGGTCAGCAGTACTGGAGAGAGAGAAAGAGTGAGAGAGAGAGAGAGACAGAGACAGAGAGAGAGAGAGAGAGAGAGAGAGAGAGAGAGAGAGATGTCTTGTGTCGTTGGGCAATCTTGTGGTTGTATTTTTACTAAAGCTAGGCTGTAAAGCAGCACCATGGAGTGTAGGCCTTGCTAGGAATGTCCATGTAGTTTTCCAGGTAAGGCTTTGAGGAGTTTTTCTTGGAGCTACCAACAGCGCTCTCTCGGCACACCAGAACACTGGCTCTTTCTGGAACCTTCTCTTCATCTTGAAGGTTCCTGTGCCCCTGAAATCATTGCTCATTCCTGGAGTGAATGACACGTCTTCCTCTCAAGAACCTCGAACTGCCAGCCTGTCTTCAAAATCACTGCCAAATACTCTACCCTGGGAAAAGATGTATTTTTTGGTGGTCTAGAGAAGGAGAGGTGGGTCTTCTAAATTTCCTCCTAGAAATCTAGGGCTCTGGCTTTGCTTCTTGCATCTTCCTTGTGCTGACTGCTGATTGGGAATCTAGTGATTTAAGGGCGGTAACTGCTGAGTACTGGGTTTCCCCCCAGACACTTCAGTCAGGGCTCTGGGCTGTCAGCCTGCTGAGCCTGACACAGCCTCCTTCTCGTACCTAAACCTGTGCGCACTACACTTAGCATCCTTCTCATACCTACTCCTGTGTGCGCTGCTGCTGTTTTCTGAAGCGCTGATGGCAATCCCAGTCAGTTTCTTCTCCTTCTAGAGTTTCTTCCTTCCCTGGAAACAAGCCAGCCATGCAGGCCAGGAAAGCAAGTAAGCTAACTGCAGATATTTTTCTCTGTCCTCTCCTTCAAACCAAAGCCCTCAGTGTCACCTCAGCTCTCTAGCATACTGCCAGGTGCAGCTTCCCCCTCCTCTCCTTCCCCATCTCCAGTAACTCACACAAAAGATTCCCTTCCAACCTTCCTCCCCATTCATCCTGTTAGAGCAGCCCCCATCCCCAGTAGACGTTTCCTGTAAACCTACCAGCCAAACCCACCAGAGCCGCAGTAGGCAAGCTTTAGACCTTCACTCTTCCTTTTCACCTTACCTAACCCCTCTTCCCCATGCCCACCTCCGTAGCAGATTACTTGTTGTAGTCTCCCACAGTGTGGTCCCCATTTCCAGGGTACTAAGCAGATCCTGGTTGAACACCCTGTTCTCTACCCTTGTGTAGATCCCTTCATCTGCCACCTCGCTCATCCCCATTCCTAAGCGTCAGCTCCCAGTGCCTAGAAGCACATTTTACCTGGAAGCCCTAGTATCCATAACTACCAGAATCCCAGAAAATGCCCTATCATGAAACATACAGTCACCATTCTCTGCAAGACGGAAGAGGGCAACAGAAACTAAGGAACAAAACACAAACCCAACAAAGACACCTAGAATTACAATCTTCTCAACCCAGGTGCCTATACATAAAAACACAATAACAACCAGGACAACATGTCTCCACTGGAACCCAGCAACCCTACCCTAGTAGGCTCTGAGAGTTCTAACACAGATGAAACACAAGACAAAGACAAAACAAAGACCTTAACACAATCTTTATTGATATGATAGAGATATGGAAAGAGGAAATGGATAAATCTCTCAAATCTATGAAAAAGCTAACAAAAAGGGAAGAAGATGAATAAAACTGTTTAAGGGCTGCAAGTGAAAACAAAATCAATAAACAAAACACAAACAGAGGGAAATCTGTAAATGCAATAAATTAGGAATCCAACAAGAACCTCAGAAGCAAGCCTTGCCAACAGAATTCAAGGAATGAGAAAGAGAATCTTAGGCATTAAAGACATGGTAGAAGAAATGGATACCTCAATCAAAGAATATGTTAAATCTAAAAATAACCCAGGCAGAAAACATCCAGATAATCTGGGACACTATGAAAAGACCAAATCTAAGGATAATAGGAAGATGGGAAGAAGAAGTAACATCAGTAAAAGGCACAGAAAGTATTTTCAACAAAACCGCAGAAGAAATTTTCCCTAACCTAAAGAACGAGATGTTTATCAAGCCACAAGAAGCACGCAGAAGACCAGATAGACTGGACCAGAAAAGAAAGTCTCTGTTGTGCATAATAATCAAAGCACTGAATGTACAGGACAAAGAAAAATATTTAAAACTACAAGGAAAAAGACGAAGTGGCATGAAAAAGACAGGCCCATTAGTGTTGCAGTAAATATTAAAAGAACTGCTTAGCTCTTTATCGACCCCACAGTCTCACTCTGCGGGCACTGCTTCCAGTATGGAGCCAGCCTCTGTCTCTTAGTCTAAGCTGCCCACGTGACTGCCCCGCCCATCACAAACATGACTCTAAGGCCTGATAGCTTTTCATACAGGTTTATATAGCAAAGCCTCAATCCACAAACCCTCGACACAATAAGATTACAAGATACAAACTGCCCTTCTATATGAGATAAAAGACCTATAAAATCCTTAAAATGTTCATGGCCAATTAAGTCCACCTGCATCCAATTCATCCTTCCCGAGCTCCATCTTGATCCTCCTGTGTCCTTTCTCTCCCCCTCCGACCCTCCCCCAGCTTCCCTTCCCCTGCCCAATCACTGGCTCTCACTTTTATTTTACTAATTAAAATAGGGAGGTTTGGATTAAGTCACCTGAGTATCTGACTAGGCAACCCTTCTTGGGGAAGTGGAATTAACATGAAAAAACAAGTGGCTACAGGACAATCTACAACATATTAGAATAGTACCAGTCTTCTTGATGGAAACTTTAAAAGTGAAAAGGGCCTGGATTGATGGTCTACAGACTCTAAAAGACCACAGAGGCTAGCCAGACTACCATATTCAGTAAAACTTTCAATCAGATAAATGGAGAAAAATGAGGAAATAAAAGAATCATCCTGCTTGAGGTAGCCCAAAGCCATATAGACAAATATAGTATGCATTCTCTTATATGTGATATTAGTTGTTAAGTCAGGTGGTAACCAAACTACGATTCAAAGAACCAGAGGTTAGGTATAGAGGAAAGGAATGGGAAGAACAGACAGATCTCCCTAGGAAATAGAAATAGAAATATATGCAGATCGATGGGAATGAGGGGCTGAAAAGGGAGGATCAAGTTGGGAGAGAGATGAAAGGGGAATGCAGGAGGAAATACACAGAGAGTCACCTAAAACAAGGGCTACTTGAGGAGTGATATGGAAATCTAATACAGTATAATCTTTCTAAAATATATACACTTATGAAGGTGATCTAAATGAATCACTAATAATGCAGGAGACAGAACCTTAGCTGATTATTTCTTGTCACCAAATGAAGCTTCTGTTACTAGGAATTGGTTACATCTAATTGAACTATTGGCTGTTAGGTCCAAAAGAAGCTCCAATTCCCCAGTCTCCAAAAGACAGTTTTAATATCCAGAAACGAACTCAACCTGGACCATGAGAGGATTTCTGTCGGTTAGATAAGAGCAACCATTCCTCAGGAACTTGTGAAACCAGTTCTCATCAACCAAAAGAAATCATTTCTGTTATCTGTGAGAGAAGGGACATTAAGACTGGCTACCTGTGGCCCCTCATGCTGGCCCTGTGGCCCCTCATGCTGGCCCCCAGGCTCCCTCTGTCTCAAAAATACCTGTTGCACATTTAGAAATCCATGCTAGCATCCTGCCCTTATCGCCTCCTCCCCTCGCCTAAGTTCCGTTCTGCTCACAAGCTTCCTCCCTTGCTAGTCTTACTGTTTGCTCCACACTCTGTCTCTTCTATTCTCCCCTGTCCACAGACAGCCCTGGCCAGTCAAGTCCAGTCTTCTGGACATACCGTCTACGTCTTTCTCTCTACTCTGGACACTTCTAGAAGCAAAAGGATCCTAGGAACCTGGATGGGCAACAGAAGAGAAACTCAGTATCATCTTTGGTGGTTCGTTGACTGATTATGTCATCCCAGAGCTTTACTTTTTATTTCTTTTCCAATGTATTTGTATATTTCTTGATTTTTTTTCATGCTTTTTCAATCCCCCAGGTCCTTTGCAAGAAATTAAGGTTTATGGTTTGTGTTTTTATGGGATTTCTGGGTGTGTGAACAAGTGGGTGTCTATGTCTGTATTTGTTTCTTGTTTGTTTGTTTTGTTTTGTATTATTCCAATGTGTTAGTTTTTGGTCTTGTTTGTTGTATATTATTATATTATATTATTATTTTATGTTATTATAATCCCTCAGAAGCATGCATGTTTCCTAAGGAAAAACATAAAAGGGTGGAACATATGAGAGAGGTGGGAAGAATCTGGCAGAAGAGGGAGAGAAAACCATGATCAGGATATATTATATGAGAAAAAATTCTATTTTCAGTAAAACAAAAAAAAATTATTTTCCTATCCCTTCAGCTCCCTAGAATGTCTGCATGGTCAAAGAAAGGTGCCACAAGGCCTTGAAAGCCTCTTGCACTCCATGCCTTCCTTTCTCACAATAGTAGTGTTTTAAACAAAGACCAACTCAACTCCTCTCTCCAGTCAGCCCACCAGACTCGCTATCACGCAACACTGTCTTGTAGTCAGTATCCCCGTTACTGTTGGTAACAGTGTCCCAATGCCCCCTAGTCCTTTCCCTTTGACTCCGTTCAGCACAGCTCTACTTTACCAAATTAGACAACAGTTTGTTCACCTCTTCTGAGGCTTCCTGGGTCCTCTAGCCTTTGCTTTTCTGTTTCTGTGTCGCAGTGCTGCTCTGGTTGTCTCACACGTGTTGATTCCAGCGCTCTGAAGAACAGAGGCTCGATCATGGCTGGCCTGTGTGTGAGACATAGTAGGAGCAGTAACACGGGTAAGAAATATGGAGGGAGGAACTGGGGAAGAGCCTGAAAAGACCCCTGATGGGAGAGGCAAGTGGAAAAAGACAGATGGCAGCGACTAAGACGGCCATTTGTAGATTTGTCTTAAAATAGTTAATTTGTAAATGTGTAGTTCAAGGTGTACAGTCTAAAGATTTGTCATATGTTTACATTGTATAATTAATACCAGAGCCAATTGGCTACATGTCTATTATCACCTATGGATACTATGAAGTGAATCTGCTATTAGATTAGCTCTCATCTAATTTCACTGGGAATAGGCCTTGAAGCTTCAAAGCTCAAACCAGTCCCAGTGTCCCTCTATTCCTACTGCCTGTGATTAGTATGCAAAGCTCTGGCTGTAGTGCCATGCCTGTCTGCTTCCCACCATGATAACAATGGATTAAGCCTCTGAACGTGTAAAGGAGCTTCCAGTGAAATGCTGTCTTTTATGAAAGTTGACTTGGTAATGGAGTCTCTCCATAGCAAAACAGCACTGGCTAAGGGATTGATTCTGAAAATACTTGAGGCTGCTATTCATGAAACTTGAGTAAATGTGAGAACTCTTCTTGAAATTTAAGTAAATGTGAGAATAGCCGTAGAATTGATGTAAATGTGAGAACTCAGGTTTGCTGAGATGTTTAGACAGAAATTTTGCACCATTTTTTCCCAAATCACTGAGTGAACTGAAGTTCCAGGAGTAGGAGGGGCTGTGCTTGAGTTAAAGATTTCACAGCTGGGCAATATTACAACTTCCTAACTGCGGAGAGTTGTAATATTGCTGTTCCAGAGCCAAGTTAACTTGGGCTATCATTACCTCCCTCAAGAGCCACTTATTGCTCACGTCTACACCCTTGTAAGTGTGTGAGACTCTTGAAAATAAATTAATAATAGGCCACTAGCTTCCACCAACGCAAAAGCCAAAAATGTAATGAGATAACATCTAAAACCTATAAAAGGAATTCTCAGCTTTGTGTACTGCCTGTCTTACCAATGCTCCACTGGTGTATTTGAAGAGTTGTTTGATTTTTTTTTTTTTTTTTTTTTTTTTGGTCATTGCTCTGTGTCTTGTTCACTGTTCTATTTCTGTGAAGAGATACCATGACTAAAGCAACTCTTCTTTTTTAATTTATTTATTGTTCCCTTTACAAGCCGATTTCCTCTTTTCTCAGTACACCCCTCACTCAAGTTCTCCCCTTTGGGTGTTACTGCATGTCATCATCCAGCATATCAAGTTACTGCAGGACTAGGCACATCCTCTTCTACTATGTTGGAGACTTGCTTGAAGCCCAAACTGCTCATCTGATACATTTGTGCAGGAGACCTAGGTTCAGCCCGTGCTGGTGCTTTGATTACTGATTCAGTCTCTAGGAACCCCAAAAGGTTCATGTTATTTTACTATGTTGGTGTTTCTCTGGAATCCAGATATTCTTCAAGTTCCTTAATCTTTCTCTCATCTCTTTCCATATACTCAAAAGATGCTTCACTATCCCACAAAGACATTTGCTCCATCATATTCAAAAGCAGCTTTACTCATAATAGCCAGAAATGGAAAACAAAATATATGTCTCTTAACTAAAGAATAGATATAGAAAATGTGGTATATCTACACAATGGGACACTACTCAGCCCTTAAAAACTAGGACATCATGAAAGAAGACATTTAATTAGGGGATAGCTTACAGTTTCAGGGTTTTAGCCCATTATCATCATGACTAGGAGCATGGCAGCTTACAGGCAGATATGATGCTGGAGAAAGAGATGAGAGTTGTACATCCAGATCCTCAAGGAAGCAGAAAAACTGACACTAGGCCCTGCTTCAAACCTCACCTCAGTAACATACTTCCTCCAACAAGGTCACACCAACTCCAACAATGCCATACCTCCTAATAATTCTCAAGTAATATTACTCCCTAATAATTAAGCATTCAATTAAATGAGCCTATGAGGGATATTCTTATTCAAGGCCCCACACTCTAACTACACAAACTTCATAAACCTATTACCATGTTAAAGCATCATATTTTGGCCAACCAGAATCCATGTTCTAAGGTCCTAATCACTCACTCTTGGTACCAAATAAAGTCATATTACTGTTTAGATGAGAGGTATGCTTTGTGAGAACAACTACTTAGACATGAGTTTATTTCAACAGCTCCTTATATTTTTTCATGTAAAACAAACAAACCAAACAGGTCAGGTAACCAAGACAATAGGTGTTACTTAGGTAGAGTCCAGAGCAAGGCACCACCACACAGCACAGTTCACTTACTATGACCTACTGCTGAGCTTCAATTAGAAGTAAACTTGATGTGCATTCATGTAAAATCACCTGCTTTCTAATAATTCTCCTGATCTACTTCCCTTCCCTACTGCCAAGGCACCCGAAAGAAGCAGCTGACCAGGACTGAAAAGTCTGCCCGTCCTAACAGAAAGATGCCTGCAGCTATGTGTGCATAGCTACCTGGAAAACCGCCAAATCTGTTCATCAACTGTTGCTGCCGAACTGTTTGCTCCTAAAATATGACAGATTAAAATGATGATAAACGCATTCTAAATCAAATTCCTCTTGGCTGGGAACAGCGGAAGGGCCTGTTCTCACCTGGAGCCCCTGGAGTTCCACAGGAGGTGGCTGTGTTAAGGGCTGGCACATGAGTGCTGGCTCTTGGTTGAAGGCTCCAGATGTGCTATCTGAGGACCTTCACAGCATGGTACTCCACTGGAACAAGAGGCTTAAAGACAGTTTCAATGTCGTATATGGCCCAGCATCAGAAGTCATGCTACAGTATTGCTGGCTGAACCAGAGAACACAGGCAAAGGAACACCTTTTGTAAAAACTGGATTAAACCTGTAATTTTCCTTTGGACTGAGCCTTTAGTGCCAGGGAGTGGCTCTCAAGCAGGATTCTCTCCAAGTTGTGTTAGTAACACGGGTAGAGCGTTCAGAAGAGCGGGCATCTCACTGTCCCATCTCATCCCCGCCTGTTGACTTTTATGAACGTATCTTAATTTTCTGTATTTTCCTAGTCTTAAATCCTACAAGTTGTATAGTATCTAGCTGTTCCCTAAAGGTGCTTTCAGTGCCTCCCTTAAATAGGGCAGCTGGAGTGGGCAGGTGGGTGGGGAAGCACTCTTATGAAAGCAGGGTAAAAAGGGATGGGATAGGGGGGTTGCAGAGGGGGAAACCAGGAAAGGGGGTAACATTTGAAATGTAAATAAATAACATATCCAAATTAAAAAGGAAAGTGAGCTCAGGGATTGGGGTGGGGGTGGGCACAGATGCAGTGCTGGAAGTGTGCTCACTGTGCAGGGTTTTGGGGTGGGGGTGGGCACAGATACAGTGCTGGAAGTGTGCTCACTGTGCAGGGTTTTGGGGTGGGGCTGGGCACAGATGCAGTGCTGGAAGTGTGCTCACAGTGCAGGGATTTGGGGTGGGGGTGGGCATAGATGCAGTGCTGGAAGTTTGCTCACTGTGCTGACCTCTCCTGACAGGATCTGAAGAAAATACAGCTGTTGGCAGAATCAGGAAGGATTTAACTGGCAGAAGAGTGAAGTTTGTTAAACACTGACTGGGGGAAATGGAAAATCCTTCTCAGGAGGTCCTTCGAAACAGGATAGATTCTAATCTGTCTGGAAGAATTTAGGTGTGGTTTTTCTCGGGGGCAAGTAAATTGGTTTATATAACTTCACAGAGTTTCCTGTGTGCTTTTTTGACACCCTTCCATGACTATTTAAAAACTTACCCATTGCCTCTCACCACCCTGACAAAGGCCCTTAGGTACAGAATATTTGGTGACCATATCTCAAAGCTCAGTGAGTCTCTCTTCTGGGAAGAGGGAGACCACCCACTAAGAGCAACGATAGGCTGCCACCTAAAATCTACACATGTGCCCTGCTGTGAATTGTCTGTCATCTTCATTGTTCCATTTGTAGAATTATTTGCAAAGCCTGGTCATTAGTACATTTTTAAAAAGCGTTTCTATTGCTTTGGATTTTTTTTTTTTTTTTTTTACAAAAGCATTCCCCATGAAAAATGTCCTAATTAACTTTTAGTGTATGCAATAATATACGTATGTTTTTAAACTTCAACACTCTCAAGGAAAAAAAAGAGGAAGAAAGTCTGTAACTGATGCTTGCTCCAAGCCTTGTCATTGGCGATGTGTGTGTTCTCTATGTGAAGAAACCCAATGCTTCTAACATAGTCTGTGAATGTTATGTTTTCTTTTCTAAACAAACAATGAGATGATCAATTTCCATCGCATGCCCTGGCCTCTATACAAGTGTGTTTTCCATTAAAGTTCATCATAGTGTTTCCAAATGTGTTTCTCAAACAAATCAAGACCGTTTTATCCTTACATAGTTAAATCGTCTTGATTTCATTTGAGAAAAACTCCAGAGGTCAATAGAAAATGTAGTCGAGTGCGCCATTTTTTAAAATAGTGTGGTCCTAATGGAAAGATTTGATAAATTTCACCTTTAGATTCGAAATCTAAACAAGCTTTGCCTCCCTTTCCCTTTGAGGTACTATGATTTTCAAGGTACTCACTGAGTGAGTTTCAGTTTTTAGAACCAAGGGTTCATTTCCCCCCTGCCTTTTTATGGCCGGTTGATGATGAATGCCTATTACACACTACCTTGACTATAATGTACCCTTGTGATTGCACACCAGGCCTGTTTTGATAACCATAAAACTGCTAGCCTTCATCCCCACAGCCTCACACAAAAGTTGGCTTGAAATTTTCTACCAAGTAGAGTTGTATTCCCAAAAGATATAAAAAATTTGAAAAAGTTTTATATTTTGCTTTGTAGTAAGATAGTAAGTTAAATAAATAATAACAAGCATGAACTGTGTAGCAAACAAGTACGAATCTGTAACTTCATAATAGATTTAAACAACACTCAATTGCCGTTAGAGATACAGGGTTCCAACTCATCTTTCTTTTAGTTTGCATTTTTTATTCTGTTTATGTATGTGCATGTAAGGGGGGAGGGGCTGATGCTAATGTCCTGTTCCCCAGCTGGTTCTGGATGTGTCCATAAAGCAGGCAAGGGCTAATTGACGGAGAAAGGTATTGGTGGAACTTTCAGGTCCCAGGAGGAGAAAAAGGAAGACTCAAAGAAGAAAAGAGGAAGTTTTTCTGCCAGGCTATGGAAGAAGATCGAACCAACCATGTGGGTGAGGTCTTAGGGGGAGTTGGGGGCTGTGGCCTTCACTACAGGCAGGTGGCCAAGGAGATTTGGCAGGGGCTAGGTGGGACTAGCCACTGGAGTTTAGGGCAAGTGGAGAGATGGAGATAATAAATTGATAAGGGTACAGTTTTCCAGGCAGGAGATAGTATTGCTCAGCAATTATGCCTAGAAGGCATGTTATAAAGTAACAAATTGTGTGTGTGCGTGTGTGTGTATGTGTGTGTGTGCGTGCATGCATGCACATGTATGCTTTATTGAATGACTCAGGGAAGCTGGGAGAAGACTGGTAGCACTGCCACCTCCCAGAGCAAAGGCAATAGAGGTAAAACTGAGACTAATACAATGTGGGGGAGGGTGGGAGTCAGAGAACAATAGTGCAAATTGGTTTTATTTTCCATCATGCAGGTTCTAGGGATCAAACTATCATTTCCAGCACTTGCACCTGCTGAGCCATCATGCCAGACCCCAGCTCACCCTTCTTAAGAAGAATGGACAGGACCCCCACCTACCAGCAGATGCTGTGGGCAAGACAGAGCACACCCAGACTGCCCGGGTGCCACCAAAATGAGCAAGTAAGTGGTGGAGAGATAGGAGACAAAGAGAAGTAGAATTGTGGGGGGTGAGATGGTGAGGTACCTGATGTGAGTGCCATGGTGAGGTCCTTGGCTTCTACTGTTAACGGGGGCTATGTCTGAGTCTGTGGCCCTGCATCCGCAGAGATATGTATTGATGTTTGTGGTCCATGTTATCACCAAAGGCCATTTGGATATCCCTGGTCTGGGCTGCTGCCTGGAGCCATGTTAATGCCCTGGGGCTATACAGAACTGGCCCTGTCCCTCAGTGGCTGAAGCACTCAAAAGACTTGGCTCTACCTTCACTGCCATCCCCACTGCCACCCTGAACTGAGTAGGATGGGAGAGATGGCCTTGCTACTCACATGCTGCTGCACTCTGGAGAGCATACAGAGCCCACACCTCACTGGTGCAGCACAGAGGAGCTATCCCTGCTATGGTGAATGACAGAGAGCTGGACCTGAGGGCAAGGCATCTGGAAAGCTGAGCCTGCTCCCCACTGGGCAGTCCTGGAAAGCAGACTACAGTGGCATGAGCGCTAGAGAGCTGGTAGGCTGAGCAGCTTGGCTCCCATCCAGGCTCAGATCTAGACCTTTGAGTTGGTCTACCCCAGCATCTAACCCATCTATGAACTACTGGATCTCATGAAGGGACTGCAGAACCTGTAGAATCAAAGTTAAAGGATCCACGTGACACAGGGAAACAAGAGGATAGCTAAGAGGAGTCGTGGAAAGGGTCCAGTATTAACAGTATAGCAGAAGCTAGAGGTCTCAAATCAGATCAATGACTCACTGTAATGAACACTTGTAAGTAAAGCTGTTTGGAGAAAAGGGTACACTGTGTGACACACCGTGACACTCCACCGCTTCCATGGCGACTTTATTTTTAATTTTTTTTTCTTTTGTTTTGAGAGGGAGGTTGCAACGGTGGAGGGTGGATATGGAAAAACAAGGGACTGGGGTACATGATGTGAAATCCACAAAGACTCAATAAATAGTTAAGAAGAGAAAAGAAGAGGAGAAGAATGAAGTGACAGAGCAGAAAAATAAAAATAAAAATAAAGCTGGTCCCATTTCCTTCTGGAGTGGTCCATTAGGGTAGCTAAGCCATTGACAAGAAAAAGTAACTTACAAAAGAATGGCAGTGAGTAAACTCACAGAAAGTACAGAAAAAAAGCCACCCCCTCCTCACAACCTGTTTTACAATCACTATTGAAATAAAGTAGACAAGCATCAAAGACTGCTTAAGGGTCTAGGAGAAATTTTCCTGGAGAAACATGGTGATAGGAAATCAGGTTGATGTCCCCCGGAAATAACAGAAGAATTTCAGCACCACCGAAAGAGCAAGAGAGGAGATGGTGGGTCTCCTAAATGACAGCTCAAGAGGGCAGATGCCATCTGTAAAGCATTTTTCTAGGTAGAGGGTAAATCAAGCTTCTTATGCTCGCTGGTTCTATGTCAACTTGACACAAGCTAGAGTCATCAAAGAGAAAGGAGCCTCAGTTGAAGAATGGCTCCATAAGATCCAGCTCTGAGGCAGTTTCTCAATGAATGATCAGTGTGAGGCAGGGGGACAGTCCATTGTGGGTGGTAACATCTCTGGGCAGGTAGTTTTGGATTCTATAAGAAAGCAGGCTGAGCAAGCCAGTAAGCAGCACCCCTCCGTGGCCTCTTCATGCATTTCCTGCCTCCAGGTTCCAGTCCTGTTTGAGTTCCTGTCCTGACTTCCTTCAGTGATGAACAGCAATGAGGAAGCACAAGCTGAATAAATGATTTTCTTCTCCACTTGCTGTTTGTTCATGGTATTATGTTGTAGCAATAGAAATCCCAATATCTCTCAAGTATACCTGAAAGTATACATAAAATGCAATTAGGACTTGAATAATGTGTTTATATCTATCTTATTCTGCTTACATTTACTGTCCTTACTTATGGGGGAAATGATACTGTATTTGGAATTTATTTTTAATATCTTCAGGAAAAAATGGAGAGATGGATACAAGATTAATAAAATATTATTCCCTATGTATTTATGCATATATGAAACTTTTATTAAAGAAAGTGCCAGGAGGCATCATGCTGATTGGAAACATATCTGGCAAATAAGAATACAGCCAACACTTCCTTAACTTCAACAAACTGTGGGAGTACTTGGAAAGTCTTCATTAGCCATAGAATAGGGCTGTCCTTAAATAAGACACTACACAGGGAAAATGTCAGAAAATTGTGTTGATAAGGATTTTTTTGTTTATTTTTTTAATAAATGTTACTCCAGAAAGTAAGTTTACATTAAGAATAAGATAATCATATTTTGAGTAAAATTGGTCACTTTAAAGATATTCACAATGAGTTGTTATGAAGTGTGTATTGATGTTAAGATGATACATGGTTGGACAGTAGAGAGGTGGGTGGAGAAAAGGTAGGAAAACGAAAGAGGAGAAGAGAGTGGGGGGAAAATCAAGATGGAGCTCAAGAAGGATGATCTGGGTCCAGGTGGACTTAATTGGTGCTAGGTAGATACAAATATTTTAAGGAATTCGATAAGTCTTTTATCTCATATAGAAGGGTACTTTGTATCTTTGTCTATTGGATATAATCTTATTGTATAGAAGGTTTGTGGATTAAGAATTTAATATATAAAATAACCATGAAAAGCTATCGGGCTTTAGAGTCATGTTTGTGCCTGGCAGTGGGGTCATATCCACCTGGGACAGAAGCAACAGGGTGGGTGGTGTGAACCGCCTGGGAAAGAAATCCCCTGCAGAGGATAGCTTGTGGACCAAGTGACAGAGTTCATGTGCTTGTATTAGAACAACATCTGAGGAGTGAGACCTCTGGGACTGATAGAGGGCTAAGCCTTCTATATTAAATGTTTAGTGCAACAATGAAGCAACTGAAACAGAACTTTGGCACTTGGTTTTGACTCTCAGATTGAATTAAGAAACACAAAGACTTAAATGAAGCACACCTTTGGGTATAATGTATGAAGGTGTTTCTCGAATCACCTGAGAGGGGATTGTTGATATCATTATTTCAAAGGCTGGGGTTCCTGACAGGAGTTAAAAGAAGGGAGGATAAAGGGGCACCAGCTTGCTCCTTTCCTGCTTCCTGACCATCCCAGGCAGACACATGGTCCTGCTGCCAGTGCTTCGGTCTCCTCTGCACAATGCTCTCCCACCATGCTTTTCTCGCCTTGGCAGACGGTAGCCCTCGAAACAAGCTATGGTAGACTTTTGCCTCCTCTAGCTGCTTCTTATCAGGTACTTGCTCACAAGAAACGTAATAATCAAAAACTGTAAATAAGGAGGCAGACTTTGCCTTATTTTTAAAATATGCCATAGCTTAACATAGTGCCAAACCATTTTCAAAGTAGTTCCCGCAGGCAGAGATCCAGAGGTTTTATATTTTCTCTCTCCCACCCAGTCCCTGACATCAAAATGACCATCAACATCTCACTAAGGGTGTGTGGGGGGGTTATGGGGGATTGGCAGCCAAAGCAGAGGAGCCAAGGGTCTTGAGGCATCAAAATATGAGAAATATAAACAAATGTGCGTGTCAGCATCAAACTCCACTAGATACAGTCATGCCTTTTCCCCTCTGACAATCGGTAGACAATGAGGCGTCAAGGATCTCATGCCCAGACAGATTCTTGCTTCAGTCTGTTGTCTACCCAAGCAGGTAGAACAAGGAACTGGTCGAGGGCAGCCAAAGCAAGAATACTAAGGAGGGGAAATAATGAAACTTTCCATTGGAATGTGCAGACTTTGGGCTTAGGTGGCTTCCCCCACCCTTCCCTCCTCTGAGACAAGTAGGAGCTTTCGCTAACCGTGGAGGGTTCTGGTGACTCACTTCTTGGATTTGGTGAACAAAAAGTCCCTGGGAAGTCACCATAAGGAAGGAGTCCCAGAGAAATCCGGCCTTGGTGACAGGCTTTCCAGGGAGTCTCATGAAAGGTAACGGAGAAACGGTGTACACTCTTGGAAAAGCCTCTGAATAGAGACCCAGAGAGAAGAGGCTTTAGAGGAAAGAATGCACGCTGCTGACAAGATGGGGCCCATGAGGGAAGCACAGTAATGCATAGACATAAAAAGGGAAGTCGTCATGGCCGTCATGGGACCCAGGGGGGAAAGGCTCAAACAAGGGAACCAGATGGTGAGCAAACCACAGGAAGAAATGGTTTTGAAGAATGTTAAGGGGAAAGGGGGAAAGAAAGGTAGCCCTAGCCTGCTGAGTGCCCCCTTCCATCTTATGTTTCATTTCACATCTGACACACCTGGGAGACTGAGAGCAAGGAAAAATGGCAAGGTAAACTAAAGAAGTCGCCTCCCTAAAATGTACCTTCTTTATTAGCTGAATGATGGTTCAGATTTCCTTCTTGGAAATAAATGGAATATCCAAGCTAATTTGTCATACATCAGTTTTCATTATTCAAAAACCACAAGCAAATTTTTCCATCAAAAATGTGTCTGATTACTTGTTTGGGTATTTATTTCTCTTCCAAAATATGTCATTTGCCATTTCCTGTATTCCTCCTGTTCGAACTCATGGAACCCTGTACGGATCGCTGCCCCAGGAAAGAAGCCAGAGAGACAGAATGAAGAGATAAGAAAAATCATGCAAATGTTGGAGGAGAGAGAAGCCCCTCAGTCCACACTGTGGTTGAATCCACTCACCATCTGAGAAGCAAAAATTCCATCACAATTAACAACATTCACTGAAAAAAATAGGTGTTGAGACTTAAGACATGTATATGAACTTAGGTTGGGTCTCACTCTTTCGGGTATTTTCTGGGACTTTTAAAAGCAAAAGTGTCTTTGAGTTTCTATTGCTGTTAACCAACACCATGATCAAAAGCTAATCTGTAGCTCATCTTCCAGGGACGCGTGAATAGGAACCAAAACAGAGGCCATGAAGTGATGTGGCTTACCAGCTTGCTCTTCATGGCTTGTTCAGTCTGATTGCTTACAGAGACCACAACCACCCTCAACGGTCTAGGCCCTTCCACCTCAATCAGTAAGAAAATAATCCAGAGGCTTGCCTATAGGACAGACTTTTAGGGGTATCTTCCCAATTGAAGTTCTCCCTTCCCTGATGACTCTAGCCTATGTCAAGTTGACGTAAAAACACTGCATCAGAAAAACCATTCTTCCCAAGAAAGATACCTTAACTTCCTGTATCTAGACTTAAACCTTCTCGGTTATAATTCTGTCTGCTGTCTCTGTAAAAGCTCTCTGTGAAGAAATCATTTAAGATTCCTTCCAAGGGCTTTAGTGATCAGAACTTCAGAACCCACCAGTTCTTGACTATTGCAGACTGTGGAGTATGACTCTTCTCTGAAATACCCATGTTCGCAGGAGTCTCTTATGTTTTCCCAGTGTTTGTTGCCCATGTTGCCTTTGTTAAAATGCCTTTTAAGGCTGGAGAGATGACTCAGCTGTTCACAACCAAAATTTAAAATGTCCTTTAATAAACTCTATGTCTGTTTCATACTGGATCATCATGGAATTCTCTGTGGCATGGCCAAGGATCTAGTCTCACCTGAGTAAAGGCCCTTCAATTAGGAACCTCCCCCAGTCCCCCCATAGGTAACGTTGTATAGCTGTACCTCATGGCCCCCATCCCTAGCATCTCTTCAAAGGACACTTCAACCCTCCAGCCTATTACATTGTGTGTGTGAGACAGTTCTTCTTATCACCTTTGCTCTACTTCTGAATCCATTCAAGAAACTTCGCAAAGTATATGCCTCCCTTACTGCTTTGTAGTGTGACTGTGTCTGCCTGGCTTTAGGATTTATGCATTTGTTGTCCATACAGCTGGAGAGATGGAGAAGCTGGGGATATATCTCAGAGTCCTAGGGACTTGCAAGGGGTTCTGTGCCCCTGCATGATAACTGCTGATGTTTCATCTTTGCAGAGAGGGCCCACAAAGTCCATTCTCCTCTCTTCGAACTACCACTGTTTTGCCATCTGAGGGCATGGCCAACCTCAGTACTCCCTGACGGCATTAAAAAACAAAAACAAAAACAAAAAAAAAAGCCATCACCAGATGTAAACCCCGGCACCAGAGCTCCAGAACCACGGGTCAGAATCAAGCTTGTTTTTTATAATCATATCCAACTTCAGGTGTTCTGTTGTAATAATGCAAAATGGACTAATACAACCCCCAATGTGGACATCGTCCAGAGGATAAAGCAGGATAAAAGAAGTATTGCCACACTGAGATATCACACTGGCAAGAATGATGCAATTACGTCAAGGACGAGTGAAGCTGCTTTAAGAGGTACCTAGTCCATTTTCGATTTGTCAAAAGAACAACTGATTCTTGGTTTTCATATTTCTAATAGGTATGATCACAGAGTTCTGAGAATTACTGTGCCAATTCACATTTTCTGTGTACCGGCTGGTTTTGTGTCAACTTGACACAAGCTGGAGTTATCACAGAAAAAGGAGCCTCAGTTGAGGAAATGCTTCCATGAGATCCAGCTGTAAGGCATTTTCTCAACTAGTGATTAAGAGGGAAGGGGCCCAGCCCATTGTGGATGGTGCCATTCCTGGGATGGCAGACTTGGGTTCTATAAGAAAGCAGGCTGAGCAAGCCAGTAAGTGACATCCCTCCATGGCCTCTGCATCAGCTCCTGCTTCCTGACCTTCTTGAGTTCCAGTCCTGACTTCCTTTGGTTATGAACAGCAATGTGTGTAAAGTGTAAGCTGAATAAACCCTTTCCTCCCCAACTTGCTTCTTGGTCATGATGCTTATGCAGAAAGAGAAACCCTGACTAAACTAAACTAAACTAAACTAAGCTAAACACTGTGTCTGTTTCTATGACTTGAGATAACTACTGCTGGGAAAGAATATAATTACATGCATTTTTATTGGTAAACTCTTATTCACTTGATGTATTACATATGACAGTGACCACATCGACACCAGGGCTTTATTTTGATGATGGGTATTTTACATGTGAGCCTTTAGAGCCCTTTCTTTTGCTGGGTTGCCTTTGTTCAGCTTTGATGTGAGACACTTGCCATGTTTGGTTGATGTCCTTGGGGGGCCTGCTCTTTTCTGAAGGGAGGTGGAAGGAGAGTGGATCTGGAGGAAGGTGAGGTGCAGGGGAGATGAGCTGGAAAAAGAAGGGAAACTGCAGTCAGGGTGTAGTATATGAAAGAAGAATAGGAAGGAAAAAAATATAGAAAAAATGCTGTATTTTCTCTGTGCTGTGTTAGGATGCAGCAGAAAGGACACCCTCTGAAACCCAAAAGGGGACCTCACCAAAGCTGGACCAAGCTGGCATCCTGGTTGCAGATGTTCAGGTTATCTAATTGTGGGAAGAAATTTTCTAGTTGTCTGATTGTTGTTTTAGATGCAGCTAGTTTGTAGCATTGTGTTACTACAGCAAACCCTGAAGATGGAGACAGTGTCCTTGAAAAGATGCAAATCTCACCCTGCTCTCTAGCTCTGGTCTTGATTCATCCCATTAGAAAGGGCATTAGGCCCAAGTGATCGAAGATGCTGGCAAGGATGTGGAGAAAGAGGAACATTCCTCCATTGTTGGTGGGATTGCAAACTGGTACAACCACTCTGGAAATAAATCTGGTGATTCCTCAGAAAATTGAACATAGTACTGCCTGAGGAACAACTATACCACACCTGGATGTATACCCAAAATACGCTTGCACATATAACAAGGACATATGCTCCACCATCTTCATAGCAGCCTTATTTATAATAGCCAGAAGCTGGAAAGAACCCAGATGCTCTTCAACAGAGGAATGGATACATAAAGTGTGGTACATTTACACAATGGAATACTACTCAGCTATTATAAACAATGACTTTATAAAATTTCTAGACAAATGACTGGAACTAGAAGCAATCATCCTGAGTGAGGTAACACAGTCACAAAAGAACATACATGGTATCACTCACTAATAAGCGGATACTATCACCAAATTCTCTGAAT
Source organism: Micromys minutus (assembly GCF_963924665.1). Taxonomy (NCBI): domain Eukaryota; kingdom Metazoa; phylum Chordata; class Mammalia; order Rodentia; family Muridae; genus Micromys; species Micromys minutus. The sequence goes on along the minus strand of NC_137969.1, from coordinate 182,148,388 downwards.
ACCCAAGAATCTTTCACAGATATGATGAAGCTCAAAAAAATGAAGGCCAGAATGTGGATGCCTCAGTTCTTCTTAGAAGGTAGAACAAAGCACTCGGTGGAAGAAATACAGGGACAAATAAAGGAGCAGGGATTGAAGAAAAGATCATTCAGAGACTGCCTCATCTGGGGATCCACCCCATATGCAGCCACCAAACCCAAGCACTATTGCTGATGCCAAGAAGTGCTTACTGGCAGGAACCAAAAATAGATGCCTCCTTGGAGGCTCTGCCAGAGTCATAGGAATACAGTTGAGGATGCTTGCAGCTAACCATCAGACTGAATATGTTGTCCCCAATAAAGAAGCTAGAGAAAGGACTGAGAGAGGAGAAAGGGTATGCAACTTTATGGGAAGAACAACATTATCAACCAACCAAACCCTCCAGAGCTCCCAGGGACTAAAACACCAACCAATGAGCACACAAGGAGAGACCCATGGCTCCAGTAGCATATGTAGCAGAGGACAGCATTGTCTGGCATCAATGGGAGGAGAGGCCTTTGATTCAGTGAAGGCTTGTTTTCCCAGTGTAGGGTAATGCAAAGGCACTGAGGTGGAGAGGGTGGTTGGGAGAGGGAGTGCCTTCATGGAAACAAGTAGAGGGGAAGGAGGGATGGGAGTGGGGGGAAAGGGGAATAACATCTGAAATGTACATACAGAGAATATCTGATAAAATAAAAAGAAAGAGCATGAGGAGAAAAGGTCTCCTTTCAGTCATTGAGAAGTGATGAAAACCAGGCATCAGGGGTCCAATTGAGATGAGAAGACCTCTGCAACCAACATTTCTACTCCTGTGGAATGGGATCTAGTGGGAAAAAAATATGTGTTCTTTCAGACTAAAATATACCATAGCACCATGAGGAGAGACTGTCACCTTCTGTTCGACTCTTTTCGCTGTGCCCCAGCCTAAGCCTGGTCTCTTTGCTCAACTGTCTTTCCAGTTTTCCCATTCACCTCCAGCTCCAATAAGAGAACTTTGATTGCTACCAGTGATGGAATCTCTCCCTAGTCAGAAGTTGCTTCTGGGTGGTCATGGGACTCTATGCTGGTAAATGATGCATGACCCGGAATATTCAAGAAAAGCTTTGCTCTCTCTATGATGACAGTGGCTTATAGAGCATTTTTCTCCTAATACAGTGGTTTGTCCATACATCTAATGTGGAACTGCCACTGCTTGTAAGTGAGAAGAGAGGTGACCTGGGGGAAAAGCCAGTGACCTAACATTGTAAGGACAAACATTCCAGGGGCTCAGGAACTTAGCTTCATTAGAGTGCAAGGCCCTGGGTTTGGTTCCCAGTAAGAGTTTTGTTTGTTTGTTTGGTTGGTTTGGTTTTTTGATGAGGAATTTAAAGCTTAGCAGTTGTGTCTTTAGCTGGGAGAAATCCAGAAGCAGATGTTAAATTTCCCTATGGTCCCTTGTAATGTAAAACTCCAGAAAAGATGTCAGAGTCATTTCACCCTTTAGATGAAGCTTGTTAGGTGTTTGTAATAAATGCAAAGCATCAGCTAAGGTTGCTCCTACAGCCGTACAGTTCAGGTATGATTCCTGTTTCAATAACAAAATGAAGTTAATAGAGTAGTTTGTTCAAATAATATCGTAGGGCTAGAGAGATGGCTCAGGAGAGAAACTCACTTGCCACCAGCCTGACAGCCTGAGTTGGATTCCTAGGACCAAAATGACAGGAACTAACTCCCTTGACTTGCATTCTTCCACCGCTGGCATGCCTTGCTAGGAACATGCCCATCCACAATGCACACACAGGCAAATTATCCAAGAATTTAAAAATGACATAAAAACAAAATATATGGAAAATGAGTCAGAAGAAAAGTGGCTGACAGATAAGAAAAATAAGCTATAAAGGCTAAAATGTCTTAGAAAAGAAACCCTGAAGTTTACCAATTCTGTACGATTTTGGTAAATTCTCTGGAAAGGGGACTCCAGAGCAGATACCAGAAGCCATGTTCCTCACAGGCCACACCAAGATAAACAGTCTTGGAAGAGCACAGAGAATGCTGTGAGTCATTAAGCTATAAATGACAAAGATCGGAAGTAAGGGATTTTCTTCACCTCAAAGACATCTCAGTAACTAAAGCCACGGTACAAAATATAACCAAAGTCAACAAAGAGAAATGCAAAGGAATGTGTGTAATTACAGCAAAGACAGGATGTATGGCGTCTTTGCCACACAGTACCCAATAGGGGCAGATCAGCTAACTCCACACTCTGACTCGGGAAACACAGAGAGGATTAGATCACAGAATGTCCTGGAGAGGGCTTAGCCAACTTCCGTTGCTTGAATGGCACCTACATGTCAGTGACCGTATTTTCAAACTTCCTCAGTGAAAGTAAAAATGCACCAAAAGAGTTTTCAGACCACCTACGTCTACCGTACACTGGGTTGCGCAACACATTCCTCTCAAAGAGCTCTCTCTGTGTAGCAGTCATTCCAGCAACTGAGAAACTGCAAGCGGGGTTATGACATTTAATTAATTCACAGAACACAGCTGTACTTCAGGCTCTTGGCAGCTGGCCAGCCATTTTGGTGTACTTTTTCTTTTTAAAAAGAGAGAAGATGAAATAAGCAGTTGCAGCAGGAATATTTTTTAATTTTCTTATTAGTTCCTAATTTGGTGAGAGACACCAATAGCTGTGAGTGTGGGGAAGTGAAGACAATACAGTTAGGATCAGAGAAGGTGGGACGTGTACCTCAGAGATAACCAGGGAGAAGATGGCGGTGTGATACGAGACATGCCTACAAGGTAATGCTACCACAGCACCAGATCCAAACTTACTTGGCTATAAAGTTAAAAAAAAAAAAAAAAAAAAAAACTCAAGTCCACCAGATTAATCCAAAGGGAAACAACTTGGGTTTTCATAACTCAAAAATAAATTATGAATTTGGCATTAGTTAGAACCAAGGCCTCAACTATCCCCATATTTGTTCTTTGTGATTCCCTACAGTGTCGACTCACTGTGTGAAAAGGGATATGGCTGCTGGAAGCTTCTAGGTTCATATACCAATAGCACCATGAAAAGAACTATTAGAAAGGGTTTTGATTGACCATGTAGACCTTATTGTTACTAAAAAAACTTCTTATCATGTTGATAAAATCAAGAAATGGGTATTCAGTACCTATAGGGGAAACAATTAAAGAAATGGTCTTACAACATCAGGTTATGAAAATAATCTATAGAGTGCAAATCACATATGAGAGTCCTGTGTTAGGACACCTAAAGAATCTTAAAACAGCACCTGAAAATGGGTATCCACTCTAAAAGTAATATATAGTACCTACTTATGGACTTCCTAAAGAAAAGACTAACTCCCTTTCCATAAACCCAATTAACCTGACTTTCTGAAATCTGACTTGTGACTAGGTCTCATTCCAACTTGCCAAAGATAGCCCGTTTTTCCTCATCTCTGCCTTCTTCTCTCATGATTTCCACCCATTAAACCTTTTCATTGTGGTTTTTAGAGGTGTGTTTGTGTAAGTGGCTGCATGTGTGCTTGTGCGTGTTTGCACTCCGGAATATGCCTCAAGCATATGGGTGCCAGAGTAGTGAATGCACCAGATATTTTTATTGGATTATTTTCATTTACATTTCAAATGTTATTCCCTTTTCTGGTTTCCTCTCCAGAAGCCTCCTATCCCATCTCACCCCACCCACCCCTTCACCCACTCCCTCTTGCTTCCCTGCCTTTGCATTCCTCTACACTGGGGCATCGAGCCTTGACAGATACCTTGAAGATGGAGTTACTCCCATTTCTGGGATACCTAACTTGTTATATGGCTACTGGTATCTGAACCACAGTTCCCATGAATTCACCATGAGATTATATAACCACTGAATCATTTCTCCGGTCTCTGTCTATTTAATGTCTTGATGCCATTGAAGGAAGCCCTATCAAACTAGCTTTGGGAAAGGGAGAATTGAAGAGAACACAGACAAAGCAGAAGCCCCATAGCATTGAGAGCCAGGAACCCTAAATCTGCAGCTCCCCATTCTGCACCCCCTGTGTCAATATCACATCAGCTCTTTCCAAGGCAAGCAACACCACATGTATATCACTGATTTTTTTTAACTGCCTCCTTTTTTCCCAGTTTATGAGGAAGGGACTTCCTGCCAGAAGTAGACGAACACCTTATACCAGATGCTGGGTAGATGAGGTCAACGCCTTTCCATTAGTTATCATACTCACAGCTGGAAGAAAAGGAGACGACAAGACCCATAAAACTTACAGATGAACCACAAGGAGGGGAAGCACCTTTGTAATATCAAGAGAGCTGCTCAGCCCCAGCTCCTATGGGAAGATACGGCTGGACTGTGCAAATCATTGGGTAGTGTGGTAGGGACTGAAATCTACATTTGGAAACTAATAAAACCAACATTTATTGGTTTGGGTTGAACAGTTGGTTTGTCTTGGAGACCTGGTCTGCAGGGGATGAGAGTCAGGAACATGAAGCCAGGCCAGTGGAGGCCAAGGCATGCATACATTCTGAATCTGATTTTACAAAGCATGGTCTCCTCACACAGAGGAGTCTACTTCTTTCTCTCTTCATGCCTTTTAGGCAACTCTAGGGGTAATTATTTTCTCTAGGCTGAATGAGATTATATACCTGCCTAGATCTTCACACCAACAGTGTGGAGTTATGTTTGTCAGCCTCATAGAACAGTGCTCCACTGAGGCATGCCATCCTCTCAAGCAAATGCCAGATCGAGTCTTAGTTCCCATCCTTTACTTTCCCCTTGGCTCCAAACTGATTAATTTTTTCTCTTCCAGTTTTACACCCTCCTCTTGTCTATATCACACAGCTGTCATTTTTTCTCCTTTCTCTTTCTTTTTTCCCCTCCAATTGTTTGCTTACTTTGAACCAGTTTTTCTTCTCCTCCTCCTTAACTTTGTGCATGTGCACGTTCAGATATGAATGCTGGTGAATGCGTACATATAAGGGGATGCATGAGAAGGCCAAAGGACATGTGGGGGTCATGTATCATGTGACAGTTATCATTTTTGAGACAAGGTATCTTGAAAACAGTTCCTCTCACGTTACTGTAATCACAAATGAATTCGTGAAATGGGAATCATTCCCTAAAACTGTAGAGTCGTAAACTTACAGTGTCAGAGCTTCTCAATACCTTTGCAATTTTTTATGAAGATTATTTTATATGAACTGCTTTCCAAACTGTAGGGCTTCTAAATAAAACGAATATTGAACTTTCTTCTGCCTCCTGCTTTACGTAAAAAGGTAAAAATGAAAAGCGTCCTGAGCCACTAAATGGCTATGAAGAGCACAGGCTGTAAGACGCTGGGATTAGCCAAGATACTTTAGGTTCTGAGCAAACAATAGCAACATCTTTCATGATCCATTTGATTGCCAGCCAACACCAAGAAGCCCAAACACAACCGAAGTCCATTTAAAGCTGTAAGCAGCCGGCTCTGTTTACTTTCTAACTTCTTTTTGAGAGACTCTTGTTCACAGCTACAGGCCCTAGTAGAGTCACTGAGTAAAAAGGCTCTCAGTTTAATTTACTGCCTGAGCAAATGAATGAAAACCGTGTAGGGTACCAGTATCAGGCCACATGTGGCTATAGCCTTTCTGAGGTCCTGGCCTTCAAGATGATTTCTGCCATCTTAGGAAGAACATGAGAGGTAGAAACTCTGTTGCTAACTGTCGGATGCCTGTTAGCATGGTCAGCCATGGAACTGAAAAGTTGCTTCTAAAATGAATCATAATTCTGAAAATTAGCTTAATATTGAAGAACATATCCAAAAGATAATGCCATCACTCAAGAGACGCAGGCCTGGTGAGACTGCAGTACGAGTAGCCGGGGCGCAGACATGTCTGGGTCGAGTTTGCAGAAAGAGTCCCCCATTGGTTCAAAGGGAGCAGAAACTCTGCTGTAGGGACTCGGTTTCCAACTGGACAGCCCCTGCATGCAGAACAAACACTCAGGTCATCTGCCACCGGGAACAGTGGAGCTCCAGGGACACAGGCAAGGTACACGGGAGAGAGAGGAAGGAATCACTGACAACAAGACCACTTAGAATCACAGACAACAAGATGGCAAGAGAAAAGCATAAGAACTTACCCAGTGGAAACCAAGACAACCTGGCAAAACCAGAACCCAGCTCTCCCATCAGAGAAAAAAAAATGGCAGAGTGCCAAACACTACAGAAAAAGAAGACTCAGACCCGAAATCATACCTCAAGATGATGATAGAGATCCTTAAACAAGAACGGGAGGAAAAGCATAAAGAAATAGAAGCTTTTAAAGAGGAAACAAGAAAAAAAAACTCAAAGAAATCAAGGAACTACAGAAAAACAGAACCAAGGAGATGAAGGAATTGAAGAAGGAATTTAAAATGGAAATGGAAACAATGAAGAAAACACTAAAAGAGACACCCCTAGAGGTAGAAAACCTAAAAAAAATAGTCAGGAGTCACAGATGCAAACATCTCCAACAGACGACAAGAGATGGAAGAGAGAATCTCGGGGGCAGAAGACAACATTGAAAACATAGACAAAACAGTCAGAGAAGATGCAAAAGCCAAAAAGCTCCTAACACAAAATATTGAGGAGATCCAGGGCACAATGAGAAAACCAAACCTAAGGATAATAGAAATAGAAGAGGGTGAAGAATATCAACTAAGAGACACAGTAAATATCTTCAACAAAATTGTAAAAGAAAACTTCCCTCCCCTTAAGAATGAAATGAACATGAGCATAAAAGAAGCCTACAGAATTCCAAATAGAGTGGACCAGAAAAGAAATTCCTCCCAACACATAATAGTCAAAATGCCAAGTGCCCAAAGCAAAGAAAGAATACTAAAAGCAGTAAGGGGAAAAGGTCATGTAACATATAAAGGCATACCGATCTGAATCACACCCGACTTCTCAACAGAGAGTATAAAGGCTAGAAGATCTGGACAGACATCATGCAGATTCTAAGAGAACACGAGTGTCAGCCCAAGCTGCCATACCCAGCAAAACTCTCAATCACCATAGATGAAGAGACCAAGATATTCCAGGACAAAACTAAATTTACACAATATCTGACCACAAACTCAGCACTACAACCAACTATAGGTTAAAAAAAAAAAAAACAATATAAGGAGGGAAACTATATCCTAGTAAAAACAAGAAAATGCCTAAGCAAGAAAACCAAAGGAAGAAAGATACACAGGCACAATTCTACCTCTAAATGCAAAAATAGCAGAAAGGAGCAACCACTATTCCTTAATATCTGTTAACATAAATATAATCAATTTTCCAATAAAAAGATATAGGCTATCAGACTAGATACATAAACAGAATTCAGCATTTTGCTGCATACAGGAAACGCATCTCAGAGACAGACACTTTCTCATCGTAAAAGATTGGGAATAAACCTTCCAAGCAAATGGCCCCAAGAAGCAAGCTGGAATGGCCATTCTAATATCAAATAAAGTAGATTTTCAACCAAAAGTTATCAAAAAAAATAAGGAAGAACACTTTTTACTCATTAAAGGTAAAATTTATCAGGAGGAACTCTTAATCCTTAACATATATGCTCCAAACACAAGAGCACCCATATTCATAAAAGAAACCCTACTAAAGCTCAAAAATATATTGCACCCCACACAATAATAGTGGGAGACATCAACACCCCACTCACATCAATAGACAGACCCTGGAAACAAAAACTGAACAAGGACGCAGTGAAATTAGCAGAGTTATGAACCAATTGGAATTAATAGGCATCTACAGAACATTTCATTCTAAAACAAAAGAATACACCTTCTTCTCAGCATTTCACAGCACCTTCTCCAAAACTGACCATATAATCGGTCACATAACAAGCCTCAATATATATAAGAAGATTGAAATATTCTTATGCTTCCTATCAGATCACCATGGTCTAAGGCTGGTTCTTTAATAACAACAAAGGCAACGAAAAGCCCATATACACATGGAAAATAAACAATGCTCTATTAAACTATAGAATGGTCAAAGAAGAAATAAAGAAAGAAATTAAGGATTTTCTAGAATTTGATGAAAATGAAAATACAACATACCCAAACCTATGGTGTAGGGAGCCATTTGTGCCACACCCAAACATGGTGCCGGCTTCCCGCCGAGAACTCAGCAAACAGAGCTGTTGCCCAGCCAAGAGACTTAATGCGCATGCACCACATACGTCATAGTAACTATTGAGTTACTGGAGGGCGCACCAATCAGGTAGCGACACGAGTCTCCTAGGCATATATAGCAGTGCATTTCTCCCCCACGTGGAGAGGGAGATAGTGGAGAGATTGCGAGAGACCCCACGTGGAGAGATGGCAGAGAGATCCCACGTGGAGAGGGACCCGATAGGAGAGATTGCGGGAGATCCCACGTGGAGAGAGACTGGGCAGAGAGATTGCACGTGGGAGACTGCACATGAGAGGTCGCCTATACAGTAGACCCCGGTAGGGAGTCCCCGGCTCAGAGAGAAGTTTCCTGCTCAAGAGATCCCCTGCTCAGAGTACTGTACAATAAAGGCTGTCCGCAGAAGAATCTGGTTGTTGCACGCCTGTTCCTATGGGCGGGAAGCATGGGCGCGAGACACTATGGGATGCAATGAAAGCAGCACTAAGAGGAAAACTCATAGCTCTGCGTGCTTCCTAAAAGAAACTGGAGAGAGCATACACTAGCAACTTGACAGCACAGTTGTAAGCTCTAGAACAAAAGGAAACAGATACACCCAAGAGGAGTAGACAGCAAGAAATAATCAAACCCAGAGCAGAAATTGACCAAATAGAAACAAAAAGAACCATTCAAAAATCAACAATAACAAAAGCTGGTTCTTTGTGAAAATTAACTAGATTGATAAACTTTTAGCCAGACTAACTATAGGGCAAAGAGAGAGTACTCAAATTAACAAAATCAGAAAAGAAAGTTGAGACATAACTGAAACTGAGGAAATTCAAGAAATCATCAGATGCTACTACAAAAGCCTATACTTAACAAACCTAGAAAATCTGAAGGAAATGGATAAATTCCTAGACAGATACCAGAGAGTAACGTACAACCAGGACCAGGTAAACCGTCTAAATAATCTGATAACACCTAAAGAATTAGAAGCATTCATCAAAAGCCTCCCAACCAAAAAAAGCCCAGGTCCAGATGGGTTCAATGCCAAATTCTATCAAACATTTATTGACAACATAATACCAATACTCTCCAAACAATTCCACAAAATAGAGTCAAATGGAACACTATCTAAATCATTTTTCAAGGCCACAACAACCCTCCTTCCTAAACCACAAAAAGACCCTACAAGGAAAGAGAACTTTAGACCAATCTCACTTATGAACATTGATGCAAAAATACTCAACAAAATCCTTGCAAACCAAATCTAAGAACACATCAAAATGATCATTCACCATGATCAACTAGGCTTCATCTGTGGGATGCAGGGATGGTTTAATATATGGAAATCTATCAATGTAATCCACCATATAAATAAACTCAAAAAAAAAAAAAAAAACCACATGGTCATCTCACTAGATGCCAAGAAAGCATTTGACAAAATTCAACACCCTTTCATGTCAAAAGTCTTGGAAAGAACAGGAATCCAAGGTCCACACCTAAACATAATAAAATCAATATACAGCAAACCAATAGCTAACATCAAACTTAACAGTCAGAAACTTGAAGCAATCCCACTAAAATTAGGGACTAGACAAGGCTGTCCACTCTCCTCCTACCTATTCAACATAGTACTGGAACTCCTGGCTGGAGCAATTAGACAGCAAAAGGAAATCAAAGGAATACAAATTAAGAAGGAAGAAATAAAAATATCCGTTTGCAGATGACATGAGAGTGTACTTAAGTGACCCTAAAAATTCCACCAAAGAACTTCTACAACTGATAAACAAATTCATCAAAGTGACTGGATATAAAATTAAATCAAACAAATCAGTAGCCTTCCTCTACTCAAAGGACAAACATACAAAGAAAGAAGTTAGGGAAAAGATACCCTTCACAATAGTCACAAACAATATGAAATACCTTGGTGTGACATTAACTAAGTAAGTTAAAAACTGGTATGACAAGAAATTCAAGTCTCTCAAGAAGGAAATTGAGGAAGATCTCAGAAGATGGAAAGATCTCCCATGCTCATGGATTGGAGGGAACAACATTGTAAAAATGGCCATCTTACCAAAAGAAATCTACAGATTTAATGCAATCCCCACCAAAATACCAACCCAATTCTTCATTGAGTTTGAAAGAGCAATGTATTCCAATTTCATCTGGAATAACAAAAGACCTAGAATAGTGAAATCCATCCTCAACAACAAGAAAACATCTGTGGGAATAACCATCCCTAACCTCAAGCTATATTTCAAGGCAATTGTGTCAAAAACTACATGGTACTGGTACAGAGATAGGCATGTGGATCAATGGAATAGAATAGAAGATCTCAAAATGAGCCTTTACATTTATGGTCACCTGATTTTTGACAAAGGAACTGTTAACATTCAATAGAAAAAGGACAGCCTATTCAACAAATGGTGTTGGTCCAACTGGCACTCAGGATGCAGAAGAATGAAAATAGACCCTTTCTTATCTCCTTGAACAAAGCTCAAGTCCAAGTGGAATAAAAGATGTTCACATTAAACCAGGTACAGTGAAACTACTAGAAGAGAAAGTAGGGAAAACCTTAAAACACATAGGCACAGGAGAAAATTTCCTGAACAGAACACCAATGGCTCGTGCTCTAAGATCAAATATTGACAAATGGGACTTAATGAGATTGCAAAGTTTCTGTAAGGCTAGGGACACTGTCAAGAAAACAAAACAGCAGCCAACAGATTGGGAAAAGATTTTTACCAACCCCACATCTGATACAGGCCTAATATCCCAATTATACAAAGAACTCAAGAAGTTAGACACCAGAGAATCAAACAACCCTATTAAAAAATGGGTACAAAGGGAAACAAAAGTTCTCAATTGAGGAATATGGAATGGCTGAGAAGCATCTATGGAAGTGCTGGACATCTTAGTCATCAGGGAAATGCAAATCAAAACAACCCTGAGATTCCACCTCACACCAACTAGAATGGCTAAGATCAAAAATCAAATAACAGCAGATGCTGGGGAGGATGCAGAGAAAGAGGAACACTTCTCCACTGTTGGTGGGGTTGTAAACTGCTAAAACCACTCTGGAAATCAGTCTGGCCATTCCTCAGAAAATTGGACATAGTACTACCTGAAGACCCAGTTATTCTACTTCTGGGCATATACCCCAGAGACGCTCCAACATACAACAAAGACACATGCGTCCCAATGTTCATAGCAGCCCTATTCATAATAGCCAGAAGCTGGAAAGAACCCAGATGTCCTTCAGTAGATGAATGGATACAAAAGTTGTGGTATATTTACACAATGGAGTACTGAAGATCCAGAAATGAACCCACACACCTAAGGTCACTTGATTTTTGACAAAGAAACTAAAACCTTCCAGTGGATAAAAGACAGCATTTTCAACAAATGGTGCTAATCTAACTGGTGGTCTAACTGGTATGTAGAATATAAATCAATCCATTTTTATTGCCCTGTGCAAAGCTCAAATCCAAATAGATCAAGGACCTCCACAGAAAACCAGATACACTCAAACTAATAGAAGAGCAAGTGGAGAAGAGCCCGAACACATGGGCACTGGGGAAAGTTTTCTGAACAAAACACCAATGGCTTATGCCCTAAGATCAAGAATCAACAAATAGGACCTCATAAAATCGCAAATCTTCTGTAAGGCAAAGAACACTGTCAAGAGGACAAAATGGCAACCAACAGAATGGCAGAAAACTTCGCTGATCCTACATTTGTATATAATACCCAGTATATACAAAGAAGTCAAAAACTTAGTCTCCAGGGAATCAAATAACTTTATTTTAAAAATTGGGGACAGAGCTCAACTGAGGAATATTGAATGGCTGAGAAGCACCTAAAGAAATGTTCAACATCCTTATTCATCAGAGAAATGCAAATCAAAACAACCCTGAAATTCTACTTCACACCAGTCAGAATGGCTAAGATCAAAAACTCAGGTGACAGCAGATACTGGCGAAGATGTGGAGAAAGAGGAACACTCCTTATTTTTGGTGGGATTATAAGCTTGTACAACCACTCTGGAAATCAGTCTGGTGGTTCCTCAGGAAACTGGACATAGTACTGAGGATCCAGCTATACCACTCCTGGGCATAACCCAAAAGAGGCTCTAACATACAACAAGGACACATGCTCCACTATGTTCATAGCAGCCTTATTTCTTTATAATAGCCAGGAGCTGGAACGAACCCAGATGTCCTTCAACAGAAGAATGGATACAGAAAATGTGGTACATTTACACAACAGAGTACTACTCAGCTATTAAAAACAATGACTACATGAAATTCTTAGGCAAATGGATGGATCTAAAAAAATATCATCCTGAGTAAGGTAACGCAATCACAAAAAAAAAATCCACCCATGGTATGCACTCATTGATAAGTGGATATTAGCCCAAGATATCTTGGAATACCCAAGATACAATTCACAGACCACATAAAGCTCAAGAAGAATAAACAAAGTGTGGATGCTTCAGTCCTTCTTAGAAAGGGGAACAAAATATTCTCAGGAGGAAATATGGAGACAAAGTTTGGAGCAGAGACTGAAGCAAAGGCCATCCAAAGACTGTCCCCACCTGGGGATCCAGCCCATATACAGTCACCAAACCCAGACAATATTGCTGATGCTAAGAAGTAAATGCTGACAGGAGCCTGATATGAATATGTCCTGAGAGACTCTGCCAGAAAACGACAAATACAGAGGTGAATGCTTGCAGCCAACCACTGACCTGAGAATAGGGTCCTTAATGGAGGAGTTAGAGAAAGGACCGAAGAAGCTGAAGGGGTTTGCAACAATATAATAAGAACAATAATCCCAACCAACCAAAACTCCCAGGGACTAAATCGCTATCCAAAGAGTACACATGGAGGGACCCATGGCTCCATCTGCACATGTAGCAGAGGCTCGCCTTGTTGGGCATGGGAAGAGAAGCCCTTGGTCCTGCCCAGGCTTGATGCCCCAATGTAGGGGAATGTCAGGCCAGGGAGGCAGGAGGGGGTACCCTCAAAGAAACAGGAGAAGGGGGAATGGGATGGGGAGATGGAGGGAAAACCGGGAAAGGAGATAACATTTGAAATGTAAATAAAATATATTCAGTAAAAAAGAAAAAGAGAGAAGGGAGGAGGAGGAGGAGGAGGAGGAGGAGGAGGAGGAGAAAGAGAGAAGGAGAGAAGGAGAGAAGGAGAGGTGATACCATGGATCTGTTGATAGTGGTTGTTACTCACTCAGAATTATAAAAGACTCTAGAAAATATAAATAAATAAAGTCTCAAATTTGACAGAATGACCATGCTTTACACTGCTCTTCTGATCTTTAAGCATGTGTCTCTTTTGAAAAACATTTAAAAAAGAGATGAGAAAAATATCATCAGCTTTGTTAATATTATATATTAGAAAATTTTACTTTTGAGTTAAAAATCAATTTTCAATAGGGCATCAGTAAAACTATCCTTATGTCACTAGTTACAGCCCATGCCAGCACTTCCTGCAGGCCTACCACCTACCACTAATGTGATTAGACAGCAGAGCTCAGTCCTGTTTTCTACCCTGGTTGCCATCGTGAAATCATAGAATCTGAACTAGGAAACTCATGACAAAACTCCAAAAATCTAGACATGTGAAGAGAAGGCATCATAAAATTATTCAAAACCAAGAGACAAAAATCGCTGAGGGTGTTATAAAGGATGCTTTCTATTTTGGTCTATTTTTCGTTGCTGTTGTAAACTACCTGAGGCTAAATAGTGCATAATGAAAAGAGGTTTATTTGGCTCATAGCTTGGGAAGCTGAGTTTATAATATGAGGCAGTTTGACCTTTTCTGGTTTTTGTTGAACATCTTGTGGTGATGGTATCATGAGATAAGAGACCACAACTGATTCAAGGGCCAGATTTTATGTTTTACAGTTCACTCATGTAGCAAACTACAAGTCCCAAGAGAACTACCATAAGTCCTAGGGACAGTTCTCTCAGTGCCATAACAGTGCCCATTAGTCTTCACTTTCTGAAGACCCAATATCTCACAGCAATAACACTTGTACCATGGGCAACAAAATTACAACATGAAGATTTGGGGACCAATCATAATCAAACCACATTAGCCAGTCTATTTCTCTGTGTGTATATGTATGCATCCATTAGATAAATATATCTGTATACACATTTGCATACATATTTACACAAAAAATACATACTTCAAGGATCTGATTGTCTAGTTGTGATAAGTTGTAACATTCCTGCTACCATTAACAAGACTTTAAAAAAATGTCGACAACTCTCACTAACTCCAAACAGAAAGGTTGAGACGGTTGGTTCCATTGGCTTCACAAATTTAAATTGCACAGTTGAAGTTAATTTTTGTGAAGGGTGTGATTTTCACCCTACACGTTCTACAATTTCAGTTAAGAGTCCCTCACTTGACATTGTGACAGGGAAGCTTTTGCTTTGGTCCTCTCGTCTGGCTCTTCCGGACTCCCACAGCATCCATCTATGAACCTACTGGAGTTCTTGCCTGGTGTTGTTTTTACTCTTTACTTAGGGTTCTGAAATGCTGCAGGTGTGCTCTAAAGGGATCCCTTTATATTGTGGGATGCTCCCCTCTGTACCCCGTATGTGGCACAGACCACAACCATAAGTCAATTTCCAAACACTAACCAAATGCACAAAGATCCTCTACTAAGCAAGGTAAATAGGAAAGATGAATGAATCGGGCAGAAACAGTAGCAAATAGCCTTGCAAGTAGTATATTTTTTACAGGGAGAAGAGAAGGTCCGTGTTAGAATGAGATGGGATGGGTTGATAAGTTCTGATTGGGTATTTTAATTAGAATAATATAAACAATAGATCTTGATTGCTGGATCCTTGGTATTTTGATAGTTGGATACTGGTGTTCAGTCTCAGGAGTAGATCAGTGGTGAACTAAGGGAACAGACAGCGGTGGCTAGCTTTAGGGATGGAATCTAAAAGTTTACCCTTCAGGGGAGAAGGGTAAAAAGCAAAGCCTGTTGGTGCCGTGTTTGCCTCACTTGGGCTCGTTGGAACCCCTCCTGCTCCTCTAGACCCAAAGGGTAGGAATGAGCACCTATAAAAGAACCAAGGAAGCCTCAATAATGACTCACTATTCCCTAACATGAAGTCATGATGAATTGGACACAAGTTTCCAACTGAAAATTATTTTTTAATTGAGTTTCTATGTGAATTGTTTTGGCTCTTCCAAACAACATAGAACTGTTTGTGAACAAGAATCACCTCATATTTGTGTGCAGACGGGCCCTTGGGAATGATATCTGATCACCCAGAATGAAGAAAGCAAGAAAGAAGTGGGAATGGCTCCTTTGCTGAGAGAACCCAATGAGAAGGACATGCAGAAAATCCTCCAGAGCCCTTATGGCAACAACTGAAGAAGGCTGTGGAGGGAGTCTGATGATTCCCCTTGCAGCTCAGAACCAACCACCACCCCAATACCTCAAAAAATGCAACCATGGTCAAAACCCACTGCTGCCACCACAAGAGGTGGTGTCATAATCAGGGGACCACATAAAGAGGAAGGGGATATGAAATATGATTGAGGTTGGGATTTGTTATGTGTTATTCTTTGTCTGCACAGTAGAAAGTGGGTGTTAATGGTCATTTTAACTAACAAATACTTTTTAATCACTTTAAAAAAGAACATGCAAACTGATCGTTGGAATTATTTAATGAGATGCTTTTCAATAATAGACCATCACACAAATAGTTTTCTCCACGTACTTTTTACTGCAAAATTCTTCTTCAAATATCGACATCTGTAAATGTCAACAATCTCCACAATAATTTTCACTGTCAATACTACACCAAATCTTTGTAGGATATTGTTATGAAATAATAAAAATTTTAATCTATCTTTCAATGTCTTCATTTTGTTGTTTAAAAACTCTGAGATCCAATGACATTAAGTGACTTGAAACTGGTCAACAACTAGTTAATGTCAGAGCTGTGGCTCAGCCCCCGCATGCCCCAACTTGGTGCACGGGGCCCTTTCTTCTTATCCAAACCCACACGCAAGATGCAAGGGAGCTTTCAAACTGGGGTATGCACACCGCTCCAGGCAATGGCAGAGTGCCAGGGAGGTGAAACCACAGGATAAACACAGGGTGTCTTGCTTCAGTGTAAATATTACTCAAAGATTTGAGAGGAGTTAGGAGAACCACTTTATTTTTATTAAAACAAGATTGATTATAAAGGAGGCTGCACATTCTAAATGGATTTTTAAGATTTCAGGCTATGGTCCTCTGGCTGTCATCCTAGCATAGAGTGGTAAAGGTCTTCTGCTCATTGC
Source organism: Micromys minutus (assembly GCF_963924665.1). NCBI lineage: Eukaryota > Metazoa > Chordata > Mammalia > Rodentia > Muridae > Micromys > Micromys minutus. The sequence goes on along the minus strand of NC_137969.1, from coordinate 182,131,905 downwards.
TAGGGATGCTTGCTAAAATAAAATAATAATTGACTGACATAAGGACATCTCGGAAGGTTTTTATGTTAAAGTGCCTTCTTTTGCTTCTGTCTCTAACATTCTGTAGTTAAGTTTGCCTTATTTTAGATCCCATGATCACTTAATAGTAATAGTTTTAAAAAGACCACAGTAAGATGTTACAATGAGGATTCAAGTAAGTAAGTATGCTTGCCAAACAGAACCATGTGAGTTCCATCCGGGACCCACATGGTAGGAGAGAGGCCCTCAAGTGTGTGTGTGTGTGCGCGCACACACACACACACACACACACACACACACAATTAAGAATGTTTTAAAAGAATCTTACAGTGACTTTGAAGTCTCATTTCTAAGAAAGAATTTATTGCATTTCTTAATCTTTATTTTTAATTTTACTCTATAAAATGTATAATATTAAAAGAAAAACTTTTCAAATACAATTTTAGTAGAAATTAAATGGAATATGTTTAAAGGTTTGTAAAAGTTTTGCCTATGATTTTAAAACTATGTAAAATGTACAGAATTTAACAAATGCCGTGTTTTGTCATTTCTTCATGCAACATATTAACATCTGAAATGCTGTAATACATATTAAGTGGAAAAATAGAAGACAGGTCAGTAAATTATTTTATGCACCTTTTAAGAACTTCTTTAATGAGCTCTATCTGTCATTTTATTTCTGGCAGAATAACCATTTAAACAACAGTTTTCAGGGGATTACAACCTCTGTGTTAATTCCAGCCCCAAGCTCTTGATTCCTCAATGGAGACCATCTCCAATGCTCTAACTAGTCTAACACCATTTTTAAATGCTTAGAAGCCGGATCCATTTTAGGAAGCTACATTTGATTTCTAAATATCAGGTTCCAAAGTATAGACCAGAAACCACTTCATTCCGTTCAATCAATATTTTTGAATGTAGTGATAAAGTCCTTCGAGAAAAAGAGACACCACAAACTGGATCCTGGTTTTAAAGTTCCCCCATGTACCCCAGCGGAGAGAATCGTGGTTTACAGAAAAGAGGCTGCAGAGAATTCAATGTGACTGGTTCCATTGCAGCTAACACACATAGCAACCAATATCATACATACATGCATGCATGCATACATGCATACATACATACATACATACATGCATACATACATATATACATACATACATACATATATACATACATACATACATACATAAAAGTTCTGTTAGATTTGCCAGAGGAAACATTCATTTACTCACTGTTAGCCCATGCAGTGAGCAGCAAGTTCTACTTCCTGTGCGGTTGGAATCTTGAGAATACCGCCAGCCTGACTCTCCATCCTAGGTATGGGTGTATGATGAGACATTGGAGCAAACAGATATATTAGGGGTACCCAAACCTCAGCATTTGAAATAAATATCTGAACCCTCTGATTTCAAATCAAAATTGGGACAAAATAATAATCCACGATGAGTAAAATACCAAATTTTATGTAAGAATGAAGTCCTGGTTTTTCCATTTGCGTAGGGATCCCCTGAGACTCAGCAGAGAAGGCCTCACTTCTCGATTGTGCAGCTGCGGGCAGCCTACAGGGAGACTTCATTTCCATAAGAGGTGCTCATGCTATGAGTCTGAAGTGATTGCTGGGTGACTATTTGCTCTGACCCTCAGACCCACCCACTCCTGGTCTCTGACACATAGACGACCTCTCTGTGAGTCATGACCTGCACAGCCCGCTAGAAACAGGACACAGAAGGTGCTGTGTGATGTACCAGAGTAAACGTCACAGAAGTCAGGGTTTGCCTTCAGAGCTTGCCTGATTTACTTTGGCCTTTAGTGGACAAAAAGGTAGAAAGTGAAGGATGCGGCCTTGGCCAGCCCAGTGGGCTATTGGTACCCCTCGCTGCCATCGTTTTCTTGATGTCCAGAAACCGGAAGTCCTCCTTGCCAGTCTTTCCATGCACTAAACTGCAGAAAGCGTCAGAAAATGTTGTGCCAAGCAGTCTGAAGGTAAGAGGTACCTCCCTTGCTAGGTCAACAGCCTTGGACCTAAGTTCATTTGGAGTAGAAAGAGGTTTAACACAACACTGCTCTCCTAGAGGATGCCCCAGGGGTTCCGGTAAGGGGGTGTTTGCAGAGCTAAACGCCCTCTGGCTAAGCTGCAGATAGACAGTCACGGTGACAGTTTGGGGACGGTTAGGGATCCACTCTAAATCCTAACTGGGGCGGGCGGGCTGTGTTGCATGGGGATGCAGGAATTGATGATCATCAAAGGTGTTTCCTTTGGTAGATTTTAGTGCACTACTTAACCACTCTGCTATTTTAAAACATTAACTCCCTGGATCGAAGATTTGAGACAACGAGCTGCGAGAAACCGTGCCCATCGAGAGTGTGTATTGGATTATTTTCATTTTCTTGATAACATTCCCATTAAATTGAAATCAGAGCACCTCACTCCCCCAGCAAGCTGGTGAAATAGCTCCCAAATCCAACACCATTCCCCGAGTAACAACGGCTTCCGCTCGGTACAATACTGCACACCTTAAATTCTACTTGCTTACAATTCCCACCTGGCTTCACGCGGTGGCAGCGCTTTCTCTTCCTGTGTCCTCTCCCTCCTCACCCTGGTTCCCTCCTGCGTTCTCATGACCTTACATGTGACCGTTTCGCTGCTTTGGGTTGGAGTGCTTCACCAAGTAATTCTGATGGGATCCAGGTTGAATCACGAGCAGGTTTCTTCCGGACACCTTGACCTGTAGTGTCAAGACCTACATATCAAGTTTTTCACAGCTGGGGGCGTCCTCCTTCCAGGTGCTCTTCTCTTCCTCAAGCAAGCCACCACAATGTTGTCAGCATCATGACATCATTGCTACCGTTGCCTGTGCCTCCCTGTTGCCCTTATTATATGTCAAGTGACAGTTTACCAAAAAATATGTGGTTTTTCAGTTATAGTTATTGAAGCCCATAAACGTTTTATTTGGACACTAATTAAGTGCACACTCCCAAATCTACATTACAAAGTAAACACTCATGATATGATTCCCAACCACCTTTTTAAATGTATCTCCTAATTGCTTTCCGTGGCCTTTCCTTTGTGCTCAGAGCTGCCCAGTGCTGGTCCCTTGCCCTGTTTACTCTCTGTGCTCTGAGTAACCAGTCCTTCCTTCCATCAAAGTCCTGGTTCTTTTCTTGTCTTTCTTTAAGCCCAGACCCCTGATCCTGCCCTTGTCACTCAGAAGAACAGAATTTCTTCTTCCTCTATCTTTGCTACGGTATGTCTTCCCTTTCTTACAGCATTTACTAGTAGCCACCTTCTTGTATCTCATTAGATGTCCCTTACTGACTCCTAGAGATCTGGTCATAGATGGCAGGCATCTCTACCAAATTTACCCCTAGTTTGACCAGGTTAAGGTGCAGGATAGTCACTGCCTGAACTAAGCATGTCCAGGAGTTTCAGTAGGAGGCTGGGTGACTGTGTGTAGATCTACTGTTTTTAAAATATTCCTTTTTAGAAAATGCCTGCCATGTCTGTCCTGTCATAGAAAATGACATAAAACTTTCTTTTAAAAAAAGTGATTAGAATTACTGCATTATTTCTGCACCTTTACCTAAGCAAAGAGGAAGGCAGAGGCTTGCATAGATCTTTGTACACCTGTGGTCACAGTTGTGTTATTGGCCATAACTGATAGGGCATCTACCCACTTGTCACCCTTGTAAGTATTAGATGCAATGGAATGTCGCTGAGCTTTACAAAGTGAGTTTCTGATACATACTACTCCATAAATCCTAAAGACCTTCTAAAATGGACCAGTCACCCATACATGGCCAAGTGATGCAGAGGTCCATAGAAGATACTCTCATAGAACCAGGAAACAGAGTGATACCTGCCTGCCAGGGTTTGGGGCAGGGGGAACATGTGAAGAGTGGAAAGTTCTGGAAGAAGTCAGTGCTGGTGGTTATAAGGCAGTGTAGATGCAAATCCTTGAGAATATCCATAATCCTACAGAGCCATAAATTTGAAAATAGCAAAACTGTTGAAGTGTGTATGTGTGTGTGTGTGTGTGTGTGTGTGTGTGTGTGTGTGTGTGTGTTTTAACACAATGCAAAATCATCAAGGAAGGCTGCTGGAAGACCTCTTAAATGAAGGGTCATATGCTAGTGAACCACTAGAGGGGCTAGAGTTCAGAACTGCCTACCATGGCTCAATGAAACCAAAAAGATCACAGCACACTTTGTGGCACTTTGATATTCAAACTTTTGTACTGGAGTGACACATAATTATTGGATGAAAAGGAACATGTCATGATCAAAGCTGTGAAAATGATTCGTTGTGCCAGGGGCTTGCAATTTATGGTGATATTTTCAATTTTCCTATTCATTCTGTACTTTTCTAAAATTATTAAAATGTTAAATATTTTTTCTGTGGCTAAAATTTTGAAAATGCATAATACTTTCTGGTTGTCAAGTTAATACATGTTTATTATAAAATATTCAAGTACTTCAAAATGAACTACCTTGAGCTCAGCACGCTGTCATTGCCAACAGCACCCAGCAGCTATTCAGAGAGCTGAGAAGGAGAATCGCATTCACCCAGGAGTTCAAGATCAGCCTGTGTAACATATAGCAAGACTCTATCGCAACAGACTCTCTCTCTCTCTCTCTCTCTCTCTCTCTCTCTCTCTCTCACACACACACACACACATACTCCATCTATTTTATATGTAATGTATATACATTCAGATATATGATTCTAGAAAGTAAAACTTCCTCAATCACATGATGGCTTTTGTTATTAGTATGTACATTTTGTATGTATCAATTTTTTTTTTAAGAAAACAGATAATGTTGACTTACACAAATTACATTCAAATTAACATTTTACTTAAAAGTGAATGTCTCAATTCCCTAGTCTCCAGGAAAAACAAAGCCAGCAAAAGGCATAAGCATAGGCCCAGATTTACTAAGAGAGGTTGGCTTACCTGGGAAGGAAGGACTGGACCTCTCAGAAGCTGTTATTAGCAAGCTGGAAGTCTGAGCAAGGCCATGGCCTTGCTCTTGTTCAAGGCCTGTGGCTGATGTCTGGGAATGAGGTTGTGTGGGGAAAGCGGAAGATGAGCATCCAGCCCCACTATCTTGGACTTTCTGTTCTGTTTTCAGCACTCAGTGGCTTGGGTGGTACACACCATACCACCAAGAACCACCTTCTTTATTCAGACTGCCGGTTCAAATGCCAGTCTCTTCTGGAGACACACTCACCAACTCTAGCAGATGATGTTTTAACAGCTATCTGATCATCTCTTAGCTCAGTCATATTCACATATATAATTGACCATCATACCCTCTGCTATATTTTTAAACTCTTGGACAACTATTCCACTATGGGGACATGCCTTAATCCATATTCCAATTATAAGGAGTGTTTCATAGCCACAGAGAAGTATGTTGAGATTAAACAGAATACATTTCTCTGTGAAAACTTCACTGTGTTTGAGTAGCAATGGCTGGATCAAGTTAAAAACATCATCATAACTTTAACAGAATAAAAATTTAATTCTACTTTGGCTCTCAGTCAGTTTGCAGCATTTTGACTGACTCTATTTAGGCTGAGAGTTTAGATGCTTAAGATGAAATACCCAGGTAAGAACATCCAAGCCTGACACAATGAATTTTTCCCAGATTTGGTTTGTGGAATAAAATCCGAGTACTGGAAGACTCAAGCCTGAGCCACTAGGAGATTTACTCCTACGTTCCTGCGTACTCTACCGTCTTCAAGTTCTCTACCTGAAGTCAATCCTCTCTCAAAACCTTGGAAACCACTCTCTGACTCTGCAGTTTTACCACCCACCACAAATCCACACCCCAAATCTCTGATTGTTTTGACTCTGATAATTACAATGTTTGTGGGCCCCAGAACTGCGCGGGTGACCCCGTCACTTTTGTTATGTCTTGTTAGCTCTACACGGTCATGGCCAATTATAGACAGGCTGTAATTATTCACTATTACTCTCAGTCAGGTGGCCTACAACTGTTCATTTGGTAATTATTAAAGAAAACCAAGAAGTGTTATAGCTGTTGCCAGGCCTGTAGTTTTAAAACAAAGCCTGTGGCAAGGAAACAGACACTGTGTTAATTTACTCAAAGAAAAATGACATTTAGTCCCTTGTTTGATACTCGTGTGGAACTTACTGAGGCTGAGCATACTACAGTGGGCCACTAAAAGAACATCTCTAAAACACACATTATATTTTACTCCTACCTCTAACCTGGCTTTAGGTGCTTTCTGTAAATACAGAACCCTGTCCAACACTAATTCTTCATTTATGAAAGGACATTTTAGAATAATTGTTAAAGAGAAGAAATAGTCTACCTCATAGCGAATTAACGTAATCGTGGTGTTTATACATATTCGTATTTTTCCCCTCTCTGGTTAAAAGTTATTTACACATCTGTGCCTAGAGTTAAAAATAATGAGTTTCCACCACAAAGATGAGTAAATAATGTATAATTGTAGTGTTGGAATTTATCAATTAGAGTGGTTGCCTTCATATTCACCTTTCTTTTGATCTTCTTGTAGACATATTGTTATTGACTGCAAATGTCTCAGTATTTTTGTTCATTGGAATGTACTTTGACAGATTAATTATATGTTATCAGGCAGTTGAAGATCAGCTAAAGATATGTGGCCACAAGAGGGATGTTGATGTCTTGGAACTGTTTCTTTCTAAAAAGTAAGTTTTCTTCACGGACAAAAAAAAAAAAAAAAAAAAAAAAAAAACAACACAGAAGAGTACCATTTTACAATATTTTATAGAGGCACCATATTTTCTGTTACACCTTCTTTAAGAGCTGAATGGGCAGGTGACCACAGTCTAGTTCCTTTACCACTTAGGAGGGTCTGCCAATTACACTGGAGACATTGCAAAATGGAGGCAAGACATTGATACATTGAAATGGATTAAAAAGCAGAAGTTATTGAGCCAGGCTCTCTCAAGATGGTCTTGGCATGTTATGTAACTTTCCTGCTAGGATTATCACATTTAAAAATAAACAAAATACCAGGTAAATATGAATTTTAGAAAGACACTGAATATACATTTTAGTATCATTATGTCCCAGACAATATGTTACTTTTCAAAACCTGCAAATATTAACTAGATACCTTTTACTTCATTTAGCAATCCTACTCTTGTATAATAATTATTCTCTTGTATAATGCAACCTTTTTACAAGATTGCTGTGAGTTAGAAACTAGAGAAATCTGGTATATAGTAAGCATTCAGTTATAATGATGATGATGAATAATGCTCCATTGTTTTTATACTATAAAAACAATTCTTTTGCTATAACCCATTAAAAAACACTTAATTTAATTTTTTTAGCAAACATAAAACCTCTTCTTTACATCAGGGTAGTGTTCTATAGAACACAGAAACCCCAGTGTCTGAGACAGAGTCCAGGTATAAGAGGATATAAGGAAGAGGATGTGAAGGGTACCGTTTGACTCTGTCCACATTGTATTTCCACTGGCCAATACGTGGCATTCGGCACAGCCACTGTTTGCGGGTTAATAGCAACCACACTGCTCTGATTCATGTGTGTCCCCCAGATTTGTTCTCTAGAAATGAAATCCCTAATGCAGCAATGCTGAGAAACAAAGACCACTGCGAGGTGATTGGACCACGAGGACTCTGCATTTCATTCCTGGCTTAATGCCGTCGCCTCCAAGACAGGCTGAATTTGCACCCCAGCCCTCACACACCTTCACCTTGTCATAATGGAGCACGAGGACCAGATGTTATCCTGACCTTGGACTTAGCAATCCATCCTCTGATGTTGAGGATGGAAATAAGCAAGAGAAAGTGAGCAGGAGAATTTTCTGCAACAGCATCACTCCGTACCCATGCATGTTCAGCCAGGCCACCGCTCTGTATTTCTTTCCTCTGTTCAGGCAAAGCACGTCACTTCCACCACCCTGAGGGCTGAACTGTGGATGTCTCTGTGCCTCCCAGTGCTGGTCACCTTCCTGTAGGTTCTGTTGGTGTTCATCTTCAGGGTCAGGACAGGAAAGGTATTACTATAACCACAGTGCTTAGAAACATGGGTTCTCCTTGAGGCCAGCACAGGCCTTCCAGTTAGTGAGCACCATGCCAGGCACGAATGTGTCCTATAGTTAACAGGAGCAAATCTTGTGTTTTGTACTTTGTACATGGGGGTGGGGAGATCTATATATGAGAATCCCCTAGAATCCTAGAGATAATCCAGAAGTTGCAGCCAACCAGGATTTCCCCCATTGGCCATTAATTCTTTAAGCATCAAAAGAAGTAAGTTACTATTTAGGTACCGCACACTATAAAATCATATCTCTGCCACTGTTAGGATCATACTCTGATGAGAGAAAAAATGGGGAGGATATTATCCTTTCTCTCTAACAGAATCCGAGGAAGAGACAAAGATTCATCTTGTGTCTCGTGCTTACCCTGAGCCTCATCAAATCTTTGCTTTATAAAGAGCCCATTCTCTGGTAATGGGTGATAGTGGAACAAAATGGCCGAACACTGGATTGCTATTTCTCTTCATTAACTTGTTATATTAATTTTGTATTGGGAGCTGGGTAGAGAAGAACTTCAGGGAATCAATTCTTTGCTTTCACCATGCAGGACTCAGGGATCAAACTCAAGCCATTAGCTCTGCCTGCAACTTCCTTTAACCCTGAGCCATTTCACTGGCCCTGGGATTTTGATTATTTTTCCCCTTCTTGGGCCTCACTGGCCATAAATAATTTGTGTGTTATTACATAATAAGCATGGCATATACTTATTTATTTAAAATCTTTGAAATCCAGACACACTTTAATGAAACAGCCGAGCTTAACAATGAATTAATCACTGTGTCTACAGTGGTTTGAGAAATTATTCATTAATAAACATATTTCTATGGCCCTATTAAATATTTATTTTAGCTTATTATTACAGAGAAAAAATGTGTACTTTTTAGGGGCTCAGCATTGCTTGTTGGTAAGATAATAAAGAAATGCTCCAATTGAAATTTTTTTTTTTTTTTTTTTTTTTTTGAAATTTAAACCAATGCTTGATTGAGTATAAATCCTTGGCAAAGCACTTTCTCAGCATGGATGTGAATTTTATCCTCGGCTTTAAAAAAACAAATAAACAAATGGATACATAGATAAGTAAATGTTTTAGAATATAATATATCTAGCAAAAAAAGTTTAATATGTTCAGGTCCTGCTTTGAGCCTTTCTAGAAACCAGAGAGATTTATAATAATAAAAATTCATACGGTCAAATGTTGCATCAACAAGCCTTATGCAACTCCGACAATGGCATAGTGTTGATCCCAAGAGTGGAGAGATGAAAGGATGAGTTTAAGAGCACCAGGAAAATTAGAAATATCGACCTCTGGCTGTAGGCGATCTGTGGTCTTCTTGTATGGAAGACAACAGAGTTGGGACCAAAAAAAAAAAAAAAAAAAAAAAAAAAACTTCACAGTCTATATGCATAACCTAGGTGAGCTTTGCTCAAGTCCCTGTGACCCTTGCAACGACAGTGTCTTATCAATGTAACAGGCACTGACATGTAATTGTCAGCAGATGTCATTGCATCATTAGTAGTAAATTTGTACCTCATAGTCTTGCTTGGCCTCGTCTTAAAATATAACAGCTTATTCTTGTTGTACGACAGGTTTGTGTGCAGAATAAACGTTTCCAGCTTAAGAGCCCTTTTTGAAAAAGCAAATTGCTGTGTTACATTTACGTAATAACCCCTGTTCATCATCCATATCATTACTATCAGAAAACTGATAAGGATGACCGGACCCATTGATAACTTACTGACGGGATAAAATTTATAGGAAATTTCCAAAGTGAATTCCAAATTGAAATCCCAAAATTTCAAAATCATCATACTTCGAAGTAGTGGTTGTTTTTAATTATGACAACAAAGAGCTGAGGTTAACACACTATCGTCACTGCCCAGTGCCAGAGTCAGATACACCATGTTCCCAGAATCCCCCCCAAAAACAGACTGCAGACTACACACCGAGAGAATGCATTAGTGCTGTGCACTTCCCATTGAAAGCTGCTTTGGAGAAGCCTCATATATGTTGTATCCAACAAACAGTGTGAGGAAGGGCATGCAAATCCAAAGAAGATGGAGAAGAGAAATAAGCAAGAGAAATCAAAGACTACATGCTCTTTGTAGAAAGAAAAGTTATTTAATGTAAGAAGAATGAGGACCAATCCCAAATCAGGTAGGGGTCACCAACTGAAGACAATGCCTTTGTGGGGAGTAAGATGGCACATGTGGAGTCAGAGTTGGGCCCTACACATTAGGTTTTTATTATAAAATTTACACTTTTACAGTACAGACCTGGCAGACCCTAAACAAATAGCAGAACTTAATTTTGCCAGCAGTGAGACAAACTGACATCATTAACCTTCTGAGGTAGCACAGACTTCCCACCAATGCCAGTAAGGTATTATGTGTATATATATATATAGTGAGATATCTGGAATATAACCATTAGAAATTGAGATGAATCAAGAATATGCGCCATTCTGCTGGCCAATTGTCTAGGACTTTTCAATATGTAAATATGTTAATGGGGCATACTTTGACAAATGTAAACTTACAATGACTGGAGATAGGTCAACTGAATGTAATATGTGAATATTAATAAGAAATAAACTAAAAAAGGAAATGTAGGTGAGGAGAGGGATGTGAATAATTTGCTGGTTTACTTTACTGAGTTAAACTTAATCTCCTTAGGTATGATTGTAGTATTATGACTTGCAGGAAAATATTTGAGTTTGGAAGCCATGCATGAAGAGCTATCCAGGAATGAGACCCTCAATAAGTCATATTTTCAAACGACTCCAAGAAAATCATGCACACACATGTGCATACACCCATACACACACACACACACAAAAGAGTAAGGAAATGTAGCAATTTGCCATACATGTTTTAAGGTCATGAGCTAGAGAGGTGGCTTAGTAGTTAAGAGTACATAATACTCTTACAGGGACCTGAATCTGCAGCACCTATACCAGACAGTTCACAACAGATAAAATAAGTCAAGATGCACTTCAGAAGCAGAGCCAGGGACCCCTAACCTAGAACTCCCTAAGGACTAGCTTTTATAGTACCAGAAGGCAACATGTATGAGTCCAAAGGAGAGAGGCAAACAACCATCTTTCTCCCCTGTGCTGCTCATGAGCCAGCATCGAATGGTAGCCCTAAGGGTACAGTAATGGCGGAGATTCTTAAGATGTGTTAATAGAAGATTCTTAAGATTCTTAAGTAGAAAACTTGTACCTGGTCCTGGAAACCAAGGTTTATGTACTTATGTACTGCATGCGAGTGAAGCTATGGTTATTGGAGAAGAGTTTCCAACCTCTGACTTACTAATTACCATCTCTTACAACAATTTACCAGTATGCTCCTTATACCAACAGAGAAGTGTAGTCTTCACTCGTTACCATGGAAACTCTCTTTGCAACAGATTGAGGCCACCACAGAAAACTACAACCAATTAAAATGCAGCATTTTGGAGCCCAATCCCAATGGATACATGTACAGTGGGGATGTTTTCATTCCCCTTCTAAGGCTCAGGGAATGTGGTAGAAGGAATGGGAGGACAGTTATAGCTAGAGGATCTGAAGTTTGCTGTGACAGTGTGTCTCATAGTAACATCAGACTCTCCACTCATAAAGTCTCACCAACACGACTGTCCAAACAGGAGCTAAACAAGGATGATATACACAAACATGCCGAAGTGCATGGGGAAAGCCCATGAGGCCTTAACTCCACACAAGCAACTATAGGGCACTGCAAAAAGCTGGGAGTAGAGACATCATCTTCCTCGGGAAAGACCTCACCAATTGGTTGTTCAGCCCTGAAAACACATTTACAAGTAACGTATGGACTGAATATATACTATAAATATAGATATATGCACACACACACACACACACACACACACTCACACACACACACCTCATATGTGTGCAATAACAAGTACTAAAAAAAGAAGCCATGAATTTGAGAGAAAGCTGGGAAGGGTATTTAAGAAGACTTGAAGGGAGAAAAAAAAGGGGGAAATGTAATAATTATAATCAGTTTTTCACATTGAATTGACAGTCCAGCATTCATTTTATTTTTTCTTCCTTCTCAATGCCCAACAAAATGTTTTAAAATGAGATTGAAATAAACTCTGCAATAATAAGATATAAATTTCAGCTACTGAAATTTACTGGTAATAAAAACTTAAATCAAATGCTGTTCCTTCTGAAATTAGAATGTAAGTGTACCATCAATTCTGAAAAGATAGAGAGGCCTTGCCAGTTTCCCCTAAACTATCCTAGAAGTATGGCCAGACTTATCAATAAGCATGTGACTTGTTGCTAATATTTGTTTTTTTTTTCTTTCCAGGGAACTAACAGAGGTTATTGATCTTTCTAGATTTAAAAAATTAAGATATCTGTGGCTCCATCATAATAAGGTAATGTTATGTTTTATCTTTAAGTTACTTAGGTGTCTTCATTTCATGCTTTAATGGAGCTAGAATATGAAGTATTATTTGTGAAGCTTAACTTCAAATAAGAAACACACAAACATATGTATAATATAGAGATATCAGAGACCTACCTACCAGATGTAGGTACATCTGGTGTATTGAGGAAAACAAGGTGAGATTCCATCTGACCACAGATATATTTCTGCCTCCCACATTTTGTGAAGGAAAGCTTTGTCAGTCACTCCTTTCCTAGTAATACAAAACAATACAGCCCATTCAGTCAATGTTTTAGATCAAGTTCATAAATGAAAACATTTTTCATATAGTATTCTTTTTTTACAAATGAAACACTGACAGGCATGGAAACACATGCATACACACACACACACACACACACACACACACACTGCCTTGGTGAGATAAAATTTACATCTCTTTGTTGAGGCATTTATTGCAATCTCATTTCAAAACATTTGGTGGAAATGATATGACCATAGCTGGCCATCTGCTTCCTTTATTAAATAGGGAGAAGCAGTTGTCCATTTTCTTGCCTCCTCACCTCCACTCCAGGCTTCTCCAGGGACGGTACGGTGGCAACTGTCTGTACCCATATCTCCAGGCAGGTTTGGAGTGGACTGGGGTGGTTTGGAGGCTGATGGAAGCAAAGGAGACACAGGTCTTTGTTTTGTATCCACTAGCACTATCAGGTTTTCCAGGGTGGCTCCTGACTCTTTGCATCATCTGGAAGCTTCCCTGTTGGGTCTCTTGTGATGTTTTCCATCTACCATGGCCTTCATTGTCTCCTGTGGTCAGGGAAGGGCCTGGTGACCAGCCTGTGGTGCTAATAAGGGTGATGGAAACATTAGGAGGTGAAGCCTAGCAGAAGCCTCGTCCTTGGTGTCATTGAGGTCTAAACCATGGCCTCTCCTTCGCTCTTAGCATTCTGGCTATGCTGAGCAGTCTCATCTGCCGCATGCTCCTCCTAAAATATTCTGCCTCACTGTCAGCCATAATTTAGCTAGACTAAAAACAGAATGAAAGCTCTGAAACCCAGGGCTAAAATAAAGCCTTGTTCTCAGTTGATTTTCTCCAATATTTAGACATAGCAACTGAAAACTAACCACTCTACAGTTCTGGTTCTTTCTACTTGCTGTTCCTGACCCCACCTTTATCCAAACGCTGCATGTAACTGAAGTCTCTGGACCTTGACACTATGTACTTTCTAAAGGGTCTCAAGTCTGCATTCTTTTATTAATATTGCATTTATAAATTTTACTAGTGTATGTTAATTACACAGAATTATCAGTTTTAGTATAATGTCTTCATATGTATATTTAACATGTTCACACCCCATTATCCTCTTCAAGTCAGCCTCTCCTCCTGGTTGCTCTTCTCATCCCAAACAGTTTTTCTCATGCTTTCATAACTTGCTTTTCAACTCTGTAACCCACATATAAGAACACTCACTTACTATTTAGTCAAAGTTCATTTGGCACAACAATGCTCTGTTCTCTCCAATGTTTTTCTGAAATAGGATGATTTTGTTCATCCTATGATGACTTAATACACCACCTAAAACACCACTACACACACACACACACACACACACACACACACACACACACTTATCCATTCATATGTTGTGAATGATGTCAAGGTAAGTTTGGGTATGTAAGTATATCTCTGTTGTTTCTGTTGTTTTTTTTCATTTGTTTGTTTTTGTTTGTTTGTTTTGTTTTTTTGATTAATATAACAACATTATGTGGCTGACTGGCTCACTTCATTTTATCATTTATTTATTAGATTATTTGTTCTTTTGGTGTTTAATTTTGTTTCAGTCTTTATATTTTGTATACCGGTTCCTGTAGAATAGTTGGCAAGAGTTTTCTCCCACTCCAGCCTGTCTCTTTACCTAATTGTTTCTTTCGTTTGCAGAGGCTTTCTTATTCCATTAAATCCTATTGGTAAATTCTTGCTAACATTTCTGGAGCTATTAGTTCTAGTCAGGAAATTGTTACATATGCCTCGGCCTTAAGATATATTTTCAATGTTTCCTCTAATCACCTCAAAGTTTTGGGTTTTACATTAAAACTTTGAACAGATCAGCTTTTCACACACGTTCTTTCTCATACTCAAGTTCTTGGATGCATAGATCTTTTCACATGTGTTCTTTCTCATACTCAATCCTTGGATGCATAGATCTTTGTCCTTTAGTCAAAGGAAAAGGATGTCAGCAAGTCTTCAACTCTAGGGATAGTTCTCCATGCCAAAGGCCTGGTATGTAAATCTTCCTTTAGAGACTGTGGTTTAGAAGTAAGAGTCTCTCCCACCCTGCCTTTACAGTATGGTCTCAGTGTAGGGTCCCAGCTCTTCCCAAGCAAAATAGCAAGATCAACTGACACTCAAACCCAGGCAGTAAGTATAGTTAACTGGTTAGAAGATGGCTTTTAATATTTAGTGTGACTTGAAACTGCCTGGACTTTGTTTACAGACATTGATAAATCTACCTGAGCCTTTTCCTTTCAGATTTCCAAACATCCACTGTCAGGAGGATGATAATCTTTTTCCTTACAGTGAGCTGCCTTTGTGTGAAAGTCTATATTCACAACACTGAATTTTAGACAGCCACGTTTATGAAAACATTTCAGTGTGTCATTACCTTTTCTTAGCAAACTGTGTGAAAATGGAAAATGAATCTGCATTCAGTATTAACTATAATTATCAATCTGTATCTTACCTTGAAGTAATTTCTAGAAGGAAAAATATGAATTCCTTCAGTGCTCAAGCAAGTAACAACTGAAATGGGAAGTATGTGCACCACTGATGGGTATTCAAATCCAAAAGCCTCCTAGATGCCCTGCCAGAAATTATCCTGGGTCATAGAATGCAAAGTCTGAGTAAAACCAAGATGGCAGTCATTGGCAAGGTAACAGTGACTCATCTTTGCTTCCAGTCTGACTCCTCGTGTTGGTCACTTCTGAAAGGGAGAACTTATAAAAGTGTTGCACCATGTCTAAGGCGAGAGACATGATTAGGAAACTGGGCGGTAGGGGGGGAGTGTTCCTGGCTGTCTGTAAGTGAGTCTTGTTTGACCCCTAGCCCCTCAATGACTTTTCATGCGGTTGATCTACAGAGGCGTTCTGCAGAAAGAAAAGGATGTCATACCTATCAACATCTTATTCTTTCCTTTCAAAGGGTGGGGGTGTGAGGAGAGACAGAATTCCTCACTTGTCTTTTTCTTATGTGCAAAGGACTCGGTACTTTCTAAAGTCCACACTTCTTCTCGAAGAACACACTTATATAGTCTGTGTAAGTGTATACGAAAGGTGAACCCACCTGACATGTTCTAAGTGGTCCTGGAAATTAGTGAATGAAGCTAACGTGACTTCTCTACTGATTAATGGTTGACTGGGTACTCACAATGCAGACATTTGGGAGCTATCCCTCAATTTATTTGTAATAAATTTGAATATATGCACTTATCCATTTAGAAACACCTTACCTTTTTCTAGAAAATAATTAAAAGTTCCCATACTGAATATAAAAGCCATTAATAAACAAAGTAAACTATATGACTCCCACATAATTTGTGCTCTTATGATGAATGTCTCTTTCCTCAGGGCAACATTAACTATATTACTTTGTCAACTTTGTTGAAAGACTAATATTTTGCCAAATGTTTAAAATGTAAAAAAAGGAAAGGAAAGGAAAGGAAATCAACAGAAATAACCAATACAAAGCTCTCTGCATGACTGTGAGCACCATAGATGTGCACAGCATGCATTTAGTCTTGACTTTTAAAATATTTTTAAATTTACATATATGGGTCTTTTGCCAACATATATGCACTGTCTGCATGCATGCAGTGCAGGCAGAGACAAAGAGAGGACAGTAGATCTGGAACTAGTGTTCCAGAAGTTGTGAGCCACCATGTTAAGAGCTAGGAAAGACAAGAGCTGATGGAAGCTTTCCATGGCTTGTTCAGTCTGCTTTCTTATTGAACCCAAGACCACCACCCTAGGGATGTCACCCCTACAATAAGCTGGGTACTTTCCCATCAATCCCTAATTAAGAATAGGTCTTTCAGCAGAATCTTGTGAAGGTGTTTCCTCAATTTATGTTCCCTCCTAGATAACGCTAGCTTGTGTCAAGCTCACAAACAACTAATCAGCCTAGCAATGTGATACATATGTGCCAGACGCATGATGAAACCTTTCACCTTTCACGAGGACTTAAAAACAATTTAATTTTAATTTAAAAAGAAGGTACTTCAATAATCAAACATAAAGAGCTTACTTTACACACAACTGTAGACTTTCTGAGACTGTCACCATGTTGTCTAACCAGTGCTGTCGGAGGCAGGGTCTTTGCTCAGTTTCTCAACCATGATGCTACTGACTTCCTGAGCTGACTTCCTCTTGATGGTGAGAGTTGGCCATCATAAGACATTTAGCAGTAGCCACAGCCCTGCCCACTGGTCTCTAGGACATTCCCTGCCAAGAACTGAAACCAAAGCTGTGTCCCATCCTCAGTAACTTGTTGGGTCAGGGGAAGCATTGCCACCCGATCACTAAAACACTCAATATGATTATAAAAAAAAAAAAAAAAAAAGGCAAAACGAAACAACAACAAAAAGCCTGTGGCCTTGGAAACCTATGTACAAACAAGTCGCTCCTCTGCTTAAAATCCAGATGTCGTCTTGTTACTGTCACTTCCGGTACTACACAAACGGTGCCTGGCTATTGCTCCCTGGAACTCTTCCAGCCATTCCGTCACTCTCCCATCTCTCTCCAGCAAACCCTAGTTCATCCCAGGTGCTGGTACTACAACTAGCCTCCTGTCTCCTTCACTTATCCCTCCTAGGAAGCCAGCTCTTTCATCAGCCTTTTCACACATATCCCACTTACACCATAATGTGCAGTTTACGTGTGTGTGTGTGTGTGTGTGTGTGTGTGTGTGTTTACTTAGTTTTTCTCTACTGCTACAACAAAGCCCAGACTTCGGTCTGTTTACCCCACTACTGTGCCAACAGACTTCAGCAGCCTGCCGCTGTCTATTCAATGGAGGAATGAATAAATTAAAACCCTACAACTTTCTCATAAATGCAGGAATTCCAAGTCATCAGTGAATCACAGATGACATGTACTTGGGCATCAATTATAAACTGGAGGAAAGTTAAGTCAGGGTTGTTTTCCTCTGTATTTTATTTCTGCTACGCTGATGTGTTGTTTTCCGTTCATTAGACATCACAGTAGGACCTTTTCTTCATGTAGACATCAATCTAAGTAATAAAAAAGGCCAGAAGTGTTGTCCTACTGATTTCAGCAGAAAATGTACTGATTGAAATGATGTCGGGTAGATACTATGAGGTTTAAAACTAAAGTCTGAAAAAGTTCTCAGGATTCGATGCAAGCACGGTAAAACTTTCCAAACACGGCAGAAGGAGATTCCACAGAGACAGCAGCAGAAACCTAAGCTTGCCATGTTGGTAGATATCTGCAGCACCAGCCACGAGAGAGGACGACACTCCCACTATTCCAGCTGCTGTGGACAACCTTGTCTCATCGCTGCTGCCATAAGAAAGAATCCGGTGCTTTGCCTTGCTGATTCCTGATTGCAGTACCGGGTCAGAACACTGTAATGGCTTGGTCTGGAAGCTGACCCGGCCTACTCACTGAAAGTCTGGGATAGCAAATACTATGTGTGACGAAAAGTAAGCTCTAATTTCTGCTCGAAGTGACCAAGGACGTCTTGAAATTATGAAGAGGTTCAAATTCTGAATAATTACAGTGTCTCTAAAATTTTATTAATGTTTAGAGAGACATACATGCAAAATAAAGGAACAGAAATGTAAGAAATAGTGATTCCTGACAGAATACCCCAGAGCAAGCAACTATTTAGTGAATGGATGTTGAGCCAAAAGCTCGGGAGAGCTACTTTTCTGTCCCTGTTTATTGACTCAGAACCTCCCTGGAGCTGCTCCTGCAGTATGCTGTGCTCCTGACCGCTTCACGTTCATCTTGGCAAAGCAATGCCCTGAGGTAGGTAAAGCACTAATGGAGGGAGCACTTGCTCACGCAGCTGCAGAGTAAAAACGGAAATTCAGCCTTCTACCCCTTTAAAAAGTGTTTTCTTAATTTTAATAGCACTTTGTACTCACATAGTAAAAGTAAAATCTTAGGTAGTTCTATGAACTAGCAGCAGGCCCAGGAGCTCACCCCATCGGCTCTCCTCAGATGAGCCTTC
Organism: Micromys minutus; assembly: GCF_963924665.1. Classification (NCBI taxonomy): domain Eukaryota; kingdom Metazoa; phylum Chordata; class Mammalia; order Rodentia; family Muridae; genus Micromys; species Micromys minutus. The sequence goes on along the minus strand of NC_137969.1, from coordinate 182,113,135 downwards.
CAGTTCCCACTGGTACTTTGCTTCCTGATTTTTCTCTTTTGCACAAGCTATGTTGTTTCCATTAAGGAACATGCGGGTTTAGTTCTTTCCCCGTCTTGTTCCCCGTTATGCCACACACATACTTCCTTCCCCACTTCTCCTTATGCGGTTGTAGTGTAATTTCAGTTAAATCAATATTCAGTCATTACATTGTTAAGACAAAGTGTGCTTTTCGGAACTAAACCATGCTCCACTTGTCCTTTACTGTCCTTCTGGTTCCCTGGAGTTCTTGTTTGATTTTCCATCCTAAGGGCTGACTCCCTTCTACATATTCATATGTAGAAGCTATGATCACTGGTCCCTCCTGGCTGTATCAGAGATAGGGCATTTAGAAGTAATTAAGTTAAATGGGGTATTAAGGGTGGGCCCTAATCCAATATGGCTTGCAGTTTTATATAAGAGAAGATTACGGCTCACAAAAGAGATGCTATTCATATGAGTGTGGGGAAGCTCAAGGGAGGGGGGGAAATGACCTCTAGAAGCCTGGAGAGGCCTTTTGTGTCTGTGTGCAGCTCCAGTCCCCTTCATCGCCACCATGGGGAAATCCAAAGACCCTCTTCTGTCTCCTGGCATGCTTCTTTCTTTTTCCTCCATTATATACCTGGATAAGGGTTTGCAGGACATCCGTGTTTTCTTGTTTCGAATGCCTGTGATTGTATGTGCTCAGTCTTCATATATGCAACCAAGAGTTTGGCTTATTTCACATGCAGATTTTGGGGTGGTGATATAGTATCCCTTCATTTTTTTTTTTTTTACTTCGAAATGTATCCACTGAAACGTGAATCCTGGTAAGTGTAGGGGGGAGGGGAGAGGTGAGCACACGTGCACACGTGCACGTGAGTGAAAGATTCTGCCACCCATACTCTTCTCATCTTCACCTGTTCTGACATGTCACAGTGATATGTGTTGTAGTGTGATGGTTGGTTTTGATATCCACTTAACTCCATCTAGAATGACCTGGGAAGGTTGACCGGTGGTTGTGGCTGGATTGTAGTCATTGTGGAAATTGTTCTGGGAAGATGCAGCTCACTGTAGTCAACAGCAACCCCAGGGGAAGGGGGAGGGAGGGAAGGGGGTGGAGAATCCTGCAGAAGTGGAGAAGGCCAGTGGAACATCAAGCAGACACGCATTCATTTCTCTCTACTCTTAACTGTGGAGGTATCGTGACTAATCGTTGTAATTTCCTGTTACCCCCGTGGGTTAAAATAAACTCCTTCTCCCTTAGCTTCTATTTGGCAGGGTGCTTGCTCAGAGTGGCAGAGACAAAGCTGATCCTGTTCTTATCTGTGGTGCTGAATTTGAGGATATTTCAATCCAAAAACCTTGTGATCTGAGGAAATTCTTCTTAAGCATTTTCATTTCTTCCTCTTTTCTGTACATTTTTCCCTTCCTGGAATAAACACATATACTCAGAATCACACATATACACTCATGTAAGGTACATAAACACAAACACACATGTATGCACCTATGACACATAACCACACATGTAACTGCTGAACTGTGGTGAGCCTTCTTACATTTTTCTCCATTTTCCTTTCTGTTCTTCACACATCACTCTTCCTACAGCTTTTCAGATTTCTCCTCAAGCCCTTGTCATGTTTTTTTTAAATTTATTATAGATCTTATTTATCTGAGTACACTCTAACTGTCTTCAGACAGATCAGAAGAGGGCACTGAATCCCATTACAGATAGTTTTGAGTCACCATGTGGTTGCTGTGATTTGAACTCAGAAACTTTGGAAGTGTAGTCAGTGCTCTTAACCGCTGAGCCATCTCTCCAGCCCCTTGTCATGTTTTTAAAGGCTGCTTTTCAATTTTTAACTTTCAAGTGCTCTTTTTACCTAAATGTTTATTTTCTTATTCATATCTTTCACTTTTCAAAAACAGAGTCTCATGTAACAACTTCCCACCATTATCACCACTACTGAACTTTATGTGGTGCTGGGTTCAAATTTAGTGTTTTCTGTGTGCAAGTCAAATACTCTACTCACTAGATTACATTTCTAGCCTCTAAATGTTGAGATATATATATATATATATATATATATATATATATATATATATATATATATATATACTTTTTAAAATGTGTAATCCAGGAAAATTAAATATTCATAAAATATGTTTTATGTAAAAGGTGCTTACCTTTTATGTTATTCTTATATGATTTTTGTACAGATACATATATACATACATATGTATGCATACATGTGTGCACAACTGGCCAAAGCCAGAAGAGATGGCGTTACAGGTGGTTCTAAGCAGTTAGGTGTGAGTGCTCAGGACAAACCTGCAGTCCTCTGCAAGAGCCGTGAATTTAACTGTGTGCCATCTCTCCAGCTCAGATTGCCAACATTTTTATGAAGGTGTAACTTATGCACAAACAACTACACACATTTAAAATGTACAGGCAGGTGGCTTTGATCCCAGTCCTTGGGTTGCAGAGGGAGACAGATTTCTGTGAGTTCGAGGCCAGCCTGCTCTAGAGTCCCAGGACAACCAGGGCTACACAGAGGACGCCCTGTCTTGAAAGAACAAAGCGACAACAACAAAAGTACATATAAAATGTACAACTGAATAATTTTGAACAAACACACACACAAGCCCATGAAACCATTGTCACAGCCAAGTTATACCTCATTCAAGAAGGAACCTAGAGAGAGTCCCTGTGGGTTGTGCTTGCCTTGGGCAATGAATGCTTGTACACCACCACATTGGTAACTCCAAGCAGCGTACGTCACAGCAGAGTTCTAGAATTTACTTATGCCTCATAACTTTTACACGCTGACCAATGACTTCTATTTCCCTTGCCCCAGGCCTTGGCACTCAATGCTTTCTGCCCTCTGCTTCTAGGAGTTTGGCTTTTTAGCTACATCACCAGTAAAATCTTTCTGTTCCGGCCCAGTCAAGACTGTTTTAGTTCATTTAGCATGGCTCAGCCAAGTCACACTGTGGAATTTCTGCATATTTCAAGACTAATACTCCATTAATATTCCATTGTATGTAAACTGCAGCTTTACCTTAATCCCCTTCCCTTTCAGCAGAAGGTTGAGCTGTTTTTCATCCCAAGGCTATTCTGAATAATAGCCCAGCAGCAGTAGATGTGGGAGTGCAGGTTAACTCTTTGAGGTCCTAATTTCATTCTTCTAAATGCACATTGTAGAAGAAGATTGCTGACCAGGATTCAGGGATGCCCTCCATGGCTGTCACACACTCCCAACACAGTGTAGCAGAGACCCAATTCTTCTATATCCTTGATAATGTTTTTTTTTTTTCTTTTTAAATCATTTGTCCTAAAAATGTTTGAGGTAATTAAACTGTTTATTTTATTACACTTTTATTTATTGAGAGGGGGCAGGCACATCTGTATCATGGTGTGTGTGAAGGTCAGAGGAAAATTTACAGCAGTTGGTTCTCTCCTTCCACTATGTTGCCCACGGGGATCAAACTGAGGTTACCATGCTTAGCAGCAAGTGCCTTAATGCTCCAAGCATCTTACCCTTACATATATTTTTTAAAATGTTTTCTTTGTTTCAACGATAAAAATGCCCTCACTATCTTTAAGCATGGTAATAACAGGAATTATTGCTGATATTTTAAGATCTATCTATATTATCTCTGTGTATTTTTTTAATCTCTATTTTATGTCAGAACTTTGCCCTTCAATGGCTTTTATAAATTGGCTGTATTTAAGATGAAAGTTTAAAGGCTGGAGAGATGGTTCGTGCTTAAGAACACTCATGCCTCTGGCTGAACCTATGTTCAATTCCAAGCACCTACCTCAGATGGTTCAAAACTGCCTCTAATTCCAGTTACAAAGCATTTAAAAATGCCATCTCCTGGCTATGGCGGTGGTACACCTAAATGCACACACAGTCTTTAAAATGAAAATCTAGCTGTGTCTAGTAAGTAGTACTCGCCTTTAATCCCAGCAGGCAGGAGGCAGAGGAAGGCAGGTGAGTCTCTCAGGGTTTGAGGTTCGCGTAGCAAGTTCCAGGCCATCCAGGGTTATATGAGACTATGTTTTAAGAAAAGAGAAATGGATGGATGTCCACACGTTGATTAGAAGTCTATGTGTGCTTGGGGGCTGTCAATGCCAACTTGACTCAAGGGTGTCTGCAAGGCAAAATTTGAGGGAACCTGGGTATTGTGACGCATGGAGATCTTCTCCTGTGCTCAGAATCCTCAGGAAAGCCTTTGGCAATCCTCTGCCCCAAGAGAGAGACTGAGTATCCAGGCTTTGAAATCCAAGCTGGAGAAAATGGTGTTCAACTTACCAGGGATCCAGGGAACGTAATCCCCAAAGGCAGAACAACCCAGTTCTAGCTCTGCCTGCTGTCTCTTGGCTTTAACTGCCTAGGAACCCTGCTCTTCTCCGTTCCATCCTGCTCTGTTCTTCTGTCCTATCCTATCATGTTTTCTCCTCTCTTCTTTCTTCTCCTCCTTCTCTTCTCTTCTCTTCTCTTCTCTTCACCTCTTCAGTAGAGTAAACCTCTGGTCTCTGTGTGGCAGGACAGTGAGGTGCCTACTGGAGACATTCTCTAGAAACGGAATATTTACTACTTCTCTCTTTATAAGTTCACTACTAGCCCTGGAGCACCGTGGAATGTTTTATATATGTATTCTGTGTCATTATTTACTCACCATTTTAGTCACCTGTCCTTTTTATGTGAAACAACACTATCATTCTGAAATATACAATTCATTGTTATTGACCACTGACAGACTGATTTCATCGTAACTTTGTATTAACTATTCATTCCCTCTGTTCCCAGCCTCTAAGTAGCCATCTCTCTTTCCACTTTATAAATTCTACTTCTGCAGCTTACCCTCATAAGACCATGATTATACGGTACTTGCCTTTCTATATCTATATCTGACTTGTTTTACTTAACCTGGCTTCCAGGCTCCTCCGTGTTATCAAAGTAACAGGTTTCCCTTCTTTTTGAAGACTGACTAGTATCCCACACTTTATCCACTCTTCTGCTGAAAGTTTGACTTCAGATCTTGGCTGTTGTGAATAACACTGTTGACAGTATAGCTAACTTGTTGCACTGCTAGCACGTAGCTATCTTTCCAAATGTTCAACTCTTTTGACTCTATCTTATGGAATGGCGGGTGTACTGACTGAACTAGTGTTGTTGACACAAGTGTGGCCATGCCAAGGACCCATGGGTTTCAGACCCATGGCAATGGTAAGGCTTTCCTCAGGTCAGGCTTGAGGAAGTGGCAAGACCTTCCTCCAGCTGCATGTGATGTGTCGACAGTGTGCAGAATGGACTATCACAGCTTGGAAATGGTGGCAGCTTTGATGGCCTCAAATGCCCAGGCCCCACGCATTACTGGCATGGCGGTATTCCTGCTCCATTGTGCTCAGCCAACAGTGGCCCTCACTCTCTCCAGCCCCAACCACACCCTCATCCCATCCAGGCACTTCCTGATTGATTCTCTGCCTTCCCGGACCTGACTGCAATGGAGAAGAATCCACGAGGCTCATGGTGTTCCTTCTCGAACCTCTCTGGCCTACTCTTTCCTCTGCCACTCTCCTTTGCCCATTTTCAATCCAGTTGTTTGCCAAGGACCAGACATGGCTTAGAGGGGGATTCTGAGGAAAGGGAGCAAAACAAATTACTCCAAGTCAAATCATGGGTCCAAGCTGGTGGAGACAACTTTCCAGCCTGTTGGGCTTTTGTTCTGCTTCCTCCCTCCCTCTTCTCTTCCCCCTTTCCCTCCCCCTCCACTCCCCCTCCCGCTTCGCTTCCCTCTTCTCTGGCCCTTCCCTCTTCCCTCTTCCCCTTCCCTTCCCTCTCCTCTCCCCTTCCCTGTCCCCTTATCCCTCCTCTCCCCTCTCCCCTCCCCTTCCCTGTCCCCTTATCCCTCCTCTCCCCTCTCCCCTCCCCTTCCCTGTCCCCTTACCCTGCCTCTCCCCTCCCTTCCCTCTCCCCTTCCCCCTCCTTCCTCTTTTTGACCCGGTTTCTCTCAAGATCCCCAGACAGCTCTCTTTTATTCTGCTGGAGGCAGTTCTCCCAGCAATTCTCTCTTGCTATTCTAAAAAATTCTCTGGATCTCCTGCAGACCACAAGCCCAATCTTTTATTTTACATATCAATCCAGTCATTTACTTCTGGCTTCCTTTTAATTATCCTATGAATCCTGTGAACCCAGCCCTGTGATACTTAGGAGATAGCAACCACACATTCACTTTTAACCTTGCAAGAGAATTCAGGTATCTGCCAGTTTCTATTAAACATAGACAATAAACTAGCTGGGTGGGGCCCTGTCCTGAAATTCCCATTTCTACCACACCTGGGCCTAAATTTGCTCAATCCCAATCTGACCTTGAACTCAGGAGTCTGCCAGTATTTGTATCTGCCTGAGTCTGTGTCTTTCTAACAAGCTAGCTCACTAGTACACCTGCCCTTTGTTCCTTTAGATCCGTGAAGCCCCTCATATAATACATATTGCATCCTTATGCTTTGCATAGTTAAGAAATTGTGTTTTTAAACTCCTGTTTTTTAAGAGTTCTTTTCCACAGCCTTAAGGGATGTCCTCAAAGTTCCAGCTTTTACTGCTTTGCTAAAACATTAGCCACACCTCTGCCTCCAGGACTCCTGCTGTCTCTGATTATCATGGAGTCAGTCATGTAACCAGGGAGGACATTCCTTAAAAGAGGAACGTAAAAATACGTACATTAGTATACAAAGTAGACTTTTGCCCCTGACAGCCATCAACACTCATTGAGGCCCATCTTTGCTAGTCCCGTCCTGTCCTTCTGTCCCTGCCGAAGCCATGCCAGACCAGGCAGTTGTGTACTTACTATAGTTTGTTGTGGTTGTTGCTGACTCCTAATTTGTTTTGCCTATCAATCCTTCCTCAGATAGATGGCTTTCAGATGTTTACTCCTACATGATTTCTTTTGCTGAAGTAGAGCTTTGGAGTTTAGTGTCCTGTCATTTGTCTATTTTCCCCCTTGCTTACCTTGCTTTGAGGTTTATACCTAAAATCCCACTTCCAGATCAGGAAAGCATGTGGCTTTCCCTGTGTTTCCTTTTAGTTGTTTTATCTTCAGATCTTATACATAATGTTGGGATTCTGTAAACCCCACCTCTCAGTTACCTAGCAACAGCCAGGTATACCCCACCCCTCAATTACCCAGCAGTGGCCAGGTATGCTCCGCCCCAGTGACCTGACACTATAAAAGGAGCTGCTTGACCCCTCCTCTCTCTCTTGGCTTCTCCTGCCCTTGTGCTCTTGCAGCCTTGCTCTCCCCTTTCCCTTCCCCCTCTGTCCCACGTGCTCATGGCCGGCCTCTACTCCTCTACTTCTCTCTCTGCCTCTACCACCCTCTTAACTCTCCCATGACCTGAATAAACTGTATTCCGTACTATACTGTTGTGTGGCTGGTCCCTCAGGGAAGGGATTCCCAACATGGACCTCCCAGAGGCATCTCCCTTGCCCTCAGGCCTCGCCGCACCTCCATGGGCCATATACCCCCCACTCTCTTCATCCTTCCCCTAACACATATGTCTTTATTTTGAGATAATTTTTGTGTATGGTTTGAGATGAGGACCCAATCCCATTCTCCACATGTGAACAGCCAGCTTAAAGAAACACATTTACTAAAGGGACTATTGGCTGTGGATACTGTAAGGAAAAAGATGACGGGGCACCAATGAAAGGAAAAGTCACTGAAAGGAAGAGTCACAGGGCACCAATGTTGTGAAAGGATAATGATCCGAGTCACGGCACCAATGTTAGGGGAAGGATGAAGAGAGTGGGGGGCATATGGCCCATGGAGGTGCGGCGAGGCCTGAGGGCAAGGGAGATACCTCTGAGGGGTCCATGTTGGGAATCCCTTCCCTGAGGGACCAGCCACACAACAGTATAGTACGGAATACAGTTTATTCAGGTCATGGGAGAGTTAAGAGGGTGGTAGAGGCAGAGAGGGAGAGAGAGAAGTAGAGGAGTAGAGGCCGGCCATGAGCACGTGGGAGAGAGGGGGGAAGGGAAATGGGAGAGCAAGGCTGCAAGAGCACAAGGGCAGGAGAGGCCAAGAGAGAGAGGAGGGGTCAAGCAGCTCCTTTTATAGTGTCAGGTCACTGGGGCGGAGCATACCTGGCCACTGCTGGGTAATTGAGGGGTGGGGTATACCTGGCTGTTGCTAGGTAACTGAGAGGTGGGGTTTACAGAATCCCAACAGATACTCTTGGTACCAGCTCAAAAATCAGCTGAGAGGCTGGAGTGATGGCTCAGCAGTTGAGAGCACTGGCTTTCCTTCTAGAAGAGAGGAGTCAGATTCTCAGCACCCACATGGTGGCTCACAACCTCTCTAACAGCAGTTTTGGGGACTCTTCTAGTGCACTGCATGGGGGTTCAGGCACACATGCGAGCAAAACATCCATACGCATAAATAAAATTTAATTTTTAAAGATCAACTGGAATAAATATATGGTTTATCTCTGGGATGTCTTTATTGCTTATTGTTTCTCATTTCATGTTGGTGGCATTTGCTTTATATATTGTTTTTAAATGAGGGAGTATGATGCCTCTATCTTCATTATTTTTGTTTGAGAGATTTTGGCTATTTAGGGTCTTTTGTGGGTACATGTGAATTTAAGGATTTTTTTTTTCTTTTTTAAAAAAATCACAGGAAATTGATAGAAATTGCAGTGCTTTGGGTGGTTTGGACATTTTCTCAAAATTAATTTTCTGAAGTCATGAATGTGGGATGTCTTTCTATTTGTGGTTTCTTCAGTTTCAAGTAAAAAGTTAATTTGCTTCTTTGATTAAACTTGCAAATAAATATTTTTGTTGTTATTGCTTCTTTAAGTACTATTATGTTCTTAATCTGACTTTGCCATAGTTACTGGCCATATCTAAATGTTGCTTTTTGTTTTGTTTTGTGTTCTTGTAGTGTTGAGGATTGACCTCAGGGCCCTGTGCATGCTAGGCAACAGATAACGACTGAGCACCATTCTCAGCCTTATTAGTATCAAAGTCCAGCTAATATTGTATGCTTATTTTGCATTCCATAACTTTATTTAAATCCCTTGATTAGTTCTTGCAGGTTTTTAAAATGCTCTTATCAGTAGATATTAGTTATACATCATGCTGGATTTAAATATGACATCTTTCCCCGTGTACATAATGAACAACTTTAACCGTCTTCAGCTCTTCTACATTTAAGATCCAATCGTCAGCACATAAAGAGAACTATTCCCTCTTTCCTATGAAGAGGCCTTTCATTCTGAGGCTTCTATTATATGGAAATCAGTAAGAGCATTGGGTCTTTTATCTTTGAGAACAAGCTTTCAGCTTTTGACATCCTGGAATGGGTGTGAGTTCATCAAATATGCATTGAGTTGAGGTCTACTTAGAGTTTTGTGTATATGATTTTTGACATTTTATTGTTTGTAAATTTCACATTATGTACCTCAAGGAATGACTTATAGATCACTTTTATAGAAGTACCAACAAGTGAAAGAGCCTGACACTTGCCAGTCTTTGTCTGGGGCATCAGTCAGACTTACATTTGAATCTCGACTTTGAATCTTGACTCTGTGCTTTGTGAAAGTTATTTAGCTTTTCTGAGCTTTCGTTTCCTCCTGGGTACATGACAGGGAAAGTAAATAACATAAAATAAATACTACGAATCTTTCTTAAGCATTATATTAGGAAACAGCTGCAAAAACACCCAGCTTAATAGCTCACCTGTAATAAACAATGAGTGTCCTCCTTTTAAAGATTTTGTTTTATGTGTATACATGTGTCTCAGAGTATGAACGTGCATGGCATGTGTGCAGATGAAGTGCTCTGGAATGTGAGCCGGTGTGTAGGTGCTGGGAACAGAAACCAGATCCTCTGCTAGAGCAGTAAGTCTCTTAACTACTGCAGAGCTATCTTTCTAGCCCCATACTCTACCCTTTCTTTATGTTCCTTGCCCCTAAACTATCAGTCCTCAAACTTTAAGCCATTTATTTGCCCACTTGGAATCTTTGACATTGTTTAAAGGATTTTTATTGTCACAGATATAAAGTGGGTACTTTAGGCATCTACTATTTACAGGTTACAGTTGCTACTGTGTGTACTTAGCTGTCACATGCTATAAAACAGCCAAGAATTTCTGAGCCAACTTATCAGCAATGGAAAAGTTGGAGATACCTCTCTAGAGCAGTGGTTATCAATCTGTGGGTTTCGACCCTTTCACAGGGGTTGTCTGACACCATTGAAAAACATATTTTCACATTACAATTCAAAACAGTGTCGAAATTACTGCTATAAAGTACCAATAGAAATAATTTTATAGCTCATGGTCACCACAACTTAAGGAATGGTATTAAAGGGTCACAACATTAGGAAGGTTGAAAACTCCTGCTCTAGAGAGTGCTTGCTTCATATCAGATACGTGCTGGTCATTTCCCTCAGTGGCTTCCTAGAGGCAATTTACATACTAAAATTAATAATAATTTATAAATAACAAAATAAAATTATTTTATAGAATGCAATACATATAATGCCAAGATAGCTTTGAATTAAGGTCTGTGGTTTGTGAGTGTTGCACTAAATATACATTTTACTATCGTACGATTCTTCTTTAGAGGCGAAAGTATAGATTTTAATGGGTAACTGTGCTAGCAGGTTATTGTAATAATAACTTGAGTATCATAATCTTCTCATTCTGTTTCTGGCTTTAATAACCTGTAAAGTTTTCATATAATTTAAACTACATGAATTAGACCATGGAACCTCCTCATTTTCTTCCATTCCCATTACTTTACTTTTGGTTCCTACATGTTTTTCTGAATTAAAGTAACACCTTCCCAATTTATCTCTTGCCAATAAACTATTTACCTGGACATTTTCTTTTGACATCAAATTGGGTGATATGCTCTCCTGTTTCATGTCTTTGAATAACCTCCCAGCATTGTCCTGATCTGGCCTTGTTTCATTTCTTTCCACATTATCTTTCTTATCTCAATGCACAGAAAAATATTAATATCTTAATAACCCTGACCCATAAATGTTAATATTCTTGGGAAAGCCAGAACTCTACAGCTTAGGTGAAGGTGTCAAGGTTGGTGACACTCTTTTTGCAGGGATTAGTAATGCAAGGGAAATGAGCCTCAACTCGTCATCGCTGGCTGTAAATATGTATTGGACAAGTGACTTGAAAACATGGATTTCCACTGGTGTGTGTTTCCCATGCCTGCTGTTGTTATTAGAGCAGGGCATCTGAGAGGGGCAGCAAGAGGTGGGTTCCAGCAGGGACCAGCAGGGAAAGCAGAGATAAGAAGTCAAGTGGGACTCCTCCTTCCTGAAGGGCTTCCCTCTGGCCTTCAGGAAGCTGTGGCAGCATTTGGCACCTGTTGTCTGACTGAGTGCTTGCACGATCTGGTAGAGGCAAGCCTGGGAAATGAGATGAATGGTATATGTGCCCTTTATGGTATCATAATTGTGAGCGCTGCCAATATAAGAAGTTGAAGAAAATGTGTCACAGAAAGCAGCCTGCATCCTTTGGATACAACCTAAGGTGGCTTTTTCGAACTAGAGTTTATATAATTGATTCATTAAATGGTAAAACAGATCTCTCTCATCAATAACAACAGTTTCTAGCTTTAGAAAAATAAATTTATACTTACGAACAAGTTTTTCTGTGTTTATAAAGCATTAAAGACTATATCAGTAATTATTTCATAAGGACCCTTTCCCCAGCAATATATATACATATATGTGTATATATTACATATTTATGATATATATTACTGTATATGAAATATGTACAGCATAATTCTATATTGAGTCATACACACATATATGACCTATACTGAACAGTAAATCAAATACTCTTAAAGTTATCTGCTACTCTTAAAATATATTTTCGTCTGCTCTGTGCTCTACTCTGCCTTACCACAATTAAAAGAAATTAAATCAACTTTTTTGGGAGGCTATAGAGCCAGTGAGATAGCTCTGGGGTACAGGTACGTGCCACCAAGCCTTATGAACTGAGCTCAGTTCCTAGGACCCACATTCTGGAAGGAGAAAAGCAAGCTGTCCTCTGACCTCAACACATGCACCCATATATGTCTGGAAAAATTAATTAAAGTATAATAAAAATATTAAATGAGATTTCTAAAGTAACAGTGTTCTCTCTGCCAATGACACAAGAGTTTCTGACATGTGGATTAGAACTGGGTAGCCATATTATTCATGCATGCTCACACACAAACACACACACACACACACACACGAACTCACACACACATATGGCATTTAACAGTACATTTGAGAAGTTTTCAACAGTATTTTTGCTTTTTTGGGTCTTGAAACAAATCTTAAAGGGTAAGCTAAAGACTGCAGGGCTGGAGAGATGCCCAGTGGTTTAGAGCACTGGCTGCTCCTGCAGAAGACCTGGGTTCAAGTTCTAGCACCCACACAACCACCTGGAACTCCAGTTTCAGGGGATCTGGCAGCAAACATGCGCATGATGTACATATATAACCACATGAAGGAACATCAAAGAATGCTTTGTAGAAAATCTTGGTATTGTGTCTAGGTCTAATTCTTATGCATAATTAGAAATATAATGTCCCAGGCATGAAGGATGTGGGGGCAAAGGGAAAAGTGCCACCCAGGCAGATGCTGGTGTGGCTGAACATTACATAGAGAGCCCTAGGTTCATAGTGACAGATGAAAGGTTTGGTTGTGGAAGCCCAGTGACACCACCCAGAGTACTACTGAGGAAATACTGGTAGAAAGAAAACCTGGAGGCAGGCATGTGGCTCAGCAGTGCTCAGAAATCCTTGTTGTTGGGTTGGTTAAAATCACTATATCACACAGCTATGAAAAAAAAAATAGTTCAGGTACAACTTGTAGCCCGATTCAATGATAATGGTTGTTAAAGACCACACTTTTGTTGTCTTGTGATTAGAAATATATCATTCTTCACTTTCAGCTACATGGGATAACATTTTTAACTCGAAACTATTGTTTGACTGAGCTGTACCTGAACAACAACGCACTATTTGAGATAGAAGGTAAGACCCAAGCTTTCTTTGCTGATTGAACAGATTTTCAATTAAATAGTAACTCTCAACTGTAACCATTCCTAATAACAAACACAAATATTTTTCACCGTGCCTACTAAAATATGAACTATTTTAAATGACTGTAGGTACATTTAATTTTTTTTAATTGCACCACATTTCTAAGTCATTATCATGTGTCTTGTTCAAAGTTTCAAAGAAGTGTTTTTATAGTTGCACCAGTGTGGTGCACAGCTGAGCACAAATTGGTTACTGTAGAAGCTAAGCTTAGTAATATTTAGGAGTAAGAATAAATATAAAAGCTCTTGTCTTCAAGTTGATATTGGCTGTGATTTTATCGGCCAAGCTCCTGTTTCTACTGACCTGACTTTATAATAGTCTCTATGCTGACAGTTTCAAACCACATAGAAAAGTGTGTTACAGGTCATGATCAGGAGACAGCAGATTGCTGAAGAAAGTACTTGACTTTAAACTTTAATTGTATCACGAAACAAAAAAAATCAGATTTTTAACACCCATGATAAGCTCTAATACTGCTAAAAAAAACCAATCTAATTTAACTATGATGTAATTATCATCCAGATTCACCCCATTTTAATTTATCTTTAAAAAAATGAACTAAAATGTGCAATGCAGGAGAGCAGAAAGTGAAATAGACATATGGTTTCCCATTCTACAAGTAGCTGAGCTATTTGGAAAGAATGCACTGAATAGGCTCGACATCATTCTTTGATGTGAGTTATAACCCTAAGTAACGTGGATTCACACGTGCAGGCACACATACCACAAAACCAAACAAACAGAAAGAATACAATGCCAACTGGAAATTGAAGCATGCAAAGTCATTGCCACAGAAGAGCAACTAACGTGGCAACGGCAGCGAGAAATGCCTCTCTTGTCCTGCCAGACAGTCCGTTTATATCGCTCTGTGCTTAATTGCCATTCAGGACATCATTAATGGACGTTTCTCTTCTCACAGGTTATGATGCATTTTCTTGCTCAGCTACGATGCCTAATCACTATGAAAAGAGTATTTGCATTTGTCAACTTCAAAAGTAAATTTCATCCAAAAATGTTGAAGATCTTGCAAACTATGTTTGTTTTTCAGGCCTGCATAATTTGCCTTCACTGAACCTTCTCCTGTTGCACCACAATGAGCTGACAAACATTGACGCTACAATGAAGGAGCTGAAGGGAATGCAGAATCTCAAGACCCTAAGTACACACCACACTTATACGCTATATGTCCATAAGTCAAGACAAGGATAGCTCTGCACACTTGTTTTCTTCTCTGAAGTTCAAGCTTAGAGAAAGCAGGATATGCCCCAAATGCCCAGCCCGCGCTCTAGAATGAGACTCGAGTTTATTCTTTTTTTAAACACATTTTGAAATAATTACTTGTAGAGTGATGGGCCAAGTACGACGAAAATGACAAAAGTCATAAACAGGCATGTGTATATCCAAACCTACACTTTGGGCTTTAGCCCAGAAGTAAGCTGTGTCACCCATAGGGCTACCCCTAACAAGCGGATCTGTAGAGGTGGAGAGGAGACGGTTGCCATTCTTGAGTAGGATTCTATCCACTCAGGACCAGCAGAAAAGGGAATCCAGGTTACTGGGTGAAACGGAAGGGGTGTGGCATTTTGAGGGGAGTGGTAAATGTCTTGAAGTTGACTACCCTGATAAGTGGTTCGAATCCTGGCATATAATGAATATTCATGACTGTGAGTTTGAAGTGGGTAGATCTGCATGGCATGACATATATAGTAATAAAGTGAGTTAGCAAATAACAAGACTGTTGACGATTTAAAACATGAGAACAGGCTTCATTCACTTCTGTTGAGTCATGTTGAGCAAGACACTGAGTGCTGAAATGAAAAGCAGTATATACATAGGAATAGATTTAAAAAACAATCAATGTGAAGTTCGCCTCTCCATAGGCTTGAAGGGTTAACAAACATGCGCACAACTCAAGGCAAGGCAGAGGAGGGCAGATGTCACAGATGGAAGGCCTGGCAGACCTGAGCTGAGAGACCTCTCTGCTTGTCACGAGACACACATGGTCTCTTTTTCATCTTTCCGATCTGTTTGCCACTGTGTGAACCAGGATTGATGGTGAAGGTTCTGGTCACGTCAGCACTTGGAGGGACTAAGGCTTCTGCTAGTTCTCACTATTATCAGGAATAACTCACGTGCTTCGGGAGAAATGACTCCTGCAACTGAATGTAGACTTTTAAATAGTAAAAATCACAAAGTCCAAATAGTAAAAGTAGTAAACATCACAAAGTCCTTGGCAAGTCCATGATTACTTTAAAGATGTGCTACCTTTAAGCATTTTCTGAATTCTGATATTCCATCAGAGACTTGGTCAGGCCTGATATTTATTTTATCATTTTATGTCAATCAAATATTTTTACAACTAGAGGAGTATGTTAGGCACAGACCCTTCTATTATCTTTTTGTCTAGAATGGGTTCATAGTTGCCACCTAGAATCTCTTCAAACACTGAGATAACTCTCCCAAGCAATTCTTAAAAATTTCTTGTCATTGATGTGAGTTTCAAATAGGAAAGCCAAAATCTTGTATGTGCAGGATGTAAATAAATTAATTAAGAAGCTGCTTAGAGTCTAGAAACTCTGAAAAGAGGTAAATTAGACCCAATACAACTGGTGCTTTAAACAATAAGCAATACATGCCTGATGTCTCTCCTGCTAAGACAGTCTTCTCTTAAAGTGAAGAAGATGCAGGGATCAGAGACTTGCCAAACTGCTAGTGTTGAAACACAGCCATGCCTTGTTTTATTGATCTGATCACTTATTGATTGATCCATTCATTCAGTGTTGTTAATTTATTCATTTTGTGCCTGGGGAAATCTGGCTCATTTTCTGATTCTGCATTGATTAACAGATGCCAAAGTTGAAGAGAAGAAACTTGATCTGGCCTTCTATTGAGTTCACAGTTTTATAACTTGAACCCTAATTACTTAGGTTCATGAAGGCACTTCGTGCAAAGCTACTTGTACAATCTGCTGTGTGTAAACCTCAATTGCTTAAGCAAACTTGTGTTGTAAGACAACATACAGAGGACAGTACACAGTGCTGGCCTTGGTATGAAACAGGGCTGGACATCGAACTAAGATGCCTGGTTCAGAACTGAAGGTACCTGAACTCCAACCCGGTCCTACTTTGTCAGAGGTACATCTAAGCACACTTGTGCCCTGGCGGGTCAGGGTCTGGATTGAGGATGAAATGCCCATACTCTTCAAAGATCACTCTGGCAATAAAACACCCATGTTATTACTTGTTCTGTCCATTAAAGTCACCTCTACTTACAACTACGATGGCATCACTCAAGTTACAAAACCCTCTCCTACCTGAGAAGCTTGTCATGGGGTCATTTTCTTGAACTGAGTTAAAAAGAAAGCACTTTCTGGAAATGCTTGGTAGTGTTTGATCCCATGGCTCATTCTGGTTGCAGACATTCCAGGGGGAAGCGGTTTGCACACAGGAGACGTATGGGCAGTGAGGTCCTCATGCTAAGTTCTTTGGAGCCTCGTTTGCCATCTCAGAATAGACTTAACTCATTAAAATGAGAAAACTATGCACTGTCAAAAGTTGTAATTCTTCTCAAGTAAGAAAATCATGTCAAACTCTAAAGTGTTACTTCTTCAGTCTCAAGTTCTTCTGAGGGTGAGAAAACAGCCCAGGGCTAAGGCTCCAACCCACTTCAGCACTGCACCCTCCTCTGGCATTTATGAGAAAAATTGCCAGCAATTGCCCATGAGACACAGGGCTGGGAGCTTCAGGGAGGCCTGCAGCCAGCAGCAGAGTGTGAGGTCCTGGAGCCTGGAATTCCTGTCTTCCAGGCCAGGCAGGGCCCCACCTCATCTCTCCAGGAGGTCTACCTTTCTACACACACTCTCTCTGCAGCTCTGTCCTCCAAACTCTGCAAAAGGAAATCCTCCCATGTCTCAGCCCACTGGAGCAGAAATGAGTTAGTTCCTCTCCCTGTCCGTCTGCCTGCCCCTTTACCCGCAATGTCTTAGTTAGGATTCCTGTTGCTGCGCTGAAACACCATGACCAAAAGCAGACTAAAGAGAAATGGGTTTATCTGTCTCACACTTCCACGTCATAGTTCATTTCTGAATGCAGTCAGGACTGGAACTCAAACAGAAACCTGGAGGTAGGAACTAACGCAGAAGAAACCTTGCTCCTCAAGGTTTGCTCAGTCTGCTTTCTTTTAGAGCTCAGGACCACCAGCCCTGGGGAATGGCACCACCCACAGTGGGCTGAGCCTTCCCACTAGTAAAGAAAACCCCCAAAGATAGATCTGGCTTGCCCACAGCCAGAGCTATGGAGACATTTTTATCAGTTGAGGTTCCCTCCTTTCAGGTAACCGTAGCATGTGTCAGGTTGCCATAACATTAGCCAGCACACACAGTAAGTGAAAGCCATCAACAAAGTCTTTAACCCGTTCTCCTGCTCCTACACTTTGCTCTCGAGCAGTCTCCATTTTACCAAAACACCTAGCAACACATGTTTCATCACAGAGAAGACCACCCTAGTGGACCCTCAGGGACAACCACCAACATTCTCTTCTTGCCACCAGCAATGTGCTAGTCTCTGCCTTTGACAAAAGACACTGGGAAGAAGGAAGCTGGGAAGAGGGGTGGACCTCAAGGCCTCTTCTGAGTCTGTCTGTCATGCCCTTAACGGCATCCTCTCCCAACAAGAGGATGGATCTACCAGGCAAAAGGAGGCCTAGGTCTTTCCCCGGTGGCCATGTGAGATGCGCAGTGTCCCGCTCACTCCACCTCCCAGCTTCACTCCAGCCCAGTTTTCCTGTCCAGTGAAGGATGACAGTCTCAGCTCGTTGCATGGTAGCCCACAAACTCCAGAGCAGATAAGGCTAGCAGGAGACGTGGCGATCCAGCTTTGTAGGACAAAACCCGCATGTCTGATTACTGATGAGCAGCCTGAGCTCCCTACCACAGGGGGATGATTTCACTTCCTACCCTATCATGTTCCCCATCTATTAGAACCGATTTATCGAGGCTAGCATCTAACTCCAGTTGTAGCCGAGGATGGCCTTGAACTTGTGACCCTCCCACCTCCACCTCCATTGTGCTTTGGTCACAGGTGTGTATTACTACATCTTTCTTTTTATGTAATGCTGAAGACTGGACACAGGGCTTCAGGCTGGACAAGCATTGTAGCCACTGAGTGACAAGCCCAGGCCATATCATTTTTTATTCTAAAGTACTTTAAGAATATTCGGGTCCTTGAGCTGGAGAGATGGCTCAGCTGTTAAAGGCCGAGACTCACAACCAAAAAGACACGGCTATTTGGGTCTGTTTCCATGAGGACTTTAAGTTCTGCTTTAAAAGTTTTTTTTTTTTTTTTAAATCAACAGGAGCCAATTATTTAGATGACTCTATCTCTTTCTGTCTTCCTCTTGTCTTTCATTGAGAAGCTCCACACGTGTGACTCATCTAGCACAAGTCGCTGCGGTACGGTGGCAGAGACGCTGTGATATATTATTGGGTAAATGTAAATTGCTCAGACTCTGACTCCCAAATTAAGATAAGCAAGACAGTGCTGGCGCCGCTGAGGTGTACTTCATAAGTAGCCTAGAGGGAAAGGTGGATTAAATAGTATTAACCAATTGAAAGCGAAAGTGTAAGCGCTTTTGCGCTTAGCTGCTACAGGAATGTGCCCATACATCACACAAAGCTTTCAGAACACTCAGACACAGGAAACTGATTTCATATCTCAGAAACTTAATTTATGGTAATTTAAGGACCAGCCA
This sequence comes from Micromys minutus, assembly GCF_963924665.1. Taxonomy (NCBI): domain Eukaryota; kingdom Metazoa; phylum Chordata; class Mammalia; order Rodentia; family Muridae; genus Micromys; species Micromys minutus. The sequence continues at coordinate 182,094,243 of NC_137969.1, read as the reverse complement.
TTCCAAAATGCATAAATCCAAAGTGTTTAATACTCAACTAGCGTGGATGGTGTGGGGGTGGGGGAAGGAGGAGGTTGGGGAAAGAATCGAAAATAAGATTGCTGCCTTCTATAATGCAAGAGCTGGGGAAAAGTGAAAAGCAAGCTTGAAATAGCCTCCATTGGATTTAGTTTTGACCTCTGCCACATGGTTTGTGTTTAAGATGAGATGGGGCAACATAACACTGCGGGTGGGGGCTAGTACTACTCACAAGCAGCGTGGCACTATTCTGGGTGTGCTGTTTACTTAGGTGAAGTTAGAGGTATCTCAGAGCAGGGCTTGTCTCACAAGCACGAGGGCCTGAGTCCTGTCCCTACAACCTGTCAAAAACCACACCGTGGTGGCGAATGCTTGTAATTTCAGCACTGGGCCAGCACAGGAAGGAGGAGCCCTTGTGTCCCCAGACTAGGTTAATTGGTGGACTTCTGGTCAGTGGAAAACCTGTCTCAAAGGAGGTAGAACAGAGTATGAGGGTGATACCTAAGGTTGTCCTCTTGCATTCACAAACATGTACACAGTCACGTACTGACAAGCACGCACGCATGCACACGGACGTGCACGTGCCCATGCACACACACACACACACACACACACACACACAAGCATAATATATGTTTAAGGAAAAAAAATATTTGAGTAGAGATTAGGAGAAAAATTCAGGAAAAGAAATGAAACAGTAATGTTCTGAGAGGTAAAGAAAATGTGGACCAAAATGTTCACCAAGAGTAAACAAACACCCATCGATGAAAGATGCTAGGAGGTTTCTCATAAGCATCACACGCAGGCAGCTTGGCTGCGTAGTGGCTCTAATCACTATGGGACTGCAGAGGATGAGGCATCAGCTCTGGTTACACAGGAGAGTTGCTGGGAAGCTGACCTCTGTTCCAAAATGCCAGCGGTGACTTTTCCCTCCTTCAGAATTCTCACTAAAGACAATCGCGTTTTGCTTCCATGTCCCTGAGGAGTGGCTGATGCTATAGTGTGGGCCTTTTCTGATTGGTCCTTATTTCTGGTTTGATGGCAGTTACCTCTATCATACTGACAACGATTTATTCCTGCTTTAAGTTCCTCTAAGAGTAAAAGTTAGACCTTTTCCCAGTCGCTGTTACTGAAGTCTGGAGTTCCTTTCCCTTACTCCCCCAGCACATCCCCATCTATCTGGCCACTGTCTGCAGCTCCCTTTGCCTTTCCTCGTTTCTTTAGCTCCTATTTGTCCTATAACAGGTCTCTGTCATTGTTACTTCATCTCCCTTTAAAGCTCACGTAAGGATCTGACTAGCCAGAAAATCTTGTGTCGATAAAACTCGTATTTCGATGTCTTATTACTGACAGAGAATAGATACTGGTATCGTTTTTCTTTATTTTTAATGAGTCTGTTATTTTTTCCAACATGCCTCCTCGATCTTCTTTATCTTGCAAACTATGCATTCTAAACGTTAGTCGGTCTTTCTGGTCTTCTGACGCTTAATATTATCATCCGTTTATTAAAAGCCCCCGTGTTTTATGAATAGTCTCCAGAGCAGTGCTCTTAAATTAAACCACGTTTCCCTGGGTGACAGGCTGTGTGGCAGCCGGAGCCCTTCGCTCTGCTGCCATCTAGTGGCTTCCTGCTTTATATGTTTTTCCAGACGTATTTTGACGATGCCACACTGGGGGGCGGAAGGGGGGAGCGATCACACAAACATCATTTCTTATTTAATGTTATCAGAAGATGAGCAGATAAAATATGTCACTAGAAAATAAAACACTCACATTTTCTAACTGAAGCATTGTTTAAATGTCCGTCCGGGCCGATTACGACGGATGATGATTCAGAAGCATCAGGATCTGCACTGCTCCCACGAGCCCCTTCCTCCCCACGGCTGTCTTGCAAAGTTAGGCTCACTACCCATCCCTTAGCCACACAAGTCTTGCAGAGGGAGGTGAGATGAGCCGTGGCATCCATGTTGGTGTCGCTCCTACTGAGATCTCCAGGTGCTGCTGGCACGGGCTTCCTCTGAGCATCAGGGCAGCGAGGCCTGTCGGGACAGTGTGCCGCATCGTTTCCTACATCCACCCAATTCCCCGACCCCATGACTCCTGAGACCAGAAAAACTCCAAGTGATGGTCTGCGAAAAGCAGCCTCGTTGAGCTAACATCTTGTTCTTCCCTGTCACGATTTACCTATGGACCTTGCAAGTTTTCCTCTTTTGCGACAGATCAGGGTGAACCTAGTGCTGTTTCTAATGGGCAGTGGCAGCCGGCGAACGTTGACCGGCTGAATCCGATAGTAAAATACGTGGTGCTCTAGACAAGGAAACGCAGGATGCGACTGTGGCCAGACAACAGGCACAGCTGCTCACCCTGCGGTGACTGTCCTTGTACTGTCCACGAGCCTTCATCTTCTGTCCTCAGAGGTGGTAAAAGGAACTAACGGGAAATCTGACATCTTATTGTGGACTCTTCCTTTGCAGGTCTGTACCAAAACCCTTTGTCCCAATACAACCTCTACCGTTTGTATATAATCTACCACCTGCCGGGCCTGGAGATTCTTGATCGGAAACGTAAGGATGCTTTAGAAAAGAAAAAAGAAAAAAAAAAAAAAGGACGCCTCACGAAAACACACTTCCAGCTCATTCATTTATGTGGATATGCGTTCGCTGACATGTTTGTCCATGTGCTCCCGCCATGCCTGATGCCCACAGAGGCCAGAAGATGTTGGATTCCCCTGCAACTGCAGTTACAGATGGCTGTGAGCCACCTCGTGGGTGCTGGGAATGGAAGAGTAGCCTGTGCTCCTAACCACTGAGCCACCTCTCCTGCTCTTGACGCCAAATTGATTACCTCCTGACACTTCAATTGACTGACTGATTTCTTCTTCTATGTTTGTTTTTTGTTGACACAGGGTTTTTTTTTGTGTAGACCAAGCTGCCCTTGAATTCAGAGATCATCCTGCCTCTGCTTCCCAAGTGCTGGAATTAAAGGCATGCACCACCACCGCCACCAGGCTCAACAAAAAAACTGATTTATAGTAAATCTCTTAGAATTTAAGTTCTAAAAGTCATCTTTGAAATTCTGTAAGTTCATATTATTAAAAGTGTCACACTCAACAGTGACTTCTCACACATGTCTATTCCCGCACATGGGTATGCATCCCATTGTGTACTTTTGAAGCCTAATTTGCCTGGGTACAATATGATCTATCTGGTGTCCTGTTATCCTTCTAGCTGTAAGGACTATCCGTCATCCTTCATGGGTTGTTACTGTGAAAGGTCTGCCCATGAGGATAGGTGGAGACCTGACTACCTCTTTTCCAAGCGCGGTGAGGAGATGCATGTGTGTCCTGTTGTCTTATCAGTCATGTGCTGACATGCCCCAGAAGGTCTCAGGAGTGTGCTAGACCACAGGATTGAGCCCACTGTGACTCGAGGACATCTACTAAATGCTTGTGAGACTGGATTAATTACTGAAATCTCTCCACATAATGCTCCAACAAGATTGTCACACATAAGTTAAACCTACTTCTGTGTGTGCACATGTATGGGTGTTTGTTGGAGCACCCTTGTATGTTGATGCGTGTGCACACATGTGTGTACGTATCAGAGGCTGACACTGTCGGTGTTTGATCTCTCTCCTCCTCATGTATGGAGGCGTGGTCTCATCTAAACCAGAGTTCACTGAGTTGGCTGGTCAGGCAAGGCAGATTGCTCAGATCTTTTTTTTTTTTTTTTTTTTTTTTTTTTTTTTTTTTTTAATCACTGTGCATGCTTTTGTTAATTCTAGATATTCTCTCTTTTCCCTGATTAGAAATTACAGAGAAAGAGAGAAGATCCATGATCACCATTTTCAACCATAAAAAAGCTCATGTCATCCAATCAATAGCGTTCGGAAAACGAGTGGATGCCTCCTGGAACCCCAAGTTACCGATACAGCAAAAGCGAGTCAAGAAGCTTCCTTCAGGTACAGTGTAAATCAGAAACGAGGCTGAAGCCTGCTCGGCTCTAGGAACACGTGGCTGTAGTAATAACAGTAACGTTCCTGTGCAGAGAAGGTGCTTCTAATTCACTCTCAATATCCACATCTGAACTTGGCATTTCCCGTTGATACGGTGACTAATGCCATGTCCATGCCCTCACCCATGTTACCTGATGTCACACGGCAACAGTCGGGGGGAACGCCTGAGGCCCTTGTCCAGCGTCCAGTGAGGAAAAGAAATAAAATAAAAACAAGTAGGCTGCCATTGTTATTACCCATGACAGGAGATAGTTTTCCAAATGAACAGTAGACTTTTTTTTATGATGCATGAAAAATAGTAAGAAATGAAGGTCATTTGCTCTTTTACCAGCCAGAAATGGGCTGTATAATATGTTGGTTACATTCACATCCAAGGTGTCACATAGAACTATCACAACTAATCTCAGTTATGTTTCACTAGTTGGCACATACTTTATGTAGCATAGACCCAAACGGATTTATTTCTGTCACGTAGTAAAGGACACAGGAACAAGGTACATGGAGTTGATGTGAAGTTCTGTGACGCTGGAAAGAACCTTGACAAATTTATCTACATAATGTCAAAGCTATGATGCCTCATGGGGACGAAATTAAAACACAAACTGGAAAAGGCATCACAGCATGTAGCAGGTGGAAGTTGATCCTCACAATCCCTGACAGGCTTTCAGAATTCAACTTGTGTAATCCCAGTAGAAGAGCTAAGGCTGATGCCAGGCGCAAAGTGCTTGCCGAGCATGTCCAAAGTAGGTTTGATCTCCAGCACTAACAGAGAAACAAAACAAAAACAGAAACTCCTAGCAGGGTACACACAATGTGATCACGAATCAGGAGACAGGACCACATGTTCCAGGTCAGCAGGAGCTATAGAATGAGATTCTGTAAAACTAACAAATAAAACCAATGAAACTCACAGTAGGCTGGGGAGATGGGCGGTGAGTAACTTGCTTGCTGGACAAACATGAGGCCCTGAGTTAGGATTCCCAGGACCGACAAAAAGCCTAGAGTGACAGCATGTGCCCATAACTCCAGGACTGGGGGAAGAAAAGCAGTCGGAGTCAGCCAGATCCCTGACACTCACTGGTAAGTGATCTGAAACAATGGGTTCAGTCCAGGGAGAAGCCTTGTCTCAAAGATAAGGCAGAGAGGGATGGAGGAGGACACCTAAAGTGGGCTTCTGCCTCTGCCTATGCATACACATATGTCACCTCCATTTCCACAAATGCAAGTGAATGTACCTACACACACACACACACACACACACACACACGTAAATCCAAATAAAATAAAACCCCAGGAGATAAAATGACAAATGACACAAACTTTCTGTAAAGTAAGAAATAGATAGAGGAAGTAGCTTCACTAACTGCCAAAGAAGTGCGACCCAAAGCAATAAGATAGCATTTTCATCCAACATGGAGGGGATAACATTTTTAAAGATAAAAATGAGAAAATAAAAGCACAGTGCATACTGCTTATGAAGGCATGAACTAGGCCAGCAGCCTCGGAGACCAGACTGCAGAACCTTTCAGTACCTTGCATATAAAATGTGCAAGCTACTTGACATATGAATGCCATTTGAAATCTCTTCTGTGAGAGTATGTGCACACATGGGTGAGAAAACCATGAGGCTGCTCTTCATGTTGCCTTTTTATAGCAGTAAATGCAGATGAGGCGTCTGATGGTTACTAATGGGGGAATATTACATTACCAGATATTCAGACCATACAAACTATGTCAGTATACACTTATTCCATGATATGTATGTAGTATTTAAAAACATAAACTTGTTCTGTGGGGTGATAATAGAGCAGTGTGTGGAATGTATGTCACACATGCACATGACTGCAAAGGTATGCACACCAGTGAGCACACACATAGACACCAGGTTGGGACACTCGGTGTCTTCCTCTACAGCTCTACGATCTCACTGAACTGGATGGTCACCATTAAAATGGCTGCTTTGCTGGTCAGAGGGAGAGAGGAGGGTGAAAGCTAGAGATCTAATGTGATAGAACAATGGTTAACAATCTGAACATGCACACCCAAAAGACAAAACAGTAGCTGGGAGAGGTGACAGGCATGTGTACTAACTATGTAACGGTGTGTGTGATATGTAACTCTGGCTGTTATTTCACAATGGGTGTGTGTATCAAAACATCTAGTAGCATGTCATAAGTATGTGTAATTGTTGCTTTTCAACTGTATCTCAATAACACCATGGAGAGAGAGGGGGAAAGAGCCTGGGAAGAGAAGAAAGGAGACTTGGGAAGCCACTTGTGAAAGGCATGGTGCCAATGGCTCTTGGCTGCCTCCTCTTTTCTGGACTGGCAAGAGCTCATGCTGAAGGCTTTAGTGACCCAACAGGTGTGGGTAAGTTCTGTCTTTGGCCTGGCACCAGGCATTCTGAAGAGGGATAAACAAAGCCATGGCAGACTTAGAGATTCCCTGAGAGCTCCAGGCTATGGGGTCTGGCCCTTCAGTACTGAAGCTCTGGAAGATGGAGTCTTATGATCTGGGATTTGTTTATTCTTTCTTTGAAGTTCATGCCAAGAGTCCAAATGGCTGAGTTGGTCTTAAAGACTTGTCCTGACTACTCATCAGAAGTTTCTTCCGAGTATGAACCTTGCTTATAAAATGGACAACGGAGTCCACCCAGTTGGATTTCCTTGGCAACTAAGCTGACTCAAGCACCCTGTTCTCAGGGCTTCGAGATTTGCCATCTATTATAAACACTACCCCAAAGTCTAATGCCTTACCTATTGGAAAATTTAAAATTTTATGAGTTATAAAGGCATTTTGCCAGTTTCCTTGAAAAGAAAAACCAAGAATAATCTCATTATTTTTAAGTGCTGACCAAATGTTTGAAAAATACTAATTTGGAATTTTGTTTTTAGATCTTGCATTTGGAGATAATGTTGACAAGTAAGTGGGCTTTTTGTGTGTGTGTTTGTTTTTACTTCTTTACTTTTATTGACAGACTGTTTTATAATTGCCTCATCTATAAATTAGCCCTATCTTCTAAAACAGATTTTAATTAATTAAAAGCTATTAGCCACTCAATAGATAGAAAAATGGTTGTTTTTCCTTGACAAATGAGTTCCAGCTATGTGTTCACATTTAGCATGCTCAGGCACTCAATGTGATTATTCTAACTTCAAGAAAGTGAGTAGGTGATTTGATGCATGAAATGTTAAAATGTGTTAAGAACTATTAGTTATTCCAAATGAGGAACTTTGTTTGCTTTGCCTCTAAATATATTCAGTAAAGTCAATTATCATATAGATTAACATTTTACATCCACTAGAATTTATATTTCCCAAAGCAAACAGTTCATTAATTCTACAGAGGACATTTCAAATTCACGAATACTAATGAACTTTAAAACCATTACTTTTCTATGTATGAATGTTTCCTTCAGATTCAGTGTTAAAAAAAAATCCTCATAATATAGAAAACATGTAGAAAAAGAACTTCAAAATAAAATGCTTACAATATTAATATGCATGATACCAAAAAGTATTTCCAGTTTGTCGTTTAACGGTTTTCCACTAGGAATACAGGAGCATGTGAGACTTTTATAATAGATCCTGAAATATATCCAATCACTCTATTTTAAAAATAAACCATGCACACAATAAAAGTTGTGTCCCCTAGCCTGAAAGTTATGTCAGAAAAGTTCATAATTTGGGTGAGAATTTATGCACTGTATCCATTTAAATAAAAACTTCAGGGCTTTGGGTGTGCTTCAGAGGTAAGTAAAGCACTTCCTTAGGAGGCCTACGGCCCTGGTCCACCCTCCTGGTCAGACACTTGTTTTTGATATTGCTACCCTTGCAGGACACTGTTTAATGACCCTGAAGATGCTGTGTTTGTAAGATCCATGAAGAGGTCACTGATGTCCTTTACCGCCATGAACTGGGACACCGTTCTAACACAGAGTGAGGGGTATGAGAAGAAAAAGGACTTCGCTGCCCAGATGCTCACGACTTCCCTGCGCTAACAGCACTTCCGGAATTCCGGGGTGCTGTTTGGTTATATGTGAAAATGCTCTTGTGATTTAGCTCCTTATACACTTATTGCTATTTAAAGTTTGAAAATAGAAGAATCAGTGGTGAAAATGATTTCCTGCACTCTAAGTTTCATAATGTAAAAATTTTATATTAGTTGCTCGTATGTAAAAAATAAAGCCATTTTCCCCTCCCAGACCCTAACTTCCCACTAATAATGACTGAGATAACTTATTAATAAATTCCTAGCCCATACGCTTCAGCTTGTTCTCTGACTTGCTCTAAACTTATCCCCTTTATCGTAACCTAGCTTCAACTACATGGCTGGTTTCTTCTTGTCTTCTTGCATCTGTCTCCTGAAAGTTCCTGGGGCAAATTTGCCTTTTTATATTAATTTGAATTCACTTTCTTGCTGGTTTACCTGTCTCCTCAGTGTTCTGGGGTTAACCTCTCATGCCACTGACTAATTCCCAGAATTCTCTCCCCTGTGGATGTCCCACCTCCTATCTCTCGCCTCAGCTCATTAGCCATAACATTTTCATTTAGAGGTGGTGCTTATAAGACATTTTCTCTACACTGATGGACATAGGAATGTATGTGAATTCTAAGTATAAGCCTCAACACATTTCCCCCAAAATACACAGGATTATGTAACTGGCACTACGATCAAGTAATAAAGCATTACTAACTGGCTGGTTTTGTGCCAACTTGACACAAGCTGGAGTTACCACAGAGAAAGGAGCCTCAGTTGAGGAAATGCCTCCATGAGATCCAGCTGTAAGGATCATTCCCAACTAGTGATCAAGGGGGGGAAGGGCCCAGCCTATTGTGGGTGGTGCCATCCCTGGCCTGGTAGACCTGGGTTCTATAAGAAAGCAGGCTGAGCAAGCCAGGGGAAGCAAGCCAGTAACATCCCTCCATGGCCTCTGTATCAGTTCTTGCTTCCTGACCTGTTTGGGTTCCAGTCCTGACTTCCTTTGGTGATGAACAGCATATGGAAGTGTAAGCTGAATAAATCCTTTCCTCTCCAACTTGATTCTTGATCATGATGTTTTGTGCAGGAACAGAAACCCTGTCTAAGACACTAACTCTCTAAAAGCCCTTTCTTCCTGTTAGCAGACACTGTCCACACTTCCATACTAACCACTGTCCTTAATTCTAGAGCACAAATTAATCATGTTTGGTTATGAAAGTCATACGAATGTAGCCACAGAGGATGAACACTTTGTGTGTAGCTCTTGCACTTGCTGTCCCAAGACAACAACTGTGTGTTGTTACCATGGTGTTGGCTCTGTCTTTCTCCTTGCCACACAGCAGCCCCTCATAATTCAGCTAGCCAGTACACTGTTTCCACATCTCTGGGACATTTGCCAGATCTCGGTGTAGGCTAACGATGTTGGATCAGTCTTGCCAGAGGTCCAGGGCTGGGAAATAAGGGAAGTAGACAGCCTTTACCAATTGCCTAGTGCCATGTTGGAAAAAAAAAAAAAAAAAAAAAAAAAAAAAACACAACATTTTATCATCATGGGCTTCTCTAACTTAAAAGCTCTGTCAGAAGCTTATGAATGGCAGTGGCCTTTCTCCCTATCCTGTACTCTCGGAGACATGACAGCTGAAACAGTGAATCAACACTTGATACCTTGTGACTGGTCTGAGAACATTCAGGTGCGGTTCCTAAGTCAAAAGGTCAGATAGGATGGGGACGGAACAATGGCTTTCACATCTGTGTGAAGGTGTTTGATATTGTGATTGTGTGGTGTTCAATGTTAAGTGATAGACTGAATCAGCATGCTCTCTTCCTCTTCCCCTGATTGCTTTGGGGGAAATCCAGGCACTGGGTCATGACAACCTGTCTCCTGTTTTGTCTGAGCCTCCAAGAGTAGGCTGAGAGGTTTTTCACGGGTTCTTTAGCAAGATCGCACAGACATAGCAGCGAGCCACTTGGTCTCCAAATAGACCTCGATGTTCTGCTGTGTCTGTCTGCATACTGGACATCTTCACCTAGTAACTGAAGCTACTCATAACGAGCTAAGCTCAAGTAGAACCTCCACGTAACAAAACCTTGCAGGTGTGTGTGTGTGTGTGTGTGTGCCCCCGAATGTACAAGGATCCATTTCAATAAAAACAGTGAAGTTAGGAGAAAGCTTAAACAGCCCTGTAAGTTGTACAAGTAATATTTGTTAATTATTCTAGTAAAAGACAGACAAGATATTGTAATGTCTACATTAACAATACATAATAAGATAGAATAAGTTTAAAAGGCTGTATCAACAATAGAATGCCTGCTGCAACCCTCTGTAACAACAGAATATGTGTTGTAGCACTTTGTAACAAGAGTGCGCGGTTATAGACCATGTGATAAAAGACTGCAGTGTATCATTTAACCCCATAGTGACGGGAAAGAATGGCAAATTCACTTCATTTTTTAAAATGCTTAATAATGCTTTAACTTATTCTTAATATTAGGTGACAAACTGAAACATACCTCGCTTGAATGAAGAAAAAATTTCTTATGTACTGCTTCTGGAGTGTTTAGACAGCCTTGTTACCTTGGTGTCCTCCAGTCCTTCTGGCTCTTTTTCTCCTTAGGTTTCCTCTTTCGAAAACTTCCCTGAGCCCTAAGAGGAGGAATCTGATGGAGGCTTCCCATTTAGGACTGAATGTTCCAAGGTCTCTCATTCTCTGTACACTGTGTAGCTCTGAGTCTGTGTTTGTTCCCATCTACTAAAAGACATGTTCCCCGATGATGACTGAGCAAGGCACTGATCTACAGGTATAGCCGAATAGCATTAGGACTCACTTTCTAAGTTCCTTTAGTAGAAACAGGAGTTTTCAGTCTTATCCTAGGCCCCTGGGTATCTGATCTGCTGTTTCCTGTACTTTTTGTTTTGTCCCATTCCAGTGTATTTGTTTTATCTTATATTTTATTCTTATCCTTTAGAGGCCTATTTATTTTCTAATAAGAGACAGAAAGCAGGTAGATTTACCAGGGGGAAGTGGGAGAAACTAGGAGTAGAGGGAGGGGAAACTGTATTTGCAATACATTGTATAAAAATAGCTACCAGCAGGATACACTATATAAAAATCTATTTTCAATAAAAGTCTTTCATGAAGTACATTCTTCTATACTGGGTTTTAAAAATGTTATTAATAGACAGCTGACTTGCTGTGAGTGGAAAACACTGCTCTAAAGATCACTGATTTAAACAAAATAGAAGATATGACTCACCAACTGGATAAAATTCTACTCACAATGGAATATATCTTTAATAAGACTTCTTAATTATACTTTCGGTTTTTAAACAATGAAGACCCATTAAGGCTTACTTTAGCGGAAATTTTTATGTCAGGATCTGTTGGGAGGTCACATGAGTAAGAACTGAAACCCCTGTTATATAAACAACTTCCCCTGGTATAAAAGACAGCTCTGGCTCAAAGCTCGGCCATGCAATCAATAAGATACAACAGACTGTTAAGGGTTGGGAAGAGGATCATAAAGCTGGGTGTGGCCATCCTGCTTTCTGTGTCTGTGACGTTTGGTATATCCCCCAGTTTCCCAAAGGCACGTTGTAAAATTAAACCCAAGGTGGTGACATTTAGAGTTGGAGGTGTTTTAAGTAAATTGGGTCACAAAAGTAAAGCAGGATTACTTTGATGTCCTCCTTCTCATAGTAATAGAGCAAGATGGGCCTTGTCAGAACCAATCTTGGGAAGACTTAAATCTGATTTTGGATTTCTAGATTCCACAACTCTTTGAAATAAGTATTTGTGGTTTAAGTCACTTGGAGTGGGTCATTTATAAGCCCAAACTGGTCAAGGCCACCTGATTTACTAGGATTTCCCTGAAAAAAAAAAACAGCACCCATCGACATATAGCTATATAGAGGGTGACACTTAAGAAATTACTCATGCTACTGTGGGGGGCTGAGGAGTTCACAGTGTGGAGTGTGGCTGCAAACTCGGATCTGAAAGGATGCTGCCATCTTGGATTTATAGGACTGGATGAGCTAGAGGGTGGCAGGCTTTCATCGGGATTTTTGGGAGCAGGGATGTGTACTCTGAGTTTTTTGATGTTGCAGGGCTCTTCAGCCCCTAAGTTGGGGACACATGGATTAAAAAAAAAATACACACACACCCAGAGAACTTACCATGTGTCAGTACTTGGACTCCAGGGTTCACAGGCAGGCTGTCAGAGCCTGGCGGAGTGTGGACAAGAGCTCAATGAGGCAGGGGTGAGGGAAATGAGATAGGTATGCATTCAGAACCGCTGAAATGCAGGGAGAGGAGAGAGGAGTGTGTGGTAACATTCAGAGGGGTCTGGAAGGCCCACTCACAACCTACAGGTACATGTCTATCACTGCACGGTTGGGGCACGTTGATGAATGCCTTTATTTTGCAGGAGAAGCATTTTACAACTGACAAGTATAAATACCATAGTTAACAGTTTACTCACATGAGGTCATCACTGAACGACTGTACGGTTAGGAGGAGATATGTGTGCTGGGGCTGGAAGAAAAATGGCCGTAAGGAAGATTAGAATGAACAGGACTCAGGGACCTGAGCAGCTGAGAGAAGGAAGAATTCTAGTTACTTTGCAGATTATATAATCTTAACATCATCCTCTCATGTGTGCATTTGTCACCTTTGCCTTGGTATTTATCATCTTCTTTGATATTCAGCGTCTCCACACGAGTTATGAAACAAGGTGGACTGTATGTAGGTAGACTGATTTTAAAGCCAACACAGGAAATGGAAAGACAGCACCTTCTTCAGACATGACATTCCAGCTTTGCTTACATGCCACTTACATTGAAAACGCAGAATGGAACATTCTCGAAATGACAGCTATAGATCAGTTTCTAGATAAGAGAGGGGTCATGAAAAGCTGACAGGAAGGTCAGAGTTGGTCTTTTGGGTAGAGTATGGGGCGTGGGATGGCTCTACAGGAAGTGTGTACAATGGATCCAACCTTTCTGATTGTTCAAATCATGTCGAGTATCACTGCAAGGAAAACAGGGTTCAAAGCGCTCTTGAGAATTCTTATTTAAAGCACAGCAGGCTGAACCATGGCACAGCTTTAGGAACACAGAACATCCTCATTACAGCTTTGTATGTCCAACTTCAAGACAACATTCACAGGTAAGTTTGGTTTCTTGCCCATCTCTGTGCCCAGAATGCCTTCTTCCCTAAACATCATTTCTTTTCCACATGTTCCCCGTTCTTTTCTTTGTTCCCTAGAACCCAGATTTCTCCTTTAAGGTGATTTATTTTCCTTTGTGTACAATCACTGGGGAGCCAGCAAAGGAATGGACTTGTTTTTGTGTATTTTGAAAAAAAAAAAAAAAAAACCAAAAAACTTTTTTTTTTTCTGCAGAAATGCTTTTTCAATTATAGACCAGAAATCAGGGCGTGGGAGGCAGCTTGGCTTGAACGCCTCTATTCTAGTGCTGTGCAGTCGCAGCTATCTGCCAGGATGAAGACCACCCCTGCCAGCCACTGTCCACAGCCCTTACTCCTCGGACAGCTGTGGCCCTGTAGGAGTGTCCTGTGCACTGGTCAGTCCGGCCTCATTACCAGCTTCTTTCTCCCCTTCCAAAGAATCGCCAGTGGAATTTTCTTGAGAGGTCCCCGTTTCAGCCTCTGGTTGATCTTCATCAACATGGTTAGAATTGGCATCAAGCCTCCCGTCTAATAAAAAGAAAAAGTGAAAGTATTTGTGGCTGCTCTGTGCCAGACACTCTGACAATGTTTACTCTCTGAATCACTGTCACTTTAAGAGGCGAGTTATCATTTTTATTATACTCAGTAAGAGGGGTTGGATACTTGCTCCGAACTTCACTGTGCAGTAGCAGCACCTGCATAGAATTTAAGCCTCTGGCTCTAGGTCCAGAAATCTACATCAGAACTGTTTGGGGTTGAGAAAAATCTGCAATTAAAGAGTTTTTCTTTTAATTAACCTGAAACCCTTAAGGAAGCTGCCTATGTTTAGTTATGTGTTTCTCACTGAAGTGTCAGAAGTAAAAGCCTAATCATATTCCACCCTCAACACAGGATAAAAATGTCTGATCCACAGCAAAAAAAAAAAGGCAAAACAGCAAGACTAGTCTCTTAGCAACAAATGTTTCTTTTTAAGAACAACTTCTGAGCATAGCATTCAATCACACTAATGAGAAAAGAGCCACAATTCGTATGTAGAGATGAAAGTGTCTAGAAAATTTTATGTTGGGCATAGCCAATGTTTTCCAACTATACACACTTCCAAGAAAGCAGGATATATCCTCTGGGCTTAGGGCTTAGGCCTGGGCAGGTCCCCAGAGGATGACAGTCACTATGGAAACAAGTCACAGCTTCAGAGAAAAAACAGTCATTCACATATTATGGGAAGAAGGAAAAATGTGTAACCCAGTGTTCTCGTGCATACAGAGTTGAGTGTGCACATCAGATCTACAACGTGACCTATAACTCATGAGTAAACTATAATTTCATTCACAGTCCTGAACTGTAACTAAAAGTGTAAAGACTTCTATCTATCTTTAAAGTCTTCTGGTTGTCATTGAAAAATATTCAGGGCATATTCAATGACATTAAAATCCTCCATGAGTGATCTGAAAAGACTCCCAGCACTACACATCAAACAAATGTGGAGTAGGCCACATCATCAGAGTCCTATGTGCCTGCCTGCCTGGGATGCTCGGCTGACTGATTCTATGCAGTATCCCAGAGCTGAGTCTCTTGAGCTCTGAGGGCGGCGCAGCATCGGGGTACCCTAGCCTGCATTTCCCACACTAGAGGCAGCACAGGCTCAGCGGATTGGTACGTACTCTTTTCCTCCTGCCTCTTATGTTTAGCTGCTTCAGTCTGTTGCTTCTCATAAACATCTTTCAGACTCTTACACATCTTCTTATGTGCGAACCAGTGTGTTTTCTGGCAGGTCTGGTTACAATATATTACCTGAAAGCAATTACAATTTTGATCTTATTCTGAGATTTAGAATTCCATGATTTCCCAACAAACATCAAACCCAAGAGCTATCCTATAAAAGATGCCGTTTTCCATATTTAAAAAGACAAAACAAAGCTATTATATGCGGTGGGGTTGTATATAAATACAGCTGTGTGTTGGTCCAGATTTGAAATTTTAACCTTAGATTAAAACATTAAAAATATACAAAATACTCTCGGGAACTGGCAATATTAAAAGTCTGTGATCACAGCATTTGGGAAGCAGAGTCAAGAGGGTGGTCTCAGGGAAAAACAAAAAACAAAACTGAAAAACTCAAAAGAATTCTTTTGCATTTCTTGTTACCCACTTGTCCCTCTACCATGGCCTTGGGAACATGCACACCGGCCAAACTGAAGGCAGCCTGCCACAGGCAGGAAGTATGGGCCATGCACTTAAACACTGCTTTCCTGTGTGCAATAGTTCTACCACCTGAGGTCTACCTCACACTTGAGGAAACAGGCTAAGGAAGTCATTTAAGCAGGTAAAGCTGTTGAACCACATGACGGTGGCCAATGCTGATGTGTCAGAATAAATTGAAGCACTCTGCCCTTTAAATCAACAGATTTAATGCTACCAGTGGGACTTGGTGAATGTACTAGACACATACATGAGGGCGGGATCAGGATGGGAGAAGAACTCAATCAGATATGGACTTACGAAGATAACTCTAGGGGATGGGAAAGCGGTGATCTTAGGGACCCTCTTTTGCTGGCAATCAGAAGTTCTAATTTAAAGGACTGAGAAGCCAACATAAAATGGTTGTGAACTGTCCCAGGCTGGGTTTTCCTACCAGCACCAGCCTGTGCCCTGCTGCTCTCTGATCTGTTCCCTCTTCTTCATTCTTTCCTTTTCTTTCTGTGCAGTAGTAAACACAGAAACCACAGCACAGGAGCAGTTCTCTTTCTGAGCTACCGTTTAAGATTAATATATGTTAGGATACAGCAGTCAGCTTGGTCCAAACTTATCTACACACCACTGAGTTTAAGGGAATTCCACTCTTACCATTTTACAAACCGAACATCTTTTGCTCGCTCCTTTTTCTCCACAGGTGGTACAGAATTCGACATCCACAAAGCCCACTTGTCCTGTGATGGCTTGGGTGAGTACGGAGAATGCAGTGGGATCAGAACCCTGGAAGGATGCGAAGAGGATAAAAAAAAAAAAATATCCACTGAGATCCCCATGGAAGTTCACAGAGGTATGTATCACTGAACAAAGGTATCGATGGGAACCCCCAAGTAAGAAATCGCTAATGTTCAAGACAGCACACACCCTATGATAAAGAATCAGCCTTCTGAAAACACTCTCTCCTACACAAATTATATAGCAAGTAGGGCATGGATCAACATAAATGAAAGGAAAAAAATACCCCTATTCTAGAGTAAAAGCATTTCCAATTAGTATTTGTCAGTAACATGATGCTAACTTCAGAAACAGAATGGAACTTGCAGGTTTTTTTTTTTTCTTCTTGCTGAGAACTGACATCAAGTCAATATTGATACCCCATTTCTGGTAACTGGTGTGGTGCTGCTATGTATTCAGATGCTAAATACTGCTGCCCACCTCTAAGGCATGGTTGTCTCCAGGAGCAGATCCTCATGTGAACCAAATGATGCTATGTAAACTCTGCTTACCAATGTAAAACTATTGGTTAAAATGAAGTGGCTACAGGGGTCATAGGTAGTGACTGAGAGAGAGAGAAGGAAGGTGGAAAGGAAAGGGAGGAAAGAAGGTTTCCATTAGATGTGATGTGATGTTCCAGGAGCACATGTTTGAGTGAAATGACCCATCATGACAGACTTGTAGAGCAGAAGTAACCCAGGAAAAGTAGATTCAAACAGCAAGTATTCGGGAAGCACAGCTTGGAATTAACATCTGGCAAATAGAGATAGATTAGGGGTGATACCCCAGTAACTGGGCAAAAGCTCACTAACTAAAGCAGTCTGAATCTCATTTCTTTGAAAGCTAACAGATATTAATAATCTAATTATTTTAGACCTCATCAAGTTAATATCTAAACCCATTAATAGTGATTCCCCATCAACTCAACATTGATAGCCCACAGGATAAACACAGAGATCTCACTAATTTCTATCTCATCTTTTAAAGCATTTTCATGACGTTATACTTTTCAATGTTCTACCCTCTTTAATAAACATACATATAACTGAAATTTATTATGGTGCTAGTAAAAGGTTGTGAAAAGTTTATAAGAATTTTTGATAGAGAAAATTCTAAAGATAAACATCTATCTGCCTGATGCAAAGGTATTAAAAAAGCCTTTCAAAGATAAGAAAACTAAGGGGCTACTTTAACTGATCCTGTTACTGGCTACTTGTTCACTGTGCTGGATTTTCATCTGAGTCTTTGCCTCTTCCATGTAAGAACTGTTATTACTGTCAGAATGGATCCTTGAGCAACATCACCTGAGAACAATATTCCATCTGTCCTGCATCCTAAAGATAGTCTAAGAAAACATTCAGAAGATTCAAGAAGCGTTTTTAAAAGTTGCTTTTCGAATTACCAAGTTTTTCAATATAAGTAACTTTCCGCGCGCAAGGCCTAAGAATTATCTTTTGAAATAAAGTAAAGAGGAAGTTAGGCAAAACAAGCCTAAGTAAATTTCATATTTTATCAGGTAAGAAGGTGCATAGCCAGTACCTTCAAATGCTGACATGAACCACACTTGGTAAACAGAGGTCCATCTGCTTAACCCATACATTCAAAATCAGAATTTCTATGGGTGTGCTCCCGGAAACTGCATTATTACTAATGTCCCAGGTAATACCAAGGTGTACAAAAAGTGAGAAATACTTGGCTTAATTTTGTACCGAATCTTTATAAATCAGTGTAATTCTTTCCTTTCACATGTAGAGTCTAGCTGGTTCAGTGGCACACATAGGTTGAGCCATGAAGAGATAGAATCTTGTATCAGAACATAGTTCTGGCCCACCAATGGACATCACATCCCTGACACTGTCATGTTCACATAGTATTTTTTACAGAACTGCCAGAGACAGGTTCATCATGAAGACAGGAGCTTTGTGAGAGCTACTCAACACACTCACACTCCAGCTGTAACTGAGGACAAAACACGGGATATTTTGCTAAGAGTATGACGGTGCATGTGAGTTGTGGCTTCAGAACAAAAAATGGCATCATAATACAAATGGGTAACCACAGAGACTCCTTCTTGCCACTGTTGTGTGACAAGAATGTCCTTGATAATTAAACTGTGTCATCAACTTTGCTAATCAGCCTGAAAACAAGCAGGATGCTTTGATTTCAGTGCATGTCACAAAGTCAAAGACTATGGATGATGCTCTGGGGGTGGTAGCTGTGCTGAGCCAAATCAGAAGGTTACTAGTTCAAAGCAGGCTGGGTTCAGAGTAAGGTTGCTGCTGCCTAGAGTAGAACCAGAAAGAGTTAAACTGAACAAACCCTGGCTACAATCTACCTTTGGCCATGGTGATGCTGACACTCTTTAATGAGCACACATAGACCCTCAGGAGTTTGACCCTTAGTAACCCATGCTACACTGCAGATGGCCATTCCTGAGAAATAACTCACCATATCTGTTACGAAGTTAAATAATGACATGTTTGTTTGATCATCCAGGAATGAGCCTCACATCCTATCCTGTAACAACTAATCCACCAAGGCACTGTGATCATGAACCAATGCCTGCCTGTCTACACAGAACACCCTGTATTAATAACCCCCCCAGAATATGTCAAGTAGACAGCTCTTCTCTGTTGTCCAGCTTGGTCCAGCTATATTGTCACATATCTAATAAGCCCCACCCCTGCCTCTTCCACAGTCCACACGTCACTGGCTTATCACCACCTGCATGCATTGCAGATAAAAACTAGTACAGACCCACAGATTTGGAAAAGAACTTTACCAAGCCTACATCTGATAAAGGGCTAACACCCAAAACATATAAAGCACCCAAGAAGCTAGACTCCAGAGAACCAAATAACCCTATTAAAAAATGGCTTGCAGAGCTAAACAGAGAATTCTCAAATGAGGAATCTCGAATGCCTGAGAAGCACTTAAAGAAATGTTTAGCGTCCTTAGCCATCAGGGAAATGCAAATTAAAACAACCCTGAAATTTCACCTCATGACAGTCTGAATGGCTAAGATTAAAAACAAAACAAAACAAACAAAAAAAAACTCAGGTGACAGCAGATGCCGGTGAGGATGTTGAGAAAGGAACACTCCTCCACTGCTGGTGGGATTGCAAGCTGGTACAACCATTTTACAAATCAGTCTGGTGGTTCTTCAGAAAATTGGAAATAGTTTTACCTGAGGACTCAGTTACACCATTCCTGGGCATATAACCAAAATACGCTCCACTCTTTACATAGCAGCCTCATTTATAATAGCCAGAAGCTAGAAAGAATGCAGATGTCCTTCCGCAGAGGAATAGATACAAAAAATTGTGGTACATTTACAAAATGAAGTACTATTCTACTATTAAAAACAGTGACTTCATGTAATTCTTAGGCAAATGGATGGGCCTTGAAAATATCATCCTGAGTGAGGTAACCCAGTCACAAAAGAACATACATGGTATGCACTCACTGATAAGTGGATATTAGACAAAAAAAAAGAGCTTGGAATACCCATGATACAACTCACAGACCACATGAAACCCATGAAGAAAGAAGACCACACAGAAGTGTGGATGTTACAGTCCTACTCAGAAGGGGGAAAAAATAATCTGAGGAATAGAGAGAGGGATCTGGGAGGGAGAGAGCAGGGGGAGGAAAAAAAGGGGAGCTGATTCAGATATGGGAGGAGATGGGGGAGAAGTACAGAGGGTCTGAAGGTGTGTAGCGGTGGGGGGGAGGGAAACTAGGGGTAGCCACTAGAAAGTCCCAGATGCCAGGAGGTTCCCAGGACCCAATGGGAAGGACTTTAGCTGACATACCCAACAAAGTGGAGACAGGACCTGTAGAGACCATATCCAGTGAATAGGCATGCCCCCCAGCTGAGGCATGGGGCCACCCACCCACCACAAAAAATATCAATCTAATATTCCTCCTGTCAAAAGGAAATGCAGGGTCAAAAGAGTTGAGCAGAGACTGAAGGAAAGGCCATCTAGAGACTGTCCCATCTAGGGATTCATCCCATCTGCAGACACCAAACCCAGACTCTATTGCTGATGCCAAGAAGTGCTTGCTGACAGGAGCCCTGTATGGCTGTCTCCTGAGAGGCTCTGCCAAAGCCTGACCAATACAGATGAGGACTGAGCGTGGGGACCCCAACGGAGAAGTTAGGGAAAGGACTGAAGGAGCTGAAGGGGTTGGCAACCCCATAAGAACAATATCAACCAACCAGACTTCCCAGAGCTCCCAGGGACTAAACCATCAACGAAAGAGTACACACGGAGGGACCCCTAGCTCCAGCTGTATATGTAGCAGAGAGTAGCCTTATCTGGAATCAATGAGAGGGGAGCCCTTTGGTCCTGTGGAGGCTTGATGACCAAGCATAGAGAAATGCTAGGGTGCTGAGGCAGAAGTGGGTGGGCAGGGGGAGGAGATAGGGGGTTTGTGGAGGGAAAACTGGGAAGGAGGATAACATTAGAAATATAAATAAATACAATAACCTCCCCCAAAATAGCTAGTATGGAAGCATCATCTATCAACAAAAAGCTAACTGGCCAATGAGCTGAAGCAGGAAATAGTAGGTGGGATTTCCAATAGGGAGAGAGGAACTCTGGGATAGAGTAGGTGTAGAAAAAGAATTACCCTGAACTCTAAGGAGATAGAGGCATAAAACTGAGCAGAGGTAACCAGGTATGTGGCACTCATAGAGTAAACGGGTTACTGAAGTTAAGAGCTAGTCAGGGAACAAGCCCAAGCTTATGGCCCAGGTACTTATTCATATAATTAAGCCTCAGAGTCTCAGGAACTGGGGCACAGGTCAAAAAACTTGCTGTTACAAGATAGTTTTCCTGAAGTTAAAACATGCGTTGCTAATGGACAGACAAAGGAAGTTCTTTGCCATATAACCTGCTACAGTGCTCAACTGAGATTAAGAAAGCCAAACTCACTTCCCTTTGAGCTCTGCTGGGGAGAAGCCAGAGTCCCACGCTCATAAAGGGAACCAAAACCTATGCCCGAGGAGGGTGTGGGGGGTGCAGGGGAGGCAGGCTTCAGAACCCGCATAGGCAACAATGGCTGTCTTGGCCACCAGCATACATGTAGAGGGAAGACCACAACTCTGGGAGGACACAGGACACAAAGACTGAGCTCAGCTCATCAAGCTTGCACCCTCTGAGGCATCGAGGTGTGAGGCAAACACCCAGGTTTTCTGGGCTTGCTTTTGATTTCTCTCCTGGAGGAACAGTACCAGTCCCCACTTACCAGCGGAGTGACAGGCACTGCTAGTTGTTTCTCACCAGCAGAGAGTAATTTAGTTTGGGATACCACTGTGTAAATCCGTCAAAACCTCTACTCCACTGGACACATGTGCAGCTCAGGGTGACTGTGTGACACAGATTAAAGTGGCGATTGTGTGGATAGCATTGTCCCATCCGCCTGCCTGAGATGAGCATTTGTCCCGCAGGAAGTCTGTGCACAGGGATGAGGTCTGTTTACATCAAAGCTCGAGGCCTCAGAGGGCGCAAGCCTGAAGACCTAACCCTAGCATCCAGTGCTGGAGCAAAGAAGCAACTCCCCAGAGTTGTTTTCTGCCCTCTACGTGTATGTGAGTCCAAGGGTGAGAGGACCCCTACCTTACCCACTGTCCATTTCTGAGCAGCTGCGCCAGTCCTGGTCCCCTAGCTTTAGTTATCTGAGTATATATGAATAAGTAAAGCCTGACTGTTTTAACTCTGTTGGCCATGCCTAGTAAATCCATCACTATTCATCCTCACGATGTGCTACCTAATCTTCTAAAAGCTTAAATGACAAATAGCCAGCTGTATTTTAAAAGTTAGAGCTTCTATATGAAAGCTTCTATATGAAGAAGCTTGTGAACTGTGGCTGTGAAAGGTATCCTGATTTCTGGTCGAGATAAGGCCGAAGCCCCAGTGACCCTAAGGGATGGTAGGCACTTCCCTAAACTCCCAGGAAGCCAGGGTACAAGTAGCTACAGTCTCCCCATAGACCCTTGGAGAGAGGTCTGTGGCCATCAGTCACAGAGAAGCAGGACCACACCCTCCCATAAGTAGATGAAGTATTCCCAAGCTCTTAGGCCAAGCCAATAACAAGTACCTGCTGTCAGACCCTGACCCACCCCAAAACTGTATATAAGAATCTTATCCAGAAGGAATAAAGAGGGGTTGGGGATTTAGCTCAGTGGCAAAGTGCCCTGGGTTTGGTCCTCAGCTCTGGAAAAAAAAAAAGAAGAAGAAGAAAAAGGAAGGAAGTAATAAAGATGTGCAAGAATCACTCCGTCGTCTGAGAGCGTCTGTCATGAGAGCTGTAACACTCCCGCTTAGGGAAGAGATCCGCTCTCCGGAAATCACCAGAAGCTCCCCTGCACCCCTCCAGGCTAGTCAGTCTCCTGCTGGCTCAGCCCAACCCCTGCAGCAGCTGCAGAAATGGAGGTGGAGCAGCACCGGCAATGGAGGCAGAGGCTGTTCTTCCCCCTGCCCGACTTCTCTCCTCTT
The DNA here is from genome assembly GCF_963924665.1 of Micromys minutus. Taxonomy (NCBI): domain Eukaryota; kingdom Metazoa; phylum Chordata; class Mammalia; order Rodentia; family Muridae; genus Micromys; species Micromys minutus. The sequence goes on along the minus strand of NC_137969.1, from coordinate 182,071,577 downwards.
TGCCTGAACCTGCACACCTACCCACCCAGACCACAGTGAACTAACTACCGAGTTTAAGCATTTAGATGGGAATACCTGGAACTCACTTCAGTCTTGATTTTCCACACTGAGGGTGACAACAGAGCAATAGAACAAGAGGGACAGAAAAGGGAACCAAACCGCCAGAGGGACAGAGGAAGCTATGTTGTAGGGAAGCTGTGTTTGCAGGGCAAAGACTGATGCAGGATTTGGTTGAAAGGCTTATAAAAGTGTGAAGCGGTATGGAACATGCCCCACTAGAGGTACTGAAGGTGCACATAAGCAGGGACACTTTGAGATTGCAACCAGGCATCACAGCCTGTCTTCTGTTGGCTCATCCAGCCACGGCCCATTGCCCCAACCTTGATACACTAGATGACCAATCTGTGCATACATCTACTCTGTAAATTTCCACTAGTAATTCTTCCGGCCACCCATGCACGCACGTGTTTCCCTATCCTTCCTTAGGCAGGCATCCAAACAGCGCAGCATTTACAAAGCTATTCCCAAACCTGCCCCCTTTATAACCACTTTCCTATGGAAAGGAACACCGACAAGTCACTTATTTCCAGGTTTGTTCCCAAAATTTTCCTGAAGCCATGAAAACGAACAGTAAGGAGAACTACACAACATGCAGTGGTCTGATCTTACTGGACATTTCAGCGAGCGAAGAGGAGCCTTACAATTTCAACTGGAGCGATGCTTCGCACCAGCTGCTGGAGCAGTGTAGCCTCACAGTATGGAAACTTCCTGATGCTCTCTCTGATGATCTTTTCCTGATACACTGGGAAGCCATCAGACGCTCTGCCCCTCAACAAGCTGAAAGACATTTTTTTTTTTTTCCAAACATTTCAGGTTGAGACATTAAAGCAATTCCCTTCTTGGAAGACCCAAAAGCTTTTAATAGTTTCTTATTAAATTGTCAAAATCCCCCAAACCTCAAGGATGGACTCAATCTAATTTGTTATTCGGACCATATAGTGGGCCTGCCTTTGTTTTCAAGATCTGATTAGCATGAGCCGTCAAGGGCCTGAGTGCAGTCCTCTGGCCTGCCAGCTACTGATGACCTAGTCAGCTGTTTGTAGGACGCACTGAAGCTCTCACAGAGCCATGCGCTCGTGACTCAGTTCCTCTTCCTCAGTAAAGCTGCCTATCAGATAGATCCCTACGGTCAGTGGGCAAAGGTCATACAGAGCTCTGGCAGGTGTGGTAGCAGCCCAGGAAGTACCGGTAGGAATCCAGCCTAGACAAAGGTCACACACAGCTCTAACAGGTGTGGCAAAAGACACAGGAAGTGGCCTTACAGTGGCCAACTTCACAAAACACTTGAGTTCATCACTCGGACCATTTTCCAGCTGGTTGGTCTTATGCATTTTTGAGTAGATTTCGTTGAATTCCTCAGGAATAAATCAGTAAAAACAACAACAGAAATGGCTAAAGCTCCATCTGAGTCTAATATTGTCCCTTGTTCTGGGAGACTGAATGTCACTCCTACAGTGACCAATGCTGCCAAAGTGATAATTCGTTTAAGAGGGCACCTTGAGCATATTTCAACATGTCATGGCAGAAGCCATACCTCTTGATCAGGGCGTCCAACTTGTCCTCTCCTTCTTTGAGGAAGGTGATGCACTTCTGGAAGATGCAGCTGATATAGTGCATTTTCATAGCCAGCACTTCATTCATGTCCCTTTGTTTCATGCACTTCTCACAGATCAAATCCATCACCTTGTGGCATTTACTGAGAGCAGCTGCGTCCGCCAGCAGAGGGTTCTCACTCACAAGCATCACGATCTAGGAGAGAAGCCATCACACACTAAAATCCCACAGAAGACCTCTCCGAGAGGCAGTCGGTACAGCCGGTATCCAGACTGTCCAGGTTTCCCTGAGAATCACGGGTACTGCATAACCCAGGGCAGAAGGCAGTTTGCGACTGCTCTGTGTTATAAAGCTAGCACGGCATTAGGGAGTCTCTTGACATTAAAGTGTAGTCTGTCGTCTACCCATACTGAGGTGCTAGCATGACTCCCAGAGCATAGTGCGCCACTGTCCCTGACAAGCACTTTTATGAATGACATAGTATACCTGCGGAATATCACTGAGCAACCAACTACTTTAATTTGACACTAATAAACTCAATTACCCCATAGCTAGGGAGACTACAGCTCTCCCTACTTCCTCTTTTTCCTTCGCTTTTTGAATTTTTAAGACAGGTTTCATATATCCCAGACTGGCCTTGAACTTGCTATATAAAGATGACTTTGAATTCCTGATCCTCCTGCCCCCACAGCCCGAGTGCTGGAATAACAGATGTTGTGTACTGTATTTATGGGATGCTAGAAAGTGAACCCCGGCCTTCTGGAATGCTAAGCAAGCATTGTATTATTGAGTTAGATCCCCAGTCCTCAGATCCTTATCAATTTTAAGAAAATCAGACCTCTACAGAAAGAAGTCTACAATCAATATGGGCCTATACTTCCCAGTTAACTCCATTTCTTCGTGGAAATTTTCCTTAAGATTAGTCCAGTCATCCCCAATAATGCAGTTATGTTAAAATGAAAACCATACACAGCTTTGACAGGGAGACTAGTAGAAAGTTATCCAATCTCACAAATTATGAGTCCTACATTTCCCATTTATGCACTAATTAAGCTCAAATTTAGTCTAATGAGGAGGCTTTGCTGCAGGGTATGTTACAGGCAGCCACCACACAGTCTGCTGATGACAGCAGTGGCCAGAGGGCGGGCAACACACAGTCCTCGCTAACCTGTGTCAGGGAGGAGGTCTCGAGAATGAGGAGAATGAGAAGGTCCAGCCTTCCTGCGTGTCTCACAAAGCTACTGGGTCCATTCCCTTTGGCACTACTAAATTTTTTATAGAACCAAATCTTTTCTTACGATACAGCACTCTATAAGAAATTATCAGGCTTCAGGAAGTAAGTAAAACTGATTTTTATTAGTAAATTTGCTGATTATTCTCCCTACTAGAACAAGTGTTTAAAAAAAACAATGAATCTATGGGGAGCTGGAGAGATGGATGCTCATTGGTTAAGAGCAATGGCCACTCCTCCAGCACCCATATGGCTGCTCAAAACCATCCAAAATTCCAGTTGCAGAGGCTCAGATGCCCCTTCTTGCTTCCATAGTTACCAAGTGCACATGCGCAGGCTCCGCAGTTTAGAGCATTACTGCTTTGCAAACCAAACGAGGACCCAGGTTTGGTTCCCAGGACTCAGATAATAGCTCACAACCACCTGTAACTCCATTTCCTGGGATCTGTCGTCCTCTCCCACTTCTGAGGGCTTTGTACATAAGCAGTGAACGCCATGCCCTCAGGTACATAAACATACACATAAAATAAACAAATACTTTTTAAAACCAACTTGTAGAAAAAAAATAAATACGTGATGTAGAGGACCCGTTAGTATGTCTGCTAATTATGATCATTCAAAACTGTTAATATTTTATATATGGTCTCAATAATAAGGATAAAAACTCAAACTTAATGCAAAATTCTTTTTCCAAAAAATCTAAAACAGGGCCTATATTAATATTTTACAAAAAAAATTTCTGAGATGCCAGGCTTTGTTTATTCTACAAATCAGAACAAAGATTTGTGAGAACTATGATCAACAAATAGTGAATTATGGAAATATCTCTATGCTCTTCACAAGGGAATATTCTCACTGGCTTTCTTCATATCTGCTGCATTATAAAGGGGGATAAAGGAAATCTTCATTATGTGCAACCAAGGGATGTAAGTGTGTTCCTTTAAGCATAAAATCAAGATGAATCTTCTTTCTCCAAGGACTGCTAGCAAAGACAATGCCCCTGCAGTAGCATTTTAATTCTTTTCCCTCTGTCCACTGTTTTTTTTTTTTAAAGTACTAAGTCGACACTCCTGGGCTTGGAACTCATCTGGACCATCAAAGACTGGTCTGCCATGGTACACCTGCCTGCTCTTCCCTCGGAGGCTCTTCCCTCGGAGGTTCTTCCCTCAGAAGCCCTTTTTGAGGCTACTGAGATTTTGCCTGAGATTGTGTTTTTCTCCTAGATAGCCATTGTCGTCTTGGGCATCTGCACAATTCCCCAAATCCCTTTCGAAAACAAACACATCGCCATAGCAGCCTCGTAACCTAGATGCAAAGGCAGCCATTTTAGGCACAGAAGCAGCGAAAAGGTGTGCTGTGCCTGGGGAGAAGTTCTGTGCTTCTTTTTAAAAGATGTTTGACCTCAGCCGGGGCTTTCTGCTCCTCTTTGTAACCCCCTGAAGATGTGTACCACCACGACAAAAGCGGTGGGGCTGCTTCTGCCTCCCAAGTACAGATGAAAGGCAGAGCTTCCGCTGAATGGACCGCCCGCTCCTGCGCAGAGCAAGGGCCACAGTTCCAACAGCCCCTCTAAAGCCCCAATCATGTAGATCGCCTCGGATCATATGCCTTTACACTGTGTGCATGAGGAGGCACATGCGCCAATTTACTCAGGACGCATGTGTCTGTAAAATTAACTAAAAGTAGAACAGAAAGGGGTATGGTGCCATACAAATGTCAGAGCAGTTCCAGAACCTCTCGGCAAAGAAGCGGAAATGGAAGCCGCATGGGTGTGTACGTCAATGGGAAAGGAGGGAACCTCATGCTCTCTCTGCATTAAACGGAGTCCCCCAGCCCTGCTGGTTCGTGTCTGACAGCCCACTGAATAGGAGCTTCTGACACTAGAACTGCTGAGTTGTCCAGGAGAGAACAGAGGCCTTTACAGGCAAAAAAGTCTCATCTTCTTCACATTTCCTAGGTGTATTTATTGCTAAAAACGAAACAAAGCTGTCAGTGGTGGTGCACGCCTTCAGCCCCTCCCAGAGCCAAGCAGATCTCCTTGACTTTGAGGCCAGCCTCCTCTACAGAGTTCCAGAACAGCCAAGGCTACACATGAAAAACAAATCAAAACCAACCCAACCGACCAACCAAGCAACCAAACCAAACTAACTGAAAAATGGGGATGATGTCGGGAAAAATGGCTCAGAGGGGGCTCTTAAAGCCCACACTGAACAACCTGAACTTTGAAGCCTGAGGTGGCAATTTGTTTGGTTCCACTAACGGTGATATTCAGTGTGTCACATATCCCCGTGCACTGGGAACACTCTTGTGTTTAACGGAATGGTAAACATTTCTGAGCATCCGAGTAGACAGTGTGCCACGTGGATTCTTACCAGGCCTGTCATCCTCAGCACACACAAAGACACAGCAGTTTCCTCCAGACAACTCCCCTCACTCAAGAAAGCCACCCATTTCCCTCTCTGTTCTTCCCCTCTGGGGACAAGGCCAGGCAAGTGACAGACTGAAGGATATTAAAAGTCGTCTGCTCTCATGGCTGAAGCCAGGCTGTCTGCAGCACTGCCGAGGGAGAAGCAAAGCTAAACCCTCTCTCCGGGGCCGGCTTCTTCTGGCAGCTCACTGAACACACTCCTGCAATGACTCAAGCAGACGTGGGAGCTCACTCACTATAAACATCTCACCCAGAGGACACAGACCGCGACAATTACAACCTCACGGAAGACTGGGAAGCAACACTGATCTGAAGAGCAGATATAAGACACCGAGCTACCTTGACGGGGTGGAGATTCGTTGTGGTGATGATTTTGTGCAGGGGGCCGGCCAACTTTGGAGGCAGTTTTGGCTCTTTATCCAGTCCCTGGGGTTTAGTGTAATAATCCAGTCTCTCTCGAGGGAAGAAATTGTTGATGATAGCCACACAGTCATACTGACCTTAAAAAAAAAAAAAAAAAAAAACAGAAAAGTCGGTGATTTTTATCATTAAATACAAGAGTCGGTGTTGTTTTTACAACAGGACTATTTGCTTTTGGAGCACACATATATCTGTCTTTTTATTCTACAGTAAAAGGGTAGAGAAAGAGGGGTAAAATATTCCAGAAAACACTTGTAAGCATCCCAAAGTGTAGAGAGATAACATTTAAAAAGAGGATTCTTAATAAATTTGAAGATTATGTAGACTAATAAAACAAAACAAACAAACAAAAAGCAAAAAATTAACTTAAAAAAAAAACTAAAATTACTTTTTAAAAAAATTGACTATAATTCAAATATATCTTTTTCCACCCTGACAGCAATGACACTCATTTCCCCCAATGTCATTCAGGTGCATCTATATAACTTAAGATATGTGCAAAGTACCTTTGTTATCGTCATTAGTATTATCAAGTAAACCTCCCCATCCTGAACTGGAGAGAAGCTTGGTCTTTTTGTAAAATGAGCTGGAAATTGTTGATCCCACAGGCTTGGAATTGAACACTGTTGCTCCTCACAAATTCCTAAAGCACATCCTTAAGCCGTTTCTAGGATTAAATGGAGTTCCACTACAGCACAGTATTCCTAGGAAAGTGGGTGGCCCGCCTGACCCTGTTTCTGTTGCCTCCATCCACAGCTCCCTCTCCACTACCTCTCAAAAGCCAAGAAATAGCTACCGTGGGCCAACAGGTAGAATGGGATGGGCAGGGAACATTCCAGAGAACTAGCCAAGGTCTCTAGAGGACACCCTTCTCCCTCTCGGCCTGTTGAAGACGGCTAAGGGATGAGAGGCAGCCAGTGCTGGAGATGGCGGTCCACCCTGGTTTGCCTGAATGGCTCCTGTCCATGTAGATGACATCCTGGGAGTGCCACATGATCCTGCTGACAGGGGAACTGGGACCCACACTTGAGCTGGGAGCTCAACCTGTGGCTCAGCATTCCTGAGAAGCTGAGGAGAATGACTCCTGCTTGGGTCTGGGTGGCTCCAGACCTTGGACCACAGGCAGAGGCTACAGCCCTTTGTTCCTCTGGTTCACAACCCTGGAGGCTTTACCTGGCTGCCTAGAAGACGCCAGGCAAAGGTCTTTACAAGACAGCTTCTGGTGTCCCAACAGCACTGATACCAACTTAGCTACACAATCACAGGTCTCAAACACCCACCTAAGCTGACTCCTGAAGAATCTCTAAAGGCTTTCGAGAACCACAGGAAAGCTAAATTTTAAAAAAGTAACCAGTAAATTCAAAGACAGACTCCTAATTGCTTTTATGAACTAAATGTGCTTGAGAGCGGAACATCACTCAGAGAGAAAGTATAATGAGAGGTGAGAGCTTGCAATAACCAGGCTATCACCAAAAAGAATGAAAACCCAGAGTGAAAGACAAAAGGATAGATATAAAAGGAAGGAATAGAAGAAAATATCCCCGATTTGAAAAGGTAATTCAGTATTGATGACAGTATCATTTTATATGGGTGCTACTACTAAACACCAAACCATCAGTGCCTTTCTGTTTCCAGGGGCAAATAAGGGTGAGGTCCCACCTCCTCTCCTTCCTTCCCCATCTTTGATGACTTCTTTCGGCCTACTAGACATTTTTATTCACAACTTGAGAAATCGAGCACATATTAAGAATCTGAAATCAGCCAATGTGCTATGTTTAGTAAGTGGTATCTGCTTCCAGAATGTTCTAGGAGAAAAAAAAAATGTCATTCATCTGAGCAAATCTCCTAAAGCAAGCAAGGTATAAACACCACAGCATCAAAATCAATACAGGTGTCTCCAACTGCCCTGATTCTTAAATGTAACCTACACCAAGGCTCCACAAAACAGGTTCGGAAGCCTAAAATATTGTTCAAATATCTCACAAAGAAGTAACAAACCCAGGTATGCCAAGACTGGAACATAAATGACCAGAAAAAAACTATCCATTTTTAGGAGTCCTTGAAATGTTAAGTTCTACTGTAATGTGACTGGTTTAGAATCACCTAAGAGACAGCTCTGGGTGAGTTTGTGGAGGTGGTTCCAGAGAGGTGTGGGGAAAAAACTGACTGGAACCATCCCATGAGTAAATAAAAAACACAACAAGATGCTGAGTCCCAGATCTATTGCTTTTCCTGCGGTACACAGTATGACCAGCCTCACCTCACACTCCCACCCTCTGACTTCCCCCCACCCACGTGATGAACTCTATCTCCTCAAATCATTAGCTAAAATGAACCCTGCCCTCCTTTCAGACCTTGTTTTTGTCAGCTGTTTTGTCATTGGAAGAGGAACAATAACTAATACAAGCCAGCTCCTAACTAGACAGTTAGAAAAGGTGTTAGTTGGGGGGCAGCCAGAACACCTGAGACTGAAACTACTTCTCTGTAGTTGGAACGGGAGGGCTATCACCTTCTCAAATACTTCTGAGATTTAGATAAAATGAGAGGACGAGTCATTGCAAAGCTAACATAAGCAATCTACTTGCTGCATGAATAGAAGCAACTAATTTCAAGAAAAAGTGACTATAAAATTAACTACAATATGAAGTTAATGTTGTCCATACCTGACTAATTTCTACTGTATCTAGGCTTAAACATAATTTCTCTTAAAAACCTGTTAGAAAGGGGTGGAAAATCCTTTTCTTCAATGTATTTCTACAGTTATCAGTTCTCTCTGAGGACTATAATCTCACACTGTTGGTCCGTTGCTGGCTGCCTTTAAACATTCTGAAAACGTGAGTAAAACTTTGGCTTGCTCAGCACTGTTACCAAGGCACCTACAAAATACTCAACAGGCTGGGAACATTAGGCTTTGGCGAATTAATCAGTGGCCATCACACGGCCATGGTGATCCCACTAACTCTGCGATTAGTCTTTGCTTTCCTATCAGTGGGCTCCTGACTGCCAGTTCAGAGTCTATAATTCCAATGACCAAGCTCTCAGTCTCCCCTTTACCCCCTCATTATGTTAAATAACAGGACTAACATGCCAAGACTGAGTGGGGCATACAAAATCCATATCAGCTGATGGAGACGGTGCAGCAGCTTAGCTTATTACCCAACACTCCTTTCCAACACCGCCACTACGGTTCTGATGACTGGTCACAGAAGTGACCATAACTGTTTCATTAGGAGATCTCAAATCAATCATCTCTATTAATCCTTAAAATAACCCTGTGTTTGTTCTACAGCAAAGAAGCTGAAAGACAAAAATGGTTAAGTACGTTGCTACAAAGTGGTGGCAGCCAGAATGTCAACTCAAGTCTTCTGACTTTACAGTCATGTTCTCAATCTTGGTGCCAAACTCCCTCCATTAGAGAAATAAAGCACCTTAGTTCAGAGAGTTGAGCGCAATGAAATGTTCCTGCCACGTTGTCGCTCACACAATGGGAACTCCAAGTACCCATCCGTTTTCTCGAGAGAGCCATCAGGGACCTCATTAGGTTAGGGTGAACTATCAACATGTTACCAAGCATGGTGGCACATACATTTAATCCCAGAGGCAGAGGCAGGCAGATATCTGAGCTCAAGTCCAACCTGGTCTACATAGTTCCAGGATGATCAGAGCTAGGTAGTGAGAACCTGTCTCAAAAAATCCCAACTAAATAAACAAATACATAAAATATACGTAACAGGAAACTGAGAATAATTCTCCATGAAGTGAGAGTAAACACTCACCCACAAAGGCTGCCATCTGGGCAGCTGTTCTTCCCACCGAGTTCACAACATCGGTCTCTGCACCGGCCTCCAGCATGACCCAAGTGATGTCTTTATTACCTAGAGCCACAAGAAACAAATCGGTGAAATGCACAATTGACACTGATTTCAAATGTGCCGCTCCTCTCTCTCTCAGGCCCCCTCCCTGACTTTTAAGTTTCTGTCAGATAAATATTTTTATTTTTTTTCAAAAATAGGGGTCATAACAAACTGCAAGAAATAAAGTGCAGCAAATCTACTTAGTCAATCTAATTTCCTAAAAAAATCCATTTGGTAATGAAAGCAAGGTACGGGATTAAAAATCACTTTTAACAATTAAATAGTATGTTTGCAATAATGATAATACCTTGTATAACATCAAAACATACATATGAGGAAATTCTCAAAACCAAAGACAAGAGAAAACGAATGGAAGCTCTCCCTTGAGCACCGACTTGATCCTTCTCCCAACACCTACAGACTCTGGGGTATTCAACTCTGGGCTCCTTCTGCAAAGTTCTGTGTAAACATCTCTAGTTCGTTTTCAGTCTTCCAAATCTTTTACTAATATTATCTCCACTGAGTGAGCAGCAATCCTGGTTCAATTTTGCAAGAATGACCCATGTTTTTTTGTATGTTTGTTTGTTTTTTAAAAACACTTCCTAGACAATGTGGATGAAGGCTGTGTGTGTTTTAAATGCATACTGCCAGATGTTCATTCAGGAAGCATAGTCTGAACAAATGGTACAAAATTCCCAGACAACTACCACTTTAGCTGTTGCCAATATAGTAAGTGCAAACATGATCGATCACAAGTGCTCCAATTTTGACCTCTTTGATTAATGCTGCAAACATCTTCCATATTGATTTATTTCCTTCATTTTCTGTCAGATTGTCTATTACAATATTTGTCCTTCTCTGGTTGATTTGTAAGGCCTCCTTATAGAGAGCAATGAGAACAAAATACATAATAAATCTTTTTCTTCCTTTTTGTTTGTATTTTAACTCTGTCTATATTGTATTCCATTTACAACAGTGTAAATGGGCATTTGGAGGGTGATGTAACAACCTAGTGCAGTGAAAACTCCCTGGAAGCCATATAGGCTACCCTAGCGAGGACATCTTCTGTAACCAGGCACTCCAGGCGAGGCTTGCAGTGGTGGGACCGGGACACCACCCAACCACAAAACCCTGGGCCTACAATTTGTTCTGACTGCAGAATGTGCTGATGTGAAGGTGGTGTAGAACTTCTAAAAGTGACCACCCAACGACTGGCCTGGCTTGAGCCCCATGCCACCAGAGGAATGCCCGGATGGATGGCTAAGAGCCAGAAGCTGGATAGCCCAGAAGTAGGACAGAAGCAAATATGGTTAGAAAAAAAGAAATCAATGAAATGATTCCTAATAAATGATATTCGGTTGCACTCATAGATGAGTGCCAAGCCCAGTCTTCATCAGAAGGGCTTGCCTCTGGCAGCTGGTGGGAGCAGATACTGAGACCCCCCCACACAAACATTAGGTAGAGCTCAGGGGATCCTGCTGGAGGGATGGAGGAAGGATGATAGGAGCTAGAGGTGTCAAAGACACCAGGAGAACATGGCCTACATTGCTCTCAGAGACTAAAGGAACAATCACGGAACCTGCATGGGTCTGTGCTAGGTCCTCTGCCAATATGTTGTGGTTGTTTAGCTTGGTGTTGCCATGGGACTCCAAACAGTGGGAGTGGGGGTGCCTCATGACTCTTTTCCCTTCTCTAGGCACCTTTTACTTCTTACTGGGTTGCCCATCAAACTTTGATAGGAGAGTTGGTACCCTGTCTTGTTGTATCTTCTTATGCAGTGTTTGGTTGATATCCCGGGAAGCCTGCTGCATTCGGAAGAAAAATGGAGGAAGAATGGATCTGAGGAAGAAGGGGATAGGCTAAAAGGAATGGTTAGAGTGGGAAGTATGGTCAAGATGTATTGTACGAGGGGATAATAAAAAAAAGCTATGTAATTAAATCACTAATGTCCTCTTTGTTTATAAAGTATTATTGTTGTTGTTGCTATTACTTTTATTAATGTGTGTGTGCCTGTAATTGTTTACTGTACATATTAATATGTGTGTGTGCCTGTGATTGTTTACTGTACATGAGTGCAGGCACGCATGGAAGCAGAAGGAACACTTTTCCTCTGGAACATGAGTTACAGGCTGTTGAAAGTCACTGAATTCCACTCCTCTAAAAGAATAGTAGGTGGGGAGCTCCAACTGTATTTTATAAGATAATGTGGCATTATTGCTCAATTAGGAACAAATCAAACACTGTAGTATAGCAATAAAAAATGCACAGCTTATTATAATTCAGAACTAGGTTATTAGGACAGTCAAAATTTAAATTCAAGGACACTCTATGCTTCATCACCTTAAATCTTGATTGACCAACATTTAAAATCAAACAGCCTTGATCTTGTAATACTTTTATATTAAAGTAATTTAATGTATGGTGTTTGATAACTACTTTCAGAAATACCTATGTTGTCAGCACCAACTCTGGCCTTACTGCTGATACTTTTAATCACAGTTATGAAGGTAACCAGGTTTCCCTTATCAAAAATTTACTACTGCCAATTCCCCTCTATGTAAGCCCTGTGTGCTCACTCTTGCCTAGTTTTATAATCTACTGCTTGACAAAGTGACATCTCAGTGAGCATTTAATCTTCACATCATAGGTCAGATATGAGCATTAGCTTCACATACTTGATTTCAGTATTCTTAGAGTGTGGAGAGCATCTTTGGCACCTCTGGACAATTGGTGGCGGGGTAATATTAATATTATTTTCCCAGGACATCTTGAAGCTAGCCAAGGCAGGAATCTGGCTTCTGTGCTATGCCCTGCAAGGGCTAGTATTAAGCACATTTGTATCTATAGCTCTAGGCACAGCCCCTAAGATAAGGCTATAGGGAAGTACATCTACATCTGAGGTTCCGGGAAGTTGCTCTTATAAATGTGGCATAGGGAAGTACATTCACCAGGAGGTGAATGGAGGAATGGGCTCAGTCACCTTTAACCCCAGTTCTCAGGATCTCTGTGAGTTCCAGGCCAGCCTGGTCTACAGAGTAAGTTCCAGGACAGTCAAGGCTACACAAAGAAATCCTGTCTTGAAAAAACATAAACCAAAAAAGGAGGACAAGGAAGGAGGAAAGAAAGGACACATTCAGTAACTTAAACTCCGCTTTATTGCTTGTGATATTTTTCAATGATTTTATTCAGTAAACAGGCTTGAAGGCATGTAAGACTAAGTTTCCACAGGGATGATCCATCCGGCTAATGGCCAGCACTGTTCACAGCAACTGTTTGATCAAAAGGCCAACAAACAAACAAAAAAGGTTTGGATTTCACTAAAATGTAAAGATTGAAACTCAAAGAAGTCAATCTGAAAGAAATGCAGAGAACCAACTAATTTGGAGTCACTAAAGGAACCTGTGCTGGCGAGATGGTTAAGTGGGTTAGGAACGCTTGCTGCCAAGCCTGGGGACTGGAGTTCAATCCCCACAATCCACATGGTGGAAGGAGGGCAATGACCCCTGCAAGTTGTTCTCGGACCTGCAGACCTGTGCTATGGAAGGCGCCAATACCCTCCAAACCACAATGAACGTTCTAAAACCAGAAAAGGAACAGATCACTAACTACACAACTTGTCTCAGGCATTATAGCTTTTATTCTTTTTATTTTATGTGTTTGTTTGTTTTACAAGACAGGATTTCTCTGTGTAGCCCTGGCTGTTGTGGAACTCGTTCTGCAGATCAGACTGGCCTCAAACTCAGAGATCTTCCTGCCTCTGCCTTCCGAGTGCTGGGATTAAAGGCGTGCACCACCACTGCCTAGCTGTAGTAGCTTTTCAAAAGTCAATTCTCACCATTGCTTTCTATTAAACTTCTAAAATTGACTAAAGTAAGGCATGTACTGAATTTGAAATATACGCATGTTTGGATGGTAGAGGTAATTAACACCGACAAAGTAGAGTAAAACTTTACCAGAAAGTGCAGCGAACATAAGTGCTGTGTACCCATGGTCATGCTGATGGCGGTTGACGTCAGCTCCATGTCGCAGAAGTAATTTGCACATGTCAAGTTTTCCTTTATAGGCTGCATGCATTAAAGGAGTCATTCCATTCTTTAAAGAGAAGGACAATTATGTTAATTGTGAACATTTTCATTTTCATAACTCACAAACACAAACATAAACAAAAGCATCTTTTTAAATCTATAAGGTATATTCATTTCCTCTCTTAGAGCTTACTTTGGCTTCTTAGAGAGGAAAAACATTTTTTAACATATTAGCAAATAGAAAAGATAAGTTTAACCTTATAGACCATCAAACAAGTTGGGCAAAGATCAGAACGTCTAAGGTCCTTATCTCCCCAACATGATTGTCTCTTTAAGACACAAATGAACACACAGGTATGCAAACAAAAGAAAAACAAAGATGAGTACCCCACATTCAAGGCCTGTCTAAGCTATAGCTAGGTACCTTAGTGAGCGCCAATCTTAAAGTAAAAAGCTAAAAAAGGGTTTAGAATGTAGTTTCATGGTACAGCACTTGCCTAACATGTGCAAGGCCCTAGATTCAACTTCCAGTACCCAAACCTTAGATAAAAGAGATGGATGAGATTCGGTGCATTCAGAATGCACAGTTAACAGGTGAATACGGAGGCAGACGGCTCACTGGGGAAAAGTGTTTGCCACCACGACTGGCTTCCTGAGTTTGATCACTAGGACCAACTTCAAGAAGTTTTTCTTGGAGCACATGTGACCCAACATATACAGATACAGACACAAAAATAAACAAATAAGATGAGGATTTTAAAATTCTTCAGAGGGAATAAAGAGATGGCTCAGAGGTTAAAATCGATTGCTGCCTTTCTGGGGGACCTGAACACACATCAGATACTCAAAACTGTTCTGAGTCTAGACACAGAGGTCAATGCTCTCTTCTCATCTCTGTATACACACAAAAATAAAAAAGTAAATTTTTTCCAATGAATATATCTATGTGTAGTAAATTGGAAATTCTCAAACTACTGCCAATGAGAAAAGGCAGGAATGGAATATATTTACTGCTGTGACATCATGTCTTAAAACAAAGATCCCCAAATGGCACACATATTTAATTACACTAAGATTTGATTACATATGATTACAAACATATTTGGCAATATTTAAACTAGACTGAATTGGTTGGCCTCTACACCCGTTTGCCTTTACCTAGTGAAATATCATATAATGTAATAATATTACAGCATACACACAGTTCTATCTCATATGTGACCCCTTCATGTCCTAAGGAAGACATTTTCTCTTAGAGATTTTCACTTTAGTATATTAAAAAAAAAATCTTATACAAATTTGCCTTCATCTTTTTCTTGGGTAAAGACTAGACCTTTTGTATCTATGAAGTTGCCGTTCACAGCTTTTCTTGAAAGGCCTGATGCAGTCTTGGGCACAGGGCTATGTGTAGAAGGTCTGATGGTAGCCCCTTAGCCTTACCTATCTTCAGCATTTAAGCTATGCATTTTTTATTGCTATACTGTATTTGATTTGCTCCTGATACCTTCAATTTGAAATTTATAATTAATAGAATATAGGATATATAATTCTACAGTTTTTTAAAGTAATATTGTTGCAAAAGTCTAATTTAAAACAAAATTACAGACTTAACAAAGCTTCAAAATTAATAAAAATATAAGTAAAAATAGTTTACTTGATTTATTTTATCTCAAAGAATTTTTTTTCAATGAAAAATAATGATGTATGCCTTTAATCCCAGCAAAGGCAGAGGCTTATGAGTTCCACACCAGCCAGGACTATATAGTAAGACTCTGTCCCAAAACAAAATAAAACAAAACAATTCTTTCTGCTAATGAAATCATAACATGACTTTTTGAGGTGTGTGGTTTTGATTTAAGAATGAGATGGATACTACGATGGTTCAGCTCACAATCATAAATACTCTAGCCCTAAGTAAACATAGTTCATTTGTTGTTTTGAACATCCACTCTTGAGATGTCTTTAAGCAAGCTAATTCTTCAGTAGATAATTCTGGCTTTTTATCAAGTCTGTTGGATTTCTTGTCTTGCACTCAACAGAAAAGATTTTCCTTTCCCTCCAGCGTCCCTGAAATGGCCCTTTCTACCTTGTCTTAAGCCACCATCCTAGAGGGATCCGACAAGAGAATAGGAGGCTGGGTCCTCCTGGGTGCTGTTAGTGGTTAATCAGTGGGCATGATCAAAACTTCTTGGGATTAAGAAGAGGAAAATGAGGAGACTGTACAATATGAAGACTCCATTAACTGGATGTTCATTCAGTGAATACTTGTCCTGGGTTTGATCTCCTGTTCCAAAACAACAATTTGTACCTAAGTGCACATGTATGTGCACATATATACATGCATACATGAAACTAGGCAAGAAACTATGAGAGAGGGAAGGTCTCCACTAAAGAGAGCCACTGAGAAAGAGGAGGGGGTAATAAAATATGTGAAAAAAATAAATATATATACTGGGAGTAAAAGAGGAGAAAGATTGGGATAAGATGATCAACTAAACCAAATGATGTCTGAAAATGTCAGACGGAAACAGTGTTTTGTGTGCTAGTTTTAAAAACTCACAACAGTAGCCCTTTTTAAAGAGACAGACTTCACTCAGGTTTCCATCTTTTCTGCTATTCCAGAACAGGTTGGCAATCCAGGAAGCCTACCCTACAGTGAGAGTTCATCTGCAGAGAACAATACTGAAACTATGCAAGTTCATCTGCAGAGAATGATACTGAAACTATATAACCATCTTACCTTTAAAACAGAACCTCTCAATACAATGTAACAGTCGGAAAACCCAAAGAAGATGTACAAAACCTTTACATCTTCTGTTGCAAATGGTGCTGTTCTGCCTTGGCTGTTTCCAAGCCAGCCTCCCTTTATTTCCCATTCCTTTGCATTTTAAAGTGTCACCTTCCTCTTTGTGTTTATTCTCTCGTTTTTTCTCTTTTAGCAGCAGATACCTTCGCAAGACCCCAAACCAGAAAAGATTCTTTCTAAAAGCATGAACAGTTCTCTTTCGGCTAGGTGTGTGGACCAGCAGTCTGTGACACCTATGTGGGATGTGTGCTCTGCCAGTATCTTATCCTAGGCCATTAGAATCCCAGAAAAGTTAGACTAGCTCTTCGAGGCTCCGATGTCACTCCTACTACCTTGTCTGTTCATTTCACCTTGCGCCACTCCACTGTGGGACAAGGCAAAGGGGAATTATAAATTCCCGAGGCAACAATTAACATGCATTATGTTGGTTTTAATGTTACACTTCATGACTCGTGGAAAAAACCTGAAGTGATATTAATACATATCTACATTCTGAGATAAAAGCTTCTGCACTAGCCTTTCTAGTTGTTGTCATAGTATGTCATTGTAAAACAACAACCATCCTCAAGAACAGGAGACAAATAACTCAAAACAGACCAGTTAGGACAGAGCAGAGCAAACAGAATAGAATAGTATAACGTATGTAAAAAGATAATATTACCACATTTACATTCTGTAAAATAGGTTAAGGGCCAGCTCTGGGCCAGCCATTGCTGCATAGTAAGATCTTGTCTCAAAAACAAACAAACAAACAAAACACCTAAAAAACAAACAAAAGAAAACCTTAAAAATGGAAAATTCTTTAAAAAATTATTTGATGGCAAACACATAGAATTAAGACCTTATTTCAAAAACAACAATAATCAAATTTAAAAAAGAAGAAAGAAAGAGTGAGGGAGAAGGATGGAGAAAGTGAGAAAGAAGGGGAGAGAGAGAGGGAGGGGAAAGGGGCAAAGAGGGGTCCTACAATTTGAGCGTAATTTGTACTTATTTGTTTGCTCATAAGGTTAATCAAGTTTTCACTGTCTCTAATCTTGGTTTAACAGTATAACCTGAATATAACAAAGGTCACAAAACAACTTCTATCGAAAATTTTTATATCACCCATTTTGGGGTATGTATATGTGGTGTGTGTGTGTGTGTGTGTGTGTGTGTGTCTTCACACATGCGCATATGCAAGTGTGTTTGCCTACGTGGAAGCCAGGAGTTAATGCCCAGTGTCTTACCCTATTACTTCCCACTTTCTTTTTCAGCAGTCTCTCACCAGCCCTGACGTTCACTGACTTGGCTAGACTGGCGGCCAAGTGAGCTCTAGGCATCCCCTGCTTCTGCCACCCGCTCCCTCCACCAGTGCTGGGATTATAGGTGTGTACATCAGCATTGGCAATCTGGATTCCGGTCCTCAGGATTGTATGGCAAGCATCGAACCTACTGAGAAATGTCCCCAATGACTAGGCTACTCAATCTCTTAGGAAGTAAAATGATATATTAATTTTACCTCATCCAAACAGTTGACATGAACATTCTTACTAGACAACAGTGTTCCAGCTTCTTGGATGGTACCTTTAAAAGAAGAAAGAAGGAAAGTGGTGAAATGTGAGGTCGTTTCTGTTGGGAATTGGTTCTAATGCTCTGTCTTAATTCAGCTCCCAAAGCTGCTCTTCCGGACCTGAGGATCCCTGTCCCCAGCTGGATTTGATTGGTAAGAAACAATTGCCGTCCAGTCAATGGCTGGGCAGGAAAACAGAGTCAGGACTTTAGATTGCAGTGCAAGGGACTGGGGGACAGAGCAAAGAGAGAACAGCCATGACTTGGAGGCAGAGGGATCAGATTTAAGAGCCACAAGAGAGAAGTCATCCAGCAATGTAGGTGGAAAGGTAAAGCAGCCCTATGGGGGGTGCTGACCAGAAGGTAACAGGGCAGCAAAGATAAAATATAAATTTACAAGGTAGTAAGGCAGGAATACCAGAGGGGAGTGTTTGCTAGCCTTGGGGAGGTTTAGAAGTGCCTAGCCATTGAACTAGTCAAGGCATATCAAAACTGTGTGTGTGTGTGTGTGTGTGTGTGTGTGTGTGTGTGCATCTGTGTGTGTGTGTGTGTGTGTGTGTGTGTGTGTCTTTCATCTGTGAATCCAGGGATCTTGGGCAGCTGCAGCAAACACAAGCATACCACCTGCCAGGAGCCAAATTGTCTTTACACATCTCTCACTAGAAATGGGGGGAGGGGAAGTCCATTGGGAAGGCAACAAACTTTAAAGTGCTACCTGAAAAGTCAAGACTGGCTAGGCTGGGTTCTAAGACATAGAGCACACAGTCACAGCCTTCCTCCAGAGAAAGTTTTATATAAGCTAGCAGAATTCCATCTCAGTTTTACTTCCATTGACCTGAAATTATATTACCTTGGCCCCATTTTTCCTTTTGGCAGTCATACCATAACCACTCAGCAAAGGAGTTAATGCCAAAACAAATCCTAAAAGCCATCTAATCCGAATCAGCACCCCAAATGGACAGTCTCATCTGTGCGTTGCTGGGAAATCAACATGCAGTCAGCACTGTATCATTTGTCAGCACTGGGTCCTGTAAATGACGGCGTGTTTTCACAGAATGCTCAGTTTGTAAACTGATAGGGAAGACATACCTACAAAGTCTGCTGCTACAGAAAAGTACTCAGTATCTCCTGTGCTCTGAGCGATCGAATTAACATTGAAAACTCAGTTCCCTGCAAATTTGGAAGTGAGCTGTAATTGGATCAGAATGAGCAGGTTTTTCCAGTTTTCTGTGCGACATGACAGAAAGTGGCTGCAGAAAAGAATGTCAGTATTACCACCATTAATCCACGACAGCCACATGTTCTGCCAAGTAACCTCTGGCTCGATTAGAAGTGAACAATGAACTCGAATGTCCTCAGCGTCCTCAGAGTACAAGGAACCTAAAAACAAGATAACAAACAGGAGCACCCCCAGCCCAAGGGGGGGTGTGCTGCAGGCTAAAGACCAGCACGCTCCTTTCCTCCTACAGGATTTGTAGGCAAGTCCCTCCTCACCAGTGCAGAGAAGCAACAATGCCACTGGATATGTTGGGAAAATGTCAACAGAATGATCGACATGCCCCTGAAGCACGGTAGTAGCTATTTCTATGAATACTGTGTTGTTGGTTTTAAATTCTACCACTGAATTCCCCAAGAGGGCCATTGGTATCACTAGCTAAGTGGATAAGGAGAAGTAGGAATTTGCTGTACACCAGCCAGTCTGGTGGGACTGGTGAGTTCCAGGCACATAACAGACCCTATCTCAAAGAGGGAGACAATGTTCCTGATAATAACATCTACGGCTGTCTTCTGACCTCCCCCAAAATGGGCAGATACCTATACACCTACAATTAAACACACACACACACACACACACACACACACACACACACACACACGACAGAGAAGCTTTGGAGTTCAGAAACAACTTCTACTTTCAGCTTCAGCCATACCTGTGGTTTCTCATCAGAGCCTTTCTCAAACAGCTTCCAGGAATTTGGGAACAAAAAGTCCTTCACCCCATTTGCCCTTGGAGAAGATGCTTCCGTTGAACCACATTCTCCACTGCGAACTCATGGAAGTCATTTTCTTTCTGGCCAGAAGATGTTTATGGAATAAAAGAAAACTACAGGGACTGTGAGCAGATCAAAGCCTGCCACATGTTAAGGACAGGATGGGATTCCAATCATAAACATTTGGACTGCATTAGAGAACAGGCTGTTAATTCTATAAAATGTTTGCCCAAAGGCCAACAGCCTAGAAATGAAGTACTAGGCATGCTATAAACCATAGTGTAGGAGATGCTAAACTCTTACTTAGAAGTCTCAAGACTTTATCTATGACATCAGAGGTACACACACAATCCCCTACCCTGCCACCACACACACACACATACCAAGCAATTCTCCAGCAGACATCAACGAGATGTCTTCCTCAGGTCTGACAACTCATAGGACTCAAGTTAACACTTAACTCACATTTACCTATCAATTATAACAGGTATAGATCAGCAGTTCTCAACCTGTGGGTCACGATCCATTTGGGGGCAGGGTTAGTGTCCAACAATATCAGATATCCTGCATATTTACATTATGGCTCACAACAGTCGCAAAATTACAGTTATGGAGAAGCAATAAAAATATATTTGTCTCCTCTCAATAAAAAATTAATATGCAAAATAAATACCTACATAAATTTATGGTTGGGACTAGCATAGCACGAGGCACCGTGTTAAAGGGTCACAGCTTTAGGAAGCTTGAGAACCACTGATACAGATATGAGGCATGGTATGTGGGAAGAGCATCCTTTCTTCCAGCAGCCCGAGTACTTCCTCAGCCGTTCTTTCAGAAATCTTTCCAGAGGCTTGGCCACATAGATATGATCAATCATTAGCTCAGTCCTCTGCCCATCTCCTCTTCCTGGAAGATGATGGGAGCACAGTAAAGCTGAAAGTCCCAAGCTTGTAATCCCGGCTTGGTCTTTCCAACAACCAGCCTATGAGATGAAGCTACCTCTGAGCCTTCCAAACAGTAACAAATAAACAGAGACTTGCCTGTCACCTGGGAAATGTCAAGAGATTAGGAACTACGTTCCCAGGAGCCAGGGTCGAAGACCACGTATTAGAATAAAAGATACACCCAGCGCCCCTAAGCCTTAGATATATGAGGGTGTTAAGACCTGAGTGTCAGGAAACAAGGGCAGAGAGTGAACACGTATTATATCCCATCTATGCATACATATAGAGCACACATTTGGCAACCTCAGGCTTTTGAGATACAGAAACCTGGATGAAAAGAATATGATAGTGTTCGAGCTTCTGCAAAATGAAAACAGACAAGCAAGCTATCCGGAGGGGAAAACATATATATGATGACTTTTTCTTGGTATTCCCGATCTAATGACACAAAAATGAAACCACAGGAGAAGCTGAGTATCTCAGAGATGTGAAGTGTGTGGCTCGTACAGGTTTTGGACTTCTAGTCATTTTTTGCTGTCCATAGGAGTCGCTCAAATGATATTTTGAGTTTTTTTTAAATTCAATTGAGTTCTGTAAAACATGTTTTACTTGCTTTATCTACTTTAACAAACTTACAGGAGAGGCAACCCTGTGAGAAGTACCGAGATTGCATTGGATCAAACCTCAATGCAGACAAAAATTAATGGAGCTAAACTACTGAAATCGAGTAACAACTTGCTCCTTTTGAGAGTTTATACCAAATGGCTCAAACCAAAGAAAACAGAACCCAGTTTCTGTCATTAGAGCGAGACTGATCGGTTTTATCCAGATAAACCAAGCATTGACTAACATACATTCTCATGCATACACGACTAACATACATTCTCATACATACCTGACTAACATACATTCTCATGCATACCCAACTAACATACATTCTCATGCAAACCTGACTAACATACATTCTCTTGCATACCCTTCTACCACCCATGACATTTCTGGGGCTACTGTGAAACTCAATAAAGGATACCAAGCCCTGAGTTTCCTTAACAATAAGAAAACCCCAGGGGATTCTGAGAGAGACTCAGGGCTTGCCTTAACACTGGCATACTGCAAGCCTTCAGTGTACATACAGTATATGCTCTTTCTTTAAAAATGTATTTTACGTGTAGGAAATTTTTTTGTCTGCAGGTAGGTCTGTGCACCCCACACTTACCTGGTACCCAGAGGCCAGAAAAAGCCTCAGAACCCCTGGGCCTGAAGTTGGAGATGACTGTGAACCACCATGTGGTACAGGAATGGAGCCTCCATCTCAGGAAGAGCAGCCAGTGTTGGTACCTGCTGAGCCATCTCTCTAGCCCCAGTATGCTCTTCTTATTATACATTCAGAGCAAGTATTATTTTGAGGTGCCAGGGATTGAACTTAGGTCCCAGTTAACACGTCAGGTAAGAGCTCTATCACAGAGCTGTCTGTGCCCTAGGTGTTTATAGATTTGATTAACTTGGTAGTGGACCTCAAAAAACGTATTTTGAAAACTTATTTATTTATGTGTATGAGCATTCTGCCTGTATGTATGTAGATGTACCACAAATCTGCCGATGCCTGAAGAAGCCGGAAGACGCAGTTGGGTCCCCTGGAACTGAAGGTACAGATGCCTGTGAGCACTGGAGAGGAAACCCAGGTTTACAAGAGCAATCGTGTTCTTAACCACT
The DNA here is from genome assembly GCF_963924665.1 of Micromys minutus. NCBI lineage: Eukaryota > Metazoa > Chordata > Mammalia > Rodentia > Muridae > Micromys > Micromys minutus. The sequence continues at coordinate 182,049,003 of NC_137969.1, read as the reverse complement.
AATCCACCATCCCAGACTCGCAAAATGGATGCTTGAAGGCATCTATACCCAACTGAACATTTAAAATATGATTGGAGTTAGTAGTTACTATAATGTTTATGTATAGGTAAAATTGTGTAAAAATATTCCAAGCACCTTAACTGCATGATGTATGTGGAGAGGTTGTAAACGTGCCAGGGCACATACATGGTGTCAGAGGCTAGCTCATGGAGACAGTTCTCCTATCCTTCTCTGGGTTCCCGGGATGAAACTCGGGTGCTTTCGTTCACTCAGAAAGAATCTTATACGCTAGGCTGTCTGTGTGTCCCACGTGCCTTAATTTTCAAAGAAAAATATATAGCTATCAATTGCTATCATCACATATAAAACTTTTGAAATATTTATAAGCAGACAATTAGAGGCTGGAAAGATGGCCAATTAGTGAAGAGTCCACACTGCTCTTGTAAAGGTCTGGAATTCAGTTCTCAGCACCCACTGCATCCACATGGCCCCCAACTACCGATAACTTGAGCTCCGGGCAATCTGATAACTTCGGGTTTCCGAGAGTACCTGCAATCTCTAACAAATAAAGTATTTTAAATTTGGTTAAAGGCTTTAGTTTAATAATATAATAATAATATAAAAATAAATACAATATTTTATTATATATTGCATTATAATATATGCAATATATTATATATTATAAAATAAAATATAAAAGTACTTAAAATAAAAATATTTTTAAATCTATTTTTTTTTAAAAATCTACTCTATCTAATCTAACTTGTGTTTTAAAACAGATTTCTCCAAGGTTTCTAAAAGTTCTCACACTGAAGTCTCCTTCTCTATGAAGGGGTGACATTTACTCAATGCTCAGGCAGCAGAGGGTACTAGCTTGCTTAGTCCAAACCAGATGGCATGGTGTCCTACTTAGCTTTCTATTGGTGGGATAAAAGATCATGCCCAAAAGCAACTTGGGAAGGAAGTAACACTCCATTGTGCAAGAAGTCATCTGGGCAGGAACTCCAGGCTGGTACCTGAAGGTAGGAACTAACGGGGAGTATGGGGGATGCTGCCCCCTGGCTCGTTCCCCATGGTTCAGCCTGCTTTCTTAAAGGACCCAGGACCAACTGTCCACCTGTGCTACTGTCCCATGTGGGCAGGGTTCTCCCTTCCCAATCATCAATCCAGAATATGCTGGCACAGACTTTCTTTCAAGTAACTTATTGGAGATATTTTCTTAGTGGAGGCTCCTCTTCCTAGATGACTCTAGCTTGTGTCAAATTCACACACACACACACACACACACACACACACACACACACACACACACAAAACTCAAACACATAGTCAATGACCATTCCATGATACTTCATACTACAATTCAGAGAAAACAAAACAAACACCCAATTTTAGCTCTGCTAGATTAAATGTGTGCTGACATGCCAAGTTCTCAAATGGTATCCAAAGCTGTCTTATCTTCACCTATCTCTAGGTATTTTCTCTGAGAGCAATAAAAGCTCAAAGACCTGAATATGACAAGAATGGATCACTAGGTAAATCCACCTTCTATCCTTATTCACAGGCTAGGATTAAACCATTAAAACAGCGTGTGTGCACTCACAAACTTTGAGCATGAGGAGGCCTAAGAAACGTAAGTGATAAGCTCACTAACTCTGTTTGATACAACCTTAGAATAAATCCTGTGTGCTTGTCCATATACATCCAAGAACTCATACCTCTCCTTTCACACACAGATTTTCTCACAGCTGCCCAAGTGGTTTTCACTTTCAAGTGAACAACATGTGATAGCTCTGGCCTGTTTAAAATCAGAATTCCCAGCCCTGGTGGAGTCTACATTGAAATCTGTCCTCTCTTATTTTTGATTGGTACAAAAGGCACAAAGCTGGGGTCCCTGTCCACTATACTAAATTCCAGGCCTACTAAAGGGAGCTAGAAACTAACCTAGAGACAGCACAGAAAGCCCGAACTCACCGACAGCCATGCAGTTCACAAAATAAAAATCCAACTCAGAGCTCTGAGATTTCTAGCAAATATTGATTACCCTAAGAATCTAGTTATGACTGATTTAAAGTGAGATCCATTCCTAGTGGCGAACTGAGTTCAGACCGACATTGTTACTCTTTAGACACATGGACATTCCTTGTTAGGAAGAATACATTTGTCTTCCTGTCTATCTGTAGTTCTAGATGAGTTTGGCTAAGTAGAAGACTGTAAACCCAGGAGCTCTCTTTTACAGTGTCCGGCTTCTCTGTCATTCGAGGGCACATGTTTAATTTTTTAACTTAAAACATCCACATTATTCATGTCCACAGGCCCCACATCATCATCTCAGCAAAGTGACAGAGCACGTGGTCACGCTGATGTCACTTGCCAGGTAGCAGGAACTCATCTGGGACATCCACTCAGTGAGTGACTGGTGGGGAAACATGGCTTCTGGTTGGCTTCCTTCCCACAAGCTGCACAGAGGAGGCGGGACTCAAATCCACAAAGTGGAAGAGAAAGCACCAAGAAGCTCAACAAAATCACTTATAGTCTAACATCCGACCAAGGTCAGTCACTTTCGCTGATCTCCTCGGCTTCCGGTGGGTTCCTGCGCCTGCCTGGACTACAGGAAGCCAGCTATAGAAGGCCTGAATGCAGAAAGTCCAAACATTCAGACCAAGTTCTGTGCCCTTATAAAGAACCCCTCTTGCTGAAAATCCCTCCACCCCCAGTAGGGGCGGGGATCTGCAAGAGATCCAGTTCCTTTGGCCTACGGAAGTCGAAAGGGCCCTTTATACACCCGCCTAAGAGCCTAGAACTACCAGGCCACTGTGGTCTTAATTAACTACGGTCAAAACATCTAAGAAGCTGGCAAGCATGCACACGCAAAGACAGGCGCCCAGGGCCGCGCGAGACAGTCTAAGATGTGTAGTGACAGTCGGTCGATTTCCAAAAAAGCTGATTTAGAGGTCTAAGCTAGATCTGATCGCCGCAATGCTTCTGCCTCCCATCTCCCCGCCCCTGCAATCCCTCCCCAGCCAGAAAAGCTTTTTCCGGATTGCAAGTTGCCCAAGGTCCTCTGGGCATGGGGCGTGCTCCAGGCTCCTTAACGCCCTGCCACCAGGTGTGCAGCGCCCGGATACCAGTCCTGCACCCGTACCTTTCCCGATCACTTCCAGCAGTTCCTTTTCCTCCTGGGTCAGCTCGCCTTTCTTTATGTGACCCATGGTTCCCGCCAGCTTGACGTTTATTGTAGTTCTTTGGGAAGGTTTTTAAAAGACGAGAGACGTGAATACGTCGTGGAAGGCGGTCAAAGCAAGGCAACTCGAGGCCGGAGCAGCAGTCCAGCGAAGTGGGTCTCGCGGCTGGAGGCTGGCGGGTGCGGCGAGCTTGAGCGAGCCGAGCTGGCGCTCTCCGCAAGTCCCGCCCCCGAACCTCATTGGCCCGGTCGGGAGGAGGAGCTGCAAGAGGCAGCAAGAGACTCCAATTGGAACGACCCACGAGGTCCAAACCAAAAGGAGAAATTTGAAAGGGGGGATCAATACATCTTCTAGGTTTTCTATCCCCATGCTAGCCTATTAAAAAACACAGAAACACATGTTTTCTTGAATTATAAAGATAACACTTCTCTGACTGGTAGTGGCTTCTATTGACATGTGCGGAGGCACTGAGATGCGGCTAGACCGGCTGCACTGCCCCTAAGAGTGGCGCAGTTCGGGCGAGGGGCGGGGCTGGGGCGGGGCCGGGGCGGGAGGCGGGGCTACGCCGGGTTCTGTGTGTCTGTGTCAATGTGTCTGTCCTTCACTCCTCCATTGTCTGCCTCAGCCGCTGCTGCCGCCACTGCTGCTGCAGGATTCGCCGCAGCCACCAGTCTCGCGCGTCGTCGCTCCCTCCTTGGACAGGTAAGAGGTAGCCAGGTGGGGCGGAGGGAGCCTGAGGGTAGAAGGAGCCGTGACCGCCTCCGAGCCAAGGGCTCCCACTGGGCTGGAACTGGCTTGGAGGAAGCATGTGCCACCTGGGGCGGTCGCCTTCCTCTTCGTAGGGGAGCCCCCTCGCCGCGCCATCATCCGTGCACGTACCGTGCATTAGTGCCTCTCGAGCAAGACCTAGACCTCGCTACGTTTGGCCGCTCCAAGAGCCCCGGGGACCGCGAGCGGGCCGTGAGCTGGCCACGCGGTGAAAGTGGCGGGTGCACATGGTCTCGTGCGTGGCGATCCCCGGGGAGGCCCGCTGCCGGGAGGTGAAGGGAACACCCCATGACCAGCGAGATTGGGAGAGGCTTGGAGAAGGTAATTTTCTTTTTGCAAACCTCGTCCTTCCCACTACTTGTCTGTCATCTCTTGGCCTCTGTGGAAGCCATTGGACCTATACCCGTGGTGTTCGTTAAAGATATTTAGAAGCGATTTACGCTTGCACTGATACTTCGTTGGAGTGTGGGGTCTTTTTGCTCTGAGAGTTGCCTGTCTTTATAACTCAGGTTTGGGAATTTATGGAACTAGGGAGGGGAGGCTGGAGAGGGCGGGGATTAAATTGGTGTTGCTGTCTATATATAGCCTTAGATTAGCTTCTTAATCCAGCCTTCATTCAACTGTGGTGTGGATCCTGGAGCGTCCACCGTAGGTTGATGAGAGGTGAATAGTGTGTACCTTTCCGTGGCTCAGATGCAAGGTACGCTCAGGAAAATATGCAATCATTCCTCCAAGATGCTTATCTGTAGCGTTCTCCAGCGTCAATCACTGTTTCTTCAAAAATGACTGTTTAGTTTTACGGTTGTCGCTCAACAGACTAGTATTGATGTTTCCGTTCAGACAATTGTACTAGGGAGAAATACTTAAATATTACGTAGGAGGTTTTATTAAGTATACCCAGGACCTCCCTTTCGTTCCACATTGCCAAAAAATGCTATGAAATGAAATGCCTTTTCCTCTGACCGTCAACTTCGTTTTGCTCAAAGCGTGAGCACTTCAGAGACCCAGGGATGATGTTCCCCATCTCGTCTTTAAATCAAAATCTTTTCTAAACTCCCGCTGCCCATCCCCCAACAGCCACAGCCAGAGAGAGCTTCTGCTTGAGGAGGGAGGGGCAGATTCTCACATGAAAATGATTGGTAATTATTCATCTCAATGTATAACAAAGAAACTTTTGTCTGCTGATGCTTTTAAAATGATGTTGCTGTTCATACAAGCGGTAGGGCTTATGAGAGTGACCAGTGTTGTGTAACACATTAATGCCTCTGCCATAGCAATTATTGTGCCAGAGGTAGCCACAGACCTAAGAAAATGCCTGAGAGTAACCTCGCCACGTGATTGCACATCATTTCAGCAGATGCAGAGACAGAATTGGGTACTTAACCGCCAGGATTTCCATCTCTTGTGCCAAATCTGGGCCATGGTTACTTGAAGGTCACACCTGTTTGTCTTGCTGGGGTTGTCAGTTCCTCGACCGATAGGGACATGGGGGTGTGTTTTAAGCACCTGGTAGGCATTTAGTCTTCTGAATGCATGACTTTAATTTAGACTTGATGATATTTAAGGACAAAGGAAAATATCCACCTAGAAGTGTGGATAAATCCTATGTTCAGTTTGAATTTTGGAATCAGATACCTAATGGAGACTTTCGGAAGGGTTTCAATCGTAGCATAAATATTTAATATCAAAATTAGATTAGTTTAATGGGCTTATTGAAATGTATTCTCATTTTTCTCATTAAAGAACTCTATTGATAATGAAATAACTATTCATTTTGACTATGTAATCTGTTCCAGATATTCTGCCAGATGTTGTGCATAGGATTATTTTAACCATTGTTACTATAGGCCAGGAATTAGCCAGTATTATCTTCATTTATGAAAATATGAACAGAAACTAAAGGAGGTTAATTTGCCCACAACCCCACAGTTGAAAAGTATGGAATCTAGGATTAGGTCCTTTCTGATCTGTCTGTAAAAACCTTTCTTGGAGTTTGGTGGTACATACCTCTAATCTCAGCATTCTGGAAGCAAAGGCAACCAAGTTTTTCTATGGAACAGATTCAAGGCTAGGCAGAGTTATCTTACATAGTGAAACCCTGTCTTGGAGATTAAAAATTTAAAAAGTAAAAACACAGCCAAACTGAATGGGGGAGAAAAAGAAGTAAAAAGAACATGTCTGCTCCTACGTATGCTGGAGGAGAAAGTTTATTAGATATCTGGGAAAATCCAAAGTGGACGTGACCCAGAGCCATGTAAGGAGAGGCCAGAGAGGAGAACCTGGTACAGCAGCCAAGAGGACAAAAGGTAAAAGAAACAAGTAACCAACTTGGCTGGATTATATAGGGAAGAGCCCCCAAGGGAAGGGCAGCTCAACCCTTGCACTGGAGAGTTCACATAAATAGCAGGCAGGATACGCCAGTCAAGCCCTGTAACGGGTAAGAACTACGAGATGTTGGGAGAACCTGGCCACTAGGTTGGCTTTGGTATGTCAGATAAGCACCTCAGCCATTTGTCCCTAGGTTTGAGACTTAACACAAACCTTTACTCTCCTGGCTCTTCTCCATGTGCTTGGTATTTTATAAGATGTTTCTGTGACCCAGCATGCCATAGACACAAACCTCATTTCCACCTCTTTCCCTGGGCGCTTCTCTTACTCTCAGTCTTCTAGAGATGGATAGTTGTAGTTTATATGTCTATTTCCATGGTTTGTTATATATGAATGAGATAGTCTTCCCAGTTTCTGTCTTCACCCTTAAACCGTTTAGACTCACGTGTCCTGTTATTTCTACTACCTGTGTATTTGGCATCTGCTGTGGGTTCCGAGGCTTTTTCCTCCTCACCTCTTCCCACTTGTCTATCTCAAGGAACTCTCAGTTGGGTAAACATCAAACACAATCATCCTTTCACAGGTTACTGAGTAAGGCTCCAACCTGTGATCCCAGCAGGCATTTCCAGTCAGCTGGCTCCTCCCACTCTCTGCCCTAGGGTCACCATAGGCTGCTTCCCTAACCTGCCAGTAACTTCCACCCTTTGTTCCTCTTTTTCTCTTCCTGGAATTCTCTTCCTGACCACCCATTCTCTCCTCCTCCATTGTTTGGAATTACTCTTCTTTCAAAATGACTACTTTTCTCCAGCTGCATGGCTACCTTGCACCTTGTCAGTGAGGGTCTGTGTGCCCCTTTAACAGTTGCAGGGACGTACGGTCTTTGCCCAGGAGAGGCACTGAAAGAATGACATGGTACCAGGCTGGTACCATTATGACAACCTCTAAAACTACCTACATTATGGAAACCAGCCAACCGCCTTCAGATCAGCCTTCAAATTAACACCATTTTTTTTTTTTCTGCATCTCATGAATTCTCATTGTATCCTATTGCCTTTTTAAATAATTGTTTGGACTCTCTCTTTTTTTCCTTGACCATAAACTTACCGGTTCAGCTCTCCGTGCTTCTGAAGATACAGGCCCATATCTTGTAATTAGTAGGGGTTCACTACATGCTGAGTTGAATTCATTTGATCTCTATGTTACTTTAGGTGGATTTGTTTCCCTGGCAGAATGAGAGGATGTGGCACTGAACACACACAGCCATAACCAAGGGCAAGAAGTCTTGAGACATTTGAAGTCTCTGGGCTTCAAACCCAGGACTACCAGCTAAGAGAAAAAAACAAAAACAAAAACCTTCTCACAAGTTTAGCATACCATTCTTGGTTCCCCCTTTCAAGGTCCTGAACTTTGCAGGGCCATTGACAACTAGTTTTGGGTATTGTATCTGATAGGGAGATCCCCCCCCCACACACACACACCCTTGGTTTGAACTCCTTAGAAACTAGGTATGTTTCTTGACTGGCTAGAAATTTAATGCTATTAAGCAATTTTAACTTTTTAGACTGAAGTAGTATGCTTCGATTTTCAAAGATCCCTTATCATTTGGAATCACATTCTGAACTGCTTAGGAAGAAGATGGTGTGCGGTTTCTGCCACATATCTATGACTTAGAGTATGGGACGAAGTGGGACCACCAAGGAGGCAGGACTGTGTTGTTATTGGTCGAAGCTATTTGACAACTTCATTAAGTATCCTTCTCTTGAAGAAGTTGGAAAATTTTGCAATTTGAAAAGGACGTTTGGAAGTATTAAAGCCCCTAAGGTATTACCCCACACACAACATAAGAAAGTGATATGAGAACTTGGTGTTTAGGCTGTGCAGTTATTCACTGCAGAGCTAAAACAGTCACACCTAACTAAACATATCACACGTTTTAACTTTTCAGCACAACTTTTAGGAAGTGGTTGTTACTCTTGCTTCACGCTTATGAATGTCTTGCTGGCAGTCAGTTGCTGTCCCTTTTAGAACTGACAAAGTTATTTGCAGACAAGTCTAAAGAAAGACACACATTTAGTTTATCTGAGAAAAATCAAGATGTGAACCCAGTAGAGATAGCTGATTTTACTTCTTCGCCTTTTAAGCCAACTAAGAACTCATTCCCAAAAAAGGCCTGGCAGAAGCCTCGGAGCAGTGTCAGCGCTCCTAACTGCTCAGAGCTGTCTCCGTGCTGCTCAGATAATCTGATTAATTCAGGAAAGTGGGGACCAGGGTCAAGACAGGGTGTGTGACTAGGTTCTTAACCTTGGCTTAACTGAATGCTTCCATGTACTCTGTCTCCCTAGTCTTCCAACTTCATAGCCTGTGTTTTTTGATGTTGACAATTTTTCTGCTCATTGGGGGAGCACTAAACAATCATGGAATACAGAGTTGGATCTCTTGTATTGCCAAAATTTTTTTTTTCTCTTTTATATTTTTGGAACTATTAGATATTATTTTAACATCACTTTTCTAACTTTGAGAGATTTTTTAGAAAGCATTTTATTAACATGGAACCTGCCAATGTGAGCAAGCTGCGTACAGTTACACTTCTCATTCTTAGCCCTCTCTGGAGCCTGTTTATTGGGGACAGATCTCCTCAGCAAGTGTCTTTTGGGAGGTTAGGTGCCAAGTGGAATGATTTGGCCTGTTCTAAATTTGGCATGTGTTGAGTAAAGAGTGCCAGAAATGCTGAGATAGTCCTATTTGTAAGCTGCCTTGTTTGAAAATCAAACGTGAGGTAGATTATGAATGGCCATTCTGTATTCAGTGCCAAATATACAGGGCTGTCATTACTCTTTGCTGATTTTCAGTCTTGGCTCTTTTCTTTGATTTTTGTTTAAGTCAGGGACAAATATATAGTGATAGAGGTAAGAATAGTGCTCCACTTGAATATCAAGGAAAAAATAACCACTTGGCTAGCTTTAATACTTTTAATTCTATAAATATTAATGTTTAATGGCAATAAAGTAATCAGTTTCTATAAGAAGAAAATTTCAGTTTTCCCTTCTTTCCAACTTATTTTTGTTAGAGGAGATGTTTTTGTTTCTTTGTTCGTTCCTTTGGTTGGTTGGGGTTTTTGAGACATATTCTCTGTATATCCCTGGCTATCCTGGAACTCACTATGTAAACCAGGCTTGCCTGGAATTCATAGAGATCTACCTGCCTCTGCTGGGTTTATAGGTGTGTACCACCATACCCACTCTACAGCTGGGCTTTCTTAGAAAACAGTGGTTAGATAAGCTGTTGTTCAGGTTATGTTGAGAAAAGTCCTGGAGCCAAAGGGCTGCCGGTGTGTAGGTACCACTATCCTGAGGACTGTGGGGTTATACATCATGGTATTGCACTGCCCTCTCTGTCTTTACATATAGTTACATAAAAAAAATGTTAATGCTTTTCATCTGTAAGGTTTCCTAGGACTGTGATAATTTCTAAGGGGGGAAAAAATCATGGCCTGTATTTTCCTCAGATTCCAAGCTAAGAAGATGTGGCTCTTATGAACGGGAGAGATGAGAAAGAACCTGAAGTTTAATGGTGCCAAGGAAACCACTGGCTCAAGGAGAAGCATGTCACATAATATGTTTGCGAGTTTGAAGATTGTTTCCACTCAATTTGAGCCTCTTGCAGGAAATAGTTGAAAATTGGAACCCAAACAATACAGAAATCAGAGCCATAAATTTCCCAATATCTGAATGTCCCCAAGAGGTTAGGTCCTTTCCCTAAAGATACATAAACATTTTCCTTAATAAAAAAAAAAAAATCTATGGAGAACCCTTTGCCATTTTGATGGTAACATGCTAATTCAATATGTGCAAGGTCTGATAGTCTACTTTAAATTAATATTTACAGTCTACTCTGCCTAACTCTAAACTATAAAGTCTATGGGGCCAATAATGACAAAGCTTTTTTTCAGGAATCATAAATATCATTCTAAGATATTGTGACAATCAGACTCTTTGGTCAGTATTTTGAAGAAGATAGTGGACTAGTGCCATCTGTGTAGGCTCCAGGGAGACAAGAATCTTTCTGCTATATCACTAATGTTAACAAGAAATGTGTGACCCTCGGAGACTTATCTCAGGGTTCTACTTTATCTGAGAACCTAAGTTTAGGACTAGGGTTTTAAAAGTATTCTATTCCTTCTGCATGTTAATCCTTAGTTTGAAAGTTAAATCCCACACAATTATTCAACATTAGCTCAGCTACTGCTCAAGGGAAGGATACAGAGTATTTTGATACATTAGTTGCCTTGGGGTGTGGGGGGGGCTCTGCTCTGCTAAAATGATTTAAATTTACTAAGTAGGGACAAAGCTGCACCTGCTGACAAGTGAGCGCTAGGAAACTTGTCTGCTCAGGTCCTTCTGCGCCCCCCCAGACCTGGCATATTAGGTAAACAAATGACTTACCACATAGCTGAACCACATTACTGTCCGAGGTGGGGAAGGGGTGGGTGTCAATCAGTAATAGAGCTCAGTACTGGCTTCCATCCCTAGCACTACTAAGGAGAGAAAAAGGTATTTGAAACAATTTTTAACACTGTACCAATTTGGATATTTTGTTGTTGATGTGTATTGGGCATGGGAGAGGTGGATATGCAATTAAGAGCAGTGTGCCCTGGTGAAGGACTCCAGCTGAGTTCCCAACACCCAAATGGTGGCTACAACAGCTGGTAACTCCAAATCCATCATCGTCATCTGACCTCCATGGATAGATACTAGGCACGCTTGTGGTGTACATGCACATACATGTAGGCAAAACCTTCACACACATCAGATTTTAAAAGTTAAAAAAAAAAATTTTGAGATACTTTTTTGTTTCCTTCAGATTTGAGTTCATTGCCTGATCACTGATAAAACTGTATTGGTGAATACAGTACTTTGTCACATGTGTGCTGTGCCCTGTGTCTGTTGAATACTTACTATAGGCCTTGGCAATTCTGCCTAGCCTGTGCTTTCATTGTCTAAAGTGTATGCATGGGTGTGTGTGTGTGTTTAGCCTTCAACTATAAAGCTTCATGTGCTCTGCAGGCTTGGGCAGGTCCTTGTCCCAGATGATAGGGTAGGAGTTTCTAAGTTGAAAGAAGTAATAACTGAGTAAATGTTTGGATTCATGCCACTACCATCTTTGACCTTCCTGAAGGTTCATTACCATAATGTTGAAATTTTCTCCTGATTACAGTAGTTTTCTGCAACAATTCTCTTTTCCTCCTTGGATTAGAGCCCTCCACGTAGTGGAATCATGACTCTTACTGTGCTAGCTCAACCTCTGACTCTGCATTTGGATCAGAAGCACAAACATGCCCATCAGTTTTGAGATCTAGTGTTTGACAGATCTTCATCTCCTGGAGGCCTTTGTTGCACAGTCTGTGAGCTTCATGCATCTAAGTGGAGGGGAGATCTTATACTAAAGACGTTTTTAACCTGGGTGTGGTGATGTAAACTTTTAATCCGAGAATTCCAGGGGCAGAGACAGGTCTTTTAAAAGGCCATCCTGTTTGACATGGTGAATTACAGACAAGCCAGAAAGATATATGTTGAGTCTCATACTCTGGGATAAATGGCTGAGGTGCCTGTTTAACTTAGCTAAGCGAACCTGGCCACCACGTTCTCCCAGCATTCCTTGGTCCTCCCAGTTACAACGTATGGATAGCATGCCCTTCCCTGTATAATCTAGCCATTTTGGGGCTATGCCTCAGTCTTTTGACCCAAGCTACCCTTCTTGGTCAGCGCTCCCCACCCCCATTCTCAGATGGCTCAGAGTCATGTCCACTCTAGACCCCCAAGTGTCTCTGCCTCTGGCCATGCTCACCCTTTTATCTAAAATAAACTTTTGCACTGTACCAAGCAATCTTTTCCTTTTTTCCTTTCTCTATTCAATTGGGGGGGGGGGGGTATCAGTCAGGGGAACCTTGTCTCAATTAAAAAAAAAAAAAAAGAAGAAGAGTCATTTTTCTCAAGACTAGAAGGTAGTTGGGTGGGGAAGAACACTTGCTCATCAAGCATGCAGACCTGAATTTGAATCTCAGAGCATCTGCTTTAAAAATAGCTGAGCATGGGTGCCCATGCCTGTAACCTCAGAACCACAGAGCAGAGACAGGTGGATCCTGAGAGCTTGTTGACCAGTCTAGCAGAACTGGCAGGCTTCTGGTGCAATGAAAGATGCTATCTCAAGGCAATATTGCAGGCAGCAATAGAGAAAGACATCTGCAGCCTGCTCTGGGTCCCACATACTGAAGTGCATGTAACACACACTCACACACACATACCCCTTTCCCCTGTACTCAAGTGCAAGATTGGTTCAGCTATCAAATCAGGAAGTAACGCTTTTCTAAAGAAACGAACATTGAATGTGATTGCAAACTAACTTTTGTCCCATTTAATGTCCGTGAAATTCTCATGCATAAAAACATTTTTTAAAAAGGATCCCTATAGTAATTTTAAAGCATCAGAACTATCATTTCTCTAGGACATGGGGTCTGAATAAGAAAGGTTGAGATGTGAACTTTAGTTTTTATTCTGTGCCTTTTTTAAAGGTTTATTCATTTACTATGTATTCTGCCTGCATGTAGGCCTACACACCAGAAGAGGGCACCAGACTTCATTACACATGGTTATGAGCTACCATGTGGTTGCTGGGAATTGAACTCAGGATCTCTGGAAGAGCAGCCAGTGCTCTTAACTGTTGAGCCATCTCTCCAGCCCCTCTTCTGTGCCTTTTTGTGCTGGGTTGGTTTGGTGGCATTTTACTCTTTCCATAGTATCTTTAACAGTATTAAGAGCTACTGACAAACCTTACTTCTTTCTAAGCTTAAAACTACAAAATAACTTGTAAATTTGAGGGTGGCTTCCCTCTGCAGCAGTGGCTAGTTCTTAATCCTAACGTGAAGTACTAAATCGGGCTTTTAGAAGAAAAATTGGTAGAATATATCACTGAGTTAGGTCACGTCATTCCAAGTCCTAATGACAATATTTGTTAAGGAGCAAGATAGACGGCTTAGCCTTTTTTTTTTTTTTTTTTGCTCTTGCAGAAGATCAAGTTTGAGTCCTAGTACCCATGTAAGGTGGTTCCCAATCACGTTAAACTCCAGTTTGGGGGCACCTGATTTCTCTCTGACCTCTGTGACATCTGTCTCTCACTTGCATGTGTCACAAAAACTTCTATTAAGATGATTTGAGGGTATTGCAGAGGCTCATATGGGGAGATGTGTCCTTAAATGTGCCTTGGTCACAGTCTCTACATAGCAATAGAACAGTAATTAAATCAGATGCCGCCTTCAGGCATGCATGTGCCTCAGAGGCATACGTGCAGCTAAAAGGTCCATACATATAAATAAAATTAAATGAAAAAAAATTTTAGGAAAAGAAATAAAGATCAGATCAGAATTTCTTCTATTTTTGCTTTACTAGAGTCGTAAGTACTAAGTACAGGCACAGAAGTACTCAAATACTAAACATCTACTACTAATATTGCATGTTACTTGAAAAAGATGTAACTGTTGCTGATTTCAAAAGGATCAGAACAACATTGTGATTTACACACACACACACACACAAGAAAGATAGTTACCTGGGAATTAGAGGACATTGTTTTAGCATTGCACCACTTCCTCCCAAACAAAATGAAGAGTCCCAGGACAACTGGTTGATTTCAAGGTTGGGTGGGATAGATTTAGTCTGATCCCTGGGATATTTTGTTTATAAATAAATAAATTAAATTAATGAAACAGTTTTAAAATTAAAATGATAAAAACTACTTTGAAAACAGTTCTTAGCCTAGTTTGGGGCAATATGGCTGTCGATGATTCAAGGATGTGAATGACTATACTCTGAAAAGAAATCAGAGCTGGGAAGCCTGCACCTCTAATTTTATGTAAAAACAGAGAACTGTGCCGAAAAGAAAAGGATATGGGTGTGGAGGAGACATCTTTTTTTTTTTTTTTTTTTTTTTTTTTGAGACAGGGTCTCCTATAGCCCAGGCTGACCCTGAACTTGATTCATAGATGAGGATAGACCACCTGAGCACTGTGATTACAGGTATGTACTTGGCTCTAGGGATTCAATTCAAGACTTTGTGTATGCTACTGAGCTATACCCCCAGCTCAAAGGAATCTTTAGTTCAATGCCAACTAATAAATACAAGTCTAGGCACTAGAAGGTTTTCCATTTTGAGATTATAACATGAAAACAAAGACATAAAAATCTATACCAAAAAATGTATTGAAAGCCTATGGTAGCCCATCCTGCACTCCCAGTGTTCAGGGAGGTAGATTGCTGTGAGTTTAAGGACTACATTAAATTCATTAAATTTTTTTGTTGTCCTGTGTTCTATAGGAAATGTCTTATTCTTTTAAAGAAAAAAATTAATTATATTTATTTGTTTGTTTATTTATTATGTATGTGTGTGTCCATCTGTTTTGGGTACATGCATGCTGCTATGTACGTGTGGATGTCAGGACAACTTGTGTGGTTCTTTCCTACTGTGTGAGTTCTGAGGACTGGCACAGGCTATGAGTGTAGCAGCAAGTGGCTTTATCCATGAAAGCTTCTCAGTAGCCCGTTATCTTACTCTTCAGACATACACACTGAAGTCACAGACGGAGGCAGAAAGTATATGCAAACTGTTCTCAGATCATTCAGAAATAAAGCTATGTACACATAGAACTGCAGAGGAAGAGGCAAGCATGGGAAACAATAGGTCGTTTAGAGAAGGCTGGGAAGAGAAATGATTCTGGAAGCGGAGCTCCTTAGTAGTTCTGCATTTTCCAGGACTGCTTAGAAACTTAAGTGCAGCCAAGAAAGATAACATGGCTTTCCAAATTCCTCAGAATATGCTCAACTGCAAGAAATAACTCAGATGTTCTGACATATTCAAGGAAAACTAAAATACCTGTTGACATGTTTATAATAAATATGTATATGTATTTATATATATAAATTTACTTTAACACAACAGTATGCATTGAGTTACGAAATGTTATATAGTTAGCCTGTTAGTAAGTCCATATTTCAAAATTTACCTATCAGAATAACTTCTCTCCTTACTAAGGGATAGATTATTAATTAAACTGACAATGACATCTTTAACCACCACCTCCTCTTTAAAAGATTTGATTTGTTGTATGGGTGTTGAGCCTGTGTGTCCCCTTGTGCCACTTGCATACAGTGCCTGGTGGGCCAGAAGGCATCAGATCCTCTGGAACTGGAGTTATAGCTGTCTGTAAAGGCACCATGTGGGTGCTAGGAACTGGATGGATCTGGCTCCTGAGTGGCAAATGCTTTTACCAACTAAGCCTCTCCAGCAACCTCAATTCCCTTTAATAGACTTCCAAGTTCCCCCTTTTAAATAATCTATCTTCAAAGCTTAAATTGATGCGTGCAGGTGAGCCTGTGTACAGATTGCGTGGGGGCCAGAGAGGGACCAGATCCCCTGGTGCTCCTGCTAATGATGATAGCACTCACAACGCTGAGACATATCTCCAGCCTTATCTCTCTTCCTACTTCTCTCTTCAAATCTCATCTTTTTCTTCTGTCTTCTGCCCTTTTTCTTGAATAGCATAGGATATAGAATTATCAGTATGAAAAAAAATATGTCCAAGTATTACGGATATAGGTAACATTTTTGCAATGGATTTGAACACAATAATAAACACAGAGTCACAAATAATGATGTCTCATTAAAGAGAGGAATCAAATCCCCTTGGTGTCATTTGACCAGATTTGAATTTTCTGCTTCCCTGTCTCTCTTCCATCATCCTGTCTGTCTATTGCATGAGTCTGAATCAATACCTGTCAGAATGCTATCTTCAGCATCCATCCATCCCTAACAAAGGGCTTTGTTCTCTTTTTATTGGACAGCCCAGAAAGCATCACATGGGGAAAGAATGAGGGATACTTTCCAGAAATCTTTAACAGAATTTTACAAGGGATTAAGTCACTGACTCTAACTAACCACACGTGACCCAGATAACAACCGATATCATAAACATCATTGTCTATCAAGGGATATCTGTATGTCCCATCTGACATTTATGGTCGATATTCATTTTATAAAGCCATTTTTCAGCCCGTTTGCTGTTTCCAGAAAATGATTACACACACACACACACCATCTAGGTCAGGAGGGTGAGAGAGTACATAATGTATGGAAGAGCTTAGCTAAGTATTAGCTTAGGTTATAAAAGTTGATTACAGGAAAATCCACGGCAAGCTACGGTTGGTTGTTAGCATTGTTTCTTGAAGGGAAGATAAAAGAACAGGCTGATCCACATAGGCCAGCAGTCTTAAGTGACCCTAAGGTGTATTATTAAATCTGGCTGTGAAATCCAGAGAAAAATTCTAGCCTGTTAGAATGTAAGGTATTTTCATCATAATGCATTATCACAACTATCAAATGGCCCAGCTATTTTACTCCTGGGCATATACCCAGATCTCAAGTTAACCCTAACTAGCTCTCCCTGTCTGTATCCCTCATACATGGGAAACAGCCTGTTTCCACTGCCTTCCCGGGCCTTGAAAGTGTCTCTTCAACAAAAACAACTTCTATGTGACTTCTTGCTGGAAAACACAAAACGTTGGTTCTTGGACCCCAAACCTTCCTAAACCAATAAGTGGAGGTGCCCTTGCATATTTATAGAAATAGAGACAGCCAGAGGAAGAAAGGCTTGGAGTTCGGGAGAGGAACTCCGGAAAAGGAGGCCTGCTGGATTTCTTGGAGCCATCTGCAGAAGGCTGCATCTCTGCTTGTCCCAAGGAGCCTCCCTGAGCAACATGAACCTGTTTTATGTGCATGCAATAACAATAAATAGGAGGCCATGAATTTGAAGTACAATGGAAAACATATTTGGGAGGGTTTGGAGGGGAAGAAAAGGAAGGGAGAAATGTAAGTACAATCTTAAAAGTAACCTTCCCCCAAAATCCACATTCTTCCAAACAAAAGCATGGTCAGGCCTTTTATAGCAATATCCCAGTCCCTGGTACCAACTTCTGTCTTAGTTAGGGTTTTACTGCTGTGAACAGAGACCATGATCATGGTAAGTCTTATAAGGACAACATTTAATTGGAGCTGCCTTACAGGTTCGGAGGTTCAGTCTATTATCATCAAGATAAGAGCATGGGAGCATCCAGGCAGGCATGGTGCAGGAGGAGCTGAGAGTTTCCAAAGGAAGCCAGGAACTGACTGAGCATTTTCATGCAGCTAGGAGTGTCCCCCAAGCCTAGCCCCAGAGTGACACACTTCCTCCAACCAATAAGGCCACACCTTCAAATAGTGCCATTCTGTGGGCCAAGCATATGCAAGCCATCACAAGAGATAATCCTTGAATCTTGGAAACAAACCCACAGTGCTCCTTGAGAACAGTTCCATTGAGTTGTGTGTTGGTCTGATAGACTTGCGGAAGACTTGCTACTTTGGAGGTACAGCTTTCTCTCTTACCAGTTTGAAGACTGAAATCTGTCCCTTCCACAATTACTTGTAAGCAATATTGACGGCATACAACAGTTGCTTTGTGATGTTTCTCTGCAAGGCTTCTTTTCTTGTCCACAACATATTGTTTTGAAAATTGGGCAAAATGATTCTCAAAGATATTATATTAGAAAAATATTAACTGGAAATTCTGCGACTGGGTAGATAGGTTAGGAGATAGCGTGGTCTGTTCTTGATGAGGACTTGAGTTTGGTTCCCATTACCTGTGTTGGTTGGATCACACCTGCCTGTAATTCCAGGGAATCCAGTGCCCTCTGGACACATACTTTCATGCACATAGACACATACATAATTTTGAAAAACATAGTTATATACATATGTATATATACATATATATATAATTAAATTTTTTAAAAAGATTTATTTATTATGTGTAAGTACACTGTAGCTGTCTTCAGACACACCAGAAGAGGGCATCAGGTCTTCTTATAGATGGTCATAAGCCACCACATGGTCGCTGGGATTTGAACTCAGGACCTCTGGAAGAACAGTCAGTGGTCTTTACCACTGAGCCATCTCTCCAGCCCCCAAACATACAGTTTTTATTAAGTATTTGGAGGCATAAGACTTGTTTTAAAATTACATTGTATATATGGTAACCATTAGTTTGAGTATTAAAACTTAATGGATGAGAATGAAATAAAATTAAACATTTAGTTATTCAGTCCTACTAAACGTTTCAGTGGTAAAATATATCTTCTGGCCACTCTGTTAGAAGCTGTGAACAAAGCAATTCTTTTATTATACATAAGCATACTGAGTGCATTGTTCATAGTCAGACACGGGGGTCTAAGCTGGCTTACTACTTACTTTGTTAATAAGGATTTACAGCCATAGAGCCATAACCATTTGTTCTCATATTTTCTCCTTTAAATATATATGTGTACTCATGGGGACAGGAGAGAAGGACATGTGTGACTCTGTGTATGTAGAGATCAGAGGACAACTTTATGGAGTCCATTCTCTCTCTCCTCCTTAACGGGTTCCAGAAATCAAACTCACATTATCAGCTTTGCAGATGAGAGCTCCATCTCTGAGCATCTTTGCAGGACTCGTTTGCAGATGGCTGCTTCAGACCGTAGTAACTGGAGTAGAGACGAGACCATAGAGTATATCTTTCTCTCCTTTTACAGGAAAAAAAAATGTTGTGACCCCCGCTTTGTGTTCCTAAGTTGAAGATATGTCATGTGAATAGTGCAGTAGTATGCCCATCATGGAAAGAGGTTATCAGAATTCAGAGATAAACTAATCCAGAACAAACAACATCAGACAAAGCCAGAAGGTGTGAAGAAACCTCCAAGTACTGGGGCTATCACTCACTCAAAGAGACAAGGAAGGACTGAGTCCTTTTTCTGGTAGATCATCTGTGCTTGGACTGATAAAGTGTTTGTCTCATTCCATTTGAGATAGCGTCTGTGTAGCCCAGACTGGCATCAAACCAGTGCCCACACACATCTCCATCTCCAAAGAATGATTAGTAGGATGGCAAGTGGGCTTCTGCCTTATCCACCAGGTTTTCCATTGTGGGGCAAAGAATGATGCTCCTTTGTATCTAGGGACTTGGTTTCCGATGATAATGTGGAGTGGTAAATATAATACTAATAAGCAATAATAGACAGTGTCCTTTTAACAGTGTCCTACTAGAATAGTCTTTGCTGCCCATTCTTTGATATTGCTTTGAGCTGTGTCTATTTTTTAATCCCAAGTACCCTGGCTTTTTTCAGGCCAGGATTTTCACACAGGCTCAGCGGGGGCCTTATACAGGCTGACCCTCACAGGAGCACATTATAGTGTAGCATGGGGAGCTAAATTTAGAGGGAAGTGTGCCTCTGCTGCAAATAGTAACAGCCCAGTGAGAGGTACTCTTGGCCACCAGAGTCCTCTTTCAGTCTCAGACTGTAGGAGACAGGTTTTGTTTGGGTTTTGTTTGTTTGTGGGTATTAGTCTTTGCACACACATTTTCATATCATTCAGTTATCCTCCACAGAGAGTAGATAGATGGGGTTGACAATAACTTCCATACAGGCTGTGAAGAAAAATGGAAGCACTTACATTTGAAGTTGATTTAAAAGTTAAATGTGTTCTGTGGTAAATTCTCCAATAGAAATGAAAATGTAAGTAAGGTTCAAAGACAGCGTTAATTAGGATTTGAAAACTAAACTTGCAGAGAAAGCTCACGCTTGAGTTTTTCCAAGTATTTGCAAAAGGAAGACATTTTTGACAGAGTTGATTTTTTTTTTTTTATTCCCATGTTTGCTAATGACACTTGAACTCTTGATGAGTTTTGGTTGTTGAGGGATAATCCACTTAGGGGTGTTTGTTGTACTGGGGGAGGTGGACATGTTGAAGGTGAAGTCATTGTCACCACATTTGCACCAATTAAATGTTTTTCTGGTCTGGGGTGCATGTGATAAAATGTCACCAGGGAAGTTTCTGGACGATGGTTCTCACAGTTGATGCAGTGATCCATGAGCGATACTACGTTTTCAGTGTCCGTCATGTGAAATGGGCAGCACCACTGACGGAGAATCTAAGGATTTAGACTTACTCATGTTCTTCAGGCCGGCCATCCTTATATCTCGGAGCACCTCCTTTCACTATGCAGAGCTCTTAGAGACTCGACTCCGCATCTGTGGCTTTGTTTGTAGTTACTGTTAAACCAATCAGACGATTGATTGGTGGGAAAGGAAATTTTGGTTTGGTTTAGTTTGGTTTTGGTGGCTCTGGGAACAGAGCACAAGACCAAGAGCATGCCAGGCAAGTGTTCTACCACTGAGCAATAGCGCCAGCCCTAGGAAGGAACGTTTATTTCATAAAATGAATTGTGATTTTATTTTATTTTTTACATTACTAATGATTCTTTTAAACTTCATGAAGTGATCATTGCTTGGGTACTGCAGATTTTCCTGATTATTTAATGGTGTAATTGGAGAAATCTAGACATTTTCAAATCATGATTTATAAAAATGTTTTTATAGTATTGAAGATCAAATGTGTAACTAGCACCCTAACACTGAAGTTGCAAAGGCTGGCCTAAATTTTTTTTTCTCTACATCCCAAGCATAACTTAAACTGTAAATCCTCCTGCCTCAGCCTCTGAAGTAGCTGGGGTTACAGGCCTGTGCCACCAAGATTAGCTTCAAGTCACACTTTTAAATGGTAGAGGAAGAATGCACTAGCCCGTTTGAATAACACATACTTTTTTTACTTTGCCTTGGTAACTTAAGCAGTCTAGATATTTTTAGTATATATTTATTCCAACAGGTTATTCACTGTTAAAAGGTCTTAGAGAATAAACTTTATATATTAGTATATTTTTTCTTACATATGAGAAGCACATATTATATTTACCCTTTTTTAGGCACTCTATATTCTTTAGCAGAATTTTCTTTCTATTAACAACTGAACACCGTTCTATGTTAGCACAGTATGCTGCTTACCCATTAAGAATTTAAACGGTTATATATTGCTTAAGTTTTAGGCCTTAAAAATGGTCTTAGATTTTTAAGGCCTTAGACCAGTCAGATGACGGAAGGAGCAGAACAGTCGTCAACGTACACACGAAGCAGGGGACACGGCTCTCAGAGACAGAAGTCCTCTGCAGAGCAGGCGGCAGGGACAGCTGGGGAGCCTATCTGGAAGAAGCGGGTACGTGGCCTCAGAAACTGGACTTCATCTTGCCCTTTGGAGCAAAAGCAGAAGTCAGTGCGGTCACAACCCAGTGTGTGGTGGGAAAATAGGGTCTTATTATAACTCCATCATCAGAAATGGAGGCAGAGCCTGCGGTCCAGCAGAGTTAGGTCTAATCCACTCTTCTCTAAGGTTGCCAGTGTGGGCAAGTTGTGGCTCACTTAACTAGACACACGCTGAATGCTGCAGCTGTATTTCACATACATGTATGTTCGCCTTGCGTGTGAGGATGACTAGGGCAGCAGGAGTAAAGTGGTGGCTGGACTTCAGGGTATGTACATGTGTTGACAGATATTCATGTGCTGCCGGAAAGCATGACGTGAAGCCCAACTTCTGCCAACCTTTGCCAAAAGTGGTTCTTGGTAAACGTTTGCATTTTTGCTAATCCAGCAGTGTAAAATTCATACCTGTACATGACTGAGGTTTGTTTGGAATGATAAATTTAAAGTACATAAATGATGTTTTTCTTTTTTTTTTTTCAGTAATTTTATGAATAAGCATCAGAAGCCAGTACTAACAGGCCAGCGGTTCAAAACCCGGAAAAGGGGTAGGTTGTGTTGTATGTGTAATGTTGTATTGTGTAGTGTATGTGTGTTCTAATCAGATCACTAGAGTTGGGGAGAGTTTGCATTGTCTCCGGCTTCCCCTGACTGGAGCCCTGGAACTCTCACTAAGCCTTTATTCTGTGGTGCAGCTGTGGGACTGAGTTTCCTGTTTGGTGCTGGATGCCTTTCATGTCCTCCTGGAGCTGTAACTCTTTAAGGACAACATGGAAACAAAGATTGGCTGCTTCTTATATTTACAGCCTTACTGATTATGATGTCATGTTGTATATTTTAGTTTCCTGGTTTTTGCTTTTTGTTTGTATGTTTGTTTTTGTTTTTGATAAAATATTCTTGAAAAAGATAGTAATGCTGGGGACAGAGGTTCTGGGAATTTGAAGTCACATTAAATCTAGTATGGTGCTGGCCCTGGAAGTGTGTGGGACTTTCACTCTTTCCTTCTGTGAGCAGAATTCACCAGATAGTCCCAGCTGGCTTTAGACTTGCCACAGTCTTTCAGTTTCAGCCTCTTGAGTGCTTGACTACAAGCATCAGTCACCTTGCCTGTGTGATTTCTCTTCCAACTTCTTTCCCTCCTGAGCTAATGACTGGGCCTGGCCAGGGCCTTGCACATGTGAGTCAAGTGTTTTATCTCTAAGCTGTGTCCCCAGCTTTGACAGCCATGGTGAACAGAAGAGACTTTTATACCCTGAAAAAAGAATCCTTATCCTGTAAACATCCTGAGTTTAGGATTTCTGAGCTCGATGGATGACCGTTTGTCCTAAGGCACTGCTTTTTCTGTCTTCATTTCTTTTCCTCTTCTATAAAACACTCTGCTACAAGCAACATGGGGGTTTATACTGCCCACAGCCTATCACAGTGGGGAAGTTGAGGCACCGATAGTTTAGAGCAGCTAGTCACATTATCTCCACTGTCAGAAGATATCACCGAAGAAAATGCTTCACAGATATTCCTTGGGGACCATCTCCCAGATGATTCTTGATTTTTGTCAAGGTGACAATGAACATTGATATCACACGGAAACATCCGTAGCCTTGACAGGCTGTCTCGTGTCTTACCTCTTCCTTGGCAGAGCCTTGGGAAATTACTGAAAGGTGAAGGACTTCTGAGAAGCACAACTTGTTGAGTTGTTTGTTTTTTTGAGACATAGTTTTTCTGTGTAACCTGGCTTCTCCACAGACCCTGGTGGCCTTGGATATCTGCCTGCCTCTGCCTCCTGTATGCTGGACTTAAAAGCATGCACCACTATGTCCAGCTCAAACACAGTTTTAAATTGTCTATTACATAAAAATAATTCTTACTGTATCGATTCTCAGCACAGTTTGGCTTTTCCCTAGCCCCCAACTGTTATTTCTCAGTTTATAATTTCCAAATTGTCAAAATCTGATCTACCACCTCAGGCAGCATCAAAGCATATTGTATCATTGTGAGAATGGCCTCAGTCGAAGTCAGTCACAGACTTAATGAATGGCCCATGGTCTTTTTATTTCCTGGGTTTTTCATGTTGTGAAGAAGAAGACATGTGTCTCCAGAGAAGAGACAGTGACACTTGGGGTAGGTTCTGAGTCAAAGCTGTGATGATTACTCTACCCTATAGCCTATGCACTCAGTTCCTCTAGAATTTTGACCATTTTCCCCTCCCCCACTACACAAGACTCTTTCTGTTGCTGCCATTTACATGTTGGTGGCTACATAATGTTTTTCTTATGGCATCAAAGGGTCTTTTATGTCTTGTTTTATAGCTCACACTGTTGCTATTAATCTGTATCTGTCTTTGTGGCAGCTCCCCCTCCCCCACCTCTGACTAGAACTCTGATTCTGATGTTGGCACAAATGATGTTTAACTACTTATTACCCCTTCTTACGCGAGACATCTACAAGTGGCCAGTGATGCCAAAATTATGCAAGCATATAACTTAAGCAAGGTAGGCACAGCGGCTGGGCCTCTTTTGCCTCCTCTAGCTGGGGCTTTTGAGTCCACAATCATAAAGCCAGATCATATTCTCCTGTGGCTATCTCTTGCCTCTCTCTCTCTCTCTCTCCCTCTCTCCCTCCCCCCACCCCCCCCCCCACTATTGAATGTTTACTCCTACTATAGAGGCAGAGTGTTCACCCTGCTCCCTCCTACCATCCGTACTCACCTGTAAGCCTGCCGTCCTTTCCTCTCCTATGACTGCGGACGAGATCTCCATGGCACGGCTCTTACTTGCCTGTGCTTCTCTTCTATAAGTATCATCATGTGCCCTTGTGATAAATGACTTTAGTAGTTTTCTGATTTTGGCTTCATTTTCTATGGCTTAAGACTAGACGCCTTAACTTCCCCTTTGTTTATATTAAGGAGCTGATAGCAGTGGTTGTATGGGGGAGGAATGGCTGTGTCATAGATGCATCTCACTTTACGAGGTTCTGTGAGAGTTTCCTACAAGATATTTTGATCATATTCACCTTTCCTGTCTCCCCCAAAGCTTCCTAAGTATATATCCCCTTTCCCTCTTCACACATATTCTCCATCTTTTTTTTTTTTAATTCCATACAGACTGGCTTGTGCTGCCCAAACATTCTTGGTTGTGTAGCCGTCCATTCAGTAGCTTTTCCAGAGCTACACTTGTATAGGAAACTGACCCTTTCCCAGCAGGTAGTAGATATCTCCATCTCAGCTAGGGATGAAACTTTGTACCCAACTCCCTTCACCATGCTGGGTTTCTTCTTTGGGACTCTGTGGGTCTTATACAAGATGTTGCAGCCACTGCTGTGATACATTCATGTGTATATCTGTCCTGTGCATCCCTAAGACTGTCTTCTAATAGTCACCCACTGCCTCTGGCTCTTACGCTCTTTCTTCTCCTCTTCCATGGTGAGCTCTGAGTCTTTGGAGGGTGGATTGTGGTACCTAAGTTTCATTTTCCCTCACCTTTTATGATGCTGAGGAGCTCCCCAGGTTACATTGCTGTGTCCATCAGCTCTGAGATGCCACCTTGAAGCTGGACTGTCTACTGTCTGCACCTATGCTATGTCCTTCTCCTGTGTCTTTTCCTTTCTTGTGGCTTAGCCTGTAGTTACCCCACACGTTTGAGGCTTTGAATGTTTCAAAACATCCTCACTTTGCTCTTGACCTTGAAGAATTCTAGTTTGGCTGAGCATTGGGACTCTAGGTTAGAAGTTGTTGTTTTCCAAATTTTGAAGATACTGGTTTTTTAACCCAAATTGTTCATGATTTATTGACCAGTTCGTGTGAACCTGTTTCTTGATACTTTATGTGTGACTTGGTTTTGGTTTGTGTTGCCTTAGAAACTTTTGGTGGTTGATTTATTTTCTGGTGTTTGAAAATTCAAGTGTTGTGTGATCGTCACAATTTTCAACTAAATTCATTTTTCAATTCTGTTTTTTTTTTTTTAAATTAACTTTCTGGAAATTTAAAAAGTAATTTTAATTGACTTGGGGGTTTGCTGTGTTTCTACTGTACTATTTTACCAGCTGGCTGCACCGCCCTCTTTCTTGTCTTTTGATTATGTAGGATTCTCTAGCTTGCTCACCTTTTGGTCTTGTTTCTTCTGGCAGATACCTTTCAGCTTTCTCTTCAGTTACCCCATTGAGTTCTTTACTTTTCCATCACTTGTCATTCCAGGATCGCACTGTCACTCAGGCAGTATCTATTGGATTCTTCCCTGCCCTTCTCCTTCCTCACTTTCTCTTCTTCAGCATCAGCCTTCCACACAAGACAATGCTCTAGAGTCTAGACCAGAACTCCGTCATTTCCCATACTTCTCTCCCAACCACACAATGCCGTGTCTACACATTCATGGGTACAGTTCACCGCATCAGGTCATGTTGTCTTCCATTGTGGCCTCATCAGTGTGCACTGGGGACAACAGCTGAATAATAGCTCTTTTCCCTTACTTCTGTCTCTGCAGCCCTTTCAGATGACCTACAGTATCAAAACTGAGCTTAGTCATAGCACTAAATCATTATATACTTCTTCTGGAGGAGTTTACATTACAGCACAGTTTTCCAGAGTCTAGAGGATATGTGATCTTGGAACAGGTTTCAATAACTAGAAGAATCCATTAAAAAGGTTGCAAGCGTCTAAAACAGTATCTCACTGTCTTATTCAGTGAAGACGTATTTTTAGATGTTATGCTTTGGATGCTAGCAAAATATGAGTAAAGAGAATATCCATGCACACAAAACAAAACACCTTTGGGGCTCTCAAGATTGAATGTCATGTGCTGAGGACAGACAAGCAGCACACGTCTCATTTCTCATATTTAGTGTTCTGCTTGTGTTCCAGAGTAGTTTGTCTTATAGAAGACAGATCTCTTGTTTCCTCCATCTCCGTCTTGTTCATTCTCTTCTTCTACAGTCTGGTGATTCTCTGCTTCATTGACAAAAAGAATAATTTAATTTTTAGTTGTCATAATTTTTTCCATGATTAGAGTTAGTAGATTAGCCTATTCTATAAATGAATAATCATTAAAGTTATTTTGTATGAGATACTTAAAATACTTTGGGGCCTTATCATACAGGATTATTCAATTTGTTTGAATAAATGTTTAAAGAGGGGTTTTAGAACATGAAGATTTACATGACCGACCAGCTTCTTTCAGGACTATATGGATGAACACATACACACATACAATTCCTTTCTTCTCTTTTTTGTTTACTTATTATTTCAGATGAAAAAGAGAAATTCGAACCCACAGTCTTCAGGGATACACTTGTCCAGGGGCTTAATGAAGCTGGCGAGGACCTTGAAGCTGTAGCCAAGTTTTTGGATTCCACTGGCTCACGGTTAGATTACCGTCGCTATGCAGACACACTCTTTGATATCCTGGTGGCTGGCAGCATGCTTGGTAAGCCATATCGTTTGGCATTTTCTTATAGTGTGTGTGCATTTCAATTCTATTGTTATATTTCCTCTTAAGATAGAATCTTTGGAAGCTTACATCAATTACATTTGGTTAAAAACAGAAAATCTATACTATTTACCTAGATTATAATTTAGAATAGTATTAATGGGGTATAGGCTTATACATTATAGATTTTTCAAAGACCTACTTTAATAAGGGTCCTTAAACACTTTAATCTCCCTTTTAATTCACCACCCACCAGAGGTAGTGGAAAGGAAATATTAGCCGGGCAAAAGGCATATGCACCTGTTTAGAAATAGTTCCTTTGGGCAATTCCAATCTGCATTGTAGGATATCAGCGGTTCAGTTCACAGCGGTAGCTGGATCCACTCACGAATCAGCAACAGCAGTTGGATCCAGAAACTGCAAGGCTCTGCCGACCTGCCCATGTCCACAGAAGCAGCAAGAAGCTGCTTATCAGGAGCTGAAATAACACAAGAAGTTCTTCGGTGCGTTTCTCTCTCCACAAATTCATGACAAGCAATGATGGCCAGACAAATGACCAGCAAAGAAGACAAGGCAAACCCATGCTATAACATCGTCAGCGAAGACCAGCACGGGTGGTGAGGCCAACCAGTGCCACACAGCATCACCCACTGTCTGTTGGGTTATACTTCGACACTTTCCAAACATCGCATATTCTCTCAAGCGTCCACTCCAGCAGAACACCACATGCCCTTTTTCCGGGCAGCTTCCAGAAAAGCACGATGTGTTTATTCTCAACAAAACATC
Source organism: Micromys minutus (assembly GCF_963924665.1). Classification (NCBI taxonomy): domain Eukaryota; kingdom Metazoa; phylum Chordata; class Mammalia; order Rodentia; family Muridae; genus Micromys; species Micromys minutus. Next base: position 182,021,313 of record NC_137969.1, on the reverse strand, counting down.
CTCCCACAAGTCTGCTTCAGCAAAACATCCCCTCGTACGACAGTCTCCAGGAAAAAAATCACTTGCTACAACCGAGTCTCAAAAGAAAAAGAAAAAAACCCAGAAATTTCCACTTCGTATCGCCCTTTCTGTTTAAAAATTGTCTTTTCTCTGACATTAACAATCTACACACAATAGAAATAATTATAAGAACTGAAAAACCAAGACTTCGCCTCACACCTTAAACAAACAGCTATGTATAAGATAAACAATAGTCTAATAAAACAGCCTTAAATTTCTGTCACTATACAATAACTAAATAAGCTACCACTCTGGATGATAACAACCATAACATATCAAATGAACAAAACTATCCACCCCAACTTAAGGGCTTCGGATGATAGTCTTCTTATAATTGCTTCCTTCTGAATTAAGAAGAATTCGTGTTTGAGGCCCAAGGAGAAGGGGAAATGGTTAATCTGGAAAAAAAAGATAGCTGTAGCATTTGTTGCCCGGTCTCTGTGTTTATCTAGTCTCTGTGTTGTCTGTCCAGTCGGTGTTTTGTCCAGTCTTTGTGGTGAGACCGATGATTTGGGCTAGCCCTTTTGAAGTTGCATGCATTTTTGTTTTTTGTGTTTTTTTTTCTGGAGAAGTCAGTAACTGAGACAGTCTGAGAACCACCTGGACTATTTGCTTTGTGGAGTCATTCATGTGTCAGTGGACAAAAGGGTTTCCCTGCTCAGGTCTAGTTTTTATAAGTTGGTTAGTAACCGTATTTTTTCATTTCCTATAGATACATAAGCGTAATCACATCCCCATCTTAGAACTACTACAGGTTTCCACTCTAAATCAACACATCCTTATAGTATGTTGGTTTAGTTCCTCAGTTTTTTGTTTTTGTTTTTGTTTTTCAATAATCTAGGCTGCTGTTGTAGCCTAGCATATTAAGAAACTTGCTAACAAAGCATTACTTAGGGGTTTTGGCTCTTTCTATAACTGCTTACTCTGTGGGATTGTGTAGTATACCAGTAATGTGTTTTATCTTGTAATATGCAAAGAATTTCCTCATCTTATTGGATGCCGATGTGGGAGCATTATCAATTTTAATTTGTGCAGGTGTCCCTTTAATTGCCATTATTTCTAATGTGTGTAATTACAAAATCAGAATTTTTAGAAATTAAAGCAGTTGCCCATTGAAACTTTTGAGTACATGTCATTGGTATGGTGTGTGTGTGTGTGTGTGTGTGTGTGTGTGTGTGTGTGTGTGTGTGTGTGTGTGTGTGTACATACATACATACCTTTGTTTTCCAATGCAAGTTTAGAATGATGGCTGGTTCATAGAGCATAGAACTAAGAGTTTCTGTTTATATTAGAACATGGCCACTACCTAAGCCAAAAGCCAGCTGCTTCCTGGGTTCCTAATCTGAAGTGTCTACAGAAGGCTGTGTCTTTGAGTATTTGGATAAGTCTTTTACATCTTTCCTGTGTACTTAATGAACTCACATATAAAATGGCAGCTTTTTTTCCCCTCTACACACACATGCATGTGAAAGCCCAAGGTTAGGAATCCTCCTTCATAAAGGTTGCTCTAGGGAATCTCATGTTCCTGCTTTCTTAAGAGCCACTGGGTATTTTATGTAGCTCCTGGAACTTTTAAGTTTGATCTTTTTAACAACTGAGCTATCTCCCCAGCCCCTTTAGATCTTAGTTCCTGTCATTGATTTCCATTGTAACTCTGTGTCATTGGAAGCAGTCAGTTTTTCTGATTTTTCAGTTATTTAAGAGATATTTGGGGGGCTGCTCTTCTAAAGGACCTAGGTTCAATTTCCCAGTACCCAAATGGTGACTCACAACCATCTGTAACTCTAGTCCTGTTGGATCCAATGGCCTCACTGGCTTCCACAGTTGTTCCACACTTCCATCCATACAGGCAAAGCACCTGTGCACATACATAAGTGTGAATGAGGTGGCTTCTTCCTTCCTTCCTTTTAACAGCGATTTGTAAATCTGTGGAAATATTGTTACAAATAATTGGAAGTGGGGACAAGTGTGTTGGGTGCACTGATCAAACAGTAGATCCGTACAAACTCGGAGTGTCTCTCCCAGATGCCATCTGTACTTTCAATTGGGAAACATTGGCTAAGCCAATTTGCCTTGCAGTAGGGCAAAGACATCCCTCCACTTTGATATAGATCTTCTTATGAGATCAGTTTACATGTTCTGATGTGGAACATGGCACCAGACCATGGTCTACACTGCCATCTTTCACTGCATACTGAATTAATTTTTTGTATACAAATTATTCATCAGTATAGAATTCAAGAGAGCTATATATAGTATGGTAAATCCCAAATCCTAGAAATGGCCATTGATATAATTTTGGTTAATTCCCTTTTAGAAATCTCACCTCACACATTTTTGAGAATTGAGTAATATTATTTGTGTGTGTATATGTTACTGTGCATTTTAATTTATGTTTACTAAGCAATAGATTCTGCCTTTCGCCTCCATAAACAATACATTTGGGTGATTTGAACACAGCCCAGCAGTGTTAAAGAATATTGAGCTCCAGTGTTGGTTGACACACATCCTGTGTCCTGCTCTGTGTAATTAGCAAGCACCACGGGATTTAAGGGTGGATGACAGTGAAGAACCTAGAAGTCAAAGAGAATGCTTCAGTTAACATTTTGCTGTAAATCATGAGTCTCTACTTACATCCATACTTTTTTTAGATCTTGTCAATTAAATTAACAGTTGATATTTTAATGAATAATGCGAATGTTCTATCATGACTTCTAGTATTCACTGGTTATCGTATATTTTATCACTACACTGGTAACTCTCTACAGCAATTATGTCACACATCACTGTTGCCCGGTCCTGTGGAACCGTGCTACTAAAACTGCCCATGCGGGCAGTTCATTTGCATAGGCAATTCAAGTTCTATCGTGCTGTGTATTAGGTTGCCCGTGGCCTCCAGGCGGCACTGTTAACCCTGGTGTCTGTTTTTATTTCCTTCCCGGACTGCTGGGTGTTCCAGTCTTTTACTCTTCTCCACCGGCCCCATAAAAGTGTTGAAGGATTTGTTCCCTGAACACTGACAACCATCTCAAGGGCTTACCTACAACCAATAGCTAGTTTAGCTTTGCAGCCTGAACTTTATCCTTCAATCTGTGTCAATACATACAGCAGGAAAGTGGGACATCATGTTTGGCTTAGGCCAGGTATACAACCCAGATGCCTATGGACATTCCTGTGTCCCAATAAAAGTCAGATCTATGGTGTAATTAATGAACTAAGTCCCTTTCTTCAATGTGAATCCTTTGTTAAATAACCAGTTGAGCAGGAATTTCCTTCATATCACCGCTTTCCTATTGTTCTTGGTCTTTCTTCAAAGATTTTTTTTTTCTCTTTTACCTCTATCTTGAGAAAAAGTCGCTATAAGGGATTTATTTTCCTTTACTCCTACTACCTTGAAAAGTAGTGGTGTTCCAAGACCCAGAAGTAGCAGTTAACACTTGCTTTTTAATATGAAAAAAAAAAATTTTTAATGTGAGTATCCCATCAGCATGTGACAAGGGTATCTGTTGTGTGTATGAATGAATGCAATTTTCAAACCATTTCCTTCCATGTTCCCAGTGGTTGTGTACATCAATTAATGTGCGTTGGATACATAAGTTGCTTTAAGGAAAACAGATTCCTTCAAGAGCCTAATTCTCTAAAATTAATTTACTTATAAAACTATTTGCTGAATTCTAAAGCCCCCTGGGAGTCTATAAGCTAAGAAATTCTCATTTGCCTTGTCCAGTAACAAAAGTGGCGGTGTGGCCTTTTTCACCCAATCACAAATTAAATTAAGGCGAAAGCACACAGACTTAGGAAGTGACTGATAAGGAGATAGCAATGCTGGTCTCTTTGTTGCTGTACTCAAGGTGCAGAGCACCATAGCTTGTTGTAAAACTATATGCTTCAAATACTTGGTGAGTAGAAGAGGTATTCCTCTAACATGAGCTGTGCAAACACATCTTAATAAAAATAGAACCGAAAGACAGCAAGAGTTAATGCTGGGCTCCTGCCCTTGAAGTCAGTCAGTGATTATAGCAGCCATTGTTAGAACTTATGGGAACATGGACATTAAACTCTCATAAAAAGGCACTCTCGTTCCTGTCCATTTATTCTACTAGCAAAACAAATAAGAGAATAAAATACTGTTCCAGCCAATGCAGGTACTTGATGACTAAGTACAAGTTCAAGGAGGACAGATTGGTAATCACATATGGGAAATTGTGTTAATGAAAGAGGAAATGGTTTTAGAAACATTCCTGTGTCCCCATAAAAGCCAGAAATGTCCATAAGAATTGGTTAATAAGGTTGGCACCACAGCTAGGACTAATAACTCACTACCAGCAGACTTGGCATCTATAAGACTTGGGTCTTGTACTAAGAGATGGCTCAGTGATTAATAACGTCAGCTTCAGGGGGTCTGTCATCCTCCTCTAGTCTCTGAGATCATCGCCATTGATAAAAATGATACAAAAACAAACAAAAAACAGTTGAATCTGTGTCATCCTACAGTTTTCGTGGTTGAGTACCCACTTTGGAAAGGACTAGATTTATAACGATAGAATCTAGTGAAGGCTGGGACATGGTGCAGGTGTGCTCAGTGTATGGTAGGGAACAGCTTATTTGGATTGTCTTGGTTGACACGTGTGCATCCAGTGGTATTTACTGAAGCTCATTTCTACCTCTCTTTTCGGTGCTTTCCTTGCTCCTCTCTTCATATTTTGGCATTGTCCCTCAGCTGCGTCCTAACTGCAATAACTTTGTCTTCACAGCCCCTGGAGGAACACGCATAGATGATGGTGACAAGACCAAGATGACCAACCACTGTGTGTTTTCAGCAAATGAAGATCATGAAACCATCCGGAACTATGCTCAGGTAGTGTGTGGCACAGAGAGGGAGCCAGTGTGTTGGATCACAAGCCTCTGGACAAAATGGCAGGGGAAGAGCTCCGAGTCACTGTCCTAGATGGGCTCTTTAAGTGTGGGAAAATACACAGTTGCATTCGTAGTAGAACAGAGAGCATTAATTACCACACCTTCGTCCCTCCTCTGCAAGGCTTCAGGTGCCCACTGCAGCTGAATTTTTGCTACATGGTCATCCTATTCTTCGGAGAAAACCCTTTTGCTCCTTCTTGTGACACTACAGTTGCCCATTCCCTTTGGCCCATTAGTTTCACTTCCTGGTCCTAAGACATCTTACAGCCATGCTTGAGCATGTACGAAGTGGCAACTACTGCGAGCATCGTCACACTATTTCTTATACTAATACTAATACCAAGTATTAGTGTTATACTATACCAAGTGTTAGTGTATTGCCAAGGAGGGAAACTGTAAAGCTCAATGGAAAGTTTTGTGATTTATATTAAGAGAATACATACTGTATGGCTATTAAAGAAAATGAAGCGGGCTGGAGAAATTGCACAGTGGTCAAGATCTGGGTGTAAGTATCAGGACCCATGTGACAGCTTACAACCCCAGGAGATCAGACAACCCCTTCTGGCCTCTAGGTTTCTAGACTAGGCATGCACATGATGCACAGACATGCATAAAGACTAAACACCAATACACAAAAATAAAATAGACCATTTTTAAAAAAATCATAAAGAGGAAGAAGGGGCTATAAATGTAGTCAGACTAGGAGAGTACTTGCCAAGCATTCGTGAAGCCCAGGCTTGATCCCCCAGCACTACATAGAGTGGGTGCACATCTAGTGCACGCATGCAATCCCATCACTCTGGAGGTAGAGGTAGGCAGGTCAGAAATTCAAAGACATCCTATCAGCTACATAGTGAATTGGAGACCAGTTGGGGCTTTGTCAGACCCATTCTCAAAAATGAATAAGAACCGAAGAGATGCTCGTATAGCATAAAACCTATAGGAGATTCATGAGTCAATAATAAATTGGGATAAGCATCTTTTCTAAGAAAGGATGCATGGAGACATTTCAAAGGAGAAGAAACAAATCTTCATTAAATGCCGGCAAGTATGTTCAAACTCACTGAGGTTTAGAGCAATATTAAATAAAATTATGGAGTGTTAGTTTGCTCACATTGTCTTGGTAAAAAAGTAATGAATTTTAAGGCCCAGTGAAAGTTACAAACACAGCTAACTAGATCTGCTATCCCTATCTGATTACATATAGACTCTTCAAAAGTCTGATCTGTCAGTGTGGCTCAGTGGGGAGCACGCGTTTGTATAGCTTGCGCAAGCATCAGCACCAAAATAGATTACAGATTGACAGAAAAACCTGGCCCAAGGGATGCTCAGTCAGAAGAAACAAATTAAATGAAAAGCAAGTTTGAGTTGGAAAATAATTTTATATAAGCTGTATACTTGGCAAGCACTTTCATAGTATGGTGACTGAAAACCTGAGGTGCTTTTAGAGTGTCATTCTTGGTACTCTTAGTTATATGAAGAAACCGTCCCAAAGGTATGTATGTGGACATTACAGAAAGCAAGTGGGTTCCGATGTACCATGGTTACTAAAGGTAATCGGTACTTACAAGATCCCTGTTTCAGTAAGAGAATCATTCATGTACAGAACAGTCTAGACTCAGGGCAGAAAGACAAGTCCTGCTTTAGGGTTCTATAGAGATGGTGAGGCCCGTAATTCTTCATAGCTAAGCACATTTGTGATCCGTCTGGACAGTGATGTGCCTGTGCTCTCCCCTCCCGACCATACCACTAGCTCAGTGATTTTTACCTGCAACCCCTTTCTTTCAGATATATTCAGTGTTTGTAACCCGCTCGGGATTAAAATTTTTATTTTATTTTTGTCAGCATTTATTTATTTTTTCCCTTTAATTTTTTTTCATTTTAGATTGTATTTTTGTTTTTAATGTGTATGTATTTGTATAAGGATGTGTGTACAGGTGCAGGAGCTCTTTAAGACCAGAAAGATTTCCATTCCCCTCCAGCTAGAGTTACAGGCACTTTGAGCTTCCCAACATGGCTGCTGGGAATTAAACTCAGTCCTCTGAAAAAAATGGCAAGCACTCTTATCCTTGGATCCATGTCTCCAGCCTGTTTCTGTTCTTCAGTTTGCCTAATCCTATGTATGTATTTTTCTTAATTTTCTTGGTCATAATACCTCTTTTTATAGTTCCCATGTCTTAGTATGAGTACATTTTTTTTTCTTTATTATTGTAGACCTATGGTAGATTTCCACCCCTCTGTCTATGACCTTTAAGATTATTTGCACAATTCAATGATTTTGTTTTATATTTAGGTCTTCAATAAACTCATCAGGAGATACAAATATTTGGAAAAGGCATTTGAAGATGAAATGAAAAAGGTAAATTCAAATATTCAGGAAGAAGAATCCTAAACTTGGGGTCAACCTAGGCTACAAAACAGACCACACACAGATATACTACACACACACACACACACACACACACACACACACACACACACACACATGAGGGGGGATTTTCTCTCTCCCTTGGCATAAGGCAATGTCTTTTTTGTTTGTTTAAAGCTTACTAGACATAGAATAGAAGTCAAGGGCTCTGATTAAGTTTCTTCCACTCAGTATAAATATCTAGAGAATGACATAATCTCTCTCAGATGCCAGGAATGGTGTAGTGTGTCCTACACATGTTACAGAGCTGGTTAGAGAATTAGGTCATCCTCACGTAAAACCTGTATTAATGCCAGGAGCTTTTTGTTGGTGTTGACTGATGAAAGCTCAGTCGAGTCCCTGCTGTGATTGGGGTCCCCTGAGGAATCTCAGTGTCATACCTAAGAAATGACGAAATTGAGAAAAGTTAGTCACAGCACAAAGCAGAGTTGGGGGAAGGAAGACCACAGCTCTGAGGACTTAAAACTCATGGTGAAGAGGGACATAAAATCCCCTTTGCATTGACTTGTTTCAGACTTTCTAAGTAACCATCTCCTGCTTTCTAAAATGTTAAGGTTTGAAGTATTAGGGTACACCCCCACACACAAAGTCAGGAGTCCTTTCAAATTCTGTTTAGAGATTCCTTTACTTCATATCTTCCTCCTTACCAATGCTAGTGGTCCAACTATGATCCAAGAAATAAGGTATTTGATTCTGACATTTTAAAAATGTAGACAACTCTTTTCTCCCTCAAAGGTCTTCCTGCAGGCTCTTTTCTGCTGTGTTTTGTGTTTCAAAAAGTTATATTTTTATGGCTAGAGGATGAGACAACTCGGTAGCTAATATATTTACTGCTCTAGTGAAGGGCCTGAGGTTAATTCCTAGCCCTCATATCAGGTGACTTACAGGATCTGACACCCTCTTCTGGCCTTCCCAGTCACCTGCATATACACAGAGAGAGACACACAGGCAGACACACCTGGAGCACACGCTTACATGTAAATCAATGAAAATAAAATTTTATTGTTTGTAAAATAAGGCTTTTATATATGCCATGGGGGTGGGGGTGCGGGAAAGTCAGTATGTTTCAGAAAACATGTTTGTGTGTGATTCCTCTTCTCCATGCACATAGGCAAGTGTACATTGTGTATGCACACAGTTCCCCAATCGTCCCTTATCGTGACTATTTATAGGTACATGTGTATGAGCCCACAGTCAAGTACTATGTCAGACTGCATTACTTTCTATACTATCCAGCTTATGATTGAACATGTTTCTAGTGTCTGCTATACGGTGACCTACTTCATCACCTAGACATGGGCGGATGACCTCATTGCATTGTTATTTATCTTCCTACCTTGTTCGGGTTTATAGACATAATTTCTCTCTTTGTTTGTTTTGTTTGCTTTTACCTGCAGCTTCTCCTCTTCCTTAAAGCATTTTCTGAAGCTGAGCAGACAAAGTTGGCAATGCTGTCTGGGATCCTGCTGGGCAATGGAACCCTCCCAGCCACCATCCTCACCAGCCTCTTCACGGACAGCTTAGTCAAAGAAGGTACCTAAGGCTTGTCACGTGTGTGATGGAAAAGAAAGGGATCAGTAAATGCAGGGAGAAAACTGTCTGCCCTCCATGTAGTGTGTATGTGTATGTGAGTGTGTGAGTGTGTGTGTGTGTGTGTGTGTGTGTGTGTGTGTGTGTGTGTGTGTTTACGTGTACATACAGCCAAATAATGCTGTTTTATAAAGAATTAGAAGAAGAATGTGCACACGTATTATATATTGCCATTTGACTGTTACTTGTGGATTGTGGATACCTTAAAATTGGTTAGATCGAAACCTTTTCCTCCAGCTCAGATGCTCCTCTTTGTGTGACTAACACATCATTGTCTGGAAAAGTTTTGTCCTTTGTAGGACCCTGTTGCCCTTGGAGATAAAATGCCAGCCAGTAAAGAAAGTAGAAGCCAGAAACTTCCCATTTTCAAAATATTCCCCAAACAAAAAAACATAAACTGTTACCACCTTGGATCTGTGGAAGCCATCCGGAAACTGAGGCCTCAGGGTCGTAGCAGGTTCAAGGCCAGCTTGGGAAACATAGTGAATTCCAGTCCAGCCGGAACAACTTAGCAATGCCCTCCCTAATGAAATAAATACACAAAGACTGGGCAGGAGCCCTTCTGGGGTATTCATTATAGTCACGTGGTTAAGGCATTCAGGGCGAGATAGCTTATTGGCTAGGAGCACTTGCTGTGTGGAAAACCAGTTCCTTTCAAAGCAGCTCAACACTGCCTGTAAGCTCCAGGCCGTCCTACACTCTTCTGACCTTGGACATATGTACATGCACTGGGGCAAGCATCTACATAAATAATAAAATATCTTTTTATTCTAAAGGTCATTCTTTGTACAAAAGACAATGAATGATTTCAAAGTCAAGATCGCTGCAACCGAAAGAGGCTTTTGCAAATGTATTAAGAGTTTGGCAGGCACTACTGAAATAATTGATTATGGAATGAAACAAAAGTGGGCTGTTCTCTTGTAGGAGGATAATGGTATGCAAATTACAATTTACTGCAAAACAGCTATTTTCCTTAAAAATAAATTAAAGGCACTTTTGTGAGAGCATCTGTTTCTTCTGGGGAGTTTTTCTCCTGTGGGTAGGAAGGCCCAGCTTCATTCATACCCATAGTGAGAGGGCTTAGAGTTCTCTTGTAGCTAAGAAAAAAATAGTAGGTCAAAAGACACGTGGCATTATGCTGATTGTCTGCAGTGTTTTGGCTTAGGATTCTGGAATCACTAGTACATTGTTACTACTGAGCTATTTGACTGAATATCTCCCTGAAAAGAATTCAGGACACTTCATGTATCTTACATTGTTAGCCATTTTTTCTGCACAGGAAGAGCAGGTAAAATTTACACTCTATACATTGATAATATTGAATTACCTAAGCCATCACAACAGAAAATAATTTTCTTGCTAGTTAATGTCAAACCCAAGTGAGAGAGAGGCTCAGCTGTTCATAGCACTCTCTGCTCTTGTCAAGGATGAGGACTTAGTTCCCAGCACCATAGTGCAGTTCATAAAACCTACAAAATAGGAATATCATTCATGGCATAGATCATTCCAAGCGTTGTTTTCCCGGTCATTATCAAGGGTCTTCAGATTCGCCATGGCACCTCTTTCTTCAGTCTTATCCAGCAGAATGTGACGTCACATAGGCTCAGGGGCTCTGCCAGCAGAACTGTATAGATAGCCTGGTCACAGAAATGGAGGGGGAGGTGCCAGGACGCAGCCTGGAGTGACTACCGCAGGAATTCTTTTAGAAAGGAGTAAAAAAGGCACTGGCAACTGCTCCTGCCACCAGGACTACGCAGAATGTTTAATTTAAGGAAATCAGCTCAATATTTCAACTATGCCATAAGTTTTCATCAAATGCAATATGAATTTAAATTTGGAAATCAGAAGCGCTAGCAGAAAAATCTGCTAGCTAGCTAATTGTTTATTTTTGGAAATAAATCATGATCCAAATATGGATATGCGATTGAGTGGTTTCTTGATTAACATTATCAAAACTACTTTTTAAAATTCCAGACGTGTTTAGTTTTAAGCAGCCCTGATGTTGTGAATTAATTTTAGACTTTTTCATTTTATTTTATGGATTTACTCATTTTTGTCCAAAGAGAAACACACATTGGAAGGCCGGTGGTCATCCACAATTGTTCTCTTCTATTACCAGAATCTCCTGTCATTTCAGGTGCTGAGGCAGGAAACTGTTCCTGACCAACCTGAGCTACAAAGCAAGACCCTAACTCAACAAAACAAAAAAATAAAAAATAATGAATTGAGTCTTAAGTAGCTTCTCAGACTGTCTGTCCCTCTGTCCATCTGACTCAATCACCCACCTAAGTTTCAGTGGGCATTCTAGAGCCACGCCCCTTGACCTGGAGCTCTCTACGCCCCTCTACATCAAGGCTGGGCTTCCTCTGCCTTTTTACTTTATAATGAGATATCCTGAAAGGGATGAATGGAGTGGGAAGCCTTCTCTGTGTCTCTCCTGGGCTCGCTAGAGTAAATGCATTGGCCAGTTCATTCATATCCTTTGCCTGTGACTCTTGGTGAGAATTTCCACAGTCTTCATACAAACGCAGTGAGCCTATTGGTGCTGGGCATTAGGTGTTTCCCAGGTCTGACTGTTACATTTTCTAGCAAAAGCAACACAGAACAGATTGAACTAATAACCAGCAGTAGTCTCGACGTCAGCATGATATCCAACTATTGTCTGCGATCATAGATCCAAAAGAATTGTTCTGAAGCGTTGTATATTGTGAAAGTCTTTAATAGCCTGCTAGGCAGTTTTATCTCTCCAAATATGCAAGATTGCAAGCCAGCTTTGGACCCTAAAAAGTCATCAGATGAACTTCTGACACATTGAGTTCTTGAGATTAGTGCTTTTCCTGTGCTTTTCGGGTGTGTTATATAGTTCAGTGGCCAATAACCAGGTAGAAACTCAGGCCCGATGGCACATGGTTGTAATTCCAATACTGAGAAGCAGAAATGAGAAGGTTCCTGGGGCTTAGTGTCCAATAAGCCTGGCCTAACTGGGGAGTCTTGGGCACGGAAGAGACCCTGGCTCAGCAAAGATGAAGAGCTAATGGTACTGGCTTTGTATCCAAGCACTCAGGAAGCAGAGGCAGGCGCATCTCTGTGATGTGAGATCATCCTGGTCTTGAGAAGCTAGTTCAAGGACAGCCAAGGCTACACAAAATCCCTGTCTTGAACAAAAGAACATACAACCAAACAAACAAGGTGAGGGCTTCTGAGGAGCTCAGTGTTGACCTCTTGCCTCCATACACACATGCACACATGTAATAAATACGAGTAATGAATTAAACACTTAAGTAATTAAGTTATACCAGATTGGAATCTATTTCTGCTGTGAAAACGTTGCAGTTGTTGTTACTGTTGTTTTCCAGAGTTTCTCTGTGTAGTCCTTCCAGTCCTGGAACTTTGTAGATAGATAAGGCTGCTGGCCTTGAGCTCAAGAGAACTTACCAGCCTTTGCTTCCCAAGTGCTGGGATTAAAGGCATGCACCACCACTGCCTGGCTGGAAGCTATTTTCATTGTAGATTCTTGTTGCTGTTGTTAATTTGTTTTGCTTTTTTATAAGCAGAATATCATTATGTAGCCCTACCTGTCCTCACACTTACAGTGTAGATCCTGCTGGTCTGGCCCTTAGAGCAATGCTCCTGCCTCCACTTACTGTTGCTGTCATCAAGCGCCTGAGCCTATGCCTGGGTCCTTGGTCAGATGTTCTCTTTATAGTATGAGAAGAGAGCTGTACTTGCAGGTCTGTTTACCTTTACCTCTCTCCAGAGTCAAGTCTTTTAGCAGTTACTGGAAACCTGTTCAGAAATGTACATCCCCCAGGCGGTCTCTGGAGCTCGGGAATGACATTCTCACCTTCTTTTAACAGGCATCGCCGCCTCATTCGCTGTCAAGCTTTTCAAAGCCTGGATGGCAGAGAAAGATGCCAATTCTGTTACCTCTTCATTGAGAAAAGCCAACTTGGACAAAAGGCTGCTTGTAAGTGTTTTTACATCAAGCTTGATGGTGTCGAGATCCGTGCGGACCTGGAGTGTGCTCCCTTTATTTAGTATGGAGAAACAAATTTAAGTAGAAACAAATTAGAGCAGTCTTACACACTAATATATATTTTAAATAAATGCAATACCCTCTAAGCCAGTCGTGATGGGAATGCGTGAAAGCTTTTCTAGAGAGGATCGGGTGGGGAGAGGTGAGGCTGAATGATGCTAGGACCACACTGTGAGGTATCATACTGCATGGAATAAAAAGCAGGGGAGGATCGAACCAGCTGAACTGTGGCTTGCCCATCTCTGTTCCCTGATTGGCTCTGTGAAGCAAGCCACTCCTACCAACACACTACCCCTCCACCCCCAACTGTGAACCAAATTAAGCCCTTCTCTTAAAGTTTCTGTCTCTCATATATGAGTGGTCATAGCCATTTATACAAAATGACAAGAGATATGAAAGTTCGAGTGTGGAAGTTTGCTGACATGGTATCAACATTTTATCAACTGTAGAGCTTTTTCCTGCTGGCCGTGATGGTATTTTCAGCGGTGGTGCAGGACTTGCCTAACACGCTCAAAGACATCCTGGTTACAGTCCCCAGGGTAATAAAACGAACTAACCCCTTTTTAGTAACAAATAACTGTTTGCAAAACTAGTTTTTTTTTTTTTAATTATGTGTTTAAAATCTAATGTACTTTTTTTAAACTCACTATTTTCAACAAATAACATACTTGTGATATGTTGATAAGGAATTATATTGCACCCTTCTTTCTTTCTTTAAGGGGTCAGGGGCCATGCATTCCCTGATGCACATGTAGAGCTCAGGACAACTTGTGTGAGTTTGTTCTTCTACTGTGCTGTAATAGGGATCGAATAGGTTGGTGGGCTTTGCAGCAAGCCTATTTCCCAGACAACCTTCTGCCAGACCCACCATACCATAGCATTTTTGGTGAGCCTGTAAATTGTCCATGAGTTAGCTGGATCTGGTATCGTCATAACTGGGTTCCACATACCTTTTCATCTCAGGATCCACACTGAAGGATCTCCCATTTTGGACATTGTGTCTGCATAGGACAGAAATGCAGGTCACAAACTGAAGCCCTTAGGCACATTAAAGCCTACTTGCTATTGCCCACCCAGTTTATTGGCCCTGATGGAAGCGTGGCTCTGTGGTTAAGAGTGCCGACTATTCTTGCAAAGTGTCCAGCACTCATGTCAGGAAGAGATAGTTCCTGTAACTCCATCTCCAGAGCCTCCAACGCCCTCCTCTGGCCTTCAAATGCACCAGCACTCAAGCTGTATATCTACATTCTGACACATGTGCATAAACATTAGTTAAAATAAAAATTAGGGGAAATAGTCACTGGCGAGTCTGGAAATAGAATAGGACACTTAGCTACTTCTGCCTCTGTCTGCAGCACTGAGGGAGGGGTTCTGTTGATCCATTTTGATGGAGAAGAAGGTTGGTGATTGGGAGCAAAGATAGAATCCCATCACAACTTGACACAAAAGACTCAAAGTCTAGTTTCTGAAATAGCTATAGGTTGGTAAATTGGGTCACTTGGATATGAAGATGCATCTGTCTTAAAAACACGAGGCATTTAACTGTTCTTACTACATCTGCGTGCTGTTGGAAGGAGAGGTGTAGCTGCTGTTTCTCCCAAGTGCCTCCAACATCAGTGGGCTGAGGACAGGTTGCTCGTGGGGTACACGTAGAGGAGGTGCCTGAGATTTCCTGACTCGACCCATGAAACATGGCATCTGTTATATTCTCAAGGGAGTAATTTTTGTTCCATGAAGATATGCAATAGAGTTTTATGTAACTGTTCACAAAAATAGTGACGTCAGCCTTTACTCAGCACTGCTCCAGATGAAGGAAAAATCTGTATAGGCCGAGCGGGGAGGGGAAGGGAGAAACACTTATGCATCCCTAGAAAAAGAAGAAGTGAAACTGGTCTTATCTTTTATTTACTCATTGAGTTTGTTTTTGAGAAATGTCTGGGAATGGTGCTAATTCAAAGACAGCAAACAGACCCTGGCTTTTTATGAGGTGACATCCAACTTCAAGGGAATGGGCTATACACAAATAGAGCATGCATCTTTTTAATAGTGAGTTTGGGGTCACTGTGGTACATGTCAGTAATCCTAGCACTGGGAGCTGAGGCTAGAGGATTACCATGAGTTTGAAGCTTGTCTTCTAATACATAGCCAGACTGAAGCCTACCGTCATGAGACTCTACCTCAAAATTTAAAAAAAAAAAAAAAAAAAAAAAAAAAAAAAAAAATAGAGTAGAGGATGGGGGAGTCAAGGTAAAACACTGTAGAGAGAAAATGACCCAGACAAAAGCTAGAGGAAAACAGATCATGTGGAATAATAATCAATACAGACTTTTTGTAATAAGGAAGGCCTATGTAATGAGGGTATGCCTCCTGAAACCGCATCTGCTGCATACATGAACTAGGAACAGGATGGTTGGTGTGCACTGGAACATAACATCAGATCCCATTCTGCAGCCTTGCCTTCCTGACAAAGGATGTCAGGTGGTCATACGGAGCTACGAAGCCAGTATTGACCTTAGTCCCGATAGCAGTGTCCTTAAATGTTCCTAGCTATATAAACCACTTCAGCTACTAGATTTATTGATGCATTTTTACTTCAGGCCTGGCAATATAGATACATGGATAGGAGTGCCTGCTACCAGGCCTGAGAATTGAGTCTGAGTCCTCAGGACCCACTTAACCCACTATGTTATGGGTTGAGTCAGGAAATCTCAGGCACCTCCTGTACATGTACACCACTAGCACTCTGTCCTCACCCCACTGGTGTTAGAAGCACTGGAGAAACAGCAGCTACACCTCTCCTTCCCACAGCATGCAGATCTAGTGAGAATAGTTATGGAAAGACCTGATTTCCACAGGCTGTCCTCTGAGGACCCACACAGATATGTCCTATGACTTGCACAAGTATAAAAACACTAGTTAGATATAGGGATCGATAGATAGATAGATAGATAGATAGATAGATAGATAGATAGATAGATAGATAGATAGATAGATAGATAGACAGACAGATAGACAGATAGATAGATAGATAAGATAGATAGTGTTTGATTTTAGAAATTATTTTAAACAGTAAGTCTAAAGGAAGTGCCAGTATAGTTTGATTCTCTGGGAGGGGTGGAGACTACTCCATAAAATGAAATTAGCCCCTTCCTCTAAATCTGGAAGGTAATACTGTAAATATTAACAGTGATGTTTCATTGTGGTGGGAGATGGTGTTTTGATATACTTGCACATTTGATAGATTTTTCCCACTGACTCTGTTCTGACATAAAAGATGACTCACGAGAAACTTGGGAGTGATGATATGGGAAGGCTGAGGTTTACGTCCTGGCCTAGCAGGCTCTGCTCCTCCATGTCAGCCCCATGACTGCTCTTAACACTCAGGTAGGAGTCCAGAGCCTTTGGCAACATGCAGGTAGATCTAACCAACCGAAAACTCATGCCCGAGTTTTAGACCTGTCAGCAGTTGGGGTAATGTGAGAACCTTGGAAATTGCCTGAATTTCATAGTTGGCTGCTGAGTCCGCACAGGAGTAGACGGTGAGAAAATGCTGCTGAGGAGGTGCCAGGCTGTGTAGGGTGACATGAAATGGGGAGACAGCAAAGCAGATGTGGTGCTCTGCCCTTTTCTGTTGTCATTTTAACAACAACAAAAAACATCGAAATTAAGTAAGTTTAGATGGGGTCTCGCTCAGACCTTAATTGAGAGCCACCATCGTTAGTGGAGAATGGCTAAGTACCCCATTGCTCCTTCACTATATCCGAGTAGCTGCAGCATTTACTTGGGATGAGAGTGGAGGTCCCTAGGGAGGAATGGGGTTTTTTTCCAATCATTTAAGCTTTACAGAAACCCTTGTTAACTCAATTAAGGAAGCAGCATGAACAGCTTACAGTTTCCGTTTTCTTCTTCCTCAAGTCAAAAACAATTCAAATACCATTCAGATATTTTACCATATTTGTGTAGTCACGCAAATTTAGTCCTGTGATTAAAGAAAAAGAGATAGATGGGTACAGTCGTTTTCATAAAGTCCGTTTTAAAAGGTGCTCACCTCAGTCACTGTATAGAAATATTTCAGTCCTCATCTGAACGTGGGATATCATAAGTGACTTGAGTGACCATCCCATCCTAGTTTGCATAGCCTGCCTGGACTTTACACACCTCCTTTTCACCTTCAGGAACTCTTCCCAGTGAACAGACAGAGTGTGGATCATTTCGCTAAGTACTTCACTGACGCGGGGCTGAAGGAGCTGTCGGACTTCCTCCGAGTGCAGCAGTCACTGGGCACCAGGAAGGAGCTGCAAAAGGAGCTACAAGAGCGACTGTCTCAGGAATGCCCCATCAAGGAGGTAGGAGGCCATAGTGAACTCCTGCACAGCACACACAGATAAAGGGTGAGGGTGGGGCCCATCAGGGAGCTAGGAGACCAAGGTGAACTCCAGTTCAACAAACATGGTTGATGGGGTGGGTGTGTTCAATGGTAGAGCATGTGAAGAACTATTCACAAGGCCATGGTTTACATCCACAACGCTGCAAAAATACTATGCATGCTGGAGTGTGTGTGTGTGTGTGTGTGTGTGTGTGTAGAATTGCATAGGTAATAGGGCATAATCTTTCCCTCCCTTTTGTGTGATACCATACACTATTCCCTTGCTCCTAGCATTGAAGTTGGCTCCAAATACTCACTCAAAATCCTATTTTATTATATTATGGAGTATTCTAGAAGTTAGTGTTATTTTGCACACATTGCTTATTTTTCCAGGCTGTCATTGTTATCAGATTGTTCCATCAACATATAGACTTGGCTATCTGCTGGTAAATCTTCCGTACAGTCACATTTCTATTGTATTGTCGGTTCTCTACCTGGTGTTAAGCATTAACTCGTACTTAGTGTCAAGGCTTGGGCATTTTGCATCACTGGATATGACTGTGTTGCTTGTTGTTGTTTTCATGGTCCTTGGAGTCAAACCCAGGACTGTGTGCATGCACAGCGAGAGCTCCACCATTTTGCTGTATTCCAGCCCCTTTGAAGAAGAAAACACATCCACACAGGGAAAGAACAGTTGAACCAGCATCTTATCCCATTACAATAGCTGTGTAAAGGCTATAGGTTTTGGAACCATGAGTTAGATAGCAATATCTGTTTTAAACATCTGGAAAGGCATTCTTTAAGCTAGAAAAAGAAAGAAAAAGAAACATCCTTTTTTACATGATAAACTCAAACTTTCACCCGGGAGGCCTTTTCCTGCTACCCCCAAATCCTTGAGCTACCCCCAAACCTTGAGCTTCAGCTGTATCTGCTACTCTAAGCCTTACTTGGCTTCCCAGGAGGTTGGGGGCTGGAGAAGCTCAGACTGGTAACTGTCCACCAGGTGGAGGTGTTAGAACAACAAATGCTCACGCATCCATGGCCTTCAGTCTGCAGAGATTTCAATCATTGTCTTTAAACTAGAGCTGTGCATGACTTTCATGGCGCACAGGGTGAGGAGTGAACTACCTGGGAAAACATAGTGATGCTTTTAGATACAGGCCAGTCTCTGTTCCTATCCATTCTAGGAATCCCAGGCAGATCTGAGCCTCAGGTAGCCACTTCTCTCAAAAGCTACCCAGCCAGTCTTCTATTTTTGAAGTTCAGCTCAGGAGTAAAGAAAACATTATCTTCTCACCGTAAGGGAGGGAAAGGTGGGTGTATTGCTAATTACAGAATACACTGGATTGACATGAACCAGGGAAAGAAAATGACAGGATTTGGGGTACAGCTTGCTTGGTGTATAGGAGCCTTCAGTTCCTCAGCACCTTATAAACCAGATCTGGTGGCTAGTCTCAGCAGCTAGGTGGTGAGGATGGGAGCAGTAAGCTCAAGGTTATCGTGGTGTATATATGGAGGTTCCCTGTCTGGAAAGTGGGGAAGGGAAGTGGAGGCTGCCTCTTCACAGAGATGGCGTGGCAGTCATCTCAAGAGTAAGATTTAAAGGCTAGAACACCATCCAGTGGGTATACACGGAGGGACCCATGGCTCCAGCTGCATAGGCAGCAGAGGATAGCACTGTCTGACATCAATGGGAGGAAAGACTTTAGGTCCAGTGAAGGCATGTCTTCCCAGTGTAGGGGAATACCAAACACTGAGGTGGGAGAGGGTGGTTGGGCGTGGGAGCATCTTCATGGAAGCAAGGAGTAGAGTGGGGAAGGGGGGGGGGAGGGAAGGGATAACTGAAATGTAAACACGTAAAATATTTAATAAAAATGATTTTAAAAAGAATTAAATGATGCACTATAAAGAGTAGATCTGGGCGAGTCCAAGACATACCCATCAAGAAGTTTAATTTTAAGAAACAGGAAAATTCACAGACCTGTTGCTTAATTCACACCCACAGAAAGTCAGTGTGACTCAAGTGCCCTACTCTACTGAGCCCAAAGGGTTCTCCTGTATGATTATCCAGGAAACAAAGCCTTTCTCTTATTCTATGTCATCTAGCAGCTTCTGTCTAGAATTCAGTTGAGGTCTTAGACTTGTCATTTATCATTGGCGGATTTGTATTAAGGATGGAACATCTGAGCCCAGGATTTCCCATTCTGCCCCAAACCTTTCACTGACCAGGCCATGGAGAGGAATAGCCCCAGCCTTTATATCTGCTCTGCCGTTCCTCTTTGACTCTCGTCCCATGGACCGTAGGTGGTGCTTTATGTCAAAGAGGAAATGAAAAGGAACGATCTTCCAGAAACAGCCGTGATCGGGCTGCTGTGGACCTGCATCATGAACGCTGTGGAATGGAACAAGAAGGAGGAGCTGGTTGCAGAGCAGGCTCTTAAGCACCTAAAGGTAATGGGGCTCTGAGGGAACCAGCTCTGAGGCGGGTCAGCTGCACCTCTGAGAGTATGGTGGATAGAGCCAGCGCATCCCTGAAACCCAACTCAGAAGGTGGCAGGGTAAAGATCAGCTCTAGGCCAGTCTGGGCTATGTGAGACCCTGTCGAAAGTAATGAGAAACAAAAGAACAGGTGCATGCCAAGCCCAGTTCCCCAGAACCAACCCTATCTACGTTGTTTTCCTTTTCAAATCTGCCAATGCCTAAAGGGTTTCGAATGTAAGAACATGAAGCATCTCCAGATGGGTTCTCATTAAAAGACCTGAGATACATAGTCATCTGTAACGCCATGCGTTAAAGAGAAATGGGCAATAATTATTGACTGTGCTCTATAGGGAAAAATAAAAGCTGAAATCTTTGATTTAAGTAAGCTATGAATAGTTGTCAGAATTAGAGAAGTAAGTTGACTATGTCAGTTGAACATTTTGAGGTACAGATCAGCATGCCCTTAACAGTAGTAGATCTTGAATGCAGAGGTAGGAAGTCGAGGTCAGGACGTGACCTATGTGGTCATAGACGATGACTCTCCGTATCTGTGAGCAAGGAACACTCTGTTCCAGATGGGGATATCTTCATGAAAGGGAAGTGAGTATGTCTTAGAAAAAGCTCTCTAGCACTAACAGAAAGCCAGAGATAACTGGGATGCAGGAACAACAGAAAGAGACCCTTCAGGTGGCTTGCGGGACATTGGGAACAAGAATCCCACCATCCTAACTGTAGAGCAAGGCTACACCGTAGCCTGTGAGGATGTGATGTTACTTCCACAGTGCCCAGTATACACAACAGGTTGTACAGTTGCTTGTAATAGCCTTTTCTGGTCTCCCTAGTGGGTGCAGTGAGTAGAGTCTGCTGAGATACAGTGGTATGAAATTCACTTTCCTTGGACATAATAACCGTGGAAGGAACCTCAAAGGCGCTGTTGAGGTTCCAACCGTACTGGCTCCCGGTCACACCGGTTCCCTCTGCTCTGTTCTAGCAATATGCCCCCCTGCTGGCCGTGTTCAGTTCCCAAGGCCAGTCAGAGCTTGTCCTCCTGCAGAAGGTTCAGGAATACTGCTACGACAACATCCACTTCATGAAGGCCTTCCAGAAGATCGTTGTGCTCTTCTACAAAGGTAGGGTCGTGCCCCGCCTCTGGGCCTCTGTCTTTGTTGAAGCTCTGTGAGAACAAAGGTGGGTAAGGCAGAGGTCACAGCCCGTCCTTATGGAGGAATGCCACGGATGCCAACTGGGGGAGGTTCTGGAGGTCGGCCATGTCACAAAAAAAGAGAAGGCCTGGGCTCAGTTTGCAGTGCATCAGGACCCTTGCTAGTTAGATTCCTGAACATTCCTTCCTGGTCAGAAGCTGCCAGAACACAGGGTAGACTTTCTTGGCTATGGTGAATGAGTGTAATTATATAAGATAATTGAGTCTTCTGAATTGAAACAATTAGTTCTAATAATGGTGATTATCAAAACGCTATATATACTGCATTCAGACCCATTTAGGTGCTATAAGGCTGACTTGAAAATTACTGCAGTAATTAGCCTTTCACTTGACATTTTAGTTATTTGGCCCAGCCATTCTCCTGTTTTTCTAAGGCAAGGCTATTTTTAAATATTCACATTTACTGTCTCTTCATTGTATTTATAAGGTTTAGGTTACCATGACAACTAGCACTAAAAATGAATGTTGAACACTCTAACTGATCTCAGTCTCCATACCTACAGCATACAGAAGTGATGTTTGGCTGCCTGGGGGGTAGATTACATAGTTTTATGAGGGGGGAAGGGGGATGAGCAATTGGAAGATGGATTTTGACCATTGCAGAAGGCTCATTAGAGGTGTCGCATACATAAATAGCAGTAGCATAATATCCTAGATACAAAGTAATATAAGCTAAACACTTAGGTTCCCTTTGTGTTTTTAGAATTGCCTGCTGTGTTTTTCTTAGATTTCTTTACTAGTATCGATTGAATATATGTATTTTGATCATATTCACACCTGCTGTTACCCACTCCCCTTCCTGACTCCCCAACCCATCCCCCGACTCCTTCTGATCATCTTTATTCCCCTCTTCGCCTTTCATCTCCTTTTTCTTGTTAAGCACGTGAGTCTAATTAGGGTACTGTACAGGCGCATCTCTCACACCTGCCCAGCAAAGTTGTCTACTTCGAATAATAACTTTAGACTTTGTACATAAAAGTTTTTTACATGATTGATAGTTATTTTTTTAAACTCGTAGTGGTACGTCACTGTGAATTTTAATTGGCCGTCCAGATTCTTAATATGAATCCATGTCATTCACAAGTGTTTGGGGTTGATATTTAAGTTTGCAGAACAATAAGCATGCTGGCTAGTTTTCTGTCACCTTAAC